>NC_136536.1:8682459-9295902 GCF_910591455.1 Pholis gunnellus
GAATGACAAAGGCTGGGAGGAAAATGGCAGCAAATACAATGATGTCTTATATATATTTTTTTAATACCAGATTACCACCCTCTTGGATTTTTTTGTATCACAACACTATTCTTTTGTCTGCAGCCATTCTAACAACATTTCATTTTTTCTGTGATTTGCTTAAATTCATTTAACCTTTTGTTGCACATTGTGAATAAAGAGAGAATGATACACGCGCTGGTCTTAAATACAGTTTTTTATTTTATTATAATCTTAAATCTGTGTGTTTTTGTCTTTCAAGGCCACATTTGCTCTCTGATAACCACAGTATAAATATGATGATGATTATTATTTTTTATTATTTTTGCAATTATGTGCATGGCCGGTCATATATTTGCCATTCTAAGCTTCTCCGTATAAGATCTGATTAGCTGCAGGAAACGAGAGTTCCCATTGGCTGTGGCGTTATTGGTATAGTAGCTATGTAATCAAGTTAACGATTGAATTATGAAAATGACCAAATGGAACAATATTGTAAAGACAGATTACAGATGAATGCTTCACCTTATTTTTATTTTTTTTTCCAGCTATTGAAATGTACAGTTGTGAGCGAGTAGAGAACACATCCTCACCGTCTACTCCAGAGCAAAATAACAATACATGAAAACAACGAGGCGAAGCTCCTTGTTGGCCTTGGGAATCAAATCATGTGGTTGTAGCTCTATGAATAGTTTCATCGCGCCATTTTGATACTTGAATTGTTAGACTGTATGAGCTGCAGCGAAGCTCTTCTTCGTGTACTTTTCAAGGCTGAAATGAGAATTTGTGCATTTTCAACAAATCAGAATCCATACAATGAAATGTGAAAAAGCTCCAGTTAAAACCTGATGCTATTTATAAGAGAGGCATTTTTTATTTTGCCCAAACTAAATGAAAAACTCTGCCATTAAATAAAGGCGCCAAGAGATGTTATCATTAGCGGGCATTGACTCTTTGTATTTTTTAGTGCACTGTATCTCTGGATTGATGTCAACAAGGCAAATGTTTAGATTTCATCAAATCCAGCGTTGGCTTATGAGCACACCCAACCATATACTTGCACTTTGTTGCAATGCTTGCAACTTTCTAACTTGCAGGCGCTCCCCACAGAGATACCCTTTAATAACTTTCTCCTCATCAGCTAGTTTTCATGCTCTACATTCTTCCTCCAGTAAGACGAAAAGACAAATAGTAACATAAAGTCAGGTGGTTTCAGCGTGATCCCATCGGATTTTCTCCTGCATGCCAGTTAGGAGACAGGTGTAGATAGCTAATAGTTTGCGAAAGGCTTTTGTTTGCGTGAGAGGCAGACAGGGTGGTGCACTGTCTAGGTGATAAGAACCAAGACTCCTGTGCCCTCCAGCACATTGATCTCTCTCCTCCGCTCTGCGCTCTCTCCTGTGTGGAGAAAACAGCCTGTTATGATTGGTCTCAAAGCAAGTGCCTGTGCAGTGTTGCACCTCTCTACAGCAACTGCTCATTCACCTTGCCTTCCCTCTGAGACCTGCACTAGTTTCCAGGCAAATGACACAATTTGATATGCCGTTGGGGTGATTCATGTGGATAATGTTTCCATGTGATCATCACTGCAGAAAAGAGACTATTTCTTGTTATGTTTTTCTTCTTTTTTTTTTTTTTTTTTTTCTTCTTACTCATTAAGTCTGACAATAACTAGAATATTGGGAGAGTTTATTGCGAGCGGGCTAAAACTCATTATTTCTGCTAGACATCCCAAGTACAAAAGAAATTATGTTATGGTATTTTGTCCAGGTCCCCACAGATATAATGATTTACAGAGGAAAAATAAGGAGGAGACTTTATGGCTTGGGTTGTTCATTTATGTGGATTTAGAGGATAAGAATGCAAGGCAAGCTTACAGTTAATACAGTAGCACCATGGGCCTGGTATTGATTACATGGAGGAGGTATGGCATGTTTTATAGGGTTTATGGTCAAATGCGCTGCACCTCATGTGCTTTGTATTATTGTAATGATAGACATTCCCACCATTGTTTATGTCTTTGTAATTCATATCATCTGCAGTTTTGTCAAGAGCACGTCATCTCTTTTTTTTTTTCTCTCCATACAGAGTCAAGGAGATTTAAGTGAGGACATCCATCTTGTAGTTGTTGACCTACATGTATAGTCAGTCAGAGGGCATAACCGTTGGCCATACGGGTGGTGTGTGTGTGTGGGGGGGGGGGGTCTTTAAAAACAATCACAGCCGGATCAGGTTAAAGTAACCCGAGATGCTTTTGAATAAAGTTGCCATATCATATTTTTTCAAAGTCCTTTACAGTTTTCAAAAAGGTTCATGGATGCGCCGCTTTTATTAGGAAGCACCTTTGATGATCATTCAAAGCATCGTTTGTGCAAACTGTAAAGGTCGTGATTTAAATGTTTGTGTTTAAGTTGAATTTAAAACACCACGCAATAGTGCAAAAAGGCCTCGCACAACATGTGGGCGCCAAAAAAAAAAAAAATGGAGAAAACATTAATCTTTAGTTATTCGCGGTGTACCTGATTTGCTTCTTATCTAATCCTTAATGAGCTTCAATTAAGATTTATTATGCAAATTAACCCTCAGCTGCTACTGACTGCAGGAGCAGGAGCTATGACAATATTGTGCTAATGGTGTGATCTGTAACAATTACAAAGGTAAACTGCCTTCACACTGAATGCTCCGCAAATCTACGAGAGGTCAGTCTGCTAAATATGCATTCAGGTGTTGTGGAGATTTGGAAATTAGTTTATTAAGACTCTGCCAATCCGTGTTTTCAATCACAGCGGATACAGTTGTGACAGTATCATTGATATCGGACGTATTCGTACGCATTGCTACTGTTTGTAACTAAAGTCTTCATATTCGAATAACTATCTCCGCTGTATAAGTTAGTATTTGCATCTACTCCTCTAAAGCTTATTAGTCACATCTTGAGAAAAATGAAATGGAAAAACTAATTTCCTGGCTAAGTGAAAAGTAATTAAACACTTTTCAATCTAAAATAAGTGACACATATTATTCAAACAAACAAAGAAAGATAGGATAGGATTTTATTTTTTTTTAGCAATGAACTGATGTGAAACCCACTTTCATTTGATTATAAGCAAAACTCAAAATGTAGACGTACAGCCAGCCTCAGTTTTGTGATCACCACAGTTACGGCACACAGTGAGGTCACGACCAGAGGAAGTGCTCCTGGACACTTAACTCGAGCACTGTATGAAGCTGTGAACCTTGCACCTTTTGTAACTTCATTCAGCACGAGGCTGATGGCTTCCAGACAGCTTTATAGCTTACGTGTTTTATGAGTCGTCATGCCGCGCAATTACATAGGACCTAATTTGATGAATCAAGCCAATGTTTCACCGGCTCCGTTGACCTTCCTGGCCTGTGATCTTCTGTCTCTCCATGCGGGTCAAACGGAGGCTTTCACACTTTGTACGACTCAGTCACACTCTGGTAGGAAAAAAAAGAATAATTAACATGCGCCTGTTATTACAGCCAATCAAGAATGTACTGATTCGTAATGAGCTATTGTCGGTTTGTTTTAAATGGCTTTGGCAAACCATCAGTCCAAATGAATCAGTTAATCAGCCAGTCAAAGCAAAATAATGTATTTCTAAATTCCCCATGTTGCAGTGCAAAATGAGTCCTGTGTTTCTGATCTTTTCTTTATATTTATATTACATGTTATATAGTCTTGGTGCCTGGAGATAAACAAGCAGAAATAATCACATTTGGAAGCATTTTACAGCCGCCGCCCCGTCATTAACGCCATCTGAACACCTTTAACTCTCTGATTTAAACTGCTGTGTTTGAGTGGCACGCCATAGAGGCAGCAGGCAGGAGTAATAAAGAGCGGGTCACATTGTTTTTGATTTGATGATTTACTAAAAACCATCAAAGCAGCCAATCATAAATCTGCTACTAAAATACGTTTCTTTTTTTTTTTATGTATCAAGAGCCACGATGTTTAACAAGACATCGATAACCTTTATTAACCATAAATGTAATAGTCTACCGGATGGTTTAACTACATTTAACAACATTTGGTTTGTTTAATTGTAATCCTACATATTGCTTGAAACAGCTCAAGTATGGAGCTTCATTTACAAACAAAGGACATAAAATAGTTCAGTAACAATCTGAATGAGTACAATTGCATTGGAGACCAACCAGCACCGTTAGCCGGCTAATTGCTCCATGTATTGTTAATGCTTCCAGTGTTGCAATCTAACAAACCCTTCTCTCAATAGAAACGCTGATTTGGGGGGGATAGAAACTCCAGCTTTCTAATTAGCAGAGCTTTCAAATACTGAATGGCTCATTTGATAATTTTTGTGAGCAGCAAAGAAGTTTTAATGTCAAACAGAATGTAAAGTGACACGAATATAGAGTTTGTTTTTCATCACGGCGGGGGGTCCAGTGGCTCACGCACCCTGTTAGACACATTAACATTCGGCCACTGACGCCTCGAGGGTGCAGTTTTGAAGTTTTTGCTGAAGCCAAAGTATTGACATGAATGACAATATGATTTTGCTGCATGACTTTTTTTATTTATTGAGAATGTTTTAATTGATATGCTTGTGATTCATTCAAATAATTCTGATTGCACAGTAAATTGTTTAAAAATTATGTGTAATGCGTGAAAAAAACCGATTTAAATTATGAAATCATAAAAAAAATGACCTCACTATTCTCACGTTTCAATTCAATATGCTTTACTGGCATGAATGCAACGAAGACAATGTTGCCAAAGTGACAAGTAATAAGGACAATTCAAATAAATATACAAAAGCATGAGCACAAACCTAACAGCAACAGTATTCCTCCTGAAAAGGACTATTGTAGGTTCAAACATTCAGAAAACCAAAAGACAGAAATACATCTAGATCAAAAAGTTTAAAAGAAAAAACGTGAGAACTATTAAAACACAAACAACAAAGAGCAGACTAATGTTCAAGCACATATTTCAAGTGTTAAAAAGGCGGTTACGATTGAGTGTATTTGTTACTGTATGAACTAAAAGACATTGGGCTTTCTTTGTGCTCTGAATAAAAACGCCCAACATTTGCTTTGTTTTAGCCCTAATCCTGTACCTAAACTACCGAAGAGACTCTGCACCGCATTGTGTTGAGAGCCTGTTCCTGAGGGCTGCGTCTGCCTGTTTGTGTCTCCAGTATGTGCTGAGCTAGTCTGTTGAAACAGCTTAATTGATACTCATTAAACAGCAGTGACAGCTTAGGTGTCCGTGATGAATGTAGAATAATTCTGTTGTACTTACAACTTGATTAAGGAGAAGCACACAACATGTCGGTGATGTAGCCTATGGCTTGGCCTATATGCACTTACGAGCTACTTAAGAGGATCAGTTTATCGGTCGTGCCTAAAATATACAACTTTGCCTAAAATATGCAACTTTTCAAAATCTGAAATAAGTTTTGTTTTTTTAAAAGGGCCTATAGTTTGTTTGACTTTGATAACTTGGAAAGTGTAACCCCTAAGAATAGACCTAACTTAAAAATGTGAATTATGTTGACTTTTCTTTGTGTTTATTCAGCTGCAGTGTGGCGTTTCCATGCAATAATAAAGTCAATGGATGTCAGGCAGATGAAAAATGTGCATCTTGTATTATTTCAGTTGAAAATTAGAGGCAATTGGAATTGGTTCAAAATTGACTGTCTTTGTAACGAGTGCATGACGAATGGTATCATTTAGAGAAGAAAATGAATGCTGGGAAACCAAAAATATTATTCTGCAGCATTTTATATGCCGTGATATTCCATGAAGATGAACTAATTTCACTAAATACCCCACGAAATCGACTCACAGTGTTTTTCTACATTGTCATAGAAACCCAGTCCCACACAGTGGATATCAGGTCATCGGGTCGCGGGCAAAAACCCAATTTATCATAATGTTATGATTTGTTTTTTTTTTCCTTTTTGTTTTCTTTGACGGCCTCAGAGAAAACGCTACATTAAAATCCTTATCACTTTCTTTATCAAGGCCCGTGCTGCTTCTCGCTTTGCTGACATCTGATTAAACCGACGCTCTGCGCCCTGACAAAGAAGAGCCCCCTTTCTCCACGTTAAGAATACACGAAAGCGGGGGGGAATTTCCGAGGATGGATTTACAACTTTATCCTCACATGATTAATACTACACTGGGAGGTCTTTGTACAGGAAGCGGCATGTCTAATTATGGTCCAACTGTGTCTGACTGAGAGCAAACATGATGCCAAAGGCTGCCAGTGGGAACTGCACTGACACGTCACACACGTGGTTCACATGTGTGCGTGGTGATGTCATCGTCACCCAAATTCCGTGATGCTGGGCCCACAGCTCATGGGTCAGTGTTCTCCGTCCAGCTGGCAGCAACCTTCCAAAAAAAAACCCACTGTGAATGTAATGCATTTAGCTGCAATAAAAAGCCAACGGGGAAGTATTTTCACTTTCCGTGTTTTTAAGAGTTACACATGTCAACCAAACACGAAATCATACCCATGACCTCACTGGCTATAACTACAGTATGTTCACATTTAGTGTTGAGAGCAGATGCAGATTCATCACCCCCCCCCCCCCCCCCCCCCCCTTTTTACAAGAATTTCAGGGGCTCCATCATGTATCTCAGCCCAGACACATTCAAGAGGTTGCTAGCCAGACCAGCCATAAGTCACCCTGCCTATCAAGACGAGAATGTGTTTCAGCTGTTACTTGTAAACCAGAACAACATTCTTAAGATTAACTGAGTGACAGGGAGGCCTCTAAAAGCAAACTATAATAGTACAATATGTTATAGTCATATTTTATGGCCTTTTAGTGTGTGTTTGTGTGTGTGTGGATCAACTGAAGGGTCTAATAGGCCTGCATTGCACCTTAGGGAGAGCAGAAAATGATAGTGTTGTGTTACTGCTGTTTTTCATTAGGCTGATCATAGTAATACAGGTGTGCGCGTCACAGGAAACCCGGTTGGACCTGGTCATCCTCACAAGTGCACATCAGACGTGACGAGGTTATTCCTATCATCCTTTATTTATTTTAATTTATTTATTTTCCCGAAGCTTGTTTTCAATACGTCGAGAATTCCTTTGAAGAACATGTTTTTGTCTTGAAGTGTGTGTGCATGTGTGCTTTTGTGTCTGCCTGCGATAAAAAAAAAAAAAAAAAAGTCATTGATATAGAACTAACTGTCAAAATAAGTCGTGTTCAATCCAAAACCGTTTAAGTTGTCAAGGACATATTTTCCTCCTTCCCATATCCTGACAAACATTGAGTCAGCAATTGTCTGTTGTATTTCCAGTGCTGGTGTCTCGTGCTCCCCCCCCAGGCCATTTTAAAGTTGTAGAAAGTGGTCATTTTCTCTGTGTCAGTAGGAGGTCAGTGTTGTGGCAGTCAGCAAAGCTCTTCAGTCTGGTGAAACAGAGTCTATTGGGAACCCTAAAGACATTTTGTCCGGCGTAGTCGCCCCTCGCTGTCTGTCTTCATGCCTGTCTCATTGTTCTCACGGCGCTCGTAGGAACGTCTAGAAAAGCTCGAAACATTTGTCCGATTATTTCCAGATCTCCAAAACTTTTACTCAGACCTGACACACCTAAGGCTACTCGGCTGTCGACTGACTTCAACTTTTAAAATCACCCATGAAATTGACATGTAGGATTCTTATTGAATATTTGCATAGCTGCTTCTTTCTGTGCAGCCATTTGTCCTGCTGTCGAAACCGGTTCTTGTTATATTTAGCTCCTGTTCTGTCTGAATGTCTACCTGTCCCTCTAGCTGTCTGTCTCGCTCACTCTGTTGGTGACTGACATGTCCTTTTTCTGCGCTGTATAGTGTATCCCTGGTAACTGTCGCCGGGGGGCTCACTCATCACTAAAATGTAACAGAGGTCACACACAGATCATTGCTTTCGCCAAAGGCCTTGACTTTAACACAGAGTGACCCGCGCTGGACAGCGGCGCAGCGGCTGGGCAGCGATGGGTCCGGAAATAACACGAGTATCATCTGCTCCGTCGTCACTAGAATGGAGAGTCTGGGTCTTTTTACTGGTGGAAACCTGGTTTGGATGAGAGGGAACGGTGAGATTAACTGTGTTTTGAATCATATCTGATTTATATGAATCACAGAAACATCTCCGATAATACCTGCTCATATCTCTGACCAGAGTTGATACTCGCATTTTTCCACACTTGCTCACCTTCTTACTCTGAGTAAGTCTAAGTGCGCGTCAGTCAGGGTTTGTGTGGGAGGGGCTCAAACGGGCCTAAAATTGGTATTGAACACTTTTTTGAGACGCATATGCAGCTAATCTTGTATATAATATATATGAATATTATCTAGAGAACCATTCATCCGATCTACCTTACACTTGGTGGGTGTAATGTTGGGTACCCGAAGACGTGCGGTGTTGGCGCAATTTGGACACAAAACACGTTCAATATGAATAAACTTTGAATAAACAAGCGATTCTGCTCTGTGCAGCAGTGGGGGCGGAGCTTCAGGGCTCTGCAGGCTCTTTACAGGCCGTGGTCCATTGAGTGCAGTTCACTTTTGCTGCAGGATGCTGGATATACTAACCTTTCAACCGAACTCTTCTTCTCTTCCCTGGAGTCAACTCGAGAACTCTGCAAGCAGTACTTCTGGAAGCCAAGCAATCGGGCCTGCTCCGAATGGCCTCTGCATGAAAAACAGGTTGATCCAGAAAGTATGCCCCTTTGTTCTACCAGGGCTGTGCCACTAACAATTATTTTAATGAGCATTTTTGCTTGAAGTTGGAACTTGAAAATTCATCTGTATCAAGAAATCTGTGAACAGCAAAAGTGCACAATCTCATGAAACCCATGAAAATAGATGTTATGAATTCTAAAACTTAGAAGCCTGCTAACAGCCTGATTTAATAGGGGACGGCTGGGTACAGGTTGTAGTGGTGGGTCATTGTCGTTCTGGCTCAAACCCTGAACATTGCACCAAATTATTTCTAATCTCACTGTTGGTCTCTAACAACAGGATAATGGGGCAGCCGACCTTGTAGGCCAAAATCTCATTAAATCTGCAAACGGCAGCCGTGACAATGTAAAACAATCATATCAGTTATCACAATCCACTTCATATGTTATGATATGCATTCCATTCAGAGCCACTGCTCCTTTTGCAGCCTTGAATAGCTTCCTTTGAAGGCTGCTATAATCCCGAACCCAGGGATGCCTCACACCCTCAGCGAATTAGTTGTTGATGTGGTGGATCCGTTGCACCCAACTTGCAAGGGGGCACTTGACTCTCCGGCCTCACTGCTGCTGGCTCGGTGCATCCAACCGGTTTTCTTTTTCTCGTCTGCCAAATCCTCACATGCCACAGTGAGGCAAGCAGCGCCTGTTGGTGCCATACGACTGCTTGCAGAGAGTGATAATGTATTCCTTGTGAGGGCGGCTTAGTAGGGGTTGATCAAGTTTCTGCACCGGTACCTCTGTGAAGGTTCATAAGGGTGCTTTTGATTGTCCTGTTGAAACACGAAGCCAGGTCCCACATGGACACGTTTCTATGTTATCAGAATGTTTCTACTCGGTTTCGGTCTTTTTAAAGCAGAAGGGTTTCTATTTGAAGTCCCTGCCCTTCTGCATTCTCTTCACCTGTTTTCCCCATTTCTGTAAGTTATGATGAAAAAGACGCCGTTAAGCTAAGCAGTCTCTGTGTGCACAAGCTTGTGTGTTCATGTGCCCTTAATTGCTTAGTTGTTTGTGCGCGTGTGTTTGTAGGTGCGAGTGCCTTTATGTTTGCATGTGTTTCCTGCATGCTCCATGGCAGCCCTCACAGCCTGGCAGCGACCCAGCAGAAAAGTTCCGGTACTGTCCAGACGCATCCTTTAGGGACCTCATCAGCCCCTGAATTTCCTTCCCCTCACGCCTGAGGGCATCCATATTCATTTCCTCCACTGATTTGGGGAAAATGATGAAAGGCTGGCTTTTTTCCCATCTCTTATTTCCTGCCAAGGTTGCCTGCATTTCAATGCAACGTAAATCTGCAAAGACCTGAAAACACGCTCCCATTTGGACATGACCAGTTCCATGTTATTAGTATCACGCCGTGTCAAAAAGAAAAAGGGAGGCCCCGGGTTCTTATTGTAATAATACAGTGTCTTTGTGTGGATCAACGCGCACAGTACAGTATGTCAATCTTTTATTCTTGAAACTGACTCATTGTGAAATGACTCACACTATTGTCTGTATTTACTTCACGCAGAATGCTTCCGCTGTCTCTACATAAAGGTCTGCTTCTCGTAAAATGAATATCTCATCCATCGTCAAGTTATGAGGGCTTGATGATATCATAGAGATAACTGCATTGGTTTGAAATGAACCTGTGATTAGGCTAGTGGGTGGGTATTTACTCTTTACCGGAGACGGGAAATGAATGTTAATGAAAATAACAGCCACATAGAGTAATAACCCGACTCTGTAATTATTTGCATGCTTTGATGATGCCATATATACACAACGCACACATGCGCCTACTTAACTAAACCTCAGGTAGACTATTGGCTCCGCTAGCAGGATCCTGCCCTCCACTATGCACAACAGCGCTCAGGGCGCGGCAGCAGCAGCAGCAGCAGCGGCGGCGGCGGCGGTGGCGGCGGCCCGGCCCAATGAAGGAGCGGGCTCGCAGTTGCCGAGACAACCCTACACACACGTGTACACAAAGGAAAGGCCCCACTGTGCGAGAGGATCATCTCCACCTCTGGCTGGATAAAGAGCGGCGTCGCTCCACTCACTGGAATGCGCTCCTGCCCTGCAGGCGTATGCAGCAGATTGTGTGTATGGTTTGCGAGCATCCCACATTGATCATTATTATTTACACACCTCTCATGGAGGTTTATACTTGCAGCACCGTAACGAGAAGGCGGTTTTGGGTGTAACTGTTTCTGCCTATTTAAAATCAAAGCTCATTAACAGTTATTAAAAAAAAAAACTATGCTTGGAATAAGTGAGATTCTTTGCAAAAGATTACTTTAGCAAAGCTGAGATTTTTACCAAGCTTGGGAATTCATCTGACGATGGCGAAAACTATGAATCAGTCTCTATGATTCGGAGGCTGTTTTTCAGTCCAAAGTTGAAGGTTGAAATCTGAAATCACTCTGAAGGGATGACGCGGACAGCTTCGTATCAGACACTTGCCTCGCTGTGTTGTCTTTTGTTGTCAGTGTGACAGCTCACTCTCCAAAAATGGCACTTGATAGTTTTCACCAGTGGATTTAGAGAGCTCAGAAACTTAGTCTGTATTGTTGAGCTCCAAATCTGGGCCACATATGATAACAGAATTATCCTTCTGTACAGTAAGCGTGCGGATACTCATGCAGCTGTCTGTCATCTGAGGCCTGCGAGATGCAAAATAGCTCGTGGCTGTGGGAGTCTGATAGACCTCAGTTTCTTTTATAGTGCAGCTTTAACTGTGCACAGAGAGTGTGTGGGCATGTATCACTCTGACCCAAACACACTTTTTCTGCTGACCGGCGCAGTGAAGTAGTTTGTGTACAGCAGCCAGTGCGTCTCTCGCCACGGGGGGGGCAGGTTGTATTTTGGTGAGCCCGGTGTCACCTGAACTAACACACACACACACACACATATATATACACAAAAATAATGCAATTTGTTTAACTCATGTAACTAAAGGGCTTTATTCAGAATTTCTAACGAAGTAGAATCCCTTCGCTAAACATTTTAGACCATTTCAAGTCAACCGTCTTCCACAACGCTGTTTTAAAATGAGTCAAATTGTTATTATGGTCCGTGCAGGTTGAGTTGCATCGGGCTCATATATAAAGGAGCTTCAATGTTAGGCCATCTGGAAAATACGGATTTTAAAGAGGGTTAGTAAAACTTAAGCACTGCTTTGGGAAAAAAGTCAGCTAATTGTAAACAGCTGCAGGGGATATCACCCCTCAGACTATTGACAAAGCAGTGGCAAAAAGTCCCTCTGAAGAGCTCAGGATATACAGGAACACTTGAATGTAGTCTGGCCTACCGAGGAACATAGAGAGTGTCTGTTTTAACAATAGATGATACCAATTTAGTGTGCTCCTAATAATTTATTTATTTATTTTTGTGAACAGTTCACACTGCAGTGTTCTGCAGGCAAAGCCCCCACGGAAAAGCCCATTAGAATCAAATGAATGTCAAATCCTGCTAAGTGTTTACACATGACAAACGTCTAACATGGCTAATTGCAGATAAGTGTCAGGCTGAAATGTGTTTTGAGCCTCATGATGGTGCAAAATGGCGTCATGTGTTTTTGTTTTAAGGCAGCGGTGATAAAGCCGGGGTTTTTAGTAAACGGGGTGGAAAACGGAAAGATCTCTGTTAGAAACTGAGAAATGTTTGTCGGCACTGAATCATGGCGGTCGTTGGGGTCGCTTTGCAAAGACGGACATCTTTGTTTCACGTGGAAACAAAAAATATTTGTATATATATATATATATATATATATATATATATATATATATGTATATATAATATAGATATACATGCTACACAGCATATTTAGGTATATTGTGAGATTTAACACCAAAGAATACTTTGTGTCAAATTGAACAGAAACATTGAATCAACAGAACCACTCGGGAAAAAAATAATGCTGCTTTGAGTAATATTTGCTTGTTCTGTATGAAAGTACTCCTAACAAAAAACAATAGTTCAAAAAAACACATTAATGTACGAATTAATCTCACGAAGAAAAAAAGAAATACTCCCTGTTGTGTACAGGCCTTCGCGTTGGTATTTTTTGCCGACTTGTGTGTGTTCCAGTGTCTGCTTGTACTGGTGTTGTGCAGCCTCCAGTGTCCGTGTAGCAGTGTGACTGGGCACCATCTTGTGTCCTGAGCAATAGCAGCAGGCTGTTCCATGGCAGCACACCAGCTGCCTGTAGTAGGGAGGGAGAGGCGCTGGGGCCCGGCCTGCTTCAGATTTGGGTCCGTGAGTTATTGACCCTCTTTGATAAACCCCTCTGAATGACAGTGGCATAATTCAGCCTAAAAGTTTGCACTGTCACCGGGATGAGCTAACTGTCTTCGCTGAATATATGGGTGCAATTTTCGAAATAGGTTTATAGCAATTCTTGGGAGAGGAGGGCGAGATAGTGATATTACTGACTTTATCACTGCAGCTGAGCAGCATCTAGCACCTCTCCCCTCTGTATCTCTCTATTCCTCCGCTGTAGAGCAGTGAAGGATCGCACAGCACATACATTGTAGGTATTACTAAAGAGAAAAGAGTCCAGCTCTTAAAGGGGGACACGGGAATGATATGTCATTATTACAGTAATGCTGTATTATCCACTCTTATCCTGAGATTATGTGTTTCTTCTTCCTGCTGGTTGTATTTTGCAATAAGTTTAGTATTTTAACTCGGTGTGTCTGTCTCATTGTTTGTCGTCTTGTACACTGGGTATCTGGATACACACTTCTGGTGTTTTTTTTCATCAGATGGGTAATTTTCTCTGAATTAGTATTCGAGTGCAGTTTCTTATGTTGCTATGAGAATGTCTCGCGTAACTTTCCCCATCGCAATTAATATAATCTGTGGTCTAATGTGTAATTTAAGGACATTACCAAAATTTGCAGAAACTTTTTCAGTCGGTTTTTGACTGATTTTTGATGATTATCTATCCATATTCATCCTAAGAATTACTACCGGAAATGAGTAATATAGAATCACAGCGAATGTGATTTAATAGTAATGTGAGACCTGTTAAGCAATAGGCAAAATAATGAGTCACTCTCTCTATAAACTGCACCTTTTAGTCCCACTACATTTCTCTCACTCAGGCTGTATTCGTAATGTATTTTCGTCAGTGTATTATGAACAGCTCATTGTTGAAATCTCACTGAATCATTTCTCTTTTCTTTTCCCTTTCATGTGTCGAGACAGAATCTGAACTCGTAAGAATCTAATACACCGAGCACAGTATAGTGCATCCTATAAATTGATTTTGACCCAGCCTTTGAACAAAAGGAACACTGTTGCATTGCCATCCACGGCTGATGCCACTCCCTCTTTGGCTCACACTGAATACTCTCCTTTAATAGTGTGATGGGTGGTAGCTGGCTTGTTTTAGTTGGTTGAGGAGAGGTGGGCAGGGCGAGGATGGGGTTTCTGTGACTGGCACCGATCAATCACTGTGAGGGGAAGCTAATGAAGCAGGCTATGGTTTATTAAAGGGTTAGCAGAGAAAAGATTACTGCAGGGCCCCAGCTTCCCAGAAGCCCAGGGAAGGAGGATACAGTGTACCTCTAATGGTTCGGGGCTAACCATAAAGCAATCAAGGTGTTTGCTCTAAGCTGGCACCTATAATGCGATTTGGGTGTGGATACAGATAGTTTTCAAATCTGTCTTTTATTTGTGCAGGCGAAAATAAACTGCACTACTATAGAGTGCTGCAGGTTTGGATGCAGATTTACAATTTGAAGGTAATGCTTCCAACAAGGAAACAAATTGCGCTGTTTCACAATATTTTAAGAGCCCACATTAGCCCTTGTTTTGGCATTTGCAAATACAATCCTGATTTTTAAGCTGGCGTTCATCGGGTGAAGTCTGCAAAATAACCTTATCCTGAAAAAGTACGAGCACATTGAAACCAAGGCACTTCTCTGAGACAGTTTGAAAGACAAATGAGTAGCAGGGGAGTGAAAAATGCAAAGCAGATGTTTTTCTCACCGTTTTTAATGGCAGCGAGACATTACTGATGCCATTACAGAGACCTTTTATGGCTTCTTTTAATCCCCTGGCCTGCCTGAGGAAAGAACCCCCTTGTGGTGCAGAGTAGCCTCTTTACTTCAGAGCAACAATTTGAACCCATTTCCAACTCACTTGCCTAATCTGCCACAGGGTTTTACATGGCTTCCTCTGTAATTATTCTGCCCTGAAATCAAAGGTAAAGAGGCATTAAAATACACCTCTTAGGTAAACATGTGCCGCTCGTCACGTAGGGCCGTTCTCAAAAGTGTCTTTTGTAACAACTGGTCCCAAAATACTGCGGCGCGTGCACCGTTTTTGTTTTGTTTTCCCCGACGCAACGTTTGGTGGTCCGGTTCACATTTTCCCACAATGATTGATAATGAGATCCAATAAGTACCTTGTAACTCCAGTTCCACATTCACATTTGGCGTGCTAGATTTACATGGGGTGCAGTGTTTCGCTGTCTGCTTCCTGCATCAGAACCAACCTGTAAAGCTCAGAGGAGCACTTACAGGGGTCTGGTTAGGGGCTGAAAATGAGGAGGAGATGAACTATACGGCTCCATCCCACAGTCCAGCCGACAGTATATCAGCGGAATCGCAGCCGCTTGGGCGTGTGTGTGTGAACGCTCCACTCATAAATATCTCTCCCCCCCCCCCCCCCAACCCCCTCCCGCACACCGCCCCAAAGGGGCCTCTCTGATGGTGATGGCGAAAGGATGTCGCTGTCTGGGTGATTGAGTGCTGCTGGTCCTGGCCCTGGGCACATCCCCGCGCTCTGAGCCCGAGTGGAAGGCCTACCGCTGAGCGCTGGCCTGAAGGGAGTAGCCTGAAGGCGGGCAGCCGCACAGCAGCAGGATTTGCCTCTCTTTTTTTTTTTGTCTCCCTGAGACAAGAACACCAACTTTTATATAAACAGATTAGACAGTAGAAGGTATTAAATCCGCCGAATATTTCTATTGTAATGTTTGTTTAATCCAAATTGTATTTTATTTACGTTCGTTTTATATATGTGAAATCTGTGTGAACTAGCCTTATCTGAACTTGCACCCCATCTCTCTAAGCCTTTGTCACTCTCACTCACTCAGAAATCTGAAATAATCAAGGCGCAGTAATTAGCCTCACTTGCTGCATTGTAATTGGGGGCAGAGGGAGGTTGCTCATCCTATATATTTTTTTTCCCCCCTGTTTGATAATTGCAGACTTTAGCGTGCCCTCTGTTTTAATTTTTTTGATCCTCCCAAGCTCGTTCCCATAGATGCTGATGCTATTCTGATGCAGTGGCTCTTGAGTGCGTTTCATCAGTCATCAGAAGCTCCAGCGTTTTGAAAGAGGGGAGAGTTCATTCTGGAAACCCACTGTCTATTCCCTTTTTGGGTTTCAGCGCCGTCAGCCTTCCCTCCACCATGAGAGCCTTGACACTGTCCAGGTCCGTCCTACTTGGCAAGAGGGAGGGCTACAGAGAAAGGCAGAGTTTATTTCCTGTTCTTGTGAATCATATATCAGTACAATTCCCCTCTGTGCTGTTTGGCAACGGTGGAATGACGGGTGTCATTTATCATACGGACTGAAAGAGGCTGTGGGAAAAGGGATTTGAATTCTTCTGGAAGTGTGTGGACTCTCCTTAGTGGTGAATCATTAAACGGAGGAGTTTTTCAAAAGGGATATGAGTAACTCCTTGCGCTGGTACTTTGTTCCCCTGTTTCACTGGCTGGCTCAATCATTAAATGTCTCAAAAAAATAAGATTTACTAGTTTTATATAAATTGTGAAGGGACATGGCATTTAACTTGTAATTGGGGATTTTTGCCCTGCTGAATCCATTAAGCCTCTCTTCAGTTTTTGGTTTGATGCAAGCTCCATGGTCATGCTTTGCACGAATTACATTTAAGCTAATTTGAATTTACAAATTTGATTAACACTGCATTTGTCAGCTTCTTGTTGTCCTGCTAAGTGATGACATTTTCATCTTCACTGTACAGTTATTTTTCGCTCTCGGTTATGTTGACTGGTATTTAAGATTGTGCTTTATAAACATTTTGTGTTCCTTTGGAATTTTCTTTTCACTTGTCAGGGACGGTTACTATTTCCCACACTTTGAGTTGGGTGATCAAAGAAAACGACTTTTGATAGACTGTCACCAGCTCCTCAGCTGCACTGGCAGAAATAAATGTGTCAAGCTTTAACTTATCCTCACAAAAACATACTCCTAACCCCCGCTGCTCTAATTGAGTGTAACTCCCAGAAACCTGTGAACACACATGCAAAACTGAGTAGATCATAAATCAGGCTTCTATAGACAGCCGCTGCCACCCCACCCCTGCCAGAGCCTTCCCAGAGGAACGACGGGTTTCCATGAGCTGGCTGGAAATCAACCTTCTCTTTATGATATTTTTGTACCCGCCATCCAGACTTTGTGTTGTTTGCTTTTTTTTAATCGGAAAGTTAGTTGAAGTCCTCATCAAATGAAAAGTGTCAATAAGGTATTGTATAGGGAAATGGGACTCGGTGTGTTTCAGCTGTCAGCAACTGTTAGCTGTCTCTCATGTGCAGATCACAAAGTTAAATGTGCTGTCAGCAAGTCCTCAGCTAGAAATAGATGTGTTGAGGTTAGCCTGAGAAGCACCGCTACCCCCTGCTGCCCAGTAGAATGTGGATCCATCAAACAATGTGAACACATATCAAATCTGAGCGTAAAGGTGTTATGAAGCACATTTTCAGGGTTCAAGGTGTTGGAATGGGCTATGAAACAAAATGATCCATAGCTACCTTTGGTGTGTCTTTATTTGCAAGAATGCATGAATAACACGTCTGATGTTGATGCTATTTGGTACTGTTTAGCTGTGAGTCTACAGCATCGTGCAGTGCAGGGGTCTGGTCTGCCTTCCTTCTTGCAGAGAGTTATATCTTGATGTTTTCTGAACCTAAGCTCTTAGTGCGTGACCTCTCCCAGAGGCCCAGAGTCCCGGGCCGGTATCTTGACATGTTAGCCTGCCACCGCCTGCTAAAGAAGAGTGTAGATGCCCCTGAGGTAAATGAAAACATTTGGTTCTTGCCAGACCTGTTCACATCTCAGATGGGCCACATGAGCTGGCAGGTGACGCGTGTACAGAGGAGAATCGGAGACCGCAGCGGTGGCCTACTTCTTTTCTTCCACACAGGCCATGCAGGCCACAACCCAGATGAATATGTTCTTGGCTCACAAAAACACTGCGGTGAAACTGACAAAGACTGACCTGCATCCAGGTGAAATTCAGGCTCTATCTTCGCCCTCTAATGCTTAGGGATTAGTTTCATTCACTTCCTGTGATAGCATGGCGATTCTACTTCTGTACTGCAATGTCTTAAGTTTTATAAAATCCTCTTTTTAGTGAATTTAGAGGTTCATTCAGTGGCTGTGCATTCCTGATCATCCTCCTTTTTGTTCTGCTATTTCAGTAATAGACTTGACATTGTGTCACCATCTCATATCAACATCTGCAATTACCAGACAGTCCACATTCAAGTCCCATGGGGAAGTATGATTGCAATTAAAAACACGGGGCAAATGTTAATTAAGTAAACTACTTGAAAGTGGAAACAGCGAATGTTTTAAATGTTTTTACTTTTAACCCCGCACTTCTTTTTCACTCCCATTTATATTCGCAGACTAGTGCAAATTAAAGTTTAATTTTAGAGACGCTATCAAGGTTTTTTATTTTTTCATTCTTTGGTAAATCTTCCATTCTACACTTCACACTTCCAGCCTCTTTGCTACACAATGCTGTTGGTAAATGTTTGGATGTTCACCACTTGACGTGAAGACTCGTGGTGGATAGCACTGCGGTTCACCGGGTTATTAAATCAGAGGGAATAACAGGCCAACTTCTGGCCATTCCCGTGATTGATGAGCCAAGCTTTATTTGCTGAGGCGGTGTGTTTGTTCCCGTGTAATTGTCTACCAGATGGCTAAGCTAACTGTTCTTAAATGCCTTCAGACCTGCAGGGGTCCTGGGTCCTAACATTTTCCCTGCTAATGACATTATGCCTGCAAACATCTCATAGGTTTTTTTTTTCTGAGCTTTTCTGATCCCTAATGTTCAGCAGGATCAAAATGGCTTTGCAAGGCATTTAGTTCAAATGATTTCCTCTGCACCATTCTGTTTTTAATTTGTTCAGAGTAGATGTTTTTGAAGGCGCTCTGTTGGTAAACTCCTTTGCGAAAATGAGCCTACTTGAATTTGAAGGGAGATGGGGGGGTGGGGGGGGGGGGGGACTCCACTCTACCTGTGAGGAGTCAGATTGGAGGAGAAAATGGATCTAGGTGGCAGCGCGAGTCATCAATCACAGCCCCTCAAGGGGAGCTGCAGCTAAAGCTGCTCTGAAGTGCTATCTGTCAGCTGCTCCGATCCAGCCGGGGGACCAGAGAGGGGCCGTATCGCCACCCATCAGCCCTTACCCAGCACACAACTGCCATGTAAACATGTGCAGGTGCTACTGTCAAAATTACCCCTGTACCAGTTCACGGGGTCGCGCATATTTCCACAAATGGTCAGCCGGCCTTCTCATTGTGAGGACGTTTACTCCCCCTTTTAATGCTTTTTTTTTGTGAAAGCATCTCCGGATGCTGCGGTTCCTGTAATAGTTTTTTTTCCCCCCGATTGTTAACAGTGTTGGGTGGTTTATTGTAATTTAAAAGTGAGTGTACTGTTTCTTCTGCTTTCCCCCGTCCCTCCCATTTCAATCCTGAATAAAGCCACCAAGTGCTTCTCTGCCGACGTCGAGCCGCGCCTGTCGATACCTCTCAAGATGGATAGTTGTTCTGCATGCTTATTGATTCGGCACAGGCCAAAGATATAAGTATCATTTGTCATTTCTGGAATTATTTGGAGTCCTAGTTAAAACCCAGAGTAGAGGGGGAGATGGCCATGCCTTGGGGGGGTTGGTAGTTGGTGGGGGAGTAGCGAGTTGTCTGGGCTTTGATGAATGACTGCACGGGTTTTTGGTTTTTACTGCGAGCGCCGGGGTCCCTTTAGCTGCTATTTGCTTTCACCATGGTCCAAGAAAAACAATGCGATGGGTCCAAGGACTGAGCAGCATCGTCCTGTCATGTAGTGTAACACAGCGAGCAGGGTGGTCCAGGCAGAAGAGTCGGGAGGAGGGTGGGCTTTGGACACTACATGCTGCTTTTCCAAAAGACCCAGTGGGTTGCAAGCCGACCCGCTGCTCTGTGGTCCCAGCTGACGGCCCCGAAACACATGCTATGAATTTGAATATTTAGCATCCGCAATCTACAGTGTAATGGCAAACACATTTTTCTTGTTTTTAATTTTGAAAGAGCATGCAATGGGGAAGTGAAGGGATGTTGTTTTGGAACAGTAGCTCCGGTCTTTTCCCCTGTGACTTTGATTATGTCCTGTTTTGGGCATCAGGCCAGCAGTAGAGCTGGCTTCATTACTGTATGGATCATCTTTTAAGACCATTTAAGATCAACGGGAGCCATTGTCCACTAATGACAGAGACTCCGAGAAGTTCATTACACTCTTTGATTTATTTCGCTGAACAGTCAGTTTCATATTTGTTTTTTGTCCTCTTTCAATCGAATGAAATTGTTTCATTTTTGTTTTCAAGTGTCACTTGAAAGTTGAGTGAAAGGGGTTTTTTTTGGAGTTGGGTGAGGAAAAAGTGTTTAACAGAAGAACATGTTTAACAGCAACAAAAGAGAAGAGAAGAGAAACCTCAGACACGTGAATGACAAGTAATTATTTCCCTTGTCCATCAAACTGTGTTTTGATGCAAGGATGCGATCAAACATGATATTAACAACTTCAAGCCTTCAAATGAAAATGACTCTGAAATCGCTTGAAGCCCGAGTGTGAGCTTTTGTGTTGCGATGCAGCATGAATCATTCATAAACATGCACAAACACATGAACACACACACACACACACACATGCATACACACTGAGCAGGGCAGCCTTTTGCCTGACCAATATTATTGCCACAGCTTTTCAATGCGAGATGACCATTGTGTATTCGTTTCCATTTTAGCTTGCCAAAATCTCTTCTCACAGCAGGAGAGGGAGGGAGGGATGGAGGGAGAGAGAGAGAGAGAGAGAGCGACAGCTTTGTGTATTTTTCAGTTTGAGTCGCTGAATATCCCCATACGCAGTGGGCTGACCGACTGCTCCCAGTCTCCCTGCATAGCCGTCAAACAGGACGGTGCACCGAGCCCGCTGTATTTTCATCACTTGCCCTTTCTCACATGGGCAGAGCAGGATTAATCACTGTATCCTACTCCCAAATACCAAGAAATATTACGATTATTAGTTTTTCATTGTGCTGCAGAAGCCTTCCACAGAAGCCTCATAAACTGGGTTCTAAAAAATATATATATTAGGTGTGAATAATAAAAAAAACCAAGGATGGTTACATACTGTAAGTATCCTTTTTAAACACATGCTTGCCTACAGTACGTCTTGAAAGAGGGTATTTGCATTAGTAGGGCAGTCTTCTCCATTTTGTTCGCCAGAGCAGTGAGAGGACAGACAACAGAGGCCCTGCTTAATCCCTTTGGAGAACTAGTGCATGAATTGATATATCCTCTTCTCTCTCCGTCTCTCCTCTCCTCTTGCTAATGTCTTTCCTAGAACTTGAACAAACAGCCTGTGCGTGTAGGACACATAAGACAGATGTTTAGGATTACTTTCACCTCATTGCTCTATTGTGTGCACTTTAAGGGAGCTCAGCTGATGTGGAATGCCACTCATTCAGGCTCTCTGCTCCTACAGGGCTCCTCCTGATTATCAAAGTGCCATCTGCACTCAAGACCGAACAACACCATTTCTAAGACGCGGATGTTGGGAAAAATGGCATGTTGGGTGTTTTTAAAGCTAAAAATGAAATCTAATATTTAATCTAATATTCACCTCTTGCTAAATGTTTTATGGTGTTTTAGAGGTTAAAACCAACATGGTAACCTCTGTAACTGAAGACTATAAGTGTTATGTTTCGCGAGTTCATAACCTAACAATGCCCATTTCTTTTTTCCCGTAAAAAGGAATAAAAGCAAGCCTATTTCTCCCTGTCTCCCAGTCGTCTCTATGTGTGTGTGTGTGTTTACAGATGTAGAAACAAATGGGCCAGACCCACATTGATATTGTTGAGGGGTGACATTATCTTTTAGCAGAGCACTTATCTAATCTGGCTGCTGTGGGAAGCTGGAGGAAGTGGCTATGGGACAGGGGCCGGGGATACTGCATCTTTAATTACCATTGATATCGCAATAGAGAAGAGAGGGATGGAGGAGGGAAAGCGGGTGGGAGGGAGGGGGAGGGGGGGGGGGGGGGGTTGAGAGAGGGAGAAGACCCGTGTTCACTTTTTAATTAAGGCTCCGTAGTGTAACTCGTCAATGTACATTATTGGAAGAATGAACGTCAATGCCATTGCTTTTTCTCCCCCTCCTTTATCTCTGTCAATGATTCAAAGACATGATTTATGGTTCGTCTCCGTCTTTCAGGATCATCCATCAAGCGCTGGCTCTGCCGCAGCGCCACCCGTTGTAAATCATTCTGAAAGCCTGTCACTCATTTCCATTAACCGTTCCTCTGTCGCTCTGGTCTCCGCCTTCCTCAACCTCCTTTTTTTCTCCCCCGACCCCCCCCTCCCCCCCCCCTTACCACCCCTCTCTCCTCCCCCTCGGTGCACAACCTACAGCCACGCAGGGTATCAGTTCCGTTCCGCTGATTCGTCCGCCTACCTTCTTTTCAATAAATTAACCACTTTCTCCCATGCAATGAATAAAAAGGCTCTGCACTCGTCTTGCAGTCGGCACCTACTCCTCCTCCATTACAGCTGAACACCTTACAAATGTCACGCCGCTGACTCGTAGGCTAAATGAGGATATAGCACAGAGAAAATATTTTTGTTGCACTGACTTTTCCTGTGGCAGTATTTGAACAGCTTTGATATGTTTGCCGTGTGGTATTAATGAACATATATCCCACACATGCAGGGCACTGCATCTGGTTTCATTATGTTTCTTTTACTGTAGGTGACTTGTGGATAATTTACCAAAAACTGAGCACACAATAAAAGCCCATGTGCCAAGGCGAGACTATGCTCACATTGTTTCTTTTATGCATTCATTCTGAGAAACACTGTATTCAACTTTAACAGTTAATGGAAACAATATTATGCTTCTAACTATCCCATGTAGTAAAAGCACACTAAGTGGGCAGTGCTGCCATCAAATGTGGTTGGTTTTCTGTAAATTCGACCAGTAGTTTAATTCAGACACTCAAACAATGACTGTAGTCTTTAACCAGTTTTTTTTTTTTTTTTTTTTTTATAGACACAGGTCTTATGAACAGAAATAATTGGCTCAATGGAGTGACTGTCAATCTCTTACAATGGTTGATGTGCCTGCTCTGGGGAGCCCAATTCACTGGCTTCTTTTTTCATTCTAATCAACATCTAGATATCAACACAGCAGAATACCCACAAACAGCAGAAAGCCTGTTTTGAGGGGAAACTTTCAACTATTGGGTGCCAACACATTTCACTATTTGGGCAGCCATTGTTCTCTGAATGGGCTGTCAAAGTGACAATGCGCACCAGGCAAATCCAGAAGTTTGCACTTTTCAGAAAACAGCGGGCCCTAATCATTTTGTGGAGGACACTTGACAACAAATTTGCCATTAAAATGAATCTGAATAGGAGGAAGCAGGGCTGTTTTGAAGCATTTCTGCCTCTCTTACTGTTGCTCGTCTTGTCCCACAGAGCTCCAGGTTTGGCGGGCTTGCTTCTCTCCCTTTATGCTTGCCATGAAGCAGCCTTTGGTCCCACTAGAAACTGACAGTACCACGCTTCAGCTGCAAATTCACTCTGTGGCCTCATTGTATTTAATGAAGGGAAAAAGTGGCAATCTACTATTAATGAACTTGGAATGTAAAAAAATGCCTCCCTTTGCTGAAAACTGCATAAAACTGCTTGTACAAGGAAAGCTTTGGCTGGAGCCCATCCAGAATCTAATGAAAGATCCATACAGGGACAGAGCGGGCGGGAAGAGTTAGTGAAATGCAGATTGTTTTAATAGAATACACACAGTCTCTTCCAGCTGCACTATCAGATTTATCAAGGCCTGACCTTGATGGAGGGCTGTTGTTGTTTGGGAGGGCCTGTGTTTAGAGTTCATGCAAAGTTTATGATGCAGGGACTGTATGGGCCGTGTATACATCGTCTGATCTCAGGGGAAGACTGAATGGTACACAGCCCATGCAGCAAAGGGTAAAGGGGACCCGCCACTGTGTTTTCATGAAATAACACATGAGATCACAAGGAAATAAACGACCAATTTGATATTGTAAACAATTAAATTCTGGATTTTTTTTCCCCGAATCTTATGAGGAAACAAATGTTTACAAAGCATCACACAGTGATTGAATTGGAATTGAAAAGCTCTTTATTTAGTCTGGCGAGTGGGCATGGAAAAACAAAACGGCACGTTAGGCGAGTGTAGGCCATCATACCCTTCACTCAGTATCTCATAAAACTAGAACAAAGGCCTTATGTGTGTAATGCAGTGGTCCTTTAAGTGATGGCCCACTTTCCTCCCTGCTGCCACGCAAACATTCCTGAATGACATTCAATCAGGGAAATTTGAACCAAAGCAAGATGGTCTTTTATTAGTACCGCCCTGTTTGCTCGACTGGTCAGCTCCAATATGCGGAGCGGTTTGAGTGGCGTACTGTAAGATGATGGGTTCACTCTCTGATAAGGGTGAATGAGGGGTAAACTGCTATTCTGCAGAAAGGAACCATCAGACCTCATCATGTCGCTCCTGGAGAGCCGTGTCACAGGCTCTTCAGAAACCAAGTGACAGAGCGGCGCGAGGCTGCTCCCCCCCCCCCCACCACCCCCCCACCCCTGCTAGTGGAAAATACACTGCAGCTGAAGCCGCCCTGCTTCTGCTCCGCCAACTGGAACTTTGTATCAGTCAGGGCAGAGAAGATCATCTATAATCTGACAAATGTACACTGAGGCTTTTAAGCCTCTTCAGTTAGTAACGTTATCCAACATGCTCGCCAGAATTGTTTATATTTACCTTTCCTTGTTAGCAAAAGAGAACAAATAGGATGCGTCATGCTTTGTACAGTATGTTTAACTGCTTATACAAAAGACCACAATACAGCTGATTCAGAGACCAGCAGTTTATTTTCCCAAATTGCAAAAAAAAAGAAGCATATTTTCTCGTATCTCATCTGGTGTTTATCCTGCGGCTATCCTATTTTTTTGGGGTCCAGATTTTGAGATATCTGCTGCCTTCTCAGTAGAGTGGAATTTAGTTTGGATCCCACCGATTTGCAGAACGTATTCAGAACATCCTTAAAGGGGTACCGTTCACTTAAACACAGTCATATGATTCAATTTTGAGCTGTAAACTGAATCACATGATTGTACTGTGATAAAAACACATCATGCTGGTGTTAATATTGACATTTCTTACTCGCGTTTCATGATTGAAAATGGCGCAGCACGCCATCTACAGCAAAAGCTGTATCAAGTATCATAAGTAAATGTTCTCATTGTGCAGAGTGGCCCCTATCATAGTTATATTATTGGGTCATTATTATCGCTGCATTAATATATAAGCAGTACTTAAAAGTTTGTTGAGGTGGAGCTAATTTAAACTGTTGATATGCTATTGGATAGTTTAATCTGTAATGATGCCTCATACATTATACACTGATCATGTGTTTTGTATGTAAGCGTAATGTGAAAAGTATGAATGTAGCTACTGCTGTCAAATAAATGTGGTTAAAAGTACAATATTTTTCTCAAAAAGTAGTGTAGTCAGAGTGTAAATTATCCCAAAATATAAATAATTTGTATTCAAAGATAGGGATGGTAATCTTCAGAAACATTTTTGATTATATCTTGTTATATATTTTGCCTGTGAACTCATTGCGCATCGCAAGAGTCTTAACACTAGCCATGTTTGTTGTTTATGTTCATAATGATCATTTTGGGGGCGTGGCTTTGGAAGGAGGCCTCGAGTGTTTCAGACGTTCTTGCTAGATTGTATAATTTTTCAAATCTAGATTACTCTTGCTAGTTCCTCCAGATTACCAACCCCAGCTTTAAGTACAGCACTTGAGTAAATGTACCGAAGTTACTTTCCACCACTGCAGATTTGACAAATCTCAAAGACTCAAAGCCCGGACAATGATGTTAAGCTGTTCTAATGGATGGCATTAGATTGTACAGGTGTACCTAATAAAGAGGCCACAGAGCCTAAATGTATATAATAACATCTTGTACACAGATGGCAAATATCCACCTGGCTTTGTGTTGCTGGTCTGGTAAAGGTCTACCAGGCAGGACAGGAATGTTGTGTGTTTAATTGTCTCTGCCGGTGCTGATAGGGGGAACCTTTGGTGAGATGCAACACAAGGCAACTGCATGTGATGCGTCGGCTGTGGCAATGTTCAAAGTGATGACTTAGGTGCTGGAGTGCAGATTGCAATGCTCTCCCACCGCTCACTTCCAATTAGGCAGCGGGCCGACTGATGCGTCTCGGAGCAGAAGCTTCTCGTAGGTATCAAAAGGAGCGGCATCGCTCGGTGACATCACGGAGGGAAGGGGCTCCTGGAGCTTCAGGCAGGGCAATCTGATGTGGCTCAGTAAATACCGTGATCAGCGTCCATGCAAAGGCCGACTTTTAGAGATTCACACATTTCTATCATTACATAAAAAAACACCCCAACAGCTCAAACGAAACACGCTGGAAGGGCCGCGTAGCTCGGACTGCCTTGCCTTCGGATATTTCTTTGTGTTTATTGGCGTGTAGATTGTGCATTCCAAAGTTCTCTGTGTTTTTAGTTAACAGCATGTTGGTTGTGAAAACATTTTTGATTAATTGCCATAATTATTGTGATCATTTTTGCCCAAATGAACAGCCAGATGGCAGGATATGGTGTCATATTTGCGATCCTATCATTAATCTGGCTCTAGGTCCATCTGAGCACATTGTGCCGTTTGCTGTGTTCACAATCTGTCCTCAAGTCGTCCATGTCTTTTTTGAGCCGCGAGTTTTTATTTGATTATATTAGACTATAAAATATTAAAGTTGAGGGTGTATGAAAGCAAGGCATTTATCTGCATGAATAGCTTGTGTTTAGTGAAGTAAGTAATGCACTTTAAGTAACATCTCCTTCATGCATACAGAAATTAACGTGAGTGTTTCCGTTTCATGGTTTTGTAGTGAAAGCCTCAGGACGGTCCAACAAAACCGCTTCGTGGGGGTTTGTGGCTGCTTTTAAAACCCGCTTTTCATTATCTAACATATGGATTATGTTTTTTGGGTTTTTACCAGAATGTGGACCACAACACTGTTAACAACAAGACTCAGTTACAGTGTGTCTGCAGAGTTTTGAAGTCGGTTCAGGACGTCATTCAAAAGTGTTAAATGAAATAATAGGCCAGGTGGGAACTAACGACACATTCCTATTTAAAAGCAAGTCAAACACTATTTAATTCTGTGATATCAATTAACCTCCAGACAAATGTTGTCAAAGGGAGCAGTCTGAATGTGATTGTTCTCTCTTTACTCTGCAGTGTCCTTGGGCTCGGGGAGACTGTTTCCTGACAGGGAACAATGAAGCGAGAGGTGTTTACAGATCTTTACAGATGGCTCCGGGGCTCAGAATTAGCTCTTCGCCGTTTCTTATGTGATTCAGTTCAGACTTAACTTCAGATGTGTCATCAAGACTATCATCGGGATGTCTGACAATGTATCTGTTTTATCTTGACGTGCGCTGCTCACTGAGTTAGTCAGATATCACTGTCAAATATTAAACCTTGTGACATGTGCGTCTCATTCTAATGATAGCTCACTGAAGAAATCACAATCGCACCGTGGTGGCTTTCAGAAACACACCCTCCTGTTTCCACCCTTGCAAAGAGCTTCACAACTTTGGAATTAGGTTTGGTACACCAAGTACTTTTTGACTGACATTTCACACCTATTTATAACAACAGAAGAGCCCGGTGACTACGTGTTTTTAAATGCACAGACACTATTAATTGGGCTTACATGTGAGTGGAAACAGGGAGGAGAAACCGATGATAGTTACTGAGACAGCCTGGAGATTGTTCAGTGATCCTGACCTGCGTTGTTAGAGTGGTCTCTGTCTATCCAGCAGGTCTGTTTTTTCTTTTTCTTTTTCCTCTTTTTTTTTTTTTCTTCTTTACATGGCATAAATCCGGGAGATGAAAATGTCATGGAGCAGGTTCATTTTGCAAAGAGGTTTTGATTGCCATGCGCGTGTAATTGATTGTTCCAAGGACAGGGGGAAATCTAGAAATGTCATAACAGTCCTGCTTAGGTTGGTCCCACCACAGGGCAATCAATGAGAAGTAAAAAGAGATATTGATTTGCGAGCAGAAAAAGCTGTAGCTTGAGACAACCGGAGAGCGCCGGGGAAAGTGGCACAGACGTGCAGACCTGTCACTGGCACCTATGAATTACCCAATCTTCTCTGAAGATAGTGTTACCTCGGATACTCACAGAGTCCTGCGCTGGGTATTGCAGCGTGTCCATTAGCCGGGCTCCTCAGGCTGCTAACTCTTTCTGGCTTGTCAGATTAATGAAGGAAATGTTGACCTTCCAAGAGATAAATGTTGATGTTCTCAAATTTACAAAAGTTTCTACTGGCATGTTAGCGTTGGAAACAGAATGCCCTTTTACAGCTGGCTCACACATGGAAAAAAAAAAAAAATGATTGACAGATTTTGAATAGACTCACTCACACAAGGGAGATGGGATTGTACTCTATGAAGATAATGCTTCAAGTTGAGTTGTAAATATATTGTCATGTAAGCCTTTAGCACCAATCCGATTGGACAGCAGGCGGCCGTGAATGTTGCAGTGAACTTAATCTACTGTTTCCTATTCAGTTAACTGGTATCTCTTGATGTAAGGGGGAAAAAAAACATTTTGGCTCAGAAAACCGGCTGCTGCTTCTGTAAATCCAGGCCTTGCTATGCCAAGAGTCTGCTCTAACGGATAAAGGTTATAAACACTTCAACTGCCTGATTTATGATGGATACCTCAGGTTTTTTGACCTTTGCATATCTCTGTCTGAAGATATAAATTTGTAGTGACACAGATTGGAGGCTTTACAGGAGTTTATGACATGCTAAATCTCAGGCAAGGCATGCCAGCCTCTTGTTTCGTAAGGCTAGTTAGCTTGGGAGTTGCCTTGCTTGGACTGCTAGGCAACATTTTCATAGCAGGCATTTACTTTTCTGTTTTGTTTTTTTCTCAGTTGTGAACAAATGTGCATGAGAATAAGCAATTTCTTCTCTTCACTTTTGGTTTCCACAATGACGCACCAGTTCTTATACTTTGTTTGAGGCCTTTCTGCAATTAATTCTGTATTCTTGACAAACTTGTTTCTCATAATACAATGACCTGTTTGGAGGAGTTGTCTGTTATCGTTGCATTGTCCTTGAATTCTTGTGTGAAAGAGTAGCGCAGCTTGGCACGGCAGCAGTTTTGTGGTAGAACAAGAGCTGGCAAAGCACGGTTACAATTGGTGTGAGAAGCAGAGTTAGACATGCGGGTAACTTGGAGTGACCCCTGCCAGAAGGTTAATTGGTGCCTCTGGATGTCTGCTACTTAGGGCATCTGATAGAAACGCATAAAACAACAGGACGGGCTGCAGTTAATCTCCGTCAATTCCACCCTCAAAAACAAAAGATAACGCGCAAACATTCACGTTAAAATTGATTTAACTACATCTTAGTGGTTATTTCCAGGAAAGCAGTGCTTAGTCTTGGTGAAACGCACATTTATCTCACAAATTGGGAATGTGGAACAGAACTGCATGTATTGGTGAATTTGAAGCTACATGAAATATGCAGGGTATGGCCTTTACATGCGGGTGCATACTAGGATTGAGACATTTCAATTAAGCTCTCACTGGACTGGAAAAATGCTCATCTCCCCACTTTGGAGTGTGTTCTTCCCAGTCCCTCAGTTTTAGTGGCGCCTTTGAAGAAAGAGGACATCAACTTGGAGCTTGTCATAGCCATTGGTGTTCTCCTTCACTGTGAATACTATATATAAGACTATAAATAAAACATACCTCTGTGCTCTTGACAACTCTCTCCCTTAGCATCAAGGGTATTTTGGAGGCCATCACCGATCTCGGTTGGCCAATCAAAACATCTCTCTTGCGGTGGATCGAGGTCACAGCACATTGGGGCTCTTGGGTGTGAGAATGTGTGCAGGCTCTTGTTCACGAGGCCCCATTCTCCATGTTTGTTTTGAAAGTCCGAATCCCATCTCCATCCATTAGCTGGCAGGCAATTCACCTCCAGGGTTTCTCTTGAGGCACTTGTGAAATATTGATAAAAAAAAAAAGTCTTATTTTCAGAAGGCACAAAAAGGGAAGACATTCTATGGGCCGCCCAGTGTGGGACTCCTGAGTGCTCGGCTTCAGCCTTCCCCCTCATGGAGTGCCCTCTATTCAGAAGAGAAATATTAACCACATGAAATGCATAAGTGCCTGGACAGGGCTGTTATGTCCTATTCATATTTAACTCAGGGCCCATCTGCCACGTCTCTCCCAAAATGCACATTTTCCAGCATGACTATGAGGTGGAAAATATCTCAGATATGTGACAACACTGACAAACTGCATTTACTGCAGGATGTCTTGAAAATATATGCAAACATTGGTTGTGATATTGTTGTGTGGGTTGCCGGGTGTTTAGATTTTAAATAATCTGAAATTGTCAGAAAGGACACTTTAATATTCTGTGGCTGTGTTCATGTTATGACGAGCAGACCCTGAAGCAGTGTGAAGAACCCTCTATGCTGAGTCAGAGTTTCCACTAATTGGATGATGGGAAATATGTCAATTAGAAATACTGTTGTTTAATTATCTGTTAATTGAAGCAATAATGTTTGTGCTCTATGAGTTGGGAGAATGAACAGGTGAATAATGAAAGAAGTAATTGCTGTTTATGAGACTGTCAGGGAAAATATAATGACGTGACAGATTGCCAGTAATTTTTTGAATTTTTTTCTAATTGTCTAGTTTTAACACTTATAATTGAATCAGCTTTTCCACCAACACGAACAGCTTTATCAGCAGTCACATCTGCAACATGTTTTTATTTTGCTTAATGGCTACATATCTTCTGAAGTTTGTTTTCTCATCTTTTTTTTAGTCGAGTCTTTAAATTTATAGCTAGAGCAATGCAGGACACATTTCTGAGTTTATGTTCAGACATTCCACACATACGGCTTCAGGGAAGCTTAGATGTTATCCAGAACAGAAGGCTTACATTTTCAATGCAGTTTTGAGGCATCCATAATCGCTATGGAATAGGTCATTTACAATAACACTTAGCGGGCCCCAGAAGAATCAATTTCCTTTTGTCACTCAGTGGCCAATGATTGTTGTAAACATCTCAACTTGAGGCCAGAAAAAACCTTGGACACAGCACTAAGTCAATGGCCTGTCGTGAATCACATGGTGCCGTTACACCAGCAGCAGTCTGTTAGTAAAGACATTACGTCCAGCTATACTCTCCAACCTCCCAAGGCACAAAGCAGCCTCCATTATGTTGTCTTAAATGACTTCTGTGACTTCTCACAAAAAATAATTACTTGCCGCCGCATTAGGACTTTTTAAATATTGTTCTTTGGAAATTAAATTCATTAAACTGCCGTCACACAATGTGTTTTAATGCCATTAATCTCCATGTCTCTTTCTTTTCTAGTGTACGTGCCTGATGAAGACGGAGTTCTTCAGGAATCCATCCCTGAGGAAGACGGCGAGAACGACACGCAAACTGAAGAAGAATGCTCAGAGAAGACCAGCCCCAAAGTGTCCGAGGACAAAGAGCTAGACAACAAGAGCACCAACACTTATAGCAACCAGAACTCTCCCATCAGTGTCCTTTCCAATCTAGAGGCCGAGTTGGAGTCACGCCTTAGCGACACCAGCGACAGACTCTCAGACTTCAAAACCTCCTCGCCACCTGAGAGCCAGAGGGATGTCGAGAGCCGCAGCTCCAAACATAAAGACGAGGTGGGCGGCAGCTTGGAGAAGATGAGGGCAGCCTATGCAAACTTTCTCTCTGATTCCTACTGGACTGGGATAGGGATGGACTTGAAAATTGGAAAGAAACCCAGCAAAGCCAACTGTGACAGCACCAACGGAAGTGCCAAGAATGAGTTTGACTGGCACCAGGACGCGCTCTCTAAGACCCTGCGACAGACACTCTCCCCAAGGCCTATGTCCAAACCTAACCTCTTTAGCTCTGTCCACCTGTACAGGCAAACCACCAAACCCTGTGGCTCAGTGTTCACAGGAGCCAGCCGATTTCGCTGTAAGGATTGTAGTAACGCTTATGACACTCTTGTGGAGCTGACGGTCCACATGAACAAAAGCGGACACTACCAGGACAACAACCACGGCAAACAGAGTAATTCCTCTGCTTCGTCTTCTAAATCTAGGAAACGGAATTTGCATGATATGGAAGGAAAAGAGGATGCACAAAAAGTTTTGAAGTGCATGTTCTGTGGTCACTCTTTTGAATCACTCCAGGATTTGAGTGTCCATATGATAAAAACTAAGCATTACCAAAAAGTGCCTTTAAAAGAGCCTCTCCCAGTAATCACACCCAAATTGTTGCCACCAGCAAAGAAACGGGCCTTTGAGACGGTGAGGCCTTGCTCCCCTGACTCTACGACTGGTCTATCTGGTTACACTGAGGCACAACGGGCCGCCGCCATTTCAAATGCCAACAATAATCGCTACGGCTATCAGAATGGAGCGAGTTACACTTGGCAGTTTGAAACGTGCAAGTCTCAGATTCTTAAATGCATGGAGTGCGGAAGCTCCCACGACACCCTTCAGCAACTCACCACACATATGATGGTTACTGGACACTTCATCAAAGTCACAAACTCAGCCTCTAAAAAGGGTAAACAGTTAGCCCTTGACCCCCTGGCTATAGAAAAGATCCAGGGTTTAGCTGAGCCTGCTGCCACTGACAGTGAGGGAGAAAAGGTGTCTCCGAAAAATCCTTCCCCCGGGAGCAGTGAGAAGGATAGCCAGGGGGAAGGTACATCAGACAAAATGGAAGAAACTGAAGCTAAAGATGACAAGCAAGAGAGTGAGGATCAAAAAGCAGACAATGGGACTTTTAAGTACCCTTATCTCCGTGAGGAGGATCTTGAACAGGACTCAGGAGGAGGAGGGGACATTCTTAAATCTTTAGCCAATACAGTGGCCTCTGCCATCAATAAAGCTCAAACAGGGACACCAAGCTGGAGTGCCTATCCGAGCATTCACGCTGCCTATCAGCTCTCTGGCCTCATCAAAAGCGCCCCACTCTCTGCATCTCCCCCTACTCAGCTAAAGCAGACATTTAACCACAAGCTGAGACCGATTGCCCCAAAGGGGAAGTCATACCCCGGTGCTGTGGGAGTTGAGGCTCCCCAGGGACAGCATCAAAATGTGGACATCAAAAAAGAAAAGGTTGGCATTAGCGATGGTAAAGAAAGTCAGAATATTAAGTTTGATCTGGTGGAGAATGATGACAGCGATTGTCAGGATGATTCCTCTTCCTCTTCAAAGCTTGATGCAGACTGTATGAATGAAGGGAGTGAAGCGATCAAAGGGAAGTTGAGCCCAGATTTCTCTGACAGAGGCAAGACACCGAGCCCATCTGCCAGCAATGGACGCAGCACTACTTCAGAGCCTCTCAGTGACACTCCAAGTCTACTTGGCATAAACCCTCTTAGTGCTCTACAGTCAGTTCTGAACAATCATCTGGGCAAAGCAAATAAGCCCAATAACTCAAGAGTGGATAAACTATCTGCCCACACCCAGTCTATTTTTGCTGACATTAACCGTAGCAGTGAGAAACCAGCTTTATTGCTTGGAAATGCTATGAGAAAGAGGTCCGATAACCCCTTTCTCTTTGTGAATGATGACCAACCAATAGATCTGACAAAATCAAAACACAGCAAGCAGAGTTCCTCGCTACTCCACCCCTCCACGCCGATGCCACAGAAATATGCTCTGTCTGACATTGCCGATATGGTTAAAGTTCTTCCAAAAGCCACAACGCCAAAACCCTCCATACCGTCAAGGATCCCGATGATGAAACTGGAATCCGATGTCAGGCGTTTTGAGGACATGTCTGCCGAGGTGTACTCCGTCCACAAGCGTAAAGGTAGACAGTCAAACTGGAATCCTCGCCATCTTCTCATCCTGCAAGCTCAGTTTGCCTCCAGCCTCTTCCAGACCTCTGAGGGTAAATACTTACTCGCAGACCTAGGCCCTCAGGAACGGATGCACATCTCCAAGTTCACCGGATTGTCCATGACCACCATAAGCCATTGGTTAGCAAATGTAAAGTACCAACTGCGTAAAACCGGAGGGACCAAATTTCTGAAGAGCATGGACACCGGGCACCCAATCTTCTACTGCAATGACTGCGCTTCTCAGTTTAGGTCCCCCCCCTCATTCATTTCCCATCTGGAAATCCATCTCGGGTTCCAAATCAAAGACATGTGCAAAATGCCGGTAGAGCACCAGACGAAGGTAGAGGAGCCAGAACTGTCGAAGGCCCTCAGTGTCAGAGCCACGGAGGCTCTGGTCACGGACGAAGACATTGACTCAAAGTTCAAATGTAAGCTCTGCTGTCGGACATTTGCGAGCAATCACGCAGTCAAACTTCATTTGAGTAAAACTCACAGCAAATCCCCTGACAACCATTCACAATATGTGGAAATGGACAAGGAGTAGTTTTTCATATTATTATCACTTTTTTTCCTTTTCTTCTTTTTTTTTATTTCAATACACGGGTCAGATATTTCAACCGTTGTGTAGTGCATCATTATGACGTTTAAAAACATTTCATGGACAGCAAAGACACACTGGTTAGAAATTGTATAAGGAAACACTAAGAGATACTTTTGCACCCTGCTCAAATGCATCACCAGTAATGAAATGTATTACTGCTTGAAGAAACATAATTGCTGATGTTTGCATGCAATAGCCCTGGCTATGACTACTATTTATTTGTATGATATGTCAAGTTTAAATTGTATTTCAAAGACAAAATAATGAACTAATTGTACTTTACAACTTCTGTGATACTGTCCACCTGCATACATGTGCAGCTGTTAAAACAGGTAGCCCGACACACGATAACACACATGCAGACCTGTACAGTGTATTGCTATGTAAAGATGTTTTGTGTTGCAATGATAGAAGAGAAAAAAGCACTTTAATAAATGTTTAATCACCAGTTTAGACTCAGATTCTGTACATGACTCAAAAATAATTAGACGGTTTGGGAACAAGGATATTTCACATGTAAATATATTTTAGAAGAAAAAAAAAAAAAAAACAGTGTGTTTCATGCAACAAGGATAACAGCAAGACAGATGATACCTGTGATACCTGCACCTTTTTTTACTTATTCAAATAAAGAGTTAACATTTGATAACAGCTTGTATATCTTTTTATTTTTTTCTCTTTAATGTTTGCTTGCATAGTTTAGTTTTTAGAAATATAAAGATGTTAAGATTTTCTGCTTAGCAAACCTGGCTTGTAAACCCTGACCAACTGATGATGTACAATAAATATCTATATTATACCAGCAGATTCTACTCCAGTTATGCAAGTATCAGTAACACTTTATTATTACATTATTACTGTAGGAAGTTTCCCAGAAAGAACGAGGCAATTTGGTACGTATCAGGGACAATAGAAACACTTCCACTTCATTTCTAGGGAAATCTAAAGTCTTTTTAGTCGGTGCACAGCAGGTCTGCTGAACATGCAAAATGTGATTAAATTCAACATATATGGAGCATAAAATGACCAATAATGAATTAATAATGATTTGATATTTACTTTGGTGTTAAAATAATTTCTTAAAAAGAAAAAACACATTTCTTTCTATAATTAATACCAAATTAGATCGTTCTTTCCAGCAAACTTGTAAGAAAATGACCAAGAAAATATTCAGAAATAACAGACCAATAAGATAAGTGTTACCCAAGTATTTTTGTATTTAAATTCACAATATCTTCCTTATCTTTTACAAGCTTTTAAATCCACGGCAAAGCTCAATGCGACAAAGGATAGCGTCCTCATACTGCAGCCCACACTGCATTCTGTGTTTTTTTTTACCTTATGACTTTTAGATACACCTCAAAGATACATCTTCTTGTCAGACTTTATTGCTTTCCTGTGAACGCCGCTGCTGTTGCTGCAAGATGGTATCATAACAATTAAACATATTTCCTCCAGCTCTATTATTTCAAGGCTATTAAAAATAATTGCCTTCTAAATTCATAAACATTTTATGCAATTCATCTCTTTTCGAGCAATCAAGTCTTCAATTACCTCCACCCATCAAATCTCTGTTTTATAACGGCCAACTGACATTTGATGGTGAATGGGAAAAAGCACATGGGCACTGTGGTGATTTGAATGCTGTGACACCAACTTGCCCCCTATTGTTGGAAATGAGCAGGCAATCACGTTGTTCATCAGATGACTCCTAATGCAGTTAAAGTATTCAGCTATAATTTCTCCCTGCATTTATAATTACTGTCAAAGACCACACACCTCAGTGAGCAGATTAAAGCTATAAATTATTTAGTGCCTTTCTCCTCCGAAGGATCTCTGATTTGTCTGTAGGGCCATTATGTTTTAGAGGAGCAACTTATTCTAAACCGAAGCGAGCATTGTCCTTAAGATGCAGCAGAATGCTTTGCAGGGGGGGGAGGGAAGATTGGAATATTACTGGCTGTTTATGTTTTTTAAGTGAAATTTAAAGTGAGGCTTTTTACTAACAAAAGATGACATGCAACACAGAATTCTTCATTTTTATTGAGCTTTTATTTATTTTTGTTTTTACACAGCAATTCCCTATATTTTGATGAAAATCATTATTCGGTGCGTACACATATATATGCTCCAAGTACATTTAGAGGATTCAGCACAACCTAGTAGAGATTCACCCAAGGCTAACCGAAGACAAACGCTCTCATCAGTGCAATCACAGAGGGAAATTAGTTGTCTCTGCACATAATTTGCTCTAATAAGTCAAAGTCGATGTGGGACTCATTGTTAGTACACAAAACTGCTAAATGGATGTAATATCAATTTAAAAAAAAACTTTATAAGGTTAATATGAGTTGTATCATGCAATCAGCAATCATTTCAATGTGCATAAACTGTAGTTGGTGGAAAATCAAAATACACATCAGCTGCTCCAGTTTTTCAAATAAACATGATGCTCTCTAATAGGAATACCTGAGTTATTAAATACTGATATACTTCAGGTAACACATCGCAGGTAATTAGGTGAAATAAACCCATAATTCTTTTGGTGCTTTATATTAATTCATTTTGGATGTTTGCATATTAACACAGTTAATCGCACCGTATATCTAACATGTCATGGCTAATTACAGAACACAGTCAGCTTTCTGCAATTACACACACACACACACACACACACACACACACACACACAATCTTGCTTTTAAACTGATTGATTATGAGAGATATTAAGCGCAGCATTCATGGACACGGTTTATACGTTGTTGTTTTTTTACTGTACTCTACATTAGCTAGAACACTGGGCAGTTACATGGTGACAGATCTTGGCTGTGTGTGTCCCGTCAGTATGGTTCCTCTCAATAAACGAAAGAGAAAAATAACAAGACAAAATGTAAGTGAAAGTCACATCTCAGACCTTTTCTCTCAAAGCAATCCCTCTACATGCAATGAAGCCAATCTACAGACCGCACATACATGATTGATTATTCTCACTATTAGCACCATTGATTTTGCTCGCTGTGAAATTGTTTTGAAATGTATTAAAATCAAGAAAGCCTCAGAAATGTCTCACTGTCACATTTTTTCCCCAGCTTGGAGTTACTTTCTAAAACAGTTCTAATAACTTCTAATAGCTTAGTCGAAAAATTAAATTATGCATATAAGTAAGCTTGCATTGAAGATGCAGTGAAACCCGACTTTAGCTAAATTGACGCCAACTCGTGTTTGCAAATTCTTTGTCAATCTGTCATTAAACATGCTATCAAATAATGATAAGTGCACGCTGCTTGCTTGCACTGGCGTGTCTCCCTGACGCTGATGTGCTGTAATAGGGCAAATGTGCATCAGAATTTGCCTGCTTGGATACACACAAAACATTTGCACTGTGCCTGACTTTGCTTCGCCCTGTGCAAGACAAGCATGGATTCTCTGCATCATCTGGCCTGTAAACCAGAGGAGGAGGAGGAGGAGGAGGAGGAGGCGGGGGTTCAAAATGTTCATCACACAGCAGCAGGGTAATGACTAGCTCATGTGTTTAATGAAGGGCTTTAGAACTTATAGCTATAATGACCCACATCCTAACTCCCTTTTCTCCCATTTATTCTCCCCAAAGTCCTCAGGTTATTACGCCCCTCTGAGAAATATCCCAGAAAGAGCATTACATCTCTCGATTCCTTTTCACGGAGATATCAGAACATTTGTCCTTTTACCTGCATTGTACTGTTGCAGATTTCCTGACACGATATTATTTTCAAAATGTGGAGGACCAAATACTTGGAATATAAAGTGATGAATGATGTACCTAAATGCTCTGCCTCTTTTTTTGGGGGCTAAATAACAAGCTGTAAAATATGATTTATAATGAATTCAGCCTCCTGAGAGTGTGAGCTCATACAAGACAAAGAGGAATGCATGTATGTCTGCTCTCCTACATACATCATATCTTCCAAATAGCCCATAGTCCTCCACTGTTAATGGTGTTGCTTCAAATATGCTAATTAAGCAAAAATAAGTGATGAATGGAATACATTTGATCAATCAAGTAGGCCTAAGCCCCTGGTGCTGCATATTCATTGTACATCATGAATATGAAACCAAAGTCATTTATCAAATATCAGTTGCACATTTGTATCTTATTAATCATACATGCTGAAACTTCTGTCTTGTCAAAAAAGCTGAAGGTTGATGAAGCACTTGCAAAAAGGATTAAACTCGGGTAACTTGGGGTAGTGCTTCAGTTATAATGCATGAGGTATTTTCAAACTTCCAGAATCTTAAACAGTTGGTCAATCCTCCCTCCTGATGACGTTCAGATCCTATCCCCATGTTGCCCCTTTTTTTCTGTCTTTTAGATATTCACTTGTAATGATTGCCCAATAATTACAGATATTCATCACTGCCTTGCTTTGAAAAAGGTTATTGATTCATTTTATAACTTGAGCCAGGCTTTGGGTACGCACTTAAATCATTTCGGTCTGTATATTACCAATGCAATAATAGGTTAATTTTAGCTCGTGCCCATTGGTCGAACACGCCACAAGACAAGGGTTTGTTTTGACCCAGTGTTATGTTTTGATATTCATTTCGGGTTATTTGCCCAAACTAAAATAGGTATGGTTATAAACTGTTATAATCTGTCGCTCTTTTTAAACTCACATGTAGGTATTTGTTAGTGTTTGTTGATAATTTGTGGGGTTTTTTTGCACGTCTTTTTGCACAACTAACAACACATTTGATACCATTTTAATGTATAACTTGATTCAACACTGGGTCAAGATAACCATATTTTAGTTTTAGCAAATAACCCAACAGTAGTATAAAAATAACCTAGTGATTTAAGTGTGCAATGTGGGATTTTGGTGGCTGATTTAAAAAAAAAAGGGGGTAAATACTTTATTTTCACTTTTTATTAGTAAAAATGAATAGCCCCCGAAGACACATTTAGGGTGTCAGTGACCACTGAAATGGGTTAAAGTACTCCATGTTATTGTGAAGCAGTGTATAAGAGAAATATTTAGCAGACACATACTGTAAATGAATAATTGATTTATAACAAGTGAACAAAAGATGAATAAATAAATCAAATTCCCATCTTTTTTTAGCTGATTTATGACATTATATAAAAAGCTGATAGCCGTAGCCAAACCTCTGTGTAACAATGTGTGGAGGTTTTCATTGCGATCATATAGTGGATGAGAGAACTAACACTTGATTGCCAGCAGTTCATCAGTGCATCCTTCATATTTGTCACCCAGCCTGCCTCAAGGCAGCGTGCTAGCTCAAATTGAAGCTGACATCTTCCAAATATGAAAGCAACAAATCACACATTTTTATTGGGCTTAATCTCCAGCCTAGCCCCTTGCAGACGTCAGCACAATCATGGACGCTGCTCTAATTCTTGCCGACTGGCTGCTTGTGCCTCCGAAGCATCTCAGGACTCATGGAGCAAACGCAAATGACCAGGCACCAGAGACAGGGGTGACACCTGCGCTTATTAGGAGGCTTTATTATGGCGGAATGAACAATCGCAAACTCATGTAACAAGATTGTGCTTCGAGTAATCTATGGATGAGCTGTTAATGGAGAATACATCTTGGAACATGCTGAAACGTATTGATCTTGAGACAGATAAACAAAAAAGCTGATGTCTCGTTTGACTCACTGGGTTTTTTCAGTTGTTTGACTTGTACATTCTGATATCTTGAATATGTTGCATCTGAACTTTAGCAGGGAGTTGTATGGGAGTCATGTTTGGAAACGAAGGACAGAACTGGGGACAAAAAATAAACCCACATAGAGGAAAGCTAAAAAAACAAAATTCAGTTTAATAATATTAGGCAAAAAGGTCAGTTGCCTCATGTTTAAGATGAGTAAGTAATTCCTTTATTCACTCCACTGTAAAAAAAATGATATATATATATATACGGTTGAATATGGTTCTCATTAAAGGGGAACTATACAGATTAAGCAACCCAACGTCTGTTAACAGGTCTTAGGGAGTTCTACTGCAAATGTTTAAAAATATATATTGTATAACGCCTTTTGATGCTCCAGGGGAAGTTGCACAAAATCTGATGAAATCTGCCTCAAGTGATGTCACTTGACATTGAGCGTTGGTTGGGGCTGAAGACTACACATTTGAAAACGAAAACAAATCCAGAGGTGTGGAGTGAGCAAGACGTGAGCTCACTGGGGCTCTGTAGCCCGCTGCTCATCTCTGTGAGGGTATAGCTGCTCAGGGCTGCATTAGCTGTTTCTAGCATAACACACATTAATCCCTGACTGAACTCTTCAGTGGTAGAGTTGCATTGTGGGTAATGTACGCACCAGGATTTGACAGAGAAGAAGAATGTGTAAAACCAAAAAGACAATCTCTTTTTCTCCTTTTTTTTCCCCATCATGGGTCAAACGATGTTGTAAGAGTGCAACATTAAATCGGTGGAGTGCTGCTTTAAGGCTGGAAACTACAATTCAGCGTAGATGTAGGTGGGCCAGAAATGTGTAACACAGCTTCTCAGCTACCTCCAGATGTGTGGCCAACAGAGACACATAGCTCTCAAGAACAAAACACATCCTAGCAGGAACCATAAAGAACAGAAACCCAGTCACTGTTTGTCAAATTCTAGCCAACAGAAACACATTTTTGGTGAGGCTCTAATACCAGAGAGTTACAGTGTGTGTGTGACAAGGGTGCTCTAAATGTTCTTCAAAGATAATCTGAACTAAACAGCCAGTGCCAACAGAAACAAGATAGCAATTGACTACACTTTCTGTAGGACCAGGCCCCCACTAGACATATTGTTGGGTGTAATTTTCAGCTTGACATTGGCCACAGTGAAAATGTAGCTTCTTTGACCGCTGAAAATGTAAGACTGGTATCAAGTGTATGTGATGATGATTGGTACATTCTAGATGAGGTCAGGTCAAAGTTGATATGGGGAACATGTTAGCCTAGTTACACATGGACACAAAGCAACATTAACACCTGATTGGCGGTCTGTTTCAGGCCACCTAGGAGATGTAAGTCTAATATTTACTCTTCTTTTATCTCTGTTTTGGTCTCCACCAACTTCTGAGGGAAATCTCTAGCTTTTAAGCTGCTACATGCTTCGCTATTTTGACCAGCTAGTCGCTAACGCTGTCTGTCTGAAATTTGGTACTGGGTAGGTAGCGTTCAGTGGGTTTATTAGAGCTTTTTTTCTACTTCTACTTTTGCTGGAAATTAGGTTGAGAGTGAACCAAAACAGTAAATTTGTGGGCAGTAAAACTAAATCAGTGATCTTATTGATGCTGAAATGTTCCGTAGAGCTGAGGGGCATCTGAGAGTTGGGGGATAATTGTCAGCGGTTTTGTCACTACGAGTGACCCCTTTACTATTATGCATCATCATTTCATCTATTGTTCATGTAAAGATATTGAATAGAGCAGCTTTGATAATAACAGGTAGCGTTCAAGATGAATGGTTGAGTCATAAAAGAGTACGGAAGCGTTTTAGCAAATAATGCAAAGCCTTTTTCAAATGAAAGTGATTGGCCTATTAGAGGAACGCCACAGTATTTACTTACTTGTTGGATTCTGCAGAAACTTAGTGAAATGATGAAGCCCACAGCTGTGTTTTCAGATTTTCGGAATTACACAGATGAGCCCAAGGAGGAGCTGAGCAACATCTGTTTGCTCATTTATGTGTCAAACACAAAACATCAGACATGACTGATCTCACTTTGACAAAACTTGGAAAATGATGCATCTCACCACTGTTTTCTGGCATTTAGAATAACACTGATTGGTCCAAGGGGAAATTACAATTCAAAATAAAGTGACACATTTGTTGCTGATTGGCCCAGATGGGGACATTTTGGGGACAAAAAAATGATTACTATTACTCTGTCTCCCCAATCTGAATTTTCAGAGGACGGATCGTACACATTACGAAATATGAAAGTTTGGAATCGATGACACGCAGCTGCATTCCATTTTTTTTTTTTTGGTTACATTATAGCACAGTGAGGTATAAGAATTATAAAACCCACTAAAGAGCCCGGAAAGAATTTGACTGTCAGCACTGTGCAAGGTCGTCCTCACTGTAAACTAACAACCAGATTTGGATGGGATTAGATTTGGACCCCTCAGACACTGTCAGGAGAATTCAGGGTTTGTTGGCTCTCTTGCAGCCAGCAGTCAACAAGGGCACAAGAATGCTTTCTTTTTGCCACTATGAATTTGTTGGCTTGCTGAAGCATTTTCCTCTCCTCTCTGTTTTTTTCTTTTTTTTTGTCCACCTTTTCATAACAAGCATATTCTGTATTCACACCTTCCTATTATTAGATCGCTTCCTGACTTGCAGGCGAGTTGGCCTTAAAGCCAGAAACACTTATTCCTCACTTGTATTGGGCTGGAATGTAATTACCGCTGCTGCTACCGCGTAAGAAACAATGACCTTGATTGATTGACAAGCATTTTCACAATCTGCTGCTTTGTAGATATACTGTAACAAATCTCTCTCCACCTTTGGATCCGAACCCAAGCCAGACGCAACATGAACACGGTAGCAGCAGTGATACTTCAAAAGTAAAACACTGAATCTGTAACATGTGACATAACACTCGACAGAGCTGTAATATTTTTACAACTGAATGTTCTCATTTTCCCCTGTCTATCAGTCAGCCTGAGTGGATGGTGGCCAGGAGGGGGATGGGTTGATGGATGGATGGAGGGACGAGGGGGGTAGAGAACAGAGCTCTCCACCTCTTGCCCTCCTCCGCTGTCATCTGTTGCCCCACAGCAGGCCAGAGGTTGTTGGCGTTTTGCTCACTTGTAATCCGTCTCACTGTCTGGCTGCCGGCTCTCGGGTCACCTGTCACTCAATTTGACATGAATCAGCATTGACGCCAGCAGATTTAAGCTATTTCTCTCAGTCTGTAAACACAGCCTGGGTCCATGGGCCCCTAGCAAAAATAAAATAGCACAAAAAAAATCAGCCCTCGCCACCCACCCAAAACTACTGAATGTTGCCTAATGACCTATAAGAGCTTGAATACGGTGAGACATGTTAAGTTTTTCTTGTGATATAACTCCAATTAAATGTGGAATGGCAATCAGGTTGTGTTAATGTGACATGACATGCTGATGCATCTCACTTTTGCAGCCCGAGATGAGGACACAGTTTCAGACAGGGAAAACACAGGCAGTAAATCCCCCATCAATCTGACACATTATGTTCTGGTGATAAAAGATTTACCATGGGGTCATGTACTCGGAAATAGAAATTCTTGTTCCTGAGTCCCCTTTGAAATATACACTATTTCACTGCTATCATTATATTGGTAAATTAATGCCAAAACGTTTATATCAATTTTTATATACATTTTTCAACTTCTTTTCTTTGTGAATTTCATGAAAGTGCCATTTGAACTTTTCTTACAAAAAAAGTTACATTTACATTTAAAGAGGCCTGAAAAGTGCTGTACGTATTTTCTTCCTCACAAAACATTTGCAAAGTAGATTTTTTTTTTATATTCTAAATCCTGCATTGTTTACATTAATCCACTCTAAATTTGCATTTAAGAGAAACTAGAAATAAGTTACACTGAGAGAACTTCCAGTAACAGTGATGGAGAGTAAGTAAGTACATTTAGTGTTTCTATTTCATGCTTCTTTATAATACACAATATATTTCGAAGGAAAATAGTGTACTTTTTACACCGCTACATTTATTTGACTTCTTTACAAATTAAAATTTTACATAAAACACATGATGAGCTCATTAAATATGATGTATTAATTTGTCATAGATTAAACTTCCACAATACATAAAATAATTAAAATTAGGTCCACTGCGACCAACTACGAGAGTAAAATGCTACATCTCTGCATTCATGCATTACTAATGATAATCCAACACTCACAGGGGTCATTTGTGTGCAGTACCTCTGCTTCACATTTACATTGTGTGACTTTATTCAAGTAATAAAGTAGATGCAGGACTTCTACTTTTATATTAGTAAGCAAGTATTGCTACTGTCTACTGTAAATTATCTGAATACTTACTCAATCACTGCCTGGTAAATTATAAATAAGTACAGGGTAGATATAGACCAGTCACGTTAAATTGTCCAAAATGTAGAAGGGATCTGAAGACATTCATAGTTCTTCATTTATCATCATTTGTGACATGCATATATCTGCACTGTATATTTTTTTTTAAAGTGTGAGTGGGCCTTTTTCTTTTCACTGTCATGAAAGCCACTTTTAAGCCTTTTGAAGACACGTGGCAATGTTACAATACGTAAACCACGAGTCTTACTTTATCTCGTTACTTCCCTAAAAAAACAAAAAGACACATTTTGAGAATATTACGGATCTTCTGCACGTTTGAAATAAGCCTCCTCTCCAGCCACATGGGTGAATCAATGCCGCAAAGTCACAACAGTTTCTGAATTCATGAAAAGACTTCCTCTCCAAGCATGAATAGACATAAACAAAACCACACTGGTGAAACACGATGCGTCTTAACATATAGACAACACTTCAGGTGTCTATGTTTTTTTAATGCAGAACACGCGTTAAATATCAGAGAAGCTAAATTGATCCAATGATGCAACTGTAAGCAACAGTGATAGCATGAGCTGCATAGACAGTTGTCACTGTGGTCAAGATTCAGACGTGGACATGTGCAGTCTTAAAAACCCAGCCACTGTGCAGACAGGGAAATCAATACAGCATTTTGTTATCTATCTCTATCTTACAACTTAAAAGAGAAGGATTATATGTCATAGAGTGAGCCCAGGCAGACTCGGGCGTAGATCTATCATTGTAGGGAGTCACAGGCCTTTTCCTGTGTAAATCATGTGTCACATGGGCAGCAAGTTCATTCTCCGGCCATGGAATACATTTAGGCCTTGGACACGGACCTCCATTTTTCACTTATGATCGAGTGCTTCCCTGCAGTGCTGGACCTGTAAGTAGATTATTTTCCGACATGACGCCTTCATTGTTCGTTTTGTTGTTGCTGTCCATATCAGATCAAACAGGGGAAAAATAGCTTCATGTGCTAAAACAAGTGATTGATACATTTTAATTACTCCACTTCTCTTAGGAGTGCAAGTGTCACAGCTGCTGAGGTTTTAATGTGACAAAGGCTTGACAGCGAGACGAGAAAGGCAAATGACACACTTGTGGCAAAGTTGTGAAGGTACTGAAATCCTCCCACCTGAGCAGTCAGTCAGAGGCTTCAGTGCCACCGCACGATCCCCATAAACCAAAACCTCAAATGGAGCCGAGACAGTGAATGATCCGACTTCATCGTTTTGCAGGACCCTTATCCTTGAGGATGGTTCTGAACCATCCCTCATGTGGAACGTATATGCTGACCGTGCGAGGTGGATAAAGTGAAAGTAGCCACAGAAAACATGAACATGAACATCACACACTGGGACACGTCCTTTCAGGCAAAGATGAAGGCCTCTGCAGAAGATGTGACGCACTACTTGATAAAGAAAGGAAATCTTGTAATATCCAAGTCTTGATTGATTTTATATTAATGACCGTTATACAGCAAACCATAAATACATAAAGAAATTGATCCCCAGCGTCAGTCTCACATCCTTAACCCTCTGTGGTTGGCGTAAGAAGGCAATCTCGTGCCGTAGCTACAGAGATGGGAGCTGTATTCTACAGGTACTGTATATTCTCGGTTATGGGTGCAAAGACAGGCCAGCAGGTAGTCACTCATTCAAGACATCTATATTACATCTGTGAGATGGGGTCTTCCAGAGACAATCATTCCTACGATTCACTTTCAGCACACAAGAATCATCTTATGTCATGAAAGTATGTGAGCGCTGAAATTGTCAGACAGCTCCCACTTTTGGCTTTCATCATCTCTTCCCAAAGCATTTCGATTTAATTTAAGTGTGCCGGGAAGTGCTTTCATTTTGTTTTAATGAAGTTTTAAAAGTCGGCTGATCTATAATGTAAGCTGCTGCCACAGTCCAACTTTCACTTACCTATCATCTGTTCTCCGTGTGATTTCCACAGAATACAACGTGCTGACCTGTCAACCATTACACCATGTGGGATATTCCCGAGTTCACTCAGAAGTTAATCACTGGTGCAGAGAAAGAAGTCTGTCCTGCAGTTTCTCTTCTATGATGAGCTGTAAGTGCCAACCTTATCAATATACCATCCATCCATGCTCGATCAAATTGTGAGTACTGATGTTCTACAGCTAAAACTGAACATTCTAACTATTTAATGTCAACATCACACGCATTAACACAAAGGCCACCCTGAACATCTTAGATATGAGCACACACTGTGGGAATTTCGGCTCTTCAAGTCTCGCATTGCTGAAAGTGACCCGAGATTACGTGAAACAAAGACGCGGTAAATGGCGTCACCTACCCAAAGACAATGAGATGCTACGTCCAATGTCATGGCATTATGTTGGAGGATTCAAACAAAGGATTGAACCGTAGACAATATCTGCTTGGTAATGGAGAAGGGTCTTAGCTGCCACATCAAAACGGAGAAAAAAAAGGCATAGCATTTGAAAGCCTAAAGGCTTAAACTAATACAAAAAGTCTAATCAGACTAGCAATCCCTGATGTTAATGAAGGTGTCACACATTGCACAAAGAAAGTTGTGCCTGGCAATCTTCCATTTTTCGGCTGCCTACACCAGTGACATTTCATCTCACATTCAAAGAGCGCTGAGGCCCCTTAATGAAATGCATAATTAACATATTCTAATTGTGCTGAGCACAGTGATGGTTTTGACAGAGCTCACTTTCCATGTCTAATTCAATGCTAATTTAATCTGTTCTTTTCCCGCCGACATGACCTTTCTTGATTGAGTTTCACCGCAAAGAATTTTTTGATGGATTGATTTATCAACCTCTTGAAATGCAACAAAAGTGCCAGTTTTAGACAGACGAGAGAAGTAAATGACGAAGACGATGGCGGAGACAAAATCAGGTGACTGTGGAGAAAAACAATTTGATATTTTAAAATGAAATGAAGCCAGACAAACTATATAGAATTATGTCCCATGATACACTGTGGTATTAAAACACTCCTGCACAAAACATAGCATTTTGAATCATGCAGGTCTAATGGCATCATTTCTCAGTCACAAGCAGAACATTGCTTAAGCCATTCGGCTGGCGCACCTTTAACACGGGGATTAGGAGGAATCTAAAGGCGTCTTTATGACAGAAAGAGCAAAAGATACCAACACTATTCATGGATCTCCTTAATCTGAGTATTTACCAAAGGTTGATGCTGAGTAGGCAGCTAAGAGTATATCGGCCCACTCAGCTGTTGAAATTCCCATTCTTTTATAATGGGAAAGAGAGAATTATATTCAACAGAGTCAAAGACACTGACGTAGCCTATAGGAGACTTTGTTTAGCTTCGAGCTTCAGGCCACAAATAGGGAATGTGTTGTAAGCAATAATTCACTTTCTGAAGACACGTCTTTCCTTTACGGTCCTTCAGATGTCAGATAATACATTTGCACTATTCTAAATGGAAATGACAGAAATTCCCTCCAATGTCTGATTCCATGTAACAGTATGAGGCGAAAACCTAGGTAGTGAAATTGGGGGAGAAAGCTGGGGATGAGGAGGAATGTGGAGCTGTCAGTCAGTCAGTCAGTGGGAAGGGGGATTATGCAGAGCTCAGAGCAGTAATTGAACACCGTCGGGCCCGCCCTCATTTACATCTCTCCCTTCTGCTGGCTTTGATTGGCAGCTGTACATGAAATGCCACATCAGTTGAAAGTATGTTGTGAGCTGGCACTAACAATCCTGTGGCTCCGGGGAGACCTGCCATATTGTAATTTGGTTATCAGGCATGAAGGAAATAATTCTAAGTGCCAGGAAATGTGAGGCAGAATAAATGCTTCATTGCTGCAAGTTGCCCAGGGTGACAGTTCTTATTTAATGTACAAGAGCGTCCCGTTGCCTGTAGATTTGGGGAGCATAGAAGGGGAAGGCAGTTGTAAACTGAGAGGTGGAGAATTTTCGCAAAGAAGATGGGTAAATGAAAAGCCTGCAGAGAACAGAAACTCAGATAATCAATTTAAAATATATCTTTTTTTTTGGATAATTGTGGGGTCAAATATGTACTCTAAATAAAAAACAACATGTTTGTGTTTACACCCTATTTTGAGGCTCACACGTGGAATTTTCAGACAAAAGGCATAGAGACAGAAGTAATGCAGATTTGAGCGTGCCGTTGCATCATTTGGTTGACATGTAGTGAAAATGGGTCTTGAACGCAGCCACTTCTCTTAAGTGGCTCGGGCCTTATTTGTTTTGATGCACTGTTTTTGCATGGGGAGTCTTTTCTCTTGAGATGGAGCTGTCACATTGTAAAAAGAAGCCCCTGATGCTGGCAGCAGCCCCCGGGCAAAATGAAAACAAGTAAGTGGCATAGATAAATCATGCCAGCCAACGTCTTGTTGATGAATCAGATAAGACCAGAGCATCTCAGGAACACTGGGCTTAATGGAGGTCCCAGTGGCAGCTGTGGGTGGGTTTATAATGACTGTAGAGAGTTTCTTTTGTTTACACGCAATTATAACACAGATTCGTAGATAGGTAGATAGGTAGATATAGATAGATAGATGGGTAGATGGGTAGGTAGGTAGGTTTAGGTAGATAGATAGATCCATAGATAGATAGGTAGATAGGTAGATAGATAGACAGATATATAGGTAGATAGATAGGTAGATCCATAGATAGGTAGATGGATAGGTAGATTTGTTGTGATTTGTTAGGCAGTGCAGGATAAAGTGTGACTGATGTTGTGCAGCTGTTATTCTATACCGAAGCCTGTCACTTTGATGACTTTACTGTAGAAACATAAATATAAGGATAACAAAGTTGGCTTAGCTACAAGTGGCTTGTATGTGATGCTTGATCGGATACCGAAAAACAAATAAAATGCATCTACAGTGAATGTTTTTTGCCACTTGAAATTAATTTCTGTAACAACATGTTCACATTAATGGTATATGTGTGGTATTAAGGTTCCTTAATGCCAACATATTTGCAAATTAGTTTTTCTGTAAAAGTAAGTTACAAACTTTATTTATTACGGACAGTAGAGAGGAGGGGATTTTGTGGTTTATGATTGCTGTCGTAATCTTTTGGATACGCAACCTGATTTCAAAGAAACATCCTGCAGTGTGGCCAATTCAACTTTTTGATGCAGCTTTTATTTTGGCACAGTTTCTTAAAAATGAGGCTTCAAATTCCAATGCTGTTTTATTAGTTGATTAATAATGTAGGTTAATGGATCAAATGTTATTTTGTCAATTTTGTAAGTGGCTACATTTATAAAAACAGGTATTAACACAGAAAATGAAGGAGTTTAGATGATTTCTGACAACATCCAGTATAACTCAGAATACAGGTTCATAGATAGATAGATAGATAGATAGATAGATAGATAGATAGATAGATAGATAGATAGATAGATATCCCCGTCCTATTTGTTGCTATAGGGCTAATTATTCATAAACTAATAGGGTTACGAGAAAGTGGCCTCTGCCATCATCACTCATGTGAACAGACTGACTGAGGGACATGATGGCTGACATTCCCTGGCAGAGTGCGGATCATTTGTCCGCAGGAATAGGGGCAGCTCAGTTCCAAATGCCATGGTGTGGGGTGCCCAGACAATGGGCTCAATGCTGGGCTATTATCCCCTGTGTCAGCAGGGATTGGCCTCCCATTTGAAGAGGTCCACTCGTCTGCATCCATGCCACTTTGAGGAGCATCATTAGGTGGTCCTGTCAATTTCCAACCTAGTGTTATCTGGATGCTATAAATACTGTGCATCATTCCTCCCTATATTTGCCCTCATACCATCCATCCAGCAGCCTGCCGTCCTGGGGAGATGGTCTGCTCGGTGCCAAATGATCTCTGCTATTTATTTTTAATCAAAACGGATAAAATAGCTCTGCAAATAGCCTGGTGATAGCGCACTAAAATTGTTTTTATGGTGCGTCTTCTGTGGAAAATTCTGCATATTACACATCAGCACACATCTTTGCTGATAGACATGTGCATTGCTCTTTCCCCCCCCCCCTCTCACTCTGTTAATTTTAGTCCAGCATAGATAGAGTGACGGGTGACGGGTACTGTATTGTAAAGCTGATATACATCAGTTTAAATAAAACCTCTGTTGATCATCTGCCAAACACCCGATGGGATTCAAGCAGGTAAATACTGCTGAATGTATAGTCAACTTCACGTCACACTAGATTTCTACTGTACCTGATCAAACAGGCCTGTGAGGGGCCAAGACAGGCTTAGACCATCATTAGTCCATAGTGAGGTTGCAGACTACTAGTAGCTATCTCAGCTCATGGCCAAATTGGCTGGATGTCAGTCTGTCTGTGTTTTGTGAGGTGTTAAGAAGCCTAATGATGTCTGGTCTTGGCTGCTCCATTGTTTGGAAGTTGATCTTCCTCTGCAGGTGATGTAGGCGGCTGAATGTTACTGAACTATAATCCAACACAGTGAGAATATCAGGGATGAGATTTTTTTTTTTGCATTATTCTTATATGACGAGCTGGTTCGACTTATGGATGTGCCTCAGCCGATGTATTTTAACGCAAGAAAAAATTGGATTTATGTTAAGGCCTCAAAAATCCACATTAAATGTTGCAATTTAGAGAAATGAGCCAGAGCAGAGGAATGAGGAGGTGAAAGAGGATTTGATTTTGTAATGTTTTGTTTGCACAGATTTATATATATGGTGCTGTTTTCTGACACATCTCTTACTCACGCTTTTGGCGTGTCTTTCAACCCTCCCTTTGGCATTGCCAGACTAAGTTATGTGGATTGCCTGTGAAGATGTGATATCTTGGAAGCACTCAGACTGCCCCCAGAGAATTGGCCTGTAAACCATCATTAGCGAACGGAGAAGTGTAAGTCTTAAAAATGTTAGATCCAGCTGATGTGCCATATAACCCCTTTTATTCCCAGTGACAAACCAAACCATCTAAAATCATGTATAATTATGGCGAGGCAAATCCAATTTACCCCTTCTGCATGTAAGGTTCTCTAAATAAATGAAATTATAGATTCAGAACCACAAAGCAACTGCAGTATTTCACAAAGAATATCTCTGGATGTGGATCCCGATTCAACATGTGTTTTAAGGGATTGCTTGATTTGTTTGTTTGATTTCAGATGTGATGGATAAAGCCCAAAAGACTTGAGGCAAAGTATTGGGATTTGTCTTTCTGATCTTACGGACTTAAAAAAGCCCTGACTTTTGATGCAGTCGCGGCAAGACGGAATTTCATATTTCATATTTAGCTTTGACATCTTTGACAATTGGGGGAGAGAGAGAGGCAACCTTCAAAACTTTCAAGCGCACATAAAAGTTAGATCAGTTGTATTTTTAAAGGTGCAAAGGGAAGTCACCATACTCAACCGAATCAACATTTCAAAGTCTTCATGGAGCCCTTGACTTTTGTGGCAGATCACAGAGGGGTGGATTGGCAAGACTCATTTACATTGTTCAGAAATCCCCGGCTGGTCTTGCTTGAGAAGAAAGACACCCTTTACACAGCTTAAATATAACCTTTTGTCTCATACTCAGAGACAAAAAAAATAAAATGTTACAAAATAAATGTAGGAACATCAAAAACAGTCATAAAAATGTGTCACATGTGCAATTGGAAAAACAAGAATAGGACAGATGGAGATGTTAATGTTATTAATTTGTCCTCTTATTAATGTTGCCAAAAAAGTGTTTGAGTGACTCCTTGTGCAAGCCATATCTGTGGACCTGTCAGTTGATTAGTCCTCTTGATTACCATTTATAAGAGGCCCCAGCGCTCTATTATTTGCATTCCTATTTAGCCATGATTTTGCAGAGGGCACACCGTGATTAAACTTGTCAAGAGGTCTGATTGACAAGGTCAAATCTTCACATTCCAGTCTGCTGAAATGAAAAAAAGAAAAGAAAGTAAAATAGACACTGGATGTGTCAGCTTCCCTTCCCTTTCCTTTTCCTCTCCCACCATGCTCAACAAACTCCCCCTCTCCCTCTCCCTCTCTTTCCCCCTTACAATCTCAGTCAGGAATGTTTTAATTTTAGGGATATATTCTGCCTGTCAAGTGAGGCTGGATGGCCTGTAGTTCAGACGATGAGATGTGATGGGTGTAAAACAATAAAAAAAGAGAGTAGGAGATGGGAGAGAACAAAGAGGGAAAGAGCTCACTTTATTGGACAGATTTAATTACACTGAATAGAGATTAAGGCAGGCAATCCACTGAGGTGTGAAATTAACCCTTGATTACTGATGAAGCTCTGAACAGGGGCTGAAAACAACAGTTAAAAAAAGATTGACCACTTGGAAGTGGTAATTATTTCAGATATCACCTCTTTTTTTCTCCAAATCTGGATAGGTAATGTTAGCATGCATAAATGAACGAGGATAGGTAACTACATTATTAACCAGGCAGAAAACGCTAACAGAGAAAGACTTGACATGATCTGAAATCTAGCAGCTTGCTTGCATCAGAGATTGCTAACCTTTCTGTTACTGGGCTCTTCCCCTGGAGGGGACTGGGGCCAGGGAAGGAAAGAAAACTACAATTAAAAATGCGAAATTAGTTGATGCAATCTGCTCTCTCTAAATGACGCTGATGAGTTATTCGCATGAAATCTCACTTTATGAACTGTATTTAGAAAAATGGACAGTTGTGGATTGCAGAGACATGAAAGACAGTATTTGAATTAGGTTTAGCAGTTTGAAATCCCCGAATAATTTCTTCAAAACAAAGCTCTGTACAAAAACACAAGGTAAAAGAACAACTACTTATATTACAAAATAAATTAAAAAATAACAGCTGTGTGTCTAACACACTGATATTCCTTCATCGCACCATCGCCATACAGGAGGGAAATGGGACATCCTCACGTTCAGACCTGATGTTCACAACCAAATGCACTGCTCCGACAAGGCTAGCTGTTCGTATAATTAGCAGTAATTAATGAACAGAAAACCCAGACTCGTTTGTATTTTAAATGATCTTAAATGAACCCATTAGCACTTGTCATAGTCCTGTACACTAAACAGCGTGAGTTCAATTAGATTTTTGTCGTATTAAAGTGGTTTCCCGATGCCACATTTGAAGTCTTCCAGTTGTGCCTCTTTCCAAATTATCTGCAAGAGGGCTCCGGCAAATCTCCCCCATGCCATTAGGTTTCAAGGCCTGTTTGCTGAAGTTACAAATATTCTGGAGTTTTTTTTTTCCTGTTTCCTCTAACACACTTTGCACTATTGAGTATTATATTGGGAAGCTAGGCTAAACCACCACTGCCTACCTCTTATCCCTAACTGTGCGTGCATGACAGCATGCATACAATAAAATATGTACCCTGTCTTGTACATTTCATTCCCGGTGCTGAACGGACAAGGGAGGAGGACAGAGAGGAGAAATAAAGTGCCATAATGAATCTAAGGGGTATAATTCATTCTGATCAAACGCACTCAGGGATGAGTCATGCTCCGGTGAACCTTCTGACCACTGATGGGTCTACAGCAGAGAAGGGGATGAGGCGGGATTGACGAGCGCACATAAATTCTAATTATTCCCAATGTATGCGATCCTGCAAATGGCCGTCCTCGCAGTGGTGGCCGACGATGGCTTTCTCTAACAAAACCCCCCCCCTCCCTTCTCAAAATGTCCCCTCGGAGTTTTTATGAAGAGCTCTGGCTGTAAACCTGGGACAGGAGCTGTAGAGCAGAAGGAATGAAAGCAGCGGGTCGTGTAGTTGGTACAGAAGGGAGAAAAACACACCAGCTCTGGTGCCGGGGAAAGAAAGGTACGATGATCAATTAATCCAGGCAGTAATTGGATGAGTGTGTATGTAAAGCGGTAATGCTGTAATGAAAGTCATCCATTGTGCACATTCTCTCCCTGGCCGGTGAACCATCCCCCTCATCATCCTCTGGATCTCAGGTGCTTAGCCATGCAAATCTGTCTGACAGCCCAGTACATCTCTGTCTGCCTAATTGGACAGTATAGAGTTGTTTATGGATATTGCAGACATTTAGGACTCAGTTGGGGGCTGCTCAAAAATCATTAGCAAACGGCCCCTGTTACTGGACTGTCAGCTTCACTTCACCGACGTCAAAGCACTGCCATAAAAAAAATGTTTATCTCTGTCAACAACAGGGGAAGGCTCTTTTTAAATGGAACAGTATACTTGCTGAACATTCAAACATGCTATGAAATGAGAGTCTCAGGCTTCTAGCAGCTTGTTATATCACTCCCACGCCGCTAGTTTTTTGATATGTAAGCGAGGTGGGGTTTTTGTTAATTAGAAAAGAACTCCATCTGTAGAATTTGCAGTGGTGGTTATTTACAGATGAAAGGCAAAAGAAGATACTGTGCTCTTCCAAATATTGAGTCCTCACACTCACTTATAATGCATATTTTAGTGGACTGGAGAATTAAAGCCGCTATAAGCAATATATATATATATGTATATCAACAATGGATCAAATGGCCAAGTGTATGTGAAAGAAGTCGCTTCAGTTTCACACTGAACAGCAGACACAGTTAGAGACTATAGCTGGTGAACACAGTGGAGCATTTAGCAGCTAAAGAGCCAAATATTTCCCTCAGGAGTTGGTGGAGACAAAAACAGAGCTAAAAGAATACTTAGACTCATCAGTCTGAATGAATGCTAATGTTGCTCTGTGTCTGCTGCATGAGTAAATAGGCCACTGTTAGCCAAAAAGTTCTCCATTTCAACCTAAAACGTTATGTTAGTGTTTACAGCTAACGAATCAGTTATGAACCCGATTCAACATCAACTCTACTTCATCCACACCTCAAATTCATAAACTAAATGGATTTGATCATTATGTGATATTACAAAATAACTTTAGTAGGCAGTAGTCAGATTAACAATACATGTATATTGGTTGTAGTGTCGAAACTGTTTTTTTCAAGGGCCAGTGTAGCAATTCGCCAGATTTTTTTTAGCAGAAATGGAATGTAATATTAACAACTATGTTTTGATTAGTGTTTAATCACCTGAAACTAAGAATCATTGTGTGTTTGTTAGCTTAGAATGAGCCCTATATCTACAGAGGGAGTGTTTTTTATTATTATTAGTGGGTCTCTTTATTAGTCCATGATGCACCGCCATGTTTCTACAGAAGCCCAGAATGGACAAACCAAAGACTGGCTCAAGAAAAGGCCTTTTGCATTTTTACATTACCTGAAGGCCACCGTAGTCAGGCTACAAAGTGCTAAACAGTGGTACCGCCAGATCTGACATCCGTTGCTCTAAACTTTAAAGTAAAATGATTATGGTATGGATGACCTCGGAGCGAGGCGAATGGTGTTATCACGGTTTTGCACTCAGCGGCTCACGTTACCGCTGTCGTGGAAACAGAGGAGTGAGCGGAGGGGTATTCAGTTGGTTGCAATCTGTAACCACACCGCTAGATGCCGCCGAATCCTACACACTGAATGATTAGTCAACCAACAGAAAACGAAAAAGGGCTACTCCAGTAAGGGAATTAATACTACACTCCAATGTAGTATCAATTCCCATAATGCAACTCAATTGCTTCTTTCTTTAGAATTACTCTGCCTGCTCAATACCCTCCATTTAATGAGTTTTAGGTCAAATATTAGCGGTCTCAAACTCTGAAATAATCTGTTTAATCGGATCCTTTTAATAACAATTTTCATAATTACTAAATAGATTGAGTCATTTATCAAGCTAACATATTTGCCGCTATTTGTTATGAGTGTAAATGAGACCTATTTGAATTGTGGGTTGCTTGTCCGACAAAACAAGCCAGGTTAATATGTCACCTTGGACTCCTGCAGGTTGTGATGGGTAGTATTACTATTTAGTGGCATTTTATAGGCAAAATCAATGAATCTTAACCAACAGATCAATTAAACATAATAATCATTTATTCCAGGCCTAATTGGTTCTATTTAATGTCCTAATTTATCAAAGAACAAAGAAAAACAAATCCCCAATGTGGCTCTAAAAGAACGAAGTAAAAACATAAGTAAACATTAAATATATATATATATATAACCGCATTTGGTGTACCACAGTACACCCCTCTCTCCACCTACACCTCACCAAAAAATAAAAGTCGCCAATTCTACATCGGGATGCACTCGGGGCTCCCACTGGCTCCAAACACAAGCTGCAGGTTCGGCTTATGAATGTTCAAATTGAAGGCACTCTGATTTGCATGGCTGAACATGGTGAGGCAGGGGAACAGGTCAGAGGGACTCTAGACACAAGCTTTTAGAGGGATGAGGCTGTGCCAGGCTGCACGGAGGTGAGGTGCTCATTGCACTGATGTGACCTCACACACAGCTTGAACAAAAGAGGAGCTAGAGGGCTCTGCTGAGATCACACACCGAACAGATAGCTGGATGTACAGTAAACATTGCAGAACATACAGCGACGACTAGGATTAATCATCAAAGTTAGGTATTAACGTTCATTAACACAAAGCCATTTCAAAGACAAGCCTTCAGCCAGCGGTAATGGCTAGTGTCATCAAGCGGCCTTCTATTTTTGCAGAGGGACTGTTTTATCATTGCACTTATCTGTCGGGATGCAAATGTACCGGACGATTGATCGGAGTGACCACAGAAGAAGACTTTACGCAATGGACAAAAACTGGTGACAAGACAAGGGTAAATTCAGAAGGTGGTGCTCACTCTAACTCTTTTTTTCTCCCTCTCTCATTCTGTCTCTCTCTGGCTCTTTAAACCATTCCATCTTTATAGCTGAGCCAATCAATGGCAAACCAGTGTCTATTGTCTGTTCTGTGCTCAGGCCACTGCCCTCCTCCAGCTCCCCCCATTACAGAAATGTTTCTTCCCATCAGTGCCTTTACTTATCACTTCCCGGGTGACATTGAACTTCCTATGCCCCGGCCGCCGAGACACATCTCTGAACTCACACAATTACTCTTCATTCCCACTAACAATTTAGTAATGAAGTATTGATTTCCAGATTCCTCTCTTATGGATGATATTAGATTTTGTTTGATAAACTGTGCCTGGGCCTCTAATCTGCACGGTCCCTTTCCCCACTGTCTGTAAAACAAAGTGCCACTGGAGAGATAATGACCGGGGAACATCGATGAACTCATTTCATCAATTTGTAACACTTGACAATGAAAAAGGGCAGGCATTTTTCAAGCAGCAATGTCAAAGTTTATTGCTCTGGGTACGGTCTTATTGGAAGCCAGACATCTTGAGCAGCGTTCAGCTCTAATTTATGGGCCCCAGTGTGCCAGTTACTTTTAAAGGAAATGTTTGGATACTGGGAGGATATTAGTGTTGCACCTGGGTTGTCTGATTTCCAGGGCCACCAGGGATTCATGTGTCATGTTAGACAATACAAAAACAGGAGAGGTGGGGCTGAGACTCTGGCTATTTGCAATGCAAGAAAATGTGGTTTAGGGCATGAATCATGCCGAGATGTTACATGCAAGTCAGACATGCACTGACGTAAGAGCCACATTAATGTTTGAGTTTCCATGTGTTCTGGAAAAACGGTGTTCGCAGAACAACAAATGCATCTTTTGTGAGAAAAAACAAATCGATAAAAGTTAAAATGATATCTTTATTCATTTAAACCAAGCAGGTTATGGTATTTATTCCATCAAAAAATACGGTGCAGACTTCACTAATTGGAAATGAATATGAACTAGTCCAAGTGTTTCGTAATTCAGGTTTAGGTTCAAGGAAATCTCTTTGATAAAGTAGGTTAAATAAGTCTGACTTCAGTTACCATGGATGCTTATTGCTCCAGACTAGTCTGGTCACTTTAGTCTTCAGGCTTGGCTTCGCCACATTGTTGCATTGTGAAACATGAGCCAAAGTGTCACATTTTGACATGGGCTGCACTCACTGTATGTTGTACTTATCGAGCCTCATATCTTTATTAGCCTCTACACAGTATCCAAGTCAACATACTGTGCATTCAGAAAGCATTCAGACCCTGGCACAGTTTCTTTTTTTATGTTGTAGCCTTATGCTAAATCAAATCAATCTACACTCAATACCCAATAATGACAAAGAGAAAACAGGATTTTCACAAAAATAAAAAAAACTGAAATATCACATTGACATGAGTGTTCAGAACCTTTGCTTTGACACTTGACATTTAGCTCAGGTGCCTCCCATTTCTCTTGATCATCTTTGAGACTTTGCTACACCTTGATTGGAATCCACCTGCGCTAAATTCAAGTGATTGGACATGATTTGGAAAGGCACACACCTGTCTGTACAAAAAACAAAGAACTGCCTGCAGAGAGAGAGACAGGATTGTGTCGAGGCACAGATCTGGGAACGGCTACAGAAACATTTCTGCTGCATTGAAAGGTTCCCAAGAGCACAGTGGCTTCCATAATTCTTAAACAGAAGAAGTGTACAACAACCGGGGCCCTTTCTTGAGCTGAGTCTAGCAAAATGTGAAAAAAAGTAAAGGGGTCTGAATACTTTTTGCATTTAGAATAATGGTAATAAAGAACTCATGGCAGTATCTTTATGTAGCATTTCTTACACTTATTCTCTCTTTAAATGTCAAAAATTAAAGCGGCAAACAGGAAAATCCACTTATTAAACAGTAGTTTTGCCTTATAGATGCTGTTATGTTACTACAAACCAAAAAGAAAACTCCAAATGAGAACTTTATTTTCAAGAGAAATACAATTTTCCGGCTTGGCTCCACACTGAAATAGCATCACCTATTGAGTTGATGTGGCTGGAGTTGTGTTTCTTGCATGGCTTGATTGGATGGTTTGCCATGGAATTTGGTGCAGGCCTTCAAGCCCCCTTCATGATGAATTAGTTAGTTGCTTTCTCGAGTTCCTCATTTTTCATCTAGTGCTATCATCAGGTCAAAATTAAATTGTATCCATCTTGGTTTATGACCAGATAGGCTTACCTGCAAAACCGATGACATTCAGCCTCTGCTGTACTTTGTTTTCAGTGCTAACTAGCACATGTTATTCTGCTAACAAACTAAACTAAGACTGTGAACATGGTAAAACGTGGCCAAACGGTGGAATTACACTTTTTTAGGTGTGTCAACTTCCCAGTACAAACACACGAATAGTCCGATTAAATCATTAGTTTCAAGGAAACGAATATTTTCCTTCCTCCTTTGATGTAAATGAGCATGAAAACGAGGCTGGGCCGGGGACTGGGAGGCGGGGTTAAAGGAAACACTTGTGCTGATGCTCTAGGGATGCAAAATATCACCAGAAGATCTGGCTAATTTTATCAGAATTTTATAATCGGAAGTCAAACATTCTTTGCTTCATGCGCCATTGAGCAACTTTCATAGGAATGAGTGGGGCACCGCCTCCAACGCTGTATCCAGTTCTCTTTACACATCCAAGGTTGCAATGTTTGCATTTAGCAGAAAGCCCCACCGTGCCTAAGCACAGCCTCACAGAGCCGCTAGTATGACTGTAGACTCTAGGCCGTCCTAAGCCAGACTATTATTAGCCTGATCTCATCAGCTCTGGGTCCCGGGTTGGGTTTATAAAAACAGTCTAATCCTGGTTTAGTTTCTTAGGTTTATTTAAGACAGGCTTTTCACAATAAAAGTGTAAACCTTTACAGTTCATCACATTTCCTCCAGGTGATGCTCAGCTGCTTGCCCTTTGCAAAACCAAAAAGTTCGAACCAATGTTTGAATGAGTGAACAAATCTTGCAGAATTGTTGTATTTAGATTAGTTTAAATATCACAGAGACAACTTAAAATAAATCATCCAACCATTTTGTATTTTAGCATTACATGTATGTGGTGCATCTCCGTATGCTCAATTACCCTAGCACTGTTTTCTTTACGTGTGCTCCTGCGCAGACAATTTATCTGGAGCAAAGTCAAATCATTTATTTCCCCTCATTCATCCTGATAGAATGAGAGACCCGAGGAACAACAGCCAATTTAGACTGAAAATCCCAGTTCAACTCGGGGTAATCTGATTTCTCTGCTCCCCAGAAATCTACATGTATAGTGCTTATCAACTGGATTACTGGCAGGTAGGAAGAATAACTCAATTTGAGGTTACTTGTTTCTCTGTGTGTAGTATTCAGTGTCACAATGCGTTAGAAGAGGAGGGCTATTGCTTTGTGGAATGGATGCGTAACTTCTTCGCTCCTCCTTTCCAAGATCTGGCTTCCCATTCATTCTTATGTTGTTGTTTCTGCATTGCACCAGCACATAGAAAAACAAAGTGATCAAATGTAAAAGTACTGCAATCAGATAATGGCTTCAAGGGATGCATTTAAAAGGAGACTGCAGGCCTGAGCACCCCCATGTCTTTCTTTTTTTTTTAAATGGGACACTGTTTGTCTTCTTACCAGACATGTGGTGGAAGGGTTTCCTGCAGTGGTGACACCTACTGTATGTTGTCCCACTCTGATCCCGGCAAAGAAGGTTCCTCCCAGACTCTCTGTATGCGGATATAATACAGGGTCAAGTATGGGTTGTGGTAACGGATGACCACCGTTCACGTACCCTCATCACCACAGAGGTCAATACCCCTGGAACAAGAGCAGCACTCCCTCCAAGGTGATTATTGATAAAGGATGGCACGCCAATGTAGACACAGGAGAAATTATACTCTGGGGCCAATCACTGCGCTTCTCTTGTTTCTGGAGACGAGACCTTGCTTAATGTATAAATACTGTGGTGGGACACTATTCCCATACCGATTGAGTGACTATAAAAGAAACGGAGTGGAAACCATCAGGGATGCAGGGAGCCATGTCAGTTTCCTTTAGACACAGTCCTCTTAATATCTTTTAAAGGAAACAATCATCTTTCCTGATGAACCAAAATGTCCTGTAGCAGCCAAGGTCAAATACACCGAGCCCACATAGACGCACACAGACACACAACTACAGTAAATGCATCATGTGTTCAACTGTGCATTATGTTCTCTCATTTGGCCCTTAGTCCACTGTAGGGGAGGTTTCGATCTCAAGGTGCTGAAAGGCAGATGCTCCGAATGTGTTTCACATAAAAGTGGTGGCTAGATATATCACATTAACATCTTAATACAACCCACAGGCAGCTCTGTTTGAATCCGGAACAAGACTGTTTGTATTCGTAATCACATCTGCAGACTGGAGAGTCAATTTACTCTCCAATCTAGAATTTGTTGGCAGCATTCACACAATGAATAAATGGTTTCTAACATACAGTAATGTAGTTGTAAACAAATATAACAACATTTTTAAGTGTTTAATGGTGTGTTTGTTCTTTGCTATGAGGCATTCATAACCGGCTACTAAACAGTTAATGAATGTTTGATTAAAAAAAACAACTATAACTTTTAATCACATCTATAAACTGTTTTAAACTTCCCTTTGAGAGATTGTGCACAAGCAACAATTAATACAACTGTGACAAATGTATATTATTAAAAGTCAAAATATAGATATATGACAATTGGTTATTCATGAATTCATAACAATTTTAAAATGTTTATTTTTAGCTCACTTTTCATGGCAATAAATACTCAAGTATGTTTGCCAAACATTGATAAGTATTAACCGGATGAATGTACTCACGTGAATAACCATCATACAATTATTGTGTATAAGATGCATATTCAAAAAAAGCATATCTTGGAGAAACTTTCATGTCCAGTTGCACAAAAGTAAATTGCCGTTAACATTTTAGAAGCATTTGTCATCATTAAAAACATAAAAACATTTTACTTAAGGAATAAATAGTTGACAATTTAAGATTATCCTTTATTAGTCCCACAGCGGGGAAATTAACTTTGTTAATACAGCATTACTATTTATTCGTGGATGGATACGGTTTTCTGAATAATGATAATTCGGTTGAGTTAACCGATCTTTTAACACAAGTCCATGTTTCAGTTTTGCAACTGTTTCTCAGCAAAGTTATCCAGATCAGTCAGTCAACCTGCTGCGTGTAACAGATTATAATTATAATTAGCTGAAATTACACACTGATTGTGTTGCATAGATATTCAATGTCCAACAACATAGCACGTTGCTATTTTAAATAAGGAAGGGTGAGTGGGTGGGTGGATGCACATCATCAGATTAAGGTTTTAATTGTTCATATATGAATATTTAAATAAAAGACAACTACAATTTACAACAATTTAATAGTGTTTATTAAACAATGTTATCAATAGCAATTACAAGATATTAGCTCATCACAATATTACATTGTGTCATAGAGCGTTTATTAACTGTTTGTAAACAGCAGGTTTAAAACTGAATATGTATGATTGTATGCTTACAACTACTGTGTTATCAAACATTCATTAACTGATAATACACCAGTTATGGATGCTTATTAGGTGCATATTAGGGATTATAATGGTGACAAATATATTTATCAACCAAAAAATGTCTTTGTTTGATTACAACTACACTATAATGTGTTATAAGCTATTTATTAATTGTTTATATACTGCTTATGAATGTTAAATAGATGAATAAAAATAGAGCAATGCTAAGCAGTGGCGTGAGTGCAGCACAAACAGAAAAATTGCTTATGTAATTTGGACCATAATACTTTCTTATAGACAATCTAATGGATAATGAATATGTCTTGAAAAGCATCTTATCATTGGTAATAGATACACTGTTTTCCATATAGCTGCAAAAAAGCAAATAGATAATGTCTTCGGTGACATTGCACATACTCGCTGCACTGTATCTTGTTGATTAGACTGTAAAATGAGGAAACTCAGGAAAAAAAACAGTTGCTTAGGAGGTGCCATGTCCTACCAATCACTCTCCCCTTCTAAAGGGGCTCCAATGGCACCTGAGGGGGAATCTCATGGCTGTCATCCCAGAAAGCCTGCCGCACTGATGCCTGCTTACCATCTGCTCCCCATATGAGCAAAAACAGGCAATTGTCTCAGAGAAGGCACCTCAATCACACTGTCATTGAACTAATATACTTAAACATGTTTTTCGGTTAGGTTTGGACAACATCTTGGTAAAAATCTGCAACGCTGGAAGTCCCCATTTGGCTCGTGGAGATAGCCGCAAATGATTGTGTGTGCATGCGGTGTAGGTCGAGTGTGTTTGAAATGTATATCACAGCCCTGCCCTGTCTCAGCATGGACTTGGCATCTGACAGTGAAAAAAGCAGAACAGTGGGACCCTGTCAGTGTTACACTTCCTGTAAATAACCCCTCCATGCCTTTGGTTTTATCATTCCGTGCAAATGATTCCAGGCCCCTCCAGAGTCGACGAGAAATAGCATTATTTTATGGCATGGAAAAAAGAGGAGATAAAAAGAGGAGCCGGGGAGAGAAAAAGGGAGATGGGGCTAAAAAAGGTCCTTCAGGGAACATGGTGTAAATGAAGTTCCAGGAATGACACAGGCGAGCAATGAGGCGTGGATGGAAAATATACGCTGCACATCATCGGATAGAGATGCCAGTGAAAATGGCTTCATTGAAGTGTCAGCCCTCATCCATCAATCAATCATCCGCAAGAAACAATAACGCTGCGGCGATGGGGCAGCTTTTATGGGGCTTACTCATGGGTATCGGAAACAGCACTTAAGTATAGTTCTGACACTGGGAGAAAAACAGAGGTGAGGTGCTCGGCTTATTCCACATGCAGGTAGAGTAGATGGGGGGGGGGGGCTAAGTATACAGTGCCCCCCCCCCCCCCCCATAGCAGAGGAGTTCTGGACAGAGGAGTCTTTATCTCCACAACAGCAGTGGATTCCACCTTTTGTAACATCTTTGTTGTTAAAGCCTCATATTGACAATGACACAATAGTCTACAGCCTTGCTAGCAACTCTGTAAGGCTTATTAACTCAGGCCCAGTCGTGCTTTGAGCTAACATCAGCATGCTAACATGCTCACAGTAACAATGCTAGCATGCACAGAAATGTTTATCACCATCTTAGTTGGGCGTATTTGCATGCTAACATTTTTCTCTAACACAAAGTACAGCTGAGCATGATGGGATTGTTATTCCTCTGGGGACCATGCACGTCTGTACAAAGTTGCATGGCAATCCATCCAATAGTTATTGAGATATGTTTGTCTGCATCAAAGTCGAGCAGCCGTAATGATAGTGTGGCTAAAATAGATTTGTAGAATACTACAGTCGCCTATGTCTTGAACTAAAAATGTTATCTTTGCATCTATTTTACATTATTGTCTTTTAGTTTCCCTTCAGTCCACTTTCACGGGTTGTTCCGCTGTTAAAGTTGTATGCTACGATGTCGAGTTATAAGCCTATCTATAATAGACAATCATTATTTGTCGTTTTACTTACAAATAACCTCAACAGACCAAAAGCATGGAGGTAGAGCAACACATTCCTAAAGGCTTCAATATGTTCAGCACTCTCCCAACATAAAAATAAACAAAAAATGCTAAATGGTCCAACAGTCACTTTTGCTGTATGTGAGCCTTTTGATTTCCCCAAACCAAGTCTCTTGATGGCTCCTCGGCAACATGAAACATGACACGTCATCCATTATTCTGTACATGTGCCTTGCTATCTCAGCCCGCTCCATATGGCCCCTGTTGTCTCCAGACACCCAAATCCCTTTCCTTAGGCCAGGGGCTGTTTTTGTGGGAACCATTACATTGCTCCTCTTCCTCAGAGGAATGGGGTGACGATGATGAGCAATCACAGCCAGAGCAGACTTTCTGCCTCAAATTCTGACAGGATATTCAACAATTGACCGTATCCGCTTTTGCTGGCCCAATTGCTAATTCATGCAAGTTGACAATCTGGAGGCAACAATTATGAGTGATGAAAGGACTGAAAATAAGAGGAGAGAGCACTTAAGGGGAAGGAGAAAAACATGAAGTTTACTTTACAGGGAGAGGGGGAGGTAGGAGATTTGATAGTCTACTGGAGGAAAAGAGGGTGGAATTGCTAAACACAGTCACAGATGTATCCACAACCTCCTCCAAAACCAAACACACTGAACAGATGAATGGATGGCAATGCAAGCATAAAATGCCATTCGTGTATTGAGTTGTGCACTAAAATGGCTGCTGTCGGAATCACACAAAATCTAATGTGATGAAAGAAGCTTGACAAGGAGCTGTGAAGACCTCAGGTGGTTTATGCCAAAGCATTTTGAGAAAAAAAAATAAAAATTCCCATGTGAATTTGCATGAAACATCTCAGGTTGATCTCTGGTTGATCTCTGTGCATAATTGGCAATGAGGCATGGTATTGGGGAATACACATTTCAAGATGTAGGAAAATAAATACAGTTCTAATTAGATCTATAAAATCTGTTTTCCGTAACTTGCAGAGAAAGAAATTGCTTGAGAGATGCACAGTGTTGATTTTTTTTTACATTACTGTATCAAATCAATAATGACTGTAGGTCTCTTTAAGCCCAGCAATGATGCACTTTGATGAAAGGAAGGCCTGCAGTGCCATTCATCTGCAAGGAACAGAAACGTAGGTGAAGGTCAGGCCACATCTTTCTGGCAGCAATACACATATTTGAATGTTTCTTGAGGCCCCCCAAATTACAGAGAAAAACATAGAGAACAAGAAGTAAACAGAGTGAAAATTCAAAGTGTATCTTTGCCTATTACAGGGACTTTTGACATGAGAGCCCTTGCAGCATTTTGGACACGGGGACCGAGAGTAGCGCGATGCATGTCATAAGCTGTTGTCGACTTGCGTTCTCTGCCATGCCTTTGCACTAAGTTTGCCATAGTGTGGGGGGAACATGAGGGTGATGCTAAGTGAAATGCTCATTTTGCGTTTGTGATTACCAAGGCCCATGGGCGATATGCACTAATGTGAGCTAATGCAATAGATTACACAGTGCTGGCCCAGGGGAACAGACAGCAAACAGATGTGGTCTACTCAAAAGGGGAGGAAGGGGGGGGGTGGAAATCAAAGTTTAAAGTGTTCAATGTGCTGAAGATTGTCCCTTGCAATTTGTTGTTTACAGAATGCACCGCCGCGATAGGTTCTGTCAGTCTTCTCTGTTTATAGATGTGAGGGAATTCAACAATAGTGTGCTCATGTCTTGGAGAGGATGTGACCAAACTTCTCTCAGAAAGCTTTATTCTTCAAGGAGTAGATGCCCACTGAATCACAAAGCAGGTGTGTTGCCTTTGACTGCCAACAGGTAACACCTGTATGACATCACCAATTAGGGCGTGGCCACAGGCGCAGCATTCAGTATGCAACTTGCAAAGCAAAGAGAGCAGAACAAGCAGGGTTTTTTTTGTTTTTGTTGTCCTGTATGGAGAAGTGTACTTCTTCAAATGAAGAGTGATGTGTGTAATTTACTCCGCTCAGTATCAAGGCTAATGAATACTCCTGTATTTTGAATTATAGTTTTGTAATTCCATTCCCAACCTGGCCACAGTGATGTGACTTATAACTGTGCTACATATGTAGGTCTGCTATTCAGACTGAACATACAAGGCTTTGAAACCAGAATCTGACATGGCTCTGATCTAGACTTTGTAAATACTGCCCTCTAGTGGGCAATGTGGGTCATTGATGGGGAAAATGCATTAATCACCATATATTCTTTAGTCTAGCGTAAATTATTGCAGACATTTTCCATTTTTGGGGACTTGACACCAGGTTTTTTTCTCGTTAGGAACTGAAGATACTGGAGCATTACTCTGAAAAACATGTTACTGCCACAGCATCCATATTGATAGGACTGAAATCTTAACTCAAAAGCTAGAAAAGGTGGCTGTGTAAAAACAATCCAATTCTGAATTGATCTAAATCAGATACAGACTAGTCTGTAGTCAGCAATTAAAGCGGCCATTGCAGGGTTTACCCTGGGAGCAGGTTAAAGGTCAAGGAACCACCACCTCTCTTTGTCTTTTTCTTTAATAACTGTTAATGTATAAATGCTGTCTATAGAAGCAAAACTGTGTACAGTGTAGATGTATGCGCTATGCATATTAGAGGTATGATACAACCATAAAATCACTTCTTTGACGATTCAATAAGCATTTCAGCTCCAGGTGCGTGTAACCTCTACACCTGGGAGATGTCCAAATTAAAGACAGGTTTGTCAAATCAACCGGTACCAATTTGAGTTTATTTAAGTCCCTCAACCTGCAGCTACATCTCTGTTCTGTACCGAGTACACTGTGGGTGGCCAGAGGCCCATCAGTGAGGTGACACACAACACGCAGCTTTTCGTCTCACTTTATTATTGAAACGTGTCATACAAATCTCAAACAATATTTTCATTTTTTTTACATAAAGTACACCAGTAATGTGAATACCCCCCAAAAAAAGAAAGAAATAACTTAACCCAAGCCTTTCAAAAGTGGCAAAAACACTCAACGACACAACAGACTAAATGGCTCATTAATGCGTTAACCTGAGACTTCGTTCACAGTGTGTAATTAATCAAGCCATTAAATCAACATAGCTGCTTCTGTATTTTTTTTTTCTCCAAAACTACACAGTGATGACCAGCCGGGACCGACTGCTGCCACGTGAAACTAAATAACACTTCCAAGACTGCATAGTGAAGCAAACCTCCTGAAAAGTGACTAAATGTGCAGTCTAAAATAATACAGCACGGCCATTTAATACACAAACAGAACTTGTGAAATTTGGTGCCGCTTATGGATTTGAGGCACCACTAAAGCAGATGATAGCCATTTGCCATTTCAAAAGTTGTGTTGCGTTTTAAAACCCGGGCTCGTCAATACCAAGCGTGTCAAAGAACTCCTCAACCCACACTGTGTTACAGTCAATCATGTGCCACAGGTCGATAGGGCCTCAACAGCAGTTGGATCTGTACCTCATGAGTCTGTGTTTTATGTGGTGCCTGACAAATACACATGTCCGTCTAGTTATACCACAAAAACACATCCGTCTCTAGTCGATAAGACAACTAGGTGCAGAGGCTCGGCTGACACGAGGGCTACAGCAGCTTTACAAAAATAACAGCGTCGAGCGCACAACGCGAGGTAGACCACTTCAACATACACAGGACGCGTTACTGTGGCCCGTTTGTGAACCACTGGGCCGAAGCCTTTAAGTTATTAAAACAGAAAATCCCCAACCTTCAGTGCCTTGGAAAAGGGAGGGTGGGGGGGGATGGGGGAATAGACTAGTGCTTAATTACTGCCTGGACATAAACAGTACGTGAACAAAGCAGCAATTTCTCACACAAATTATATTTCTTACGTTTTTTTATATCATTTCTATGTACTGAAAGCTGACAGATATATTTATGTTATCCCACATACAAAGTGTACCGTTATGTCACAGACACTTACAGATATCTGAACATTAGTGTGGGTCATATACGGATCAAGCAACAGTTGTGAATGGAAACAAATATCACAGTGCACACCGGTGGAATAGCCTTTTCAAAAAGAGAGACGATCTGCACTTTTTCATTCAAAAAATAAATGTACAATAAAGGCCTCAGCCATGAAATGTCTATGCAACACAATTTCCCCCCTGTTGAAAAATAATTAAATTAGGGGAACCTAGACATTTTGAGCACGAGACGTCTCTCTTTAATCTGTATATTGAACAAATTCTCCAAAAAGTTAATGGAAAAAATAATGGAGCAGTACAGTTCAAATCTAGAGAGAAGAAAAATATACTTTTTTTAATGTTTTCAAGTATGACTTGATTGATTTATATCAAGCACCAGGTGAGATATTCGGGTCCGGGTTTGAAAATCAGAAAAAAAAAAAACAGGAAGCTCTAATTGTGTGTACTTCCCAAAATATCTTTCAACCTTTTACCTTGGTGCCACTTTAGGTACTTTTGTCAGTGGTCCCATAGCGTTGAGAATTAGGGAAAGGGCCCGACGGGTCTCTCCTCTGATGGTTGGACAGAGTGGGTAAGTGTTGGTACAGCGCGCTTCTGCCCCCTGAGAAAACACCTTTCATGTTAACTCCACAAACTGCTAGGATATGCACCTCTATATGAACCTCTGCTGAACCTAATACATACCTGCTCTTGGGTTGGCCAGTCCTCCATGACTGGGGTTGGCTGGTGAGCCGTGATAGAGAGACGCCAGGTCACTGGGTGTGTAGGAGCGCAGAAGGTCCATCATGCTCCACTCAGCGTCCAGGCCTCCCCCGATGGCCACAGACGACGTCTTCAAAGAACCCAAGGTGTCAGAAACTGTGGATGGAGCGGACATTTGCGGCGCGGTTTTCACACTCCTCCCCGAGATGAGCAGCCTGTTGGACACGTTCCCCGCTGGTCCTCTGAAGCCGGGCTTCTCACCGGTGTCAGCCTCCCGGCCTCTAGGTACCGCGTACTTCAACCTCTTGCTGGAAGGCTCACCAAAATCCATCTGGGGGAGGCTCCCAAATCGGCTCGACAGGCACAGCCGGGCAGCATCCGCGTGCCAAAGGACGCCGCTTCTCGCCGGGTAACTCCTCTCACCGATTCCCACTCTGTCTGGGGGGGCCGGTCGGTCCATGGCATACTTGATCACCGCGTCGGATTTCCTCATGAGCTCCGTGTACCTGGAGGATTCTTGACTGGGATGCGTGTTGACGCCATGCGTGTTGACGCTATGCGTGCGACGCTGGGTCTCTTCGACAACCTCGTGCGCGGGTGCATGGATGGGGGGCCGCTTCGGGGCATGCGGGGGTTTAATGGGCGTGTTTTCTTGTGGTTTTGCGGGTTGGGGGGGCGGGGACTTGGTTCGGCGAGGGTGGCACCGGTCAATCATCGGAAGTGGAGTGACGTCTTTCCCTTCGAGCGCAGGGGGGCAACCTGTGTAACGTTTGTCTTTCAAACTGCCGAATCCGTTCTTTCTTGTCCCGTCTGACTTGTCTTTATGAGTGAGCTTTTTGTGCATTATCAGAACCTCTGGGTACATGGTTTTATAAGCACAAAACGAACAGCCAATTGGAATTAATGCATTTCTGGGTTCCGCACTGGCGGGGATGGAGAGAGACACTTTTAAGGACAGGTTTAATGGGGCCTCGGAGTTCTCGTCTTTTATCTCTTTCCTTTCCATCTTCAGGTTAACAGGTTTGGGGCACTTTACGACTACATGCTCAGTCAGGGAGTAAGCAGACGTGGCAATTAATTTCTCATACTCGCCGCTCATCTGTACGAGCGGCTTGCCGAGCTTGCTACTACCTCTGCTGTCCTCTGGTGTTCCATTGGTACAGGATCTGGTTCCAGGAACCCAGAGTTTGGATCTATTTGGAGCAGGATTGTCGTCGTCGTGTTTTCTGTCGTTTGGAGAGGGCATCGAAGGCCCGGGTCTGCTGGGAATGTCGACGAAAGGCTTGTCCTTGTGACGGCGATCCAGGTGATATTTCAGCGAAGTCTTCTGGGCTGCGGCGTAGTCGCAGTAAGCACACTTGAACGGTTTCTCACCTGAAACCAGCAAAACGGTACAGTTAAGCATATGCGCAGTTTAAAATACAAGCCACAGCACACAGTCTCGTATTCATGAATGATTCATTCAAGCCAAACGTGTTGGATATACCTGTGTGGGTCCTCAGATGAACTGTGAGGTAATAGCTGGATCGGAACGATTTGCCACAGTAACTGCAGGCTTTTGATCGGACTTTGGATCGATCAAAACCATCTTCACCTTTTTCGAAAAGACACAAATACATAAATGAATACACAGAAAGGAAAAGGACAAAATATAAAGCACAAAAAAGGCAGGTGTTATCCTCCCTCCCATCAGCAGAGGGAGCACTTGGTAACAGAGGGGTGGTTTTTACATCACCACTAAGACCGCGTGTGAGTGAAACATGAAAGTTACCTGGACCCAGGTTCTCCGTCAGCGCCGCTTCCTCCAAGCCCTCCTCGCAGCCCTCCTCCGCGTGCTCCAGGGAGCCGGCTCTGGACAACTTCCCATCCACGGAGAACGTTGGACTCTCTCCGCCACCTCTCTCGCGCTTGTGGACCCTGGAGTGGAGCACTAACTGGTGGTAGGTCCTGAAGGTCCTCTGGCATTCCTCGCAAGTGGTTGGCCTTTCCTTGACTTTACTTTTCTGCATTAGAGACCTGCGTGGCGGGGCCGCGTTCTCTACGACGGTCTGCTGCTGAGACCGGGGCTCTCTCCCGAGGACCCCTTTCGGAGCTTTGTCTCCTTGCCCCTCAGACCAGATGTGAGTCAACTCCTCCTTATCGGAGCCGCATTCTTCATTATCTGTGCTGGCTTCCTGGCCAATGTCTTTAATATTATTCGGACCGACTGCTAATTTGCCCTTCGTAGCGAGTTGCCAGGCCTGATATGTGTTGAAGGGATCCAGCTGGGGAATCCATTTTGATGACCTCTCATGTTGCAAGCCATTTCCTGTCGGAGGTTTAGCCATAAGGTTTAGACTGTGAAGAAATGTTTCCTGCTTGGCAAGGGATTCGGTAGTGACGTCCATTTTCTCCTCGTCTTTATCTTTGCACGACTCCGCCTCTCGATTATGTACTTTGCTGTGTTCCGCCAGGCTGTCGTGGTCAGGGAAGAAAAACCCACACACCATGCACATTTTGTAAACAGTGACTACTGGTTCTGGAGCAAGGTCTTGGACGACGCCATTGACCGTGACCGGGCTCTCCAGATCCTGCTGGGCTTTGCTCTTCGCTCCTGGTTTAACGTGCATTTTCATGTGGTTCTTGAGGAACCACGGCTCTCTAAACCGCCGTCCGCAGACGTTGCAGCAGTAAGTGAAGTAGTCCTTGTGCTTCCTCGTGTGGGTCTCCAGCTCCGTGGCATCTTGTGACACTTGACCACACACAATGCAGCTGTGGACCTCTTCTTTGTCGGTGGGGAATGTGCTCGGTTTGGGCCAGGGTCGCTCCCCCGGGATCCGGAATTCTGCCTCAACTCGGAGCACGGCGGGCTCAAAGAAAGTAGTGGGGTGCTGCGTTAATACGTGGGGTCCTAGCTCATCCTGATGAGTGAAAGTCTGATCACAGAACATGCACGATAGTGGTACGCTTCCTCCCGATTGCAACATGGCCTTTTCTGAGTAAATGGTGTGCGGTGTCATGCTACAGCCGGGTCCTGGTACGCTTGCATTGTTACCAATCAGAATATCTTGGGCAAGTCCATCTGGGCTCTCCACAAACGGTGGCAGCGAGTGAGTCGGCATTGTCCTCTGAAGGTGGAACATCAACAACAATGCTGTACACTCTGTCCAGATTAGGAACCTGGAAACAGTGGGAAAAGGGTTTTTTAGAGTTTGCTGAATGTTAGAAACAGGATCAGGTAGCTGTTACCTAACTTGAGATACAAATCTGTTAAAAACACACCACACAGAAAACAGGAAATGTATCTTTTTTTAGCAATTCAACTGCACAGACAACTCATTTCCTCTCTGTACGGGCCATTAATAAAACATAGACAATAAACTGTTTTTCTTACTCAGCATTATTTTTCTTATAAATCTTAGTTTGTGTGAATCTGAACGCAAAGGTTCATACTGTCATTCCAGCTCACATTTAAATGTGTGTTTGTTCAAAACAAACTGAATTTGTAAGCTACATTGTTTACAGTAACAGTCAATATTAAAAAAAACTCACGGCAGTTGAATAGAAATCATTAAAATACCACAACATTAAACGATTACTGTAACATTCAGCATTCTTCTGGGCACAATAACCGTTTAACTTCACCGCCATCTTGTTTCAAAGATCACACCGAAAGTCTCAAGACTGTTACATGGACTTTGTTTGATAGGCACTAACAATAGACAGCCGACACCTAACATATAAACCTGTTTGATGTTATACTGGCCTACAATCCTCAGCTGACTCGCTGACTCACATGTCCCACAGTTGAATGCGATGCTCCAGACATATACCGGTTTTGTTTTACTTTTCTTTTGTGACCACTGGGACTACCTCTCAGTATGAATGTATAATAGAATAAACTATCACGCTGTTAGTTTGATTGGCACAAGGGTGGAGTGACTGGACCAGCAAGTTCAAAGGCTTACGGCTCATATAAATGAAAGACTGACAACCAAGCATATTGCTTCTGTGACAAGAAGCAATTCTTTTGTTTGTTTTTTACATTTACCCAAATACATTATAGTGTTACGGCTGAGCAATGTAGTTGATAAGAAGTTATTCCCCCCAATAATATAACCCACTTCTACTACTTATTGCTCAACTTTGCTTTAATTAGCATGTCTTAATGAACTTTATTTAATCCAGGTGAGCACATGCAACTGCCGATAATGAGCCAGTGTGCTTCGTTTGCTTTGTGTGAGGCAGCGTTAACGTTAGCCACTTTGGTATTCAAGCGCAGCTCTCTTTACAATTAACGTTAGTTTGCACGTGAGGTGTGAGGTTGGGGGGGCTGCTCAGAGTTGTAGTTTCATTAACTTCACCAAAAGTCAATGCGGCTCTTTAAACGGAGTGGTTATTACATTGCTATCTGTGTATAATAAGCACAGCACGAGGAATTGGGGTGTTACTTCTCAACAATCATATCGTGTTTGCTGGCGTTAAACCGATGGTTTCAAATCATACGAGTCATTTAAGTAACGTTACATGAACTCAACTACAAACACACGTTCCGAGAGCGATAACGTTCATTTCGTGGCAACAGATTGCTTCAGACAATAACCACACGGTCATGTGTGTACTTACGTTGCTGCTTATTGATTTGTTGGAACGCCGGATTAAAGTAAAGTAACTTTAACAACACGGTAACGTTAACTCCTTTAAGTCCACATTTCTAACGACACCAACGTTAGCTTTAACTCGCACGTTCTGTTGTCTCGACTTCGACCAAACTGTAGAAACTCACCAAACAATACCTTCCAACTGAGGGTTTCCGGATTATTAATGACACTGATACTACGGGCGAGCGAAGCAGTGTGTGTTGAGTTGCTTCTTCATTTCGCACACGCACACGCACGCGCACAGACACACACACAAACAAACAAACAAAAAAACGCGTTTTGCAGGAGGTGCACAGCTCACCTATTCAATTGTTTGAATGTGAATCATATTTTGTTCTACTTGGCGAGTCCTCACTGTGCAGCTGTTGAATTCTGACGCGCGCTCTCTCTCTCTCTCTCCAGCGATTCTCAAGGGGGAAGATGGAGCGCGTGCACGACAACCCCCCCAAAAAACCACAGGGCAGTCACGTGGTCGCGAATAACAGATAAAAGGATTTACGCATTGTGTTGGTACACGGCAATAAAAAAAGAAGAAGCAATGCTTGAATTCATATGAACATACTAAAACGTGTTTTTTATGACATATTGTTAAGAGCCGTTTACTTACCAGATACGTGAACAGGTTTGACAGTCTTTGGCATTGAATCACTGTCGTGTGTTTTTAAACAGCCAGGTTACAATTCCATAACGTCACACAATCTAATATGTTTTTCTTCCTGTGTTTACTTCACTGACTTTGGACTCGCCTGTATAATAACGCGCATTAAACGCTACTTTAATACGTGTAAACTGTCACAGAGTGCGTTCCTAATGCTGTTCAGAGCCAGAGGCTACACAACAACAACTGTTTCTGATGTAGTCCCAATGCTGCACTCAACCTACCTTTAAAGAAGTAGCCCTTCTTCTACGCTCTCACGTCATGCATCAGCTACCATGTGGAGATGGGGGAGGGGTGCCTCAAACTTTTCACAGTTACATGAGGTTTCTCGTTTTTTTTGTTGTTGAAGCAGAAGCAGGTTGGTTGACTCATGAGAAAATTCAAGCTTCTTCCCATTTATCAAACATGCTAAAATAACTCAAAGCAGGCCAGTTTTATATATAATGTACATGTGATGAAGCCATATACTTAATGCAAATGTGTAATGTTTTAACTTAAAAAAAGGGGATGCTTTCTTCTGTTAAAATAGGACATAGCCAAACTTCTAATACTATATTATATTAATCCTAATGATAATGCTAAATTATGACAGGAATAATGGAGAGTAACTGTTCGGTTCTTTAAGAAGAATACACTGAGCTAAAGACCATCACCTACAGTATAGCACCCACTGACTAATGTGAAGTTGACTAACAGCCCCTCCTCCACCCTGAAACCCTTCCAAAGAGACACCAGGCGTTGATGGTAACTTAAATCCATACATTGTGCAATCAATGAGGATATTCAGTAGACTTCAGGGTGCACCATTATTGAGACACAAACACCCTCCTATCCGCGAGGACGCAATGTCTGAAAGAAGAAAAAAAAGTATTAGCAAACACTTCCAGCGAAGGAACAGTGAACAAAGAACAAACCCGTCTCTCAGACTAGGCTGGGTTGTTGCCCCTTTACTCCCTCTTGTATACACTGTTTTGCCTATGTATTAAAAGTTGCTTTGAAACCCTTGTTAACAAACAGGTCAGACCAATCCGGTGTTCTCTATATAAGGAAATCACAAGTAGATCTGCAGGTTTGGCAGGCGGACTTCACTAAATGCAGTAATGAATGGGATTATTGTGTACGTGCCAGATACCACGAATAAAGAGACTTTATGCCTATCGCATGTTAGCTATTATTGTACATATAGTTAAAACAATTTCAATGTTTATTTCATCTGATCAAATCTTGGCCTGAATAAGCCATGTGTTCTCTGAGTACCTGCAGTACAAACTAAAACAGCCTGTTGGTGTGTAAAGACTCAACAGCCTATATGTGCGGCCCTACATTAAAACATTTTTTCTTACCCCCTGCAATACCCTGATTCATTTTTTAGGTATTCTTGCCTCACCCTGAGATCCTGTTACACAAACAAGTCTAGTATGTTAATCAAAGGCACCACATGTGACACATAGAGGCCTCCCGCTCATTTCCTATTGTTCTGTGGCCACAAAGGCTCTGTGAAAGGCTATCAATCTGGAGAAACAGTCTGATGCCTCAGGATGATGAAATTACCAGGAGATGTTTTATCCTATCATAAAAAAAAAACTCTCTATGGAGGTGGTGGTTTAACCAGACATATATTCTGTCAGATATGGCAATTTCATCATAAATTATACATTGCAATTTATTAATTAGCCTTAATTTTCCCCAGCAGTAATGACAGCAACGAGTACACAAGCATTGTTTACTTTTAACTGATTTAATTAACTTTGTCATATTGTTTGACTTTATGCTAATGTCATTTCACCGCCACAGTTTTGCTCTAACTCTTTGATACAGATTGTATCTTTCATCAAAAAGAAAAAAAACATACACGTATGCATTCAAACCGAAAGCAGTTCATTTTAATTAAAGATAAAGAGAAGAAAAAAAAAAAAAAATGCTTGAATGAATAATTATGTGACAGACAGCCTGATAGGAACTGGATCAGCGAATGGGGAAAGGCTGCGGTGGCTTCTTTTTGTCTTGGCGTGTCAGGAGCAGCTGACTGCATTGTTCTCCTCCAGATTCACAGCCTGCCTTCTTGCATAATCCTGGTGTCGCTCCTGAGAGACACTGATAATATATAATCTCCTTTCTCATTCCTGTGTTTATTCAGTGCAACCAGCTGTTGTGTTTTTGATCATCGGGGAAATGTCATCAGTCACCTAAAGCATTCCTTTTATTTGAGGTCGTCATGTGTTTGAAATATTTTGGCCTCTTTCCTGAGGATAAATTGAGAGAAAGGGTGAAAGTACAATGTATCACCGTGTTTGACTGAAAGTCTTTATTCCATTATGACCCATATGGACATAGTTACTCATACAAAACAACAAAAAAAGAAATATAATGGAAAGTGGATCACTTGTTGCCCAGTAATGGGCAAATAATACAATGAAGAAGAAACTTATATTAATAAACAAATGAGCAAAATATGTTTACTCTGGTCAATATTCAATAATTACTTCACCATTATAATTTTAATAAACATGGAAAGAATACTTTTGATGACTGCTTGGATTAATCCTCTTGAACTAATTTGTTTCTCTCTCTCTCTCTATCATCGAAAGCCAGACAAACTAGCATAATGATTGTTCTGACCTTAATCTCCTCTCAAACATTAACTAGACTTGGAACATTCCCTTAAATAATTCATATTTGAAAGTGACAATACCGCACCTCAGTTTAGACAGATTTTCTCTGTACACAGGGTTAAAATATCACATTTCTTTTCCCAAAACAAGATCAGTCCAAACTGTCTGTAGTTACGACACAAATATTTCATCATGCCAATCCTAAAGATACAAATCCATAAGTTTAAGGTCAACACTAAAATCGTCTGTGTTCTGGAGTGATATCTCTACCATAATACGCATTCATGAAGAATAAACTTCCATAAGAAATCCATTTTGATCAATATTTACCATCGTCATACTGTTTCTGTAGCAGCACGGTGAATTATGTTTTGAGCACCCGTCATCTTACAGTTCTGTGTAGTTTATATCTCCCCAGTGCAACTGGCTGCAACACATTTTTCACGGACACATACCAAGTACAAAAAAGAAAATGGAAGCTTTTAATCTCAAACTTTTTTTTTTTTTTATCAACACACAGCTGACCATATCATCTTTCAGTGGAGGTTGAGACATGATCGCATTACTGATTTGATTATCAAGCAAATGTTCCGACACACGACACTGAATAACAGTGACGTTTCAGTCATTTATAGCATTTACATTATCAAACTACAGACACCTTTTGTCTCTCCAGCAGGATGTAACATTCCACTGAAAAGACCCCCCAAAAACAAACCCTAAAAGTCACTTGAGAGCATCTGCATTAGAATACCTCCCCAGCACACAAACACACACACACACACACACACACGGCCTGTAGGAGTTGCTGATTCACCCTCGGTTAGAGTGACCGACACTGGCCTGTAGAAGATCACTACCATTCATTTGTTCAGAATCTGCGATTACTGTCTTTCCCCCACTGGTCCCCGGAGTTGTTTCACCCTAATGTTTCCTCACAGAGCAGACCTGTTACTAGCGAGCAGTGCCGTGATGCACATTAGTGCTGACAGCAGGCCTCCTGTCAGGCCTCCCTGCCCACTGTTCCCTTGTTCCGCCCCCCCTCCGAGTTTGGTGCATTCACACAGTCACATCCATTGTCCCGGGATGAACTGCAGCAACATGGTGGTCAAGCAGATCTCTTGCAGTGTGTACAATCTGTATGCACTGTTAAATACATACCTGTAAACCGTTTTCCATTTCAATAAGACACCCAGCTCCACTCTGTCTGTGATCGCACACAGAAGGGATTGACCAGATTGTACAGAGAAGCCTTCCCTTTAAACAATCTCAACTCTGGCGTACTGCGTGTAGGGACATGCAGCTGTTACCGTCATCTGCACTGTTGTTTCTTTTGCGGAAAAAGGCTGAGTGAATTTCCTAATACCAGCATGAAGACATCAGGAAGTGGTGGTGAGATGCATTGTGGGTACTATAAAGTTTTTCATTCTAAGAGAATGGTAATAAGTGGTGATTTTATGTATAGTGATGAGCATATACCAGCGATCCTGTCCCACATTCCTTTTAGTTTGAAACATCCCCAGGGGAGAAGACTGACAACGGACCACATGTCTTACACTGTGCAGGCAATACCTCACTTTTTCTCCTTAAGTGCCATGGCAATTACTTTGATGCACAATTTAAAATGATCACAACGATTATAGAGGGTAATGCAAGAAGAGTGCGTCTCATTGATAATAAAGGAGCAGCGTGAGTTATGCCTTCAGGGGCCACGACTCATCACTTAATGGCGGCTGAATGGTGGGTTTTCAGACATTACTATCTAAAACACATCCTTCCAAAGACTGCCCACTGTGTTATCCATCATAGGAATTACATCATAAATGGTAATAGAATATTTGAGGGCCTCCTTTACCTGAAACATACAATTCTTTAGATCTTGTTTTACATCTTTTATCTCTAAGGTGTCTCATGGACTCTAAATGAAAATTAGTATTCCATAGTGACGTACAGCAGCCATCTCTCGGTCTGTCAAAGTTACAAATGACGGCCTGCTCTGCGGTCAGTTTTCTTTTTTCCGTCAGATAACTGTCACTCGTTTGTCAGCCAACAAAATAGACACACAGATGAGTAAGGCTTACAGTATTTTAACTCTACACCCAACATAGCGGGGTGGGACTCGTGTCACACCCTGTTAGCTCACAAGTTTGGTGCTTTAAGTTGTGTGCGTTCAAATAATTTGGACAGATGTCACATATGATTTTTGCCAAACTTGCTGAGCCGTATATCTATGCAGATGTTGCAACACCCAGTTATTGTTGATTAGGTTTCTCTGTTGCGGTTTACATGAATGAAGAACAAACGAATGGTGAACATATTTATTCACTTCGAGATAGCTGAAGTTACACATACATGCATACATACATATAGGCAAACAAAAGCATGATATTAATTGCACATAATGCCAAACACAAGTGATTGAGGCTAAAAGACTTCCATTAAATTACATGATACAATGAGCTGCAATCAAATGAAAAGCTAATCAACTGTGATTCACGACTACTGCAAAACATACCACAAGGACACATTTGCACGACACCTTTTTTCCACCTCAGATGCATTTTTTTGACTTACAGTCAGTTCCCCTCACAACAATAAAGATACTGTTAACATATGTATGCATGTGCTTTCGTCTACATAGCAAAGTTAAGTGCAGATAGTTATACTAATAAGATTTAATATAGATTTAAGTGCAATGTTATTTTGTATGAAGCTCTGAACTGCCACAGCTGCGTGATTTTTTTTGGTGTGAACTGTAAAAATAGAACCTTTCTTCTTAAATGTTTTTGACAAACAAGTTGCTAAAAGCAATGCATTTAACCGTCTATTGCATGTGTGTTAAGTCGCAAGAACAGAGAGTAGTCACATTAAATGTCTGGAGAAAAGGTTTCACACTCATATTGCTATACTTGTCAAGGCATTTACTTGGCCGCAAAAAATATTTATGTATATATATATATATATATATGTATATATATATATCTCAACGACCTCACCTTTCACCATTTCAAATCACCACTTGTTCAACTACCTTCTGTTTGTCTTTCTCACAACATGCTTTTGCCATTCCAGTCACTTTTTCTTGCATATTGTAACTTCTAAACAGAAAACAAAAATGTAGTTAAAGCAAATCAGTCAGAGTTGAAAGGAAAATGAGACAGAGAGAGACATAAAGATTGAGTGAGAGCAGGAAAGAGAAGGGGGCGTCTGTACAGGGAAACTTCACTGTTGGTTTTGGTTTCATTTGGCCTTCTCAGCTGCTGGAGCAACAGTGGCTGGCTCTGTCTGGATCCCGGCATCTGTCGAGTTACGTTTCTGACCCTGCAATTTAAATAGGAAAAAAAAAATGATCATTCCAACATCTACTGTACTAATCTTTTCTTTAAAGACCCATGTGATCCATGCCAAATCTGAACACATATACAGCCCATTAGCTATTTATCTGCATTTGATTTAAGTCTCCCGTAGAAGCATTGCTCTTGATGCTAGTTGTGGGGAACATTATTAACTTGAGGGCTTTGTTTTTGTTTTGTATTTTTATAGCACCTCCTCATTTTCTCACGTGTATCGTTTCATCAAACTAAACTGCTTGCAACACTGCATGGAATATGAGTCCTCTGATTCAAGTCAAATTTATTAGCTGGAAGTTATTAAAAACCAAAGTGGGCAAAAATATTCACAAATTCAAAAAAAAAGGGCCAACACCTTCAGTTACCTAATGAGTTGCTGCTGCCATCTAGTGGAGATAAAGCCACAACATATTGCAATGCACAGGGCCATTCAAGGTAAATATGAATTAACGATCAGCAACGTCGAGGGAAAAGTGACGCTCTCCTTACCAGAATTTTAAAGAAGCTCCTCTTCTCCACTTTTTTGGGCGCATCTCCTCCAGCTTGGGAGGCCACTGAAGCCGGTTTGTTATCTACAGCCGCCTCTGATGACTTGGCTGCTGCTTTGGGTTCCTCCTTGGCTTTGACGGTCTCTGCGGCTGCAGCTGGGGCAGGGGTCGCCTTCTTGGGATCTTCAGCCTGAAAGTGTTTGCGGTGCATAATGAAAAACTGAATTATTCCAGTCCTAGGGCTGTGCTCCACTCGTTATGATCAGATGTAACATTTTAAGTGGCATTAAGATGTGCCAGCTGTTAGGATCCAGTGTGTCTTAGTGACTGCAACATTATGAGCGATGTTTACAGAAGCACTGTTATGATTTTTTAATATAATAACAAATGGAGAAAAATGCCTCTGCCAAAAAAGTTGTTTTAGAGCAGTTTTAATAGCAGATGTATTTATGAAATTACTCTGGTTAATAATGCATCTATTCTCCAGAGGTAATTTCACTGTATTTACCACTCCAGCTGTTCTCCTGAGGAGCCGAACTCCACTTGTGGAGGCTGCCTGGACTTTTGTGGTCATGTGGTCTAACAGTACCTCAAATTCACATGAATGTGTTACTTTATATTTAGTAATTCTACCACAATTCATACTCAGAGATTTTAAAAACCCATGAAGGCTTACGTGAACAGGTCCTTACTTTAGGCTTGAAGAGAGAAAAGAGGGATGGTGTTGAGGCTGTTTTCTTTGGTTCCGGAACAGGCGGTGGCGGTTCTGGCTTTGCTGCGGCCTCCAAAGTGCCAGCTTTTGAAGAATCCACCTTCTTTTATCAAAAACGGCAGAGAATAAAATACATATGAGGTATTTACGCATTAAAGGCAGGACCAGGATTGAAGCTGACAGAGTAAGGGCAGCAGCTGCCACCTGTGAAGTGAAAGAATAGGTAAAAGGGGAAGAGTCCAGGCAGGATCAGAGCAGAAAAGAAGGCAGAAAAAAAAATCTGATATGAACCAGTCCCTGTAAGTGAAGAAGCCCGCAACATCATGCACACAAGTAAATAATGTAATTGTCTGTAAGGGGAAAAAGACAAGAAAATAGGAAAGTCTCCACTGAAGATTCCTCCTTTGAATGAATAACCATGCTGTTAGCCAGACTAGCTGTTTTAAGCCTTTATGCTAAGCTAAGCTAACCGGCTGCTATGCCTCATACATAGCAGACACAGATGAGAGTGTTCTTCTCATCTAACTCCCGGACAAGAAAGCATATAAGCGTACATCCCAAAATGTTGAACCTCCTTAATTTACCTCAGCTTCTACCACAGGCTGTGGTTCCTCTTCCACCATCTGAAGGAAAGGAACATTTGTTGTCCTCCCATTAATTGAAATGCTGTATGAAATGCAATAAACAGTGGGCTGACTCATCTGTCGTGATGGAAATTTACCAGGTACAAAAATGTGTGATAAAAATGGATAAAATCCTTAAAAAATAAAGGAATCAAAACTTGATAAAATAATGACTGCAAATGCCAAATTGCATGTGTGTTGACTGAAAATAAATGAAAGATTATTTTTGGTTTAACATAATATTTGGTACATCTGGTACAACATCATGTCAGAGGTGCCTGCAGAGCAAAGCAAATTAATATTTAATATTCCAGAGCACTTTCTGCTGATATACCTGCTCTTCTACAACTGGCTGTGCCACCTGCTCTGCTGTGTCATGGGGTTCAACATTGTTTTCATCCTGAGCAGATGCAAATGAATAAGAACATGTCAATTTGTTTTTATTTTGAACATGGTGATGTGATATAATTAAAGGATTATTCCACTCCCTAAAAAAGACCAAACCCCCAAATGAAGAACTCTCCTTTGATTTACCTTGACGTCTACAACAACTGGCTCTGGCACTTCCACTGGTGTCTCCTGCAGAGCAAAGCTATACTTTTTTATTCTGAAGAGATGCAAATTGAGATGGACACATGAAAATGCTGTAATTTACTGTATCTGTTTTGTGTGTTGTGAATACATCTGAGAAGATTGAGCATGCTCTCCAGTTTACCTGTACTTCTACAACTGGTTGTACCTCTACTTCTACTGCTGGCTCTGGTGGCGCATCCTTGTTTGACTGCAGGACAGTGAGGGAATTAGTATTGTTAGTAAAAGCCAGCAAAACAGAAAGGAAATGTCTGAGTTATGAAAAGCTTCATATGTTAGCATGACAACGAATACTGACTAATATGAACTGGTTAAAGGAATAACTTGACATTTTGGGAAATGTTTATATTTCGTCGAAAGTTGGATGAGCAGTTCAATACCCCTCTCATGACTGTGAGCTAAGTATAGAGCTAAAGCCAGGAGGTGATAAGCTTAGCTTAGCATAAACACTGGAAGCAAAGGGAAACAGCTAGCCTGGCTAGTAAACAAATAGCCTACTAGCGCCTGTGAAGTACCCTAATTACACTGTAACTAATTGTTTGATTTGCTCAAAAATTGAAGAATAAAAATGACAAGTTGTTTTGCCTGGCAACCTCAATGTGACATACAGATGACTGAACAGCACAGACCAAACAAACAATGTGTTTATAAGTGAGCGTTGTGCTGAGCTAAGCTAATTGTCTCTTGATTCTAGCTCCATACTTAGCTTACAGAAATGAGAGTGGTATTGATCCTCTCATCTAACGCTTGGCAAGTAAGCAAGATAAGTGCATTTCCCAAAATGGCAAAGCATTTTTAATTCATTGAATCACTAATGCAATTTAAATGTTGGGAATATAATGTATCATGGAAATATGGACTGTGGTAGAAACAGATAACATGAGGCTTTTTTACAGCGAAACCTTTTGACCGAAGTCACGCTATTACTATCATTACATGTCCAGCTGCACCTGATTCGTCTGGATTAGGTTCAAAGCACATATAACCTTACACAATGGCAGCAGGTTCCAATTTGGAAACAGCAAATTGTTCAGTTTCTGCCACCTCCAGACAAACCAGCTCTTGTTCAGTTAGTAACAGGATGAGCCATGGTCAGTTTGAGAATATAATAATGTGCCACTGTACCACTGCTGCAGACTTGGCCGGGGCATTGGCTCCACTTGCTGAAGCCTTGCCTTTGGGTGCCTTGACACCTACCAGTACCTCAAATTCACATACAGTATATTTCACACTAAATTATAATCTGATTTCACTGTGTGGACCATGCACTTACTGAAAGTCTAAATGAATAACCACAACGATCTTGTTCATTTACCTTTGAACGGAAGAATTTGCCGAAAGAAACTTTGACTGATTTTCCTTTTGGGGACTCGGGTTCCTTTGCAGCAGCTTTTGGTTCTTCTTTTGGTGTGGCTTTGACAGGTTTGGCAGCTGGTTCTGCCTTGATTTCCATTTTTGGTGGCTCTGGAGGAGGTGGCGGTGGGATAGACATTCCTTTTGGTGCTGCGGGCGGCTCAGATACTTGTGCGACCTATTCAAGAGAGAGAGCGGGTGTTAAAGTAAAAGCTTTGGAAAGGAAACTGTCCACACAGTCACCTTAAACGGCAAATGCATTTTACACAATGACAATTTTAGTTGAGGTATGATAAGTAATAAATGCAAAGCAGTGATTCAATTCAGTTTAGCAACTAAGTATTCATCCAACATAAACTAATAAAAAATGAATTAGTATGTACAATGCAGCATTAGAAAATAAAGCAGAGTTTCTGGAAGTAAACTGAATCCAACTATGTCCGGTAAACATATGCTTTCTAGGGAAATAAAAGCTAATTAAAACACTTTATGGGCATTGTGCTCACAGTAGTGGTTGCCGCTGGTTGGTTCTCCTTCTGGGACTATTTGGCAACAGAAAAAAGGAAGCAGTTAGAAAAATAAACCGAAGCAAAAAAAAGGTCTGCAAAAAAGCTTGTGTATATAACTTGGGGAACCTATTGTTTTTTTGGAATCAGAGATATCAGACAGAAATGTATGCCAGTTATGAAGCAAAAACAGCATTCAACACACGACCAATATACTGTATAAAGAACCAGTCAAATAATTAGCCCCTATCATTACTGAGTTCACTGATTCGGCTTTGTTAACCAAAACATTCATGATATTAAAGTGGATATTAAAAAGGAAATCAAAGAAAATGAAAACTATTCTGAAGAATCCCTCGGTGGTACAGTCACGATGAATTAATCATTTAACATGGTTCATATATGTGATGAAATGCTGCATAAACATCTGGTCACCTGGTCTTTAGCGGCATCAGCAGTAGCTGTTTCCTTTTTGGTTACTTTGACAGTCACCTGTGTAACAAGGAAAGAGCAATTAACTGTCTTCAATCACTTTTATTCATGCCAGACATAAAAATAAGATGACAATGGCCACCTTCAAATGTTAAACCTTAATTTCACATAGCTGGCAAGCTGCAGTGTAAAACAGAGTCAGTGTGAACACTGTTGCTGATGTAACAAGAACAGAAAAATAATTATTTTGATAAAACAGAAGGCTTTCATGAATGCAGACATAGGCCTTTATGATAAGCTAACTGAGGCACAGTGAGGTCCCTGACAGAGCACATACAGTACATGCGCTGTCATTGTGACAGCCATTGTGCTCCGGAGATGGCGTAGGCCTTCCCTCGCTCTATCTTCACAAATCTCAACTCCCAACTGCACAGGCCTCCCTTGTGAGCTCACACTATGGGTTGAACAATAGGCCACCACATTCCCGCATGTTCAGAGACTCGATTAGCATGGGGCTAGTGCAATGGTAACTCTTTAAAACGGCATGAATCCAAAAGACAGCACTATGAAGAGGAAATACAATAGCTGCTTGTTGTGGGCTTTTCCATCAGGCACTGTAATCATGGCAGATGTTGTTATGGATACCTTTGCTGCCGTAAAAGTCGCTTTTTCATATCCTTCAACAATAAGAGGACTTACCGTTTAAATTTAAACACAACATCGTCACTGTTTAATTTGCTATCACCTTCTTTATCAGACAAATTACCACATTTCTGCAGTAAAAATTAAAACACTCATTAACTTCATTTTTGTTGTTTGAGCAGCTGTTTGCCTTCAGTAATATTTGGCGATAACAAGGGTGGATTGTTTTTTTTTTCTCACTTTTGATGAAAGCAATTCTTCAATATATTTCATCCCAAGCAGTCTAATTTTACAAGAAATTAGAAATATTAAGTGCATATAAACCACACTTAATTTCTCAAATCATGTCACTTACTAGTGTTTTGAAGAAGTTCATAACTGGACTCTCTTCTGGGTCACTGTCCTCTTGGTTTTCCACAGGTTCACTGTTCCCGTTGTCAGATTTAGGAGCTTTTTCTCCTTCTGGAACCAAGTCTAGAGTCACACTCTCTGGCTCCGTCAATGATTCTGACTCTTGCTTTAGGTTAGCTGTCTCCTATACACCATCACAAAGAATTAGTCTTTGAGAATTACGTTAGAGCAGCGTCGCTGATAATGCAAGCAGTGAGTGTCTTAATCGCAGCATTGAGATGGGAGTACACAATTCCAACCATGCCTCTGCCTACTCGGGGCATTGTCAACAATCAGCCTTTTATTAATGTGTGTGTCCCACCCCTCACTCATTGATATTCAACAATGTGTGAGAGTTTTGCCCTGAGAAATGTCAGGAAACTCAAATACCTTGCTGTGTTTTCATGGTGGGTCATCTTTTAAATACAACACTGACCAACTCTGATTTGAAGATCATTAGTAAATCTGTTCACTTCCACGTTCCTTCAGTGTCAACTGATTTCAATTTTATATTCCTTTTTTATACAAAGTTATTATTACCCTTATTTTTTTAAAGCAGGTATTATTTGTTACTTAACACCGACTAAAAGAATGCAAATAGATAATGAACCAAATCATGAATGATTAAGAGGTTTTCATTTTTGATTTTATTGGAAAATGTTTCGGCACATGTGTTGATGATCTATAAAAAACAGAGGCCCTTTGCATTATAATAAAACGCAAATCATTTTACAATCAAGTTACAATTACTACCGCATATCATCAAACAAATGATATCCTGGAGGCAGACCAATTCCTTCAACATTTTACTGCTGTTCTTGCTTTGGGGCTACATGAATAGTAACAGTAATACCGTACCCCAGTGAAGATAGAGTTAAACCACCAAGCCCATGTGTTGGTTCTTCAACAACTGATATACAAGCTGACTGCAACCTGACAGCTAAAGCTTCCATGTCTGTTCTTGTGACACGTTGTGAGTCCGGTCTTGAATCTGTTGAGTTCACACTTGATTCATTCTCTGCCTCCTCTTCAGTCTCTCCCTCTACGATGACCTCTGGCGCTACCTCCTCTGAAGCCACAAAGTTACGTTCAGCTGTAACAACATCTTCTGTAATGATTTCTTTCACAATGGCCTCAAGAACAGCATCAACACTCTCTGACACCGGCTCATCTGAAGTGGCATTCTGAGAATCTTCAGAGTTCTCCTCAATGGCAGAATGATCTGTTTCAGACATGATCTCTTTCGTAACTTCATCGACAAGGCTCGAACTCTCCTCCACAGGCTCCTCAGCAACAACATGATTGGAATCAGTTGGCATTTCGGCTGGGGCGACGTTCTCTTCTTTGAGTTCCTCTTGGAATGAAACGCAAGGCTCAGGCTCTTCTGTGGCGTCCATCGGTGGCACATCTGCAGGTTCCTCACCGACGTTTGTGGCATCGTCCTCAACACTTTCTGGCACTGCTTCAATTTCATTTGATAAAGCCCCCACAGCGTCTTCATTCGTCTCGTCAGCGACCGTCTCAACCAGCTCCTCTGGAATAGCAATGCTTGCTTCTTGTTCTCCAGAAAGGGCCACATAAGTTGTTGCAGTGATCACCTCTTCTTCCACGAGGAAGCCATTATCCGTGGCAGTCTCCTGAGGAGTGATGTTACTAGATTCAAATTCTTGAGAGAGGGCATTGATTGCTGCCTCGACAAATACAGGACTTGGTTCTGCTTCTTCATAACGTTCTGGTCTCACATCAGCTATCACATCTTCACCAACCTCCGCCTTCTCATCTGAAGTATCTTCAGGAAGCTCTTCAATGATGAGTGCAACAGCATCATCAGCAGTGACCTCTTCATGGGCAGATTCCACCTTAACTAGAAGAAGTGTTACAAGAGGGACAGAACGTTCCTCTACAGGCACGTCTTGGTTTGCAGGTGTGGGATTAGGCTCCTCACAAACAACCTCAGAGATTGCCTCCATCAGCGTAGTTGCTGAGGAAGGAACGCAATTTGCTTCCTGGGCCTCAGGAGTGACGGCATTAGACTGAGGCTCAGCTGTTTCAGTGAGCATTACATCGACTGACATGTCTCCTGCTCCTTCACCATTGTCTTCAGTAATTACTTTATCTGCAATTGGCACTGACGTGTTCACAGCAGCAAAGCCAGTGGATTGAGGTACAGCTGCGAAAACCGCCTTAACACAATCTGCCACCACTTTAGGAAGGCTGTAATAGACCTCCAATGGTAAGGTTTCTTCAATATAATTTTTCTCTGCAACTATTTCATCTTGAATAATTAGTTTTTTTTGGTTAGAATCTGGTTCTGCAGCAATGTCACGCCCAGTCGCGCTCTCTCCTTCAGGGTCATAGTTTTTATTGTCAGTGGCTTCCACCCGTTCCGTTCTGAACCCTATATTCTCATACACAATGATCTTCATGACCACTTCCTCATTGATGATCACAGCTGTCTGGTTGTCAACGGGCTCCTCGTTTGCAGTTTCCTCAACAAGCTCCTCAGCAATGACACAGGCCGACACATTCAGAGGATCTTCTTTACTTGCTGCGGTCTCCATGTCGAGACCGTCTTCAAAAGAGCCCTCGGTATCGGTGGTTGTGTCATCATCATCCTTACCAGTTTGGGTTGAAATATCTGCTTCAATTATTCTGTCTGTTTGTGTTGATATTTCAGCTTTTCGACGTGGACGTTCAAAGTTCTCTCGGTGCACAGCGATGGTCACGGTGGCAGCTTCCTCTCCACTTGAGGTTGACTCCTTTATCATGAAAATTAACATTTTGTGTTTGAATAAAATACAGTTGTTTTCTTTATTCCGGGACACATATGACAACCATGTGCTTGATCACACTGTGACTGAGACGGCAGAACAGTTCTCTCAGTAAAGGAATTGTTTTGTGATTACAGAAATTATTTCTTTCTTTCAACTTGTTTTTGTACGACTTAAAGTAGCTTACTTGACTGGCTAAATCTATGTGAGGCAATTTGGCATGCAGATTGTTCTATAGATTCGAAAAAAAAAAAAAAATTAAGACTGGCATTATTCTATATTACCCTAAGTATGAACAAAACCAACAATACTGTCCCTTTACTCAATAAGGGCTAATTTTCCTGCCCTCCTATCTATAACACTTTTTGGCTCAAAAATAAACAGTTTAATTTTTAGGAAAGGGCTAAATCATTTTCTAAAAGTGCTGGGCACTGTTGTTTTTTTGGAAATGCTACTCAAACAGGAGTAAATACTGGATTTGTTGAGGACTTTTTCAGTGGTGGATAAACACACATGTGTCAGTAGGACAATGAATGTACAACACATCAAAACAGACAACACATGTTTTTCTGTCTTTTCATGAAATTTGTTGACAATGAGAAGAATATAGAATGTCACCTTTAAAAAACAAACATGAAAAGTGCACTCACTGTCGGTGGATCGCTGGCAGGAAGACCAACATCCGTTTGGTCTACATTACTGTCCTTGACCTCTTCCTTCGGCATTATGGTTTCAAGGAGTTCAGTAACAACTGGAGAGTCTGATTCGACAATCACAAAATCATTTGATTCAGTGGCAAAGTTTAAAGAGAAGGGCTTGCTATTTTGCTGGACTGTGGTCTCACCGTTAACTGCAAAAAAAAGCAAAAAAAGAATCCATTATAAGAAAATGTGAAATACATGGTTGGCCCACGGCACCACATTTCAAAATATAAGATTTGATTCCAATGTTTGGAACCTGCAATTACCAAACTAGCACAAGAAAATATATATTTTTTTCCGTTTATAGATCAAAATATGTAATGTTCTGTAATGTGAAGTCCATGTTGCAATAATTCGTCTTATCTAATAATTACTCATGTGTGTACATCTGCTTTATCAAAGAAAGTCACAGCTGTCACTACTATTACATATCAATGCTGATTTTCAATGTTAAGCTCTGTGCATGCAACATTACACTCATGCACGATATCTCCGCGTGCAATGCTCCATGAAGTAAACATGGAATAAGTGACATTATCATTATCTCCAGCGTCAACATTAGCTCTTTGACAAAGTCAGGTCCCAGTGGAAATCCTACAGCATGATTGTCACCTCAAAGACACTTAACCACACCGTGACAGGACAAATAGTGGCTCCTAATGTCAGAGACTACGCCTATTGTTTACATTGGAAGTCTCAAGACAGAGACCAGCTGTGAGTCACTGTGTTGACAGGGCCTTATAAAAGTCCAAAGGACTAATCCAACACACACATGAAAAGGTCTGCGGATGTACAGTATTTTCCCACAGAGCAAGATACAATAAAACAGATAACAGAATAAAGATTAGCAAAAAACAAATCTTCCCTCATCTTTGGATTCTCCTACCTAGAGTATACATTTTATCACTATTTCACAGTTAAATCATTATCATGTTTTATTTTTCAATTATTTAACTTAACGAGAAGACATTTTAAAAATAATAATAACACTCATGCACTCACCAGTAATCTCCATTCCATTAGATGAGATGTTTGCAGAGATGCCGTTCGCTGATCCATTTCCAAGCTTCTCAGGAATTGTCCCGTCCTATAAAAGATAATAAAGAAATATGGGCCTGTGTTAGCACCACAGCTTGTAAAACAGTGTCTACCGAGGGTTAAAATTCAACAGAAATAGTGGGTTTGACTGTAAATGAACCTCTGACCGATCCAGCATTTTAAACAACTTGGGGGTTCACACCTTCGGTTCAAGAGGCATCTAGCATCAATTGTTCCATGTGAATCTCACCACTGATTTAGAGGCAGCAAAGTTATTCATACTACAGGTATAGCCTTACAGCTGTGTTGTGTAACTTTTAGTAGAATGTTACCCCGTTCGGCAGCTCTTCGTCCTTGGAGTGCTCGTTTCCCATGTTTTTCCCAGTAGAGACCTACAGATACAAGCTTTTTAACACAGACTCAACTGAAACAAAAAGGGAAATAAACAGAAATGTAGTTTTGTTATGTTGCATAAACTAGCAAAAATACACGGGAAATAATGACCAATGTCTTTCTTAGTGATTAAAGAAGTTGTACATCTGTTCACACAGTAGTTTAGCATCTTCTTAACATCAGTATCATTCATTTATCTTACCTTGTTACACCTCTGTAAGTCACGCAAGTGATATCCTCCTTCAGAAAAATAAATATGGAAAGTCTGTCACTCTGGCAAAGAGATGTTCTTCCTGTTCCTATTCAACTGTGTATATAAGCTGTTGGTAACAGCCTATATACACAGTTGGTGTGCTTTGGAAATGGGTGGGACTTTTTTTAAGTAATCAATTGATTTCCTCCAGTAAAAAGCCCAACAGAGTGTTGGTGCTCTTTAATAAGCTTATGGTAATCTCACTGTGAATTCTCTGAATATACCCCAACATGATAACAATGTAGTTACACTCTAATCAATCACACTATGGTAACGCAGCACATTGTTGTTGACACATGGGAAGTAACAGGATGTGTATTAAGGATATTGGCCTGGCACATTTCCACACTGCCAAAACAAAAATAAATATGTTTTCTCTTACAACCCTGTTGTGAAGGGAACACTTTAAGCATGTCGTCCTTTAGGTCATTATGAGCAGTATCTATTTATTTATCTAAGTATAAGGTATTTCTTTGATATTATTTGAGAAAAGGCTTTTTGATTGGCAAAGAACAGCCATCTGCTTTATTATCACAGTTAATCAAGAAGCACAAAGAGCTCTGTAATGAAATCATCCGTCTTTAAAGACGTTCACATAATCCTATTTAAATGTCTTTGAGGGCCTTTCAATACATCGATACAAACAGGCCTGTCTGAGACGACTTCAGGGATCAAAGACAAACTGAATTTAGTCCATCAACTGATTACTTCCTTCTTTTATTATTCTCATCATTTGGTTTGTTTACTACTTTTGAGAATAAATGGGCTGTGATCATGTTGACAAAAGCCTCTTTATGCAAATCAACCAAACGTGTCTGAGCATGTTTTGCCACAAACAACTGCTAAATAAAAATCTTAAAAAGAACTTCAAATGTGCAGTAGCCTATTTATTGAATTTATTATGACACGGCTTGGAATCCATGAACACAATGTCTCAATTGTATGGCGTGCACATTGAGGTGGGAGTTGGATTCCCCTGTTCGGATTGTGCATTTTTGACTTCATTCAAGGGCCGCAGCTGAGAGACCTCAAGCAAACTCTTCATGATGTACCAACGCATGGCAGCCTACTAGTTTCAGTGGCACGACACTACAAGAAGCTGCCTCATTAGAACTATAAAGATTTAGTCAAAACAATAGATTTCTCATGATACCGCCCGGTTGTAACATCATTTATCTATCTTTGGTGTGGTACACTTCCCATATCCTCTGCAGCTTGTTGAAATTGGATTAAATATCGTCTTACTGTGCTATAGCGTTGTGCAGGTGTATTCAGTAAATATTTGAGTTGGGTGCAGTACTGTTTGCTGTAGAGATATTACAAAGCAGCAGTTCCGGTTGATAAAATAACTTGTTTGACATATTGTAAGCACATTTGATGATTAATTATTAATTAATTACAAACCAAACAGGCTACATTCTGCCCTTATGGTGAAATTCATAAACGTGTGTTATGAGGCTTGATGTAAATGAAGGGCCATGTTTGATGCCACAATATACTAGCCTACATTTTTAATCATAAAAGCACATATGCGATCGAGGGGAAACCGATATATGCTGTTAAATGGTGAAAAACACGTAGAAACTGACTAAATTAAACACTTTACTGCCATCTTCACTGTCATGCCACCCCGCTAGGTGGCGGTATAGCCACATTGTTCGGTTTAGTAACACTGTCTTTGTGCAATCGAGGAAGCCATGATGGCAGCTACCATGAAGGGACCTGTAGTAAGTATTAAATAAAGATAAATTGGATTTAGTCTTCGAGACACTCTGTTGCGGTCTCTTTTGAGGACTCGTATAAAACAGTAGAGGTGTTTGTGGGGAAGAAAGGCACAATGGCTGCTGCCAGATAGATATTTAAAAACCGTCACACCCTCGTGTAGCTCACGTCAACGGTTGTAGTTAGCAGCCGTTAAATGTTAGCTTGCTAGCTAACGTACTTGCTAGATATGTCTTGTGTTTATGCAACCGAGAGCCCTGATAATTCACCAGCATAAAGATAATGGTGGTAAGCAGCTGACCGCCGGCAGTGATATTTGGTAACGGTGACTGGCCATCAATCAAGTTCTCGTCCACAGCTAGCTAGCATGCTAACCGTTACATTCATACTCATGCTAGCGAACCGACAGGGTTTGCCATGTTGATTTGACCGGTGTACGTTACCAGTGGAAGTAGTACTTTTAAATAACGTTACAAGTAGCAATACCACAGTGTAGATGTAAGTTATTCTAAAAATCCTGCAATCAAAGTTTTTAAATGAATAACGTTTTGTGTGAGGATCAAAATATACTTGAGTCTCAAAAGTAAAGGTAGGCTACTCATTATGCAGAGAGGCCCACTTAACAATAATGTAACATTAAATTATACATTGACTTTAAAATATTGATGCGTTTATGTGTACATCAATTAAATATTGCTGCTGTTCACGGTCGGACTAATTTGAACAATTGTATACACAGCTAGCAATAATATATTTGGTGTTCTCATACATAAAGTAGTGGCATAGAATTATCACGTAGCAGAAAAGGGTATTACTCAAGTAAAGTACATTCACTTCAGAATTGTTATTTACTAGTTATTTAGTACTTTTCAACACCGACTCTTGCCACAGCTTTAACTTTTCTATCCTTTTTGTTTGCAGGCCGTTGAAGACGTGAATGTCACATTTGAAGACCAGCAGAAGATCAATAAATTTGCCAGGAACACAAGTCGGATGACGGAGCTGAAAAATGAAATAGAAGCAAAAAAAGTAAGCAAAGTGTGTGTTGTGAACATCACACACACAGGGTTCACCATGTGGTCATGTGTTTACAAAAATCACATTTCAAAATGAGTTGGACCATCATGGGGTTTAGGAATACTAGCGTTGTGTTCAGACCTGATACTGTGAGTCTGAACTGACTGACATAAGATATTAACTCCACTCAGTTGCAAACTAATTAAAACAAAGGCAGTCTATTGCAACAGTCCTTCCAAAATGGTTGGAAAGCTAGGCGTTTTGCTTTGCTATATTTACGTTTTATTCTGCGCTCTGTCCGCCATTGTTGTAGTTTCTCTTGAATGCTTGCTTGCACATAAATGGGGGCTACTCACTCAGAATGAGCCTAAACATTGTTTTTAAGGAAAACGCTGCATAATCTTCCTTTTTAAAGGAGCTGTTCAATGAACTTAATGGCCGCTTTAGAGGCTGTAGTTTCTGGTCCAGTTCATTTTAATGTGGTTTACTGGGAAGTATTTATATTAACTAGTCTACCCTCACGCCTACCTAGTCTACACCTCTTAAGTTGAACAAAGTACAGTCTTTAAAAACAGCCGTGAAGTTGATTAGACACTAATTTCACTGAAACTTAATTTGTTTGGATACGTTACAGTTTAGTGTTAAGTGCAGCTGCTAAATTACCGATGCTAATTTGTTAACGGCCCCAATTGCGCCCGTAACGGTCTGCTGATGTCTCCCTTCAGAAATCGCTTCAGAACTTGCAGGATGCCAGCGATGACCTCATGATGTTAGACGACGACGCTCTATTGATCCCCTATCAAATCGGCGATGTCTTTGTCAGTCACACCCAGGAAGAAACACAAGAGATGCTGGAGGCTGCAAAGGTAAGTTCTGTAACGTCAGACTTGTAATCATCAGTAAAATACTTTCATTAAGTCAAAGACAGCAAGTTAAAGGACTATCGGGAGAATTCTTACAATGAGGATTGATATAAAATAACTTTATGAGTAATTTGCCTCTAGTATGACCGTAACTACAACAACTCTAAAATTAGTTAAGGCATATATATTTGTATATTTCTCTCTTTAAACATGTTCGCTTTCATCTTACTTAAAACAAGCAAAGATCTGATCACAAACTGTTTTCTGTCCCATCCTGGCCAGTGAACGTTGTTTATGTATGACTTATGATTTCTTCATCATGACCATTTTTTATGTAATTACTTTGACGCAAATGTACATCATGACACATTCCAGCAAAAGACAATGAAGCATTGCTCTGTGGCAAGTATTCTAGCCGCCTTATATTTAAACTAATATATACAATCTGTACTCCTGTTCTGAGTTACGTTGAATAATAAACACAAAAATTAGATTTTCTAACACTTCTGAAACCAGAAAATCCGTTTGTTCAGATGAGTCACAGTTAGTTCGTTAGAAAATAAAAGTTCTCACATACTTCATGCGCACGTTCACGCACAATATTCAATATATTTTTTGTTGTGCTTTCCTGCCTCTTCTGTTGTACAGAGCTGTCATAATGGCCCAAAATATGATAGTTAAGTTGCGCTCTCTCACTCTGCACGCGGTTTGACAAATGTGGCTGAAGTGTTATCGATGATAACTTTTAGTGCCTCGTCAAGACACCTGCTCACTCCGTCCTCCCGGTCCATTCTTGTGATATCTCAGAAACACCACAAGCAGATTCCAGTTTATTGATGTGGCCCACTGGTTCAGAATAGCTGATTTAGTTCACATTTATGCACATAATCATTTTTGCGTTGTTTCTTTCCCCATCACATTTCCTCCCGTCTTCAGAATGTGTTTTTATTGAGTCGTCTAATAATTAATTTAAACCGATATTTAATGGAAATGTCCATTGTTGCTCGCCTCGTGTGGGGAAGTTTCAGCGGTTTGTCGTGTAATTGGAGTTTCTGTTCTGTAATCAGGAAACACTGCAGCAGGAGGTCAAAGGCCTCGAGGGACGAGTGTCAGCGATACAGCAAGTATTGGGTGATCTGAAGGTCCAGCTCTATGCCAAGTTCGGTAACAACATTAACCTGGAGGCCGACGAAAGCTGAGCTGTGGAATGGACTTTGACAGCTGCCCCGGCACAGACTTTCTTTCATGCAGCTCTCGTATCAGATCCACAAAGCGTTCGCCAAACAAGACGTCAAGTAGGACTCGACGTGAACGGCTTACATTCGTAGCCCCCTGGCTTTTGTTTTGCACCGATGTTGTATGATTCTTCGTTTTAGCTCAAACTACTTCACGAGGACAACAAAGGAGGAGATTTGAAGATTAAATAAATGCACATCATTTCTAACGTATTGTATTTGGTCCCTTAATTAACGTTCGTGTTTTCTTTTACTTTCTGGATCAAACTAAAGTAAACAAAAAAAAAGAGAAACTAAACAGCTCTGTAGTATTTTAGCTTGTTTCATTTGTGAACTCACTCTGTTTGACTTCCCTAAAGGAAGAAATCCATTGTCTCTGCACTGAAATCCTTAAATGTTTTCACTCTGCTTGACCTTCAGCCCTATCGTGGTGTTGCCACACCAAATCAAGTTGATTAAATGAGCACCGGCTGTTCTTGATCTACATGGTTGTTGTCTTTTACAAACTGCATAACATGAGCTGAAATATTCTGAGCCAATGAATGGAGTGACAAATACATCATCCAACATTGTTATAGATGCTTGAGGTTTCTCTTAATCTGTGTGTGTTAAGACCTCATTTAGCACAAACTGTCTGTGAAATGAAGGCGTTAAAGCCGAGCCATGAAATCCACCAAACTGTCTGAAATACGGAGACCGATTTGAAGATATTGTCATTAGGAAAGGTGAAAGAAATATGAAAAATAGACTTTTTCTTTTCAATTCAAACTGATAACTAAGCATGTGTTGAAACCTGCTCAAATGGGAGATCTTTAATCTATTTATTACTCCAATGAGTTTGCTAGTGGTTGAAGAAGCATTCAGCTCCTTTACGTAGTAAAAATACCAATACCACAATAAAACATACCATTCCAAATAAAATCCTACACAAGTAAAAGTGCAAAATGTCCAAAGTAGTCCAAAATATCCCTCTACTTGCATATTTTTTCTATACAATATATAAATTGATAGTGGTACATCAATGTGAAGTGGTTACTGCTTTACACAGTCGGGTAGTTTAGTTCAGTTGTTCCCAATCTAGGAGTCCGGCCGCTCAGCAGTCGCATGTATGTATCTGAGATGTATACAAAGAAAAGATGTCGGACACACAAATCTATAGAGATTTATTTTCTCTAACCTTAACTTTTTGTGAAATATTGAATATTTTGACCTCAAAGATTTAAATGAAATACTCAAAGACGTCTCTTTGCTGGAACTGCTAACACCTCATAGACCCAAACAAACATGACAAGGGGCCCAAACTAGACGCTGTGTTGTTTGTAAAGAGGTCACAAACAATTGGCTTAATTAAACTTTTAATGATGGCAATGTATTTTATAAACTCACTTTGTGTTTTACGTAAATTATGAATCTGAAAAGTAGCAAGCTGTCTATATATTTCCCTCCCAAATGTACTATAAATACCTCAAAATTGTTCTGAAGTACAGTACTTGAATCAATTAGTTACTTTCCACCACTGGGTTTCATTTTACAATGTGAAATCATTCTGACATCCGTAACTGTCCATAAATGTATTAAATTGAACTGGCTAACAAATGCTAAGATAACCAAAGACGGTATTTGTTAAACTTAAACAAATCAGCAGTGCTCTTCCTCAGGATTTCCACACACAATTCTTATTGTGACTGATTGTTCACCTTGTAAACACAATCTTCACACATCCTCCCATGGCTGAGATAAACTGATGTGTGAGAGGAGTTGGCAGATCAAAGGCATCATTTGACGGTGAACTTGTGAAACAAAGGGAAGGAAAGCATTTCCTGTGCACACATTAGATAGGAAATGATCGGGGCTTGTGATCCTTGACAAAATGTTTTATATGCAGCACATGAGTCCTCATTCACACAAAGCATTAACACATACAGCAGCACATTAATGGATACAATGGATGGTGCTGCTGGAAAAGAAACGAGGTGAGAGAAGGTAACTATATAATTCAAGTAGTTTGGCTCATTAATTAAGCTTTAGGCCTGAACTTGAAGTGGGTTTCAATATGATTGCGCTCATTTCATAAACAAGTTCTCCTGGATCTATGACGGAGTCGAAATCTTGGAAGAGTCAAATCTTTTCCACATCAGAATTTGATTCTATTACTGCAATTACCGTTGCAAATCAAAACAAAATCAACAGAATCAAAATAAGGTGCAGCTATACCCTTTTACTTGTCTGAATATTTTTACCTCATTTTTTCGTAGATTTCTCCGTATGTGCAGGAATGGTTGGTGGCTCCCACAAATAACAACAATGCACAAACCTCATTAAATTGTGCCCCCAAGTGTGGCCTGCAAGTGCTAATAAAATATCTGGAGAGAAAAAAGAAACGGAGAGCTTAAAGTTATGGCAGACACCTCTGGAGGATCAAGATCTCAATTAACAAGTTTCTCTTCCCGGTAGGTTTCCTGCCGAGCATCCGTAGCTATGATTAAGAAGAACTCCACCCACGCAGACTTGTCTTTATGCACAGCTTGTTAAACCCCGGCTCAGAGGAACACGCATGGAAATGACTGGACTTATTTCCCCGATGGCCTCTTTCTCTCTTTCTCTGTCTTTTATCTGTCCTCTAAACTCCCCTGCTTCCTCTCTAATGACACAGCTGTTGGTATTTATCAACTGTGCCGTTTGGAGTGAACCTACAGTACACCTTGACAGCTTTTAAATTGGTATGATATTCCACTGAAGCTGTCGGTATCGGTCATTTGTTAGAGAAGGCGGGATGCCGTTTGCAGCATTAATAAGTGTTTTTCTTCAAATACAGCTTGTAAGGGCAACAATATGATGCTCGTATGTTAAGTTCAGCTACTAAAACATTCACTGTCTATGTAAAATATGTTGATTAAAAGGAAAAAAAGTGTGTATATATATATATATTTCCATCTTTATTGACTATGTATATATATATATATATATATATGTCTGTGTTATTCACTGGCTCTTTTAAGCTCAGGCCGGCTGCAGTAGCAGCAGAAACTGACCAGAGGGTGTCTCTGTCTCCCCAGTTATTTCACGGTGAAACCAAATAGGTTCATCTAGTGTCAAGATGAGCTCTTTGAGTTTATTGGATATGGCTGCACATTGTAAATATTGGAGGAATACGTCAAACACGTTGGCTCCCAAAGAAGAATTCTGAATGAGATGTAGAAAAAAAAATACAGAAATATGTAGAGGAACAATTGTGGGATTGTTTTAAGAGTCATACTCCGCCCACGATGAGCTTTAGGTTCAAAGTGAGATATTCCACGATTAACTTTGGATCACAACTTTTGAACCACATCCTAGTCAGTGCTGGTTTTCCTGGTAGCTGTTGTCTTCCACACAAGGAGTTTGTGCACACTTCATCATTTTCTGCACTGGTGTGACAGTGAAAGATTGTGTGTGCTCACTGTCTCTTAATGTTACCCTAAATGTCAGGAGAGTCAACCCAGTCGGTTTGGAAAAATCCATAGCAGCTACATCCATTCTTCATCACTTACAGCTGTTCTGTCTCAGCTTTTGTTCATGACAAGTGAGGAGCAATCTCAAAAGCACGATGCAACATGCTTCCTGTCAGAGGCCATGCAATTTATATCGTGGCCATTAATACTAGTATTTGCTAAATAGAAAACCTTGCGGACAGCATATTGTTCTCTTGCTGTCGGCATGGAGGTCTTGTGTTTTCCACACTTTGGTCTTTTACGAAACTAGAATTCTTCTTCTAATTTTCATCTATATTGACAGGAATCAAGAGAGGAAGATGACATGCCTGGTCAGAATTTAATTATTATTATTATTATTAAATAGAGCTGGAATGATTTATCGATCACCTGAAAATATATCAGCAACTATTCTGATAATCGGTTGCAGCTTCTCCAATCCCTTCTCTGTTTTATATCAATGTTCATTTTATATTTTTGGATTTTTGACTGTTTGTTGGGACAAAATAACGGCATTATGATGGTCATTTTTTCTGTCTTTTCTGGAATGTTTATAGACCAAACAAATGGATTCATATAAAAAATATTCCTGCTGCTTAATCGATGGTGAACACGTAGTGCAACACATAATGAGAGAATGCCCTGCAAGCTACATCATGGGCGTCAGGAAGAGAAGCGCACAGTAAGATTGAGTTCAGTGGAGAGATGTGTCGGGGGGGCTGTGAGAGGCAGCGACACACCTGTGTGAAAAGAATGCCGCGGATCATTTAGGAATCAGCAAATGGGCACACTGCTCTGCAGTGGGACCAAAAGCCTAAAGAGAGACTTTCAAGATTTATTTCTTGATAATGAATTCCACTCCTGCACTTCCTGTGGTCGGGGAGTCTGGATGTATCTGTGGAGGCAGAGCACTACGCTGGGATATCTTCTGTCATTCATTTCATTACTGTCTGTCAAGTTGATCAGCCAAGACAATAAAGGCACAATTCCACTGCGGCAGCGAATGAATCATCTGAATGAAGACAAGTCTTTGTGTGGACTGATCCCTCTGTGTCTGTGTGTGTGTGTGTGTGTGCGTGTGTAGCATCAGTGCAGCAATCAGGACTTATCAGTGCTTTGAAAACAAATTGGTGTCCCAAGGCTAACATCTAGTGGTTTATTTAAAGATTTGTTTATCTTTCATTTATGAATTGCTGAATTGGAAATTAAAACGTTCACTCGTGTATCAACAAGTCTCCGTCTAGAATGCCTAAAATGTGTAGGAGTCTCAGCTAGTAAGTTTCCATCAGTTATCTACTTTAATCAGTGGCCGCTAATATGCAAAGAATATTACTTTGGAAATGCATTTCCATATCCACCACGGAACAATAGACCAGATAGCTTACCATATGAAAGACAGTAGAATGCCTCTAAATGTTTCAATGAATATCATTACCAAAGTCTGAATTTATGTCGGTTATATTGCAAAGACCTTGAAGAAACTGACACATCCAAGCTGTTGGGTGACAATTTGAATTGCACAAAAACCTATTCTTGAGAAGTGATGGACAACTTAAATCTTACCACATAGTTGCTTCCTATTCGTGATCATATGTGGAATTTATTACCATTACATTTAAAACTCATTACTGGTGTGAATCAAGGGTCAGTCCACCACTTTGGTCCAGACTGAAATATCTCAACAATTACTGGACAGATTGCCATGAAATTGTGTCCAGACGTTCGTTTTCCACAGAGGATTGAGCCCAGTGTTGTTAGTGATCCCTATAGTTTTCCTCCAACGCTACCACAAGATGGACATTTTCAGGTTTTAAAGAAATGTTTCAACTACTATTGGATGGATTACCAAGGAATTTGGTGCAGACACTCATAGTCCCCAGATGATAAATTCCAGTAACTTTGGTGATCCCCTGGCTTTTCCTATAGCTCCAACATGAGATGGATTTTATTTTGTTATTGAATGAAATCTCATCTACTACTATTGGATGAATTTCCATGCCATTGTGTACAGCCATTCATGTTCCCCAGAGGGTTAAGCCCAATGTTGTTAGCATTCCCCTGACTTTTCCTGTAATCCTCTGACTTTTTATCTAGCGCAATCATCTGGTCAACATTTTAATTTGTCAAATACTTTCATTTATGACTAGATACCTGCAAAACTAATGACATTCCCCAATGGCAAAGCTGAACTTCGTGTTTAGTGCGAACTAACAAATGTTAGCATGCTAACATGCTAAACTAAGGTGTGGACAATGGCAAACTTTATACCTGCTCAAAATCAGCACGTTTACGTCATTGTGAGCATATTACAGCAGAATGCTGACGTTAGCATGTAGCTCAAACCACTTTGGTGCCTAAGTACAGAGTAGACTCTTAGTCTTGTCGCTAACAAGGTGTTAGAGCCATATTACCCCCCAGAAGGAGGTGTTATTTTTTACTACACATACCACGGGGCACGACAGCCTTGGTGGTCAAGTCCCCCTCCATACACTGAGCTGATGACCACTGGGCAGCTCCAGCAGACCAATCCAATGTTCTGTGTGTTGCACAATGTTACTCTAATGGCATTTACTGAAGAAGGATGAATGCTTCACATTCATTCCAGCAGGATTTTCCCCAAGTAGAGATTTAAACCAATGATCCTTCAGTCATATTAGTGTTACTCCGACTCAGCTGTACGGTCGTCCAATTAGCTTCAATTTATGGTCCAACAACAGCAAATAAAAGCACAAAAGATGGTTTCATATAGTCATCCTTTTAGGGTGATATTTTGTGATTTAACTAATCGTTCTAGTATTTATGCCCCCCCCCCCCATCTTTAGAAACACATACATAGCTTAATTAATGGGGTAAAATAGAAGTGAGGAAAACAATAATGAATTATGAGTTTTCTGTTTTTCCACCAATTAAAACGAATTGTTCAACAGTGGTCCAAACTGAAGCATAATAAAATCCAGTCTGCATTGGGGCTGAGCAGGAAAGAGTTCATCGAATCATAGCATTGCATGCATCTGTGTTATTGAATCCCATTATAAATACTTATTCATTATAAAACATGACACTGGGATGTCTGTCAATGTTGTCACCTTGATTTGGCTGCTCGATCTCTTCTATTTGCACATCAGTAGAGGTGCTGAGCTGTGTTTTCACTTTGGTTTGGGTTTTCAACACCTCGGCTCCATCTGGCAAATGTAACTTTGATGCGTGCCAGTAAACTAATATCATCCTGCCAATGAATTGTCAATTGAATACTTTCAATTAGGCCACTCGTCCAGCTCAGAGGAGAATACTATCAAAAAGAGATGCAGAAGAATAAATGATATTGCAGCACAATCAAGTGCCAATCAACTTGTCTGATTGCAAGTGGTTTCATCGGATAGTTCGGACAGATGAAAACAAAAACAATCCAGATTGTGGTATCTAATCACACGCGTGATGTATGTGTAGGGAAGTTATAGCTGAAGAGGTTTTTGGGAATTGTGACATCTTGTGTATTCAACATGGTTAGCAAAGCAAGATACACTTGTAGTACTGAATGAACTCTTAACTTTAAAACATTAAAAGAGTACAAGGAATTTAACAGGTTATGGAATTTAACAGGTTATGGAATAATCTCAATTCAATACTGATGCCTGTCTATGATTTCCATAGGGTCCGTCAAAATCAACACAAAATGAAAGTTGCTTGTAGTAAGTTTAATTATTTCTTCATACTGATTGGTGCATGGAGGTACATGACATTCTTTTACATTTGAGCCTCTCCCTCTAGAAACCAGTGAGAAGAGCACACCAAAAAGACTACAACTAATATTTAAAGGAATGAATGGCCAAAACCCCAAACCGTGGCAAAAAAATCACGTGTTCATGGCGGATCCCATTTAAGAAGCTGAGAAAAGTATATTTTTTAGGGATTATAAATGACTCTATTTGGCAGGTTTTCATACAATATTTAGAAAAAACGAATAATACAATATTAGAGTTGGGAATAACATCACTATAGTGGATAATTAGATAATTTACCACCCACAACTTACTTGTTTTGCGTAGTGTTATAATTTAAATGTATATACATTTACTTGTAGCCGCAAGACATAAAATCGGCCAGAAAACAGGAACACATCTGTTGTTGTTTTTCTAGGAGGGCCCTGTATGGATTAAATGTTAATTGGGATTATTTTCACTAAGTGTTAAAGATGTGGATACGTCCGCTGTCTGTCAAACTAATCGTACCAGTGTAACATGCTGTGAATCTCCGGCAGGATTGTGAGGGGGAATCTGTTGGGTTACTCGTGTTGCTCCTTTCTTTTCTTCCCTTTTTTGTTTTTTGCTTTGAAAGAAAATAGATTGAAGTCTTATTCATTGTGCATTAAACCTTCAGCCTGTGTTTATTTAATGAGGACATTTCCCACAGTAATTCAGACCGACAATGTTTTGTTTGAAATTTGAGATTTTTGAAAGGATAAAATGAGATCAAATTGCCATGCTTCAATGGTTGGAGATCTATTACAGGATAAGAATTAAGCCACCTGCTATGATCATGAATGTTGTGACCCCTCCTGCTTTAAGCACTAAAGGAAACAATATTATTGCTTCCTAGAGATGCTATCCTCTGTAGAGATGGTAAAATGCCAAACATTGGCAACAAGGGCTATGTCTATGACAATACTGTTAACAATCTGGCAGTTGAACCTATTTCTAAACGTAAAAACAAAGTATTTAGTATTAATCCTCTCTGGAATGAACACAATGAGAGGCCCATTATGCCGTGGGTTGAGGCTGGAAAAGTTAAGCATGAGCTCTTTTGTGGGCTTAGAAATGAGCCAGTGCAAGATTGAAATATGATCTTGACTAAAATGAAACGAGAGGACTGTGAGAGCTGTCTTTGCTTGCCAGTAAAGCACTGCAAAGTAAAACTTCTTTAGAATTTTTTGGAAATAGGTCAGAATTATGAATAGCAGTGCTGATGGTGTTGATTTCGCTGTAGGCGAGGTTAATGAGCTATCCAAAGCTGTCATGTAGCTCATAGCTTCATGACAATTATAGTTTTACAGAATGTGGAAATGATCGTGTCACATTTATCATCTCAAATGTGCCTTTTCTTTTTAAGTGTCCACTTGTTTTACTGTATATGAAGTTCATGCTATTCTACCTGACAATGTTGCTGTATCCATTTGTCAGTAATGGGATGAGGCGGGATTGCACATCCCCAGTAGTTTCATTTGCATGTAGATAACCTGTCCAGGCACTTGAATGCTTGTTAAGACAGGTTGTGTTTTTGGTTCTGGAAATGAACGATATGATGTATGCAGATTTGTATAAATGTTCTCTCCTCTTTAACAGCTGTTGAGCCTCCAATATGGTACTGATGTAATCCCCAAAAGTATAAAGTAATTACCAAGCATATATATACAGTACATACACATTTCATACACATTTCATGTCCAGAAACAAAGTCAGCATCCTCATCAGCTGATGATCAATGTAGCTCTAAATAAGGAGCAGCATTGTTCTTGTGTTGCAGAGTAGATTCAGTTAGTTAGTTAAAGCTTGTTCAGACGTTACTGTCGCTCCATACTGCTCATCTTTGGTGAAAAAAGGAGCAGTAGTCAGAGACATACTGTACAGCCGGTCTGTTATTGTGTACGACAAGATTTATAATGCAAGTCATTTATCAACCTAAATGCACCCACAGGTAAGACAGTGATAAGGAACAGTGTAAATGTATGTATAGCCTGGATAAGGTAGAGAACAGCATAATTGATGCTCTGGTTAATCCTGCCAAAAGTTGCACATGTTGCAGTAAACTTCTAAGATAATACAACTCCGTGATAATGTTTAAAATTGTATCCATAAAGTATGAAACGGTGCAATTCAAGCTAAAATGAATTGAGTTAAATTAGGTACAGTAAAACCTAAGTAAACATCTTCAAAAACAGCATTGTATGACACTAAGATATGCAACAGTGAGATAATATGATTTCAACTGTTCGGGAAGTCTGTAATTAGTTGACTTCGTCTCACATTTCTAGCTTTGCTTTTGTTAGAACTCAGCCCTTGTGATGAATCTACAGATTTAAAGACATCTCTGGATATTAACCAGATTAACCTCATTTGAGGTTATGGGTTAGAGGGTTTTCTGCCAGCAGAGGCTCATACGAAAGTATCAGAAATAATCACATTCTCACATTTTTTCTTGGAAAAAGAAATTCCTTTAATTTCAATGTAGAATCAGGGATTAGGGGAAAAATACTTTTCCATCTTCCATGATCAATTCCTGAGCTGTGGTGTCTAAAGCAAGTGTTCATTGCACATTGGTGTCAAAACGAGTTTAAGATGCCCGTCGAGTTCTATCACAGGTGTGACAAATTTAACAACACATACACTTGTATGTGATACTGTTAAATATATCCTGAGAGACAGGCTAAGTGAAAACAAACAATGTTAACAGCCACTCCCCACTTCAGCAGGGAGAACTGATTCTGAAAAACATTATCATTAAGTGATATGTTTTATCACTTTGAAAACAACCTTTTTTTTCTGCTATTTCTGGGTGCCGTAAGTATCAGCCCGAAATAAAAAACCTCAGGTTCACTGCATGTTGTTTCATTTTGGTAATTTAATTAGAGCTTTAGAGCTTGCTGGTTGAGGGATTCAACAGTGATTCCAATCTTTATGCTAAGCTAAGCTAATCAACTCCTGGCTCTTGCTTCATACTCACTGAACAGACCCGTTTTATAGAGAGGTCCTACCAAAAGCCAATTATTGCGTCTATTATTTGTGTTCATATTGTTCTCACATCCATATATAAATGGGAGTCATGTATTGATTTTTTATATTAATGAGAGGTTAAGTATGATTTTAATTTTACATGACTGGTTCACTTCACACATCATTGCTTGTTGTAGTGAAATATTCCGAATAACACCAATGAGGACACCAGTGAGTGTTGTAGGCCTATGATTATGTTGAACGTGTGAGAGGAATATATTAAAAGTCCCCGTCAAAGACCATCCTGGTCCCACCAAACGGTGAATGACGAGGCAATTTCATTGGTAATTTTGCGTGCTATCACAACGCTGTTCTTGCAATTAGCTTTTCATTTTACGCCCTGTAGGCTGTACGGACTGCGATGTGAAGCAAAGAGTGACCATGGTGGGTGAGAGTGGAAAACGACAGGTCAAAGAAACACAAGTCTTTCACCCAGAAGACCAGTGTCCATGTGAAACCATATCCTTGTTGACTTATTTGAAGTTATGTTAGTGACGATTGGTTTCCTTATATGTTGCATTGTTTACATACATATTTATCTTACTTATTTATCTTAAGCCCAACCATGACGTTTTTTTTCTAAACCCAACTTAGTGTTGCCATTGCCATAGTTTAGTTCCCTAAAAACAACAGCGTCCATTCAACGTTAAATGTCGGAAAAGCCGTTTCATAACGTTAACCCCATGGTTTGAAAGGACACGCAAAAAGCTTCAAATGCATATCATGACCCGCGGAATGTGTGGAGAATTTAAGAATTAAAAGCATTATTTAGTAGAATTTATAGCACCCCTAGTGGTGAATGAAATTGTCACAATGATGAGAATGTAAATTATGTTAAGAGTCACAATATATTTACTTATGGAATGTAATATAGGTTTACAGGATGTTTACTTATAGAAGATATTATATGTTTGCAATAAGTTTACTTGTAGGAGTCTTTTAACATAATCATTGGAAGTGTTGAACCAAAGTACAGTCACATCGTTATGGGGGTTCTGAGCCATGAGGAAGAGACATCAAAGGGGACACAGAGGTGCTGGACAAATGGCCAAGGAAGGAGGAGGAGAACCGGAGACGACGGAGGGAAGCAGACGGTCATAAAACAGCAGAGAGCACTCCTGGGTAAGACCATGCGGTCCCAGGTCAGAGGTGATGTCAGAGGTGATGTCACAAGGGGGCTAGCCATTGAGATGAGCAGTGGATCGATGAAGGAGGCGTCAGAGCGATTGGAAGCCAATCACTGACCCCAGAAGACGGCCTTTGTGTTTTACGACAGATTCCGGACACTTTACGACCATCAAAGGACATAAAAGGACTGTTTGCGAGGACGTGCGCCGGGCCATGGTAGTTCGCTTTGCAGGATCCGACTTGGTCGGGCCTGTGAGGGGAGTTGCACGTGGTCTCTGCTCTTGAGATGCATACTATCGATAGTGTATTATAGATTATAATTGTCATCATCAGTTTACAGTCGTCATTGTTTAATTAAATACTGTTTTGAATTTGGACCGGATCGAGTTACTTTATGATACGCCTGCGCAGAAAGAAGTAAACACAGCAGCGGCCTTGCGCTTCCTCCACCAGTTTCAGCCTCAACAATTGTGACATACGCCTCCCATGAAATCACGTTGCCGGGACCCAAAAGAGGTTTGTACAAACTGTAGTGGAAAGTAAATACATTTAATAAGACCATTCTGCATAGAGAGTACTTTTACTTTTGTTAAAAATGTTGATATTTTGTTACATTACCGGGTATACTTGGAGGATTCTGTTTTTTCCTCCAGTGGCCAAATGTAGCCAGCGACATTGTAATTCTGGGGGTAAAAATGTAGGTATTTAATGCTAATTGAATTTCTCATGACATGACCCCAATGATCCGGACCATCTGATAACATGATGCAGCAGTTGCTGTTGCATCTGTCTCACTAATTATAATTCCACTCAGAAGTACAGGTATAGTGTTTAAATTGGCTGGAGCAGAGGTCACTTTACTGTACAGCTGTGATGAGAAGCAGGACGTCAGGGTGATGATGCCTTCTTTAGTTTTGTTTACTTTTTAAAATACCACCATGTTACTGGAGCCTCTCCCAAACAGCGATGGTTAATGATATTCTCCAAAATACAGTAAATTGATAGAGTAAATTGTGTTTTTTTTTTTATTATTCATCCTTTCAATCTCAGAGTTTAATTTGCATTCTCAAATAGTGCTTTCACCTTGTCAATAGACAAAAGAGTTGTGCTTTTATGCATAGTGCATGAGGGGATCTGCATTTGTAATATGTTTTATCAGAGAAAAATGATTTGATGCATAGAAACATTTTACTCTTTAATCCTCCCTACATCTAATCCAATTTTCGAATAGAGTTTGACATTAAAATCCTCTCAGTCACGCAGGAGGCTGTTTACTTTTAAATGAGCGCTGAACACTCCCAGGTCACGGAAAAATAAATAACCGAAAGTGCCAATAACAGACTCCACTTCTCCGTCGGCAGCTGTGTAAAATTAGGGCCTACATTAAGCAGGGCATTCCATCAGATTGCCTTGCATTAACCACAGATATGGAGGAGTAATGAAAATGACAATATTTAACTTTATGGGTAGAAATAACGCATGAATAGTAATGACGTTAAAATGGGTGAATGGTCAAAACCTTCACGAAGAGAATTTCAAGATCCTGTTGACTTGAGATAGTAATTAAATAAAGCTAAGATGCACACAGCATACTGCAGTCAAAAATAGCTGTAACACCTATTATCTTAAAATTTAAACTGTGTGATAATCACAGCAGTCTTGTTTCCCCAATTATAATTTCTGTGGTAAACTTGCTGTGACTTATCCACATATATGTATTGTTAATTATCATCATCATATGCAAATATGTATATGTGTTGTTTTCTCAGAAACTTCAACCCGAGAAAAGAAATCTGTCTGATTCTGGTGTTGCTCTTCAAAATGTGGCTTGTCTGAGACAAATCCGTTGTCTAATATAGCCTGCAGCCATGCAGGCACTTTGTTTATTAGCCATGTACCCAAGTCAATAATTAACCTTAAACAATACCAGCATCTACTAATGAAAAACAAGCCAATGGTTATTCACAGCTTTATCTTGTTGCAAAATCCCTACATAATCCCCCAACAACTCCTGGCATATTGGTGGCTAGGTGGAGGTGGGCAGCTTTTTTTAAGTGTGATAGATGGAGTTTAGTTTCAGGCTGCTGCTGCTGCTGCTGCAGCTTCTTCTCTGACCCAGCCGTCCCCCGAGAGCCTGGGATGAGCCTGAGCCACAATATAGTTCTGCTGAAAAGCCTTTTGTTGTCGTTCAATCTGTATTCAGGAGAAGAGCAAACAGACCACCTCTGCTCAATGATTTCTTTTTTTTTGCATTATTTGTTGGCTTTGTGGAGTTTATTTATATTCAATTAACAATCATTTTACAAAGATGGAGCATTTAGGCAATATCATTTATCTCATGTAGGTGCCTTGAATATATGCATCTTCTGTGTTACCCTTGATAGATGATACAAATACACCTCAGTAAAATTTTAATGATAAGGTAATTTTGCTGCCAGCTCTTACTCTCGTGTCAGACCAATAAACCATCAGTTGGCTTTTGTTGTAAATCTTCTCTTAGAAAAAGTCAAACAGAACAATTTAAAAAAAATGTGATGATGATTTAAGAAATAGACAAATATGCATCCAGACCTTGAGCTTGAACTAGAATCATAAAGCACCTCAGAAGATGCAATATGTGTACTATATCATTTAAAGCCTTGGACAATCATTAACACTGCACACCAGCGATTGATTGAAATGAAGGTATGTGAAACGTCTGATTTGTGTTAAATTTTACACTATACTGTGCGATCAAAAATGGTCACCGGAGAGATCTGAAAAATAAATTGAACAAGCAGACAGCTATAAAGAGCTGCAGTTGCAAACAAAAGTCTTCTGCATTCCCTAAATCAATAAAATCCTGGCAGTATCCTCAGCCATGTGCTTCTGATTGACAGCAGCTGTTTTTGTGATACGACTTGATCTAAATCCGAACTGCTCTTGCTGTAATGTGTTTCTTGACTGTATAAACAGTCTCATAAAATTGTTGCCTTCTTGTAGGATTGACAAGCGTCAAGAAGCTTCCAGTGTGCGGGTTTACATACAAACAGACTGTCCTCCCAAGAAAAACGACGGCATCAGTTGTTTCAATTAATCTCCAACTGTTGACAGACGATATCACCCTGTGATAGTGGTATCAGATCCGAAAAAACTTTGTTTATCGTTGTAGAAGACATGGACAAACTACATATTTTGTGTTTTAATTTGGGGGACTTCGATCTACTCAACACGTAGCCTTTAAGCAGCCCTTGGTAGCCGATACATCCAGAAGCATCTAGATCCCATCAGGCTGCTAGCATGGCTTTAGGGATGCATATTTCTGTCTGTTGGTCATTCCAAATTGTCGGTCCATCAGTCCAACACCTTGGTTCATAGTGAAATATTTTCATTTAAATGGTGCTTTTGCTAAAAGTGGTATAAATGCCTCACATTTACCAACACATTCCCACAATGGTGCTATAACTGCTATGCAAGCCACTCATTGGGTTAAGGAGCTGGGAATCAAACTACCAACCCTGATAATAATGGACAACATGCTTTACCAACTGGGTCACACCTACCACAAATGCTTGATGAATTACTATGATATTTGGTTGACATGCATGCTCCTCAGAGGATGAATCAAAATAGCAGTAGTGACGCCTTAGTGCCACCAACAGGTCAGAATTGTTTATCTTTAAAAACTTTCATGTCACCAGAGGATAAATACTTGATTTAGGTAACACCATCGCCTTTTGTCTGGCACCTCTCATGGGCCAAACTTTACATCTGATGCCTCAATGGAAAAGAATAAGGAAGATTTACTTCTTGTTTATCTGTCCAACTGTCTGGTGTTGAAAGCTTCACAGGGCTATTATGGTTATTATAATTACAATTGTGGTTTGGTTCGAGTATGAAATCCTCAGTTTTGCATATAAAGCGATGAAAAGTCTGTGAGTATTTATAGGGCAGCTTGGTAATATCCAGCACAGATCACCCACCATTCGTGCATCGTCTATAACTTACCCCATCATCACTCTCCCACACAATATGTGTCTTGACAGGTTTCAAGGGGGTTTCGGATCCGCCTGACATCTTGTTATTATTAGTGTGAAAATTACCTGGGATGTTTTTATTTTGAGGCGAGACAATCAAGTGTGTCTGTTTACAGTGAGCTAAGGGTTTTAGCGTTTACAAAGATGCGGCATGTCTTGGATTGTGACAAACTAAGATTATCATAAAACAAGATTTGAAAGAAGACCCTCCGCTGCTCTTTCTTCTGTTGTGATTTATTATCTCCCATAATCTAAAACAGTGTTACAAGATAACCAAATCATAATGTGTTTCCTGGGTTCTCAGTACAAACATATTGCACTCTATGATTAAAAAGCAAATTACTAACGTGAGAATTTGCATTCACCCAACATGAAACTGAGGTGTAAACCTCCCAGTTTTAGTTATTTTGTTCAGAAACTCAAGGTTGCTGACCATGATATACGGATAAACCAACCCCCTATCCTAGAAATAATATTGATATGTACTAATTTGTATTGACAAATTTGTGAGAAATCCTATTTGTTTCCTGGATTATGTTCTGTGGCAAAAAAATTCAAGTGGCGAAAGTACACATTCTTCGGTAGAATGGTAAAAGAGACTGATGTCTAGTGCTTTAAGTCACTGTTGACTTGGTTGATTAAACCAAGTCTAAAATCTTTACGGAACTTTAAAGGTCAATAGTTTGATATAGTTTGGAAATACGCATATTTACTTGTTTACTACTTTATCACTCGTGTGATACGATAAATATGAAGTCAGCAACTTAGCTTAGCACAAAGACTGGAAACAGCCAAGAGAAAGTGCATCAACATACTTTACTGCAAGTAGCTAGAGAAATAAAATGTTGTCAGTGATCATTTCGCTGATTTGTTCAGTATTAAAAAATGTTTACTTACTAGATACAAATTATATCCCCAACTAGGGACAGAATTACCCCCCATGGATATATATCATTCTTACTCAAAAGTAACTTTTTTACACCTCAATTCAATATAGCTTTGCCACAGATACTGTAAGTCCTCCACTGGGAGAAGGGGCCATTGCTGTTGCACAAGCCCGAATAAGCTTCCACTCGTATGTACAGCATATGTGATAACAGTTCCAACTCAATATCCATGTTTTATTTTGACAGGGGCACTTTCAGACATAATGCATATCAAACATATATTCTATACAAGAGCAAATTACTATAATAATGAAAAATGTCTGGAACTAAATGGAAATCACTGGAGAGTGTTTAAGCTCTGTAAATGCACTTTGGAGGTATGTAAAGCCGCAAGGAAATTCAGAATCAATTCAGAGTTTCTGAAGAGGCAGTGGGTTGGAAATAAAGTTCTCTGAGGTGCGTTCAGATGCTGGCTAGTCACCGGATACGTGTGTGGGGGGAAAACTCAATAATGTAATGGTTTAATCCCTTAATATCATAGCTCTATGACAAGTATACCGAACAGGCTCTTTCCCCTACAATCCTTGTGCAAGTACATGTCCATGAATAAAAATGCAATTCATTTGGCACTCGTGGGCCCATTAAGAAGTGGAGCATGCAGTTCGCCGTCAGTGGTTTGTTTCCAGGGCTACTTTAACCTTTTTTTCCTGTGATTTTTTCTTTCAAGTCATTCCGCAATCAACCCTTAAGCACTCTTAGCTACTTTTATCAAGTGAAATCAATATCGCCTGTGATGAAGTATTAATCATATTTGAACATGTTCATGATGTTCAAGTATGAATTGATTAAAGCAACAGCTTGTACTTCAAATTTACAAGTAATGGTCATAACTGTTTTCTTTCAAAGTAATTGTGATGGGACAGAATGCCTTTGACATGAATGTATTATCTCAGTGTTTCCAAAAATGTATCATCTATTTTCCTGTACTGTTTTATAATTTTAGTGTTACAAGCCAAACGACTTTCAGTGATATTGTAGATGTATTCATCTTGACACCTTTATTTGCCAATATTAAATAAGTCTGTCTATAAGTCAGGATAAAGTAAAATTTGATATTTGTAAACCCATTATCCATGTTAAAAAATAATTGCTGAAAACATGTAAAAAGACTGAACTATATAGTACTGAATTGTTGATTTTGACAGTATTTCACCATTTCTGTGTTCAGGATTACTGAGGGACATCTAATAAGACCAGCTAACGTTAACGGTTAGCAACAATGGCTGATGATACACTTTCTGAAACTAATATTAACTTGTCACAGCAGACATTGCAACATAAGATTACAATAATGTCTACAGTAATATCCTACATATTAGTGAATTTGGGTACATTATATGAACCTAAAGATGGAGGGACCTCCATGCTGCATCCTGCCTTTGTCGGGTACTGCGGCGCACAGAGCTAACAGCTAACAACAACAACATGCTAACAACAGTACGCTAATTGTGCAACAAACCAAACAAGACACATGTGAATTGTACATACAGTAAGTGTTCCTAATCACTGTGTCTATAAAAAGAACCAAGTAAAGACCATGTGTATACGAGTGCTTTCTGTTTTCTCTCAGGCTGCATTACTGATGGATTTTACAGAATTCTTAATAAAGTCTGCCAGTGCACAATCATAAAGTGACAAGCCTTTAATGTTGTTTTTTAAGAAATTATTTTGTTTATTGCCAAGATGCTGTATTTTTTTTAACACATTTTTTTCTCTGCGTGGCATTGGGAAAAACTGATTTTATAGACTGACTCGACTTAAAAAGAATCTCCCACGTATTTCTGTGTTGTGCCTTATTTAGGCCAAAGAGATGTGCATTTTAAATGTAACTGGGTTCTCTGCACATCTTCCAGCCCCATGTAGCTGAATCTGGTGTCTGTAAACTCAAGGACAGCAATCTTTCAATAGGATGTAAAGGACTTTCTGACCCTGACAAAGACATAGTAGTGTTGAAACTTTAGTCCGTTTGCACAGTTCAATTCTGTAAATCAATCAGCGTGCTCCAATCCCTTTTGTGTTTGAAATCACTCTATGTATTTAACCTTGTGCTAATCTGACGTTCAATTCAGACGCGTTACGGAAGTGTTACTTTGTCCAATTTCGTAAGATTCCCAATGTGAATTCACAGTAAAAGTGACTCATTCAGAAATGAGACTGTGTCAAATTGCCATCAGATGTATTTAAATAGGTTCATGTCTGAGAGGGGCTTATGATTTTAGTTGTATCATACAGCCCTCTATGTGTAAACAGAAGAAGTAAATGTGATTATAGTGGTTTTCAAAGGGGGTTTCACTTATGGGCTGCACAATCCAGAATTATGGCTGTAAAAATGGTTTGAGAAACTTCCAGAGTTGCTTGACCTTCTATCGCTTTCAGATTCACGAGGCAGCGCTATTGATTTAAACAGGTGGAAAGGCCCTTCTCCTGTCAAGGAAATTTAATCATGTCAGAGGGCCACCGGGTTATTGCACAAGACAATGTCACTGACGCCATAGGACGCTTTTGATGTCAGGGGGGCTCGACAATATTAATTTTACTTTCACCTTATGTTCCGGGGAAGAGGCCATGTGGAGATCCACAGCAGTTTCCTGAGAGAACGATACCTATACTGAAGCACCCAAAAAAGAGGTTAATAAGAACATTTTATTCTTGGAAATATCTATATGCTTGAAAGAGCACAGAATTCTCATGCTGCTCAGTATTCTGACTTAATATATTCAGGATCTGTGGTGCTCATCCTCGAGAAATCCATGATAGAGTTCTCTACTCTGTTGACTAAACTAATTAAGTTTTTTAATATATACTTTACGTTTCATAATCAAAGCAACACTGATTAATTTTAATTAAACTGAAAACATGCTCCCACAAATCACCGTTATTTCAATCTCACTGTTAAATTTCTATTATAATCAATAATTTTAACAATCAGAAGCAGTTGCACTTCAAAGTCGTGTAAGGTCCAAACGTTCTTGTGTGTGTGTGTGTGTGTGTGTTCATGTGGTGGGTGCTCATGCTCAGACTAATTTCAACCCCTTTTGTGAATGGCTGATTATCACAATCTGTAGCTTAAGTTCAGGGGGAGCAGCAGTGTTAAGTCCTTCAGAGTCAGCGAAAGACGAGGGGAAAGAGTCGGCATGGCCCAGAAAAATAACTGTAAGTTGATGTTCTGATTATGTTAATATTTTATTCCTTTTTTTTTTCTTTTCAAGTAGTCAAGTTGATTACGAACGAGAGATCTAATAAGACAGCTAGGTTGTTAATGAATGGCACTATTGTCTAGATAACACATAACATATTTTCACTGAAGACTTTTCATTTGTTTCGTCAGTTTGTTCACCTTGTTCTGATTTTCATTCTTTGGCACTGTTGAGACTTAATTGTTTTGCTTCTCACTCTTGAAATCTTAAGAGAAACAATGCTTCAATAATGTGATTATGATTTTCTCCTCGGGTTGTCATGTGCAAGTGCCAGGCTTTATGCTCATGCGGAATAGAGTTAAATTAGAAATGAAAAGGTTTAGATCCTGTAAGAGGTGTATTGATTATTTGTTTTCTTCTCAACAACAAGTTACGTGAGCGTATTGAGCCCATTGTGAAATCCAGCAGGAATTTCTTATTGCAACAAGAGGGAGATTAGTCTCACTGAACTCTCATTCTCTCTCTTTCCTTATCTCCCTCTTAAACATACAGTTCAATTCTCCATCAGGGAATATAGACCCTCAGATCAACATGTGGTCATGTCGCTCTTTTGCGACGGGATACGTGAACATGTATACCCGGCTTTCTTCAAGGCCATGAGCCACCCAGACCACATTGGCGTTGCTTTGAGCATTTCCATGGCTGGTTATGTTCTTGGAGGCAGCTCCTACTTCCAAGCTTTGCTCTTTGGCAGTGCATGGGCTGGCCTCATTTATTACTGCTGCCATGAGATCTACGACGGCTACGTGACGAGGAGGCTGAGCACAGACATGGCTGACATTCGAGCCAACTACCTGGAAAACCCAGATAACGGTTTCTGGGTGGCAGAGGCAGACGCCAACGGCCAGTCCAAGGTGGTGGGGATGGTGGCGGTGACGGGGAAAGAGGGAGGGGAGGAAGGGGAGCGGTTCGATGACTGCAACGGAGGAGCGATGGGAGGAGGCTCAGAGTTTGCCCAAGATGCTGGTGATGGGCGTTACGGCAAGATCTCCCACATGGTTGTGGTGTTTCCGTGGCGCCGCAAAAACCTGGGTTCACAGTTGACGAGGACGGCCCTTGATTTCTGCAAAGAGCGAGGATACGGCCGCCTTGTTCTGGACGTCAGCTCGCCACAGAGGGATGCCATTTCCCTGTACCAAAAATTTGGTTTTGTTCAAACTGCATCCCACAGCGAGACGCACGCTAACCGCTGGTTCTCCAAACTGGCCAGAATAAATGTGATGCAAATGGAGAAGTTTTTTTGATGAATGTTAGACCTCTAAACCTGATACAACCCTCCACTGTACATTAAGAAAATATCAGTTAATTTATGCTTCTTGTCTGATGATTTAATGCACAAATCTTTCTGTTGAGTGATATTCCGTCGCTCATATCTCCAGCTGGTTATCATGGTAGTTTGAAAAAGGTACATTAAATGTCATGTTATTTTTTAACAAAGCAGCATTAATCACCTCAGTTTCCTTGTATTTCTTCTTGCCTTGATGTATTATGTATCCACCTGCACCCCTGACAGTCCATTGCCCACAACCATGGAAAACAATGAGCCAATTAGTCAGCTTCTCTGGTTAGTCACATTTGTATTGCACACAAAAGGACAATACATCTCAATAATGATTGCATTAATTATAAGACATTAAGCAGAACAGACTGTATTCATATTCAATTATTGTTCTCATGTCCAACAAGGAATACAAAATGTATATGTGAGAAAGGAGAAATTAAGTCATTTGGAAGCAGTAGAACTTTCTTTTTAAGCCTCTTTCCAGGGAGAAGCTGAATCCCTCTGCCTCGGAGGAATTAATGCCAGCTGACTTCTAAGACCTCACAACTCTTTGCTTAAAATACCAATGAAAAATGCAATAGTATCAGGACATTGGGAGGTTTAAAATTCTTTGGAGCTGAAAGAGCTATGTGTGTGCTTGTAGATTTGTAGGTGTGTGTGTGTGTGTGTGGCATAGAAAGAGGATAAAGAGTTGAATATGTGCTTTCAGGTCATCGCACACAAGGCAAAGATTATCGAGACCAAACAATAGTGAAAAAGCTTAAGTGTGTCTATACTGGTGGTCTTATGATATGTGCGAGGAGGGACAGGACACAGTAGAGGTGAAAGGACCGTGGGAGTTACTCTTTTATGGCAAAGAAACTGATAGTTGGCCGCCATTTCTGAAACAGTGTCAACAAGGAGCTTTTTGTCAACTATACCGCCAGCAGGATATCTTCTTAATAAACCTTTTTGTCAGCCACAAGCATTGTGCAGCTTCAGCTAAACAACATAGATTATTGCCTAGAAAATCCCCCAAAAGGTGATTAGAATTTCCTAAATATTATCAGAGCCACACAGTGCCTGCTTATCTTGAAAGAGTGTGTGTCCAGCCTGTAGGGAAAACATCAAGCAACCAGTGTGTGCAAAGACAGGTGTGGTCTAAATGAGTTTCAAGAGGGAGTACTGTATGAATAAAGCAGTTTGGCTCTGAGACACACACACACATACACACACCGTCAAAGGCCTTCGGGCATCAATCATTCCTGCTGAGGCCTTCAGAAAAAAATTAGGCTAGTGGCCAGCCGGCAGGTGTTGAACTAGCCAGAGGAAGATGAGCCTTAATGCTGGCCAACCTGTTGTCATCCTCGCACAATTACCCATGCAACTGGCCTCGAGGTAACGACAGCTTGATTGTAATTCCTCTCATACACATGCTTCACGGATGAGTCAGTTGCCTTTTTTAGGGGTATGTTAGAGGAAAAAGCTTTGTAAGCCCTCCACAAAAGTCAGAATTGCTGCAGCTACAGTGCCTATAGAATATATTGACCCTCCTCAGAAGTTTCAGTGTTATACTGCCTCACAACATTGAATGAAAGTAGATTTGATGTGGCGTTTTGGCACTGATCAACAGAATAAGACCCCTTTTGTCGAACAAAGCTCTCTCTGCATGCAAGTGTTCACCCTGTCTAAGTCAGTGATTAGCAGATGCACCTTTGGCAGCAAATACAGCACATCTGGACACTGCAATTCTCTACAAAACTGCCCATGGTCTGTCCGGTGGCATGGGGACCATCAGTGAACAGCCTTTTTCAAGTCAAGCCACACATTCTCAACTGTATTGAGATCTGGCTCAGATCTGATTCAGTCCCTCCATATTGACATAGTTGGTTTTTAAGCCATTCCTGTGTAGCTTCATCATTTAAAGACGTTACAATCAACTGAAACCCCTCGACGGCACACTGTTGATTTGACTAATGATGTGGCTTCTAAAGCTAAATGGCTGCAGCATTGATGCTTCAGGTGTGCTTACTAAAGGGGCTAAATTCATTTAGATCACTATAGAGATTATTTTTCATTTTGACATTAAAGGGTGGTTTTCTGTTGATCAGTGTAAAAAGAAAAGAAAAACAAAGAACACTTTTAAGTGGGGTGAACCACTGTGAAATTTCATTTTTTTTAATGGACGCATGCATGCAACAGCTGAGCGATAATTGGATTTATTTGCATAATTAATTACTTAATTGCTTGTTACATTCTCACTTTCTTTTTATGCCACGCCAGCGACAGCCACGGCTGAAGGCATTATGTTTTTCGGGTTGTCAGTCCTTCCGTGTACGTACGTACCACTCTTCTGACAGCAATATCTCAGGAACGCCGGGAGGGAATTTCGTCAAACTTGGACTCAAGGATGAACTGATTCGATTTTATTGGTCAAAGGTCATTGTGACATTTTTGGACAAACATGGATGTAAATTGCAACTTGACATACATCTGCGAGACGGCAATTCTAGCTTCGGTATGAAAGGTAGACATGACAAAACGTATAGGGACTTTAAATCAATCTGTTATTACTGGACTAGACGGCTTTCCCAATTTGAGATAAGATGAGATCAATGAAATGGACTCTTATCAAATGATGAGCTCAAGAAATTCAATTGGAAAACATCTCTTTGTCCTCTACTTTTAGGATGGAATGGTGTGTTCTGTTTGTAATACTAGTTTGTGTGTGTGTGTGTGTGTATACTTGCTTGTGTGTGTGAAGGATTATTTTGAGCATTCCTGCCTTTATGCATTCTCACCATGAGGTAGGCTGTATTATATTAATCTGACTCGGATCAAGATCGAAGCCTTCTAGTTTATCACAGGAAAAAGCTAATATATCTTACTGCAAACTTTGATGACACTTGCAAAGTAATAACAAAGCAAGTAATCAACTTAACAAACAACACCTGTATGTAAACAAGGCTGTCTCTTTTTCTTTATTAGCACTGTTATTGAAAAAGCAAAGATTATGGAGATTAATTGCACCAGGATACCAGTCGCCCATGTGCTGTTGTGTGAAAGCCAGAGGTGGATTTGTTTGGATCATACATCATCATGCTATTCACCTCCGCCTTGCATAATCACTTTTCATCTTCTTTGTTGCACCGCAGGAAGCTTCTATTTGGCCTTGCTGCTGAACTTCACTGCAAAAAGACCTGGCCAGTTCCTGTAGTATTAAAACACAAGGAACAGAGGCATACTACACAAACAGATAGCTTATACTGCAACTTCAGTCCACTGCATTTTTAGAACCTAGCATTATGCAGAATGTGCACTTCCTTTTACTTTATAATTGGTCAATTATTTGCTGCATGGTTCACGAATGATAAACATGTTTTTCTATGAGAGCAGAGCGCACGCTCTTAGACACTAACAGGTAAAGTATGAAAGGCCGGATCCTTTTAAATCAGAGCTTACAGTACAACAGTGAAACACACATGAAACCACTATTAGTGTCTCATTGTCATTCAATGTTGGAAGTCAAATTATAGGGATGAATGTGGGATTAGATGTCGCTAATGAGTTGGTATTAAATATGTTTACACCACAATGCACCTCTGCATCGTGGATAAATGTTCCAGACAATATGAGGCAGCAGCTTGTTTGCTGAGCTGCAGCTCCACTGCAAGAGGACTGCTGGGATTTGGTCAAGGAAGTAATTGGACACAACAACATGTGCAAAATTGATCACAGCTGTTGTAATTAGGAGAAATATGGGACAATCAATTGTTTCATGATTCAGGCTCGACGCTGAGTTGCCCACAATAACTGCACTCCAATATACAAGACAGTGTAATCCTCTTATGGTATGCTTAAAATGAGTCTGCAATATTTTAGGATAATGAAACAAGACACTCTGATCTCAACCACAGTGAGAATTTTCTATATCAAGAATGACTGCAGAGCTGAAATGCAGGTTTATACATTTGGGGGACCAGTGTGTTGGATTTAGGGGGATTTATTGGCAGAAATTAAATATAATTTTCATAATTATATTTTCATTAGTGTATAATCACCTGAAAGAATCATGTTTTTGTTCCTTTAGAATGAGTGAGAGGTGGGCGCTACTGGAAGACGCTTTACTGGCTTGAATTTATTTGCAATAACAAATAAACTAGATCGCTTTTCTTACGCTATTAGGACAATGTTTTGAGGTTTGTTTCTGAAACTTTGACCCATTTTGACTTATTTTTCAGCGTTTTGTTTTTCTTTCTGTCGAGCTTTATTAAGGGAGTACATCAAAGTTATTGGAGTTCACCCATTAGTAGAAAAAGTTTGCTCCATGAAGTTTGCTGAACTTGAAATGTATCAGGTGTTAACGTCATGTGTTTGTCACATTTCACAGAACTGTATTTCGGCTGCCTTTATGATGCAGAAGACAATAAATATGGTTCGTGAAATGATGCACTGTGTTGAGAGATGTTCAATACGGCTCTCAGAACCGACCTGTTGGCTCAACTACTGTAGTTGAAGGTGATGAGAAAATAAAACGCTGATACAGAAACAAGATTTTTGTCCTCTGCATAAGGCCAAGCACATTCAAAAGCCATTTTATAGTGAATACAATATAAAGAACCACTCCCTAATACTTTCCATACACTCCCTAACTGACAACATTTGACAAGCATAAGCCATGATCAAATATATTTTGGAAATTATTAATTTCTCACGATATGCAGAATAATTCCGGCATATCGCTGAGCTTCCAGAGGTATTGAAGGAAGTGAAGAAAAAAAAATCCCCCTTTACAAATGGCCAGCAGAAATCATTAAAAGCCAGCTTTGATTGATCTCTATAATAACTAAAGACCTGCGGAAGTTATTTGACGAGTAAGTTGGAAGACGGCTCTTTCTCATGCTCGTCCAGTGAGTCATGGATTGAGTTGTGCTGCTGTGAGGAATGTCTGGCATGTGCTGTTGTATTGACGTGAGGAAAGGATAATGTCTCAGTCTGGGGGGGGGGTGATGAGATTTGTGCTCCAAGCCAGAGAAATTTCACCTCGAGGGAATGACGTCATGGATACACTGCCGTCTCCCAGTTATAGAGCGCTTGTTGCCAACTGTTATGTAACTCCATACATCTGTTGTATCATAATCTAACCGATTATGTATTTGTTAGCTGTGATGCTGTTTGCATTTGCCACTATAACACCAGTTATGTATTACACGTCTGTGTTTTTAAGGCCCAAACCTCTTGTTCTCTCATTTGAATCATTTTACATGATTGACCAATTCTTGCACTCGGTGCATATTTCAAAGAGACTATTTAAGTGTCAAATTGAAGCTATTATTTTCTGGGATGTTGGCGTTTTGTAAATGATGGGCTTGAAGAGAGAACAGCATTATGTTTATAAATCTTAAAAATCTGTCTGTCGGATAAAAGCTTTGTTTCCCTCAGCCGGGTGTCACGGTCTGCACGGAGCAACAAGACAAAACACAGTGTGAATGGACAATAAGGCGAGAGCTCCCATCCCAATCAAATGGTTCTGATGCAGGGTATTGACTGCTTTCTGAAGCTTGATAGGAGATTTAATAGGCCCAGACAGAGAAACAGCTTACATTTTTCATGAGGCTATTTCTCAGGTGTATTTGTGTTTGAACAAGCTCACAAACCTACATGATATTTAAACGGGTGTTGTGGTCGCTACAATTCATGTGTCCCTGAGGATCTTTTTGTGTTGGATTCGTAGGGCTCAATTGGATTTCTCTCTAAATAAAACACAGACATGCCTGCTTGGAGAAAATTGGTTCTACGCTACAGTACAGTAACGCTATTGATAAATACCTCTTGAACACTTTGGCTGAGGACAGGGTCAGTATAATTCAGACAAAATGCAGTTATTACATCATTATTACATGCCAGACTCCGTGGATGGATGGATTGATACATACATAGATAGATCCAGGGCTGCAGGATGTGAGGAAAATATGTGACATGCGTTAACATCGTTGAATATCCCGATAACAATATTACTAGCGATAAATAAACCAATATGAAAGTGTATACTCAGTTCTGTCTTTTCCTGCTTTCAGTATATTGCTGAAATACCACAAGTTGCTTGTTCAATAAAATAAATGAAGGGAAATTATTTCCAATATTCTTTTATTGAACAACATTAAACTGAACACGAAAGCAACCAATAAAAAATATTGATAGTCAGATTTTAAAGTGCAGTTTTCTACTGATACTCTCTTTCAACTAGCTTAAAGAATAACCTTGCAGTTTGTTCGTGACGTGTTTATAGAGTAAGTCGACATTGTGATGACGTTATAAAAACAATATAATTATCGACTATATTAACTAACTGATGGAAAAATTACAAGCAAATATTTGTCTAATGTTCATCACTGTTGGAGGAAATACGGGGCCGTACACGTAGACCATTCCCATGTATTTTTGTTATGTCCTGAAATTGTACAGTTTTGGGGAAATGTCCATATGGTTATAGTCAAAATGTTGGGTTACCTAAGTCATTTATGTTACTCTACTTTGGTAATATGACAGGAGATATTGTGTTAAGAGAAGACATCTTGTTAGCAGCTTATAAGAAGGCTAAGAGAATGCACAAGGCAGAACCCCCATCACAAGATGGGTGGCTGATAATTGTGAGTGAAATGTATGATATGGAACTGTTAACTCACAGAATAAGAGCACGAGAGGAGCGAAGTCGTGAGAAGTGGGAGGAATTGACGATGTTTACAAGTGAACGATAAGACAGGATAAGAACCCCTGAATATGTCTCAGGATTTATCACGCTTTTGAGGGGACAGAGCAATCCGGATCCTTCTGATGTTTTTCCCTTTTTGTATGTATGTGTTCTGTCTATGATGAAAAGGCAACAAAAATAAAGTGTGAAAAATAAACAATATGAATAGATCCTTTTTTTCAGTTTGAGGATTTGTTTGTTGACTAAGGGTTGAAATCGGTCTCTGCATTTAGCTGTTGTGATCACAGCAGTTGGTTAACGTTTGGAAAAGATTACGGTCTTGGTGGAACACGGAAGAATGTCAAAGGTTATGTGCAGTACAAGAAAAATGTTTACTTTATAAGCGTTTAACCGAAGCCCTAACTTTAAACGCCCTGAAAACCTATTTTCTCAATCACCTTCTTACATGATGTTCTTACGTGATGTGGTACATGAACACATTTCTGTGAAAAGTAACAGTAACAGTTTTGGTTGTTAGGAGCTATTTTTGTATTTGTGTATTTGTCTATACTCTTCTCACTGGTTGGAAGTGGGCTCAGTTTGAAAGAGGCGATGTCATGTTCTTCTCAGCACAAAACTAGATTTTCAACATTTGAATTTATACAGATCAAGCACCTATGCGCCGCAACAATCTCCCCATTGCTCGTGTTGCAGTACATGAATTTAGCTGCACTACACACATAATCCAGGCAGCATTTACATTACCTCATGAAACACAATCGGTAACACAATATTAGCAGTATAGACACTTCATTTCCAGGAGACAGGGTTGGTGTGTGGAGGCAGTTAGCCTTGAGGACCACACTTCTGGAGTGCTGCTGTTTGCGGTCACTGGGAATACTGTTAAGCTAGCTGTTGATAGTCAGTAAATAACTCCAAAATCAAGGGCTGCCTGTTTTTTAAAACACAAGATTCGTTTTCTCTTTCTATCCATGATGAATACAAAATATGTGGGTATGAAGGCTTTGGGGTTGCTTCCTGACACCTTTGATGGACCTGGGATGAGAAATGAAAGTATATGTAACATGTAGTGTAAAGAATAACCTTGATGAGTTAGATACACAGACAGACAGACAAAAGCAACATTAAATAGAAAACAGACAGAGATAGAGCGTGAGCGTGGTTTGAGACCTTAAACAGAGATCAAGGCTTTTGCAGGGTTAGCGTCACAGAAAATGAAATGCATCCTGCCTGCAGACACCATCCGATGCACTCTCTCCTGCGGGAGTGGATTTAGTTGGATTTTTAATTATCCAACTCTGATTTCTAAATTAGTTTTTTTTATGCCAAAACTAATAATAACAATAGACAGTGATGGATCTTGGGAGACTCGAATATGCTTATGTGGAGACAGATTGTTCTCTCTCCATGCCGTCAGAGATTACCACCCCCACTCAGAGGGCTATAAGCAAATAAAAACACTTGTAAGACAATTAAATGACACAATCCCACCAAGGTCTTAATCATTCTTCTTGATAGCATGAGCATGAGAATAACATTCATCCACTTCTCATTGATAGCCTATTTGCCCAACAATTAAAATATGTGAGCATTTTGAAGCTTGATGTGTCCTTCTACACGGTGAATTGTTGAATGAAAAAGAATAAAAAAAACAAAAACGTGATTTGCTGTATACAAGCAAATATGCTGACGTGATGATTTTCAGAAATATAATACCGAAGTCTGCAAGTGAAGCAATCCTGATGGAGACAGTGTCTTCAAATCACAACAATATGTCTTCCTCTCCAACTGGGTGAAAGCTCACCCATCCGTCCACCCACACGCAGACTCATTGTCACCACTGTCTCACACACACACACACACACACACACAAGCAGACTCCTAGACAAACCTTCGTCCTTCATTTGCTGGCACCGTCTCTGTCTGTGTCCCTCCGTACAGCTGAAACACAACACCAATAATCACTAATTTTGGCCAAGCTACACCACGAGGCTGCCTCTGCTGGCGCTTGGAGGTGAAAAGACATGATTATTACCCAAAGGCAACATACTGTATCGTAGCAGCTTGGACGCCAGCTACAGACAAGGATAGACAGATGGTCATTACCAATTCTGTGTGATGCATAGAGACTAAGCAGTCTGCTTTGGATCTCTTGGTGTGTACCATCACCAGGTTTGGCAGCAGAGTCCTATTCGAGACCCTCTGAATAAGCACATCCTCTTGCTCCGATCTCAGGAGTCTTAATTGTAGCTGGACATTGTTTGTGATTCCTGCCAAATTGCCGGAAAGTTGTCCTCTCTTGCAGCTTTTTGTAACCCCAACACAGCAGGGTCCCTGTGCTGTTATTCTCAGCCCATCATCAGATTCATGACGATTGAAAAAGCCGATGAGACCAAAATAACCGCCATCTGAGGGGCATCATCAGTCACATTACCTCCTCAGGGTCAAACACACAGGGTATGTCTTGATAGTGCTTGCATCTCAGATTTGCTCACATTTTTCTGCATGTATGACTGATGTTTTATCAACCCAGTCACCAGAAACAAATATTGGCGGGATACGTTGAGTGTCGATGACTCTGAACCAAAAACAGGTTTCATAAGTATACTTTTCATATCAGCCTCGTATCACGCTTGCAGAAACGCACAATGCCACGTCACCAACGTTGTGAAAGGTTGAGGCAAAAAACCTGATTGCTAAAGGCTAGAAAAAATACAACATTGTGGTTTGTGTTAAAATGATGATGTTGCAATTTACCGTAACATCATAACCGCTGTAAAGAGATTACCCCAAATTCATTATAGCGTAAAGTCAACGAATAGACACAAACAGGAGACACAAAAAGTCTCCTGTGTGAAAGTCCTGTGTTTGTTTGACCCATCCTCAACCCCTCCCACCCGCTCTTAGAGGACCTTCTTGCTTGTAACGCTCAATAACGGTCACTCGATAAACTACATTAGCTGCTCATGTGCGCCGCTCGTTGTACTACGTAACTTGCTATGACTGAATGCAATAATGTATCGGTGGTTTGCAGAAACGTAAAATTGCCATTATTCTTTCCGGGCGACTGGGCTGTGTTTTATAGAGTTCATTAACTGGTAAAGCTGTGCTGAACTATGTCATATCTTGCTGATCATTAGAATCTTACTGAAGATTAGAAAATGATCTAAGATGAAAAAATATCCTCAATATTAGTATTAGATAGAAATGAAAGCCTATCATGATTTAGAAAGAACATAATACAAATACATTCCAGATATAACCTAAAAGGTTTGCCATGTCACATTCCTGTGAAAAAGCCTTAAATATACATGTTGGGGTAAACAGAAATGTAAGAGCCACACTATTAACAAGAATAAGAGTCTACAGTCAAGCTATAACTCTGCAAAGCTATAGGCACACTGGTGCTTTGAACTAATTGCTAATGTTAATATGCTAAATGTTGACCTGCTTGTACTTGAGAGAAGTCATTCATCATCTGGATGCCACGGACATCTGTACCTACTTTCATGACATTTAATTAGTTGTTGATATATTTCAGTCTGGACCAAAGTGTTGGACTGATCAATGGACCAATCAACCGATAGACATTGTTAATTAAAATGTTGCCTTTTAATTACTTTATGAGAATAAAACAAATATATATCTTAAGTTTAAGAGTGTCACTTAAAATCATTGCTGTGAAAATGCTTCAAATATCCATATTTGGGTGAACACACATTTTTCATTGCGAACTCAATTTAGTGGGATAAATGAACTGAGGCAATGCCCCTGAAAGCATTTCAGCAGTTTGAAATGATCTTGATCAGTGTTTCAGTTAAGAAATGACAATGAAAATACATGAAGAATCATTGAGGCACAGAGTGGAACCGACACACACTTTTATCTAGCCTCGTAAATATCTCCGCGGAGAGACACGGGGAAATGAACTCTCGACTGTACAGTAAATAGCAGCGTTCAGTGTCAAACCAGTGCTGCATGCACACTGCTCTGCTCTTGACCTTGACGTGTTACAGTCAATTGCCTACTTCCACATTAGGCTGTATTCTTATACTAATACTGTTCTTTTGTTTTCCAAGTGAAGATATGTCACCAAGAACATGATTACTGATGATAAGTTGCACAGAATGATCTACAAAATAAGGTTATAGTCCCACACATACCCACTCAAAGCAGTCACAACGTCACACTGCAGCTATCAGAGAAAGCCACTCTCGTTCATAATAAAGCAATCCAATTGCTCCCAACATTATGCTTTGTATTGCGCAAGTCAAATCCCACTTGGGTTGCAGATTATAGTAATAATGATGTGAGTCATAGCATGTGTTATTGGTCCCAGTGGGGAGGTTCTCTTTCTGTTTGCCTACTCTACAGGGAAGTACTGGTTTAGGATGCAGGGCGTTGCTGACGGACACTTCAGCAGGCAGGGCGGATGATTGCTAATACTGGAGTCTGAACCCAGATCCTCGAGACGATAGAGCTCCCTACATGCTAAAATAGACCGCTGATATTGATGTGGTAAACAGATAGAGGATAGGGGATGTTTTTGTGCTGTTTCCTGCACTCGTAGAGATAAGGTGCTATGGCCCGTTACGTTTTTTTTTCTCGATTAAACTCTGAATTTATGTACTCACACTTGTAATTCAGTGCACATCGGCAGCAAGGTTGCTCTAAACTAAAGCAGGTGAGGGAAAGACACAGCAACCTTATTTACCAAATTACAGATGCATATGAACCCATTTTAGGAGTCACCCGGGCGATGCTTCAGATAGTCGTCCCAAAGGTGTTTTAGATCGAGATGCCGTCACAAATGGAAGGAGGTATTCATGTGGGAAAGCTATTAGAGTGCTGAATTAACCCTCTCAGTACAGATGTGTTGTTGTTGAGACATGTCTGCCGAACATCTCAATGAGTGTTTGCAAAAACAGCAAAGAAAAAAAAGATGTTTCCGGATAATTACTCTTTCTGTCAAACAAAAAACATCTATCAATTGGTCAGACCTTGTCTGGGATCTGTCTGGGTTCAGACCTTTGAATCTGCCCACTCCACTGAGGTTGAGTAGACTGTTTCGTCTGGCCTTGTAACATTAAACAGTGGTTTCTAGAATAGCAAGTAATTGACCAATAAGCTCAGCGAGGGTCCTAACGATTACTCAATCAGCGCCAGGGGCGGGACCATCATGTCCTCAAGCTGTTGTCTAGACGTTCTTAACTGTGCACCGGAGCCGAGGAGTAACAGTAACAACAACGGAGACCGCTGCTATCGAGACTGTTCTAAATCAATAAAAAGTATTGAATACTTCGAGACCTAAACATCACTCTGCTTTGATGTGTTCGGTCAGAGAGGAGTCGGTCACTCTACATGTACGGCATATACTCCTGCAATTGCCGACTAGTTCTGTTTTTCAAACTTTTTCTTTTACCTCGCTCCGCTCCGCTCTTAAAAAAACTGGCACAAAGTATGTTAGTACATCATCACCTGTCGACTTAAAATGACGTTAGATTCAGGCAGATACGTTGGTCTCTAGTGATTGGCAAGCGAAAATTGAAACCTCAAACCCAACCCCCCCCCCCCCCCCCATGGAAAATTGATTAGAGTGGAGGCAATGTCAGACTGAAGATGGAAACAGAGTGTAACAAGGGGACAATTCTGTCTAAAACAGGCAAGTTCCATAACATAAACAACCAGGATCTAATCTGGATTTTATCGTTGCTCTGTAAATCATAAAGTCTTTCATCGAAGTGCACCCCCAAGATTTTGCCTGTCCTTGATTACCTGTCCATCCATACATAAACCCTGACATCCTCCTCTCTTAAATATAGACATAAGACATATTTAGTTGTATCTACAGAAATCATAAAAATACTAGCTTGCCTTTCCTATTGGGCTTCCTCAGTTTGCTAAGTTGTATGATACATATTTTTGCCTCTTTTCCAGATAGCTCAATCATCCGCAAACAATAACTGTATACACACAAATTGCTTATCAATTATTAATAGTCACAGGGGGGGAACATTTAAATTAATTAAAATGTATCTGAGAAACGTGATCTTGACATATATTGCCATGGTACTGTAACGCCGGGGACGTCATGTACCGCAGTATCTGGCCTTCTACTAAACTGATTATTATACTGACACCAAAGGTTCCTTACAAATGTTTGTTGAGACGCCTGCGAGTTTGACAGAACGTCCATGTTGTACTCAACAGAAGGTGCAGCACGAATGTTACTCTGTGAAAGCCCTGCTTTTTATCCCCCATTAGAAAAAGTAAGAGGAAACACCACAGGAAGTGATCAAATCTTTGGGAAACAGATGTTATTGGTTAATTGTGAATGAACACCAATGTGGGAAATGTTTACTCCATGGGATCGCCTGTGTTTAAGTTGTCCTTTACTTACCATCAAGATTAATGCCGCCAACATAAAAGTGATCAAAGCTATGAACTCCAAGAGGAGAGGAGGCCACTTTACAATAAGTAAGTCTAATTATTATATTAAGTTCTGGCCTCCATGTCTTGCATTAATTCCTGATAATGGAATTTTCCACAAATATGTTCAAAACTAGTTCATCCTCTTTTGAAAAATAGAAAAATATGTGCAATGGCTACATATTCCCTTCCACAGTAATAGAGAGGAATCCCAATTACAGTTCAACTTTATTATTCGTAACTAGGTTTAAATGTAGAAATGGGGTCAGCAAGAGACACTGACAAGGGAAGATGAGAATATGTGTGTGAGCATCAACGCTGGACTCTTCGATAAAGCATTTTTAAGCAGAACTGTTTAGATGGGACACTATCTCAGTGTCTTTCACATAGAACATGATTCTCCTTAATGAGGCAGTGAGTTAGAGAGATAAATAAGTCAAAATCAACAACTAAACTGTTTACAAAAGAAGGTAGTTCCTCTTCTAATTCCATTCGAAGCAGATATGAACGGGCATGATGTGCCAATCAGAAGTTTCCACAAACAAAAGCACGGTTCTTGTGCTAAACTATCACACAGATCAAACAACCTGAGCTCTAGAACGTCAGTTCTTTTCCTTGATTGAATTCTTCCTGGGGGGGGAAAATGATTAATTGCTGCACTTGAGAAATGTTACATCAATCCATGTATGTCTGCTTTTGAGCTTTTTTCCCATTGATTTTCGGAGTGATTAAGAAGCACGTTGAGCTCTCAAATACAAGTGCGGGTAATTACAAAGCGCATAGGAACGAGCAATCTGTTATTCGAATCCAAAGAATACTTTCAATTGTATAAGACCATATTTTTGCACATGAAGGTTTCAGGTGTTTAGTTCGGATTCAATTCAAGTTCTACCTTTTTAAAAGTCACAGACCATGCGAACCCATCTGACTCTCACATAGGTGCTGTGCTCTGAGTAACGCCACAAAAACAAGTCAGACACATTTCGCTGCAGTTACATGCAAAATACAGCAAATTCAGACTTGAAGAGCTCTGGGTTTTGAGTGATCCCTTTTCATCAAGGCAAAGATGTTTATTTATCCTATAAAGGAGTCTGCGAATTTGGCACGGATGACTTTGATGTCTCTCAACTTCCATAGTAACATCTCCTAATTAAATGAGTCACAGCTAGAGGAGCTAGGTGTTTTGGTTTTGGGCTATATAACACTGAATACCAGATTTCAACTGTTTTGGAGTGACATTCAAGCAAATCATTATCGTTTCATGTTGTGCAAAGAAAATGATTCTAAACGAGCGAAAATATCATCACATATCCTGCACATCCAGCGAGGTGAGATTTCACCAACAGGTTTCTTTACACCAGTGATTCTCAAGCATCGGTGTGGATGGACGGGTTAACACTACGTAAGAATTTAACACAGGAGGTCGCTTTTTGTGTGTTTTCCAAGCTGATTTCTAATTTATATTTTAAGCATGACCACGATTGTTCCCTGACGTAAACCACCTGTTTATAATTGTAAACCCTGAAGGCCCTGATCAAACAGAGCGCTTTGTAGCAGCCTGTGGCTTTTTGTAATTGTTTTCAATGAGAGTGAAGGGTTTTGCGCTGCTTTTTGCGTTGTTCAGCGCCTCACATTTCTCCACTCTATGCCACTTGGTTTTTTTTATAGGCACCGCACTGAACTCCTCGAGTCAGTAGCGGTTCTTCTTGTAGTGACTTTTGCTGGCTACCCAGAGCTATAAGACTTTATCAACTGCATTTGTTTACTGAACTTTGGCTCTGGATATACATTGTGAGATACAGAATGATGTTCAGAAATGAGATGAAATGTTGAATGTAGAAATAATGTTTGTATGAATATCAACGAGTCACAATATGTAAAAACATGTACTGTGACACCACACACTGAAGTAAAAACAATCTTAAGGCCATTTCAGTTGAACAACAGTGACGTAGGCCTACTCTAGCTACTGTACAGTTACAGACTGCAATCAGCTGAAGTTGAGTTGAAGTGTTGTGGATGTGCTGAATGTGTCCCCACACTCGGAGCTCATTAGGTCAAAAACCTCAAGTCAACATATCGCAATTAGGTCTGAGAAACCACTTTGAAACACACTTACAGGGCGAGATTTCTTTTCTTTTCTCTGTTGGAGCTTCTCTTTTTAGAATAAAATCTCTTCACAATGCAGATTTAATTTTCAAGGAATATGTCTCATCTCTGCAAGTCAGCACCGGTATCCATGGATGATGTATTGCACTGTATATGGAGGAAGAGCGGCAGGAATCAGTAAGGGTTTAGAAAGGGTTTATTATTAACAGCTGTTCAAGAACACACACCAAACCACACTCGGCTGCATTCCGTTTAGCTTCAGGAAAGTCTAAAAAGTCATTTGCTAATTGGTCGATACTATTTGCTCACATATCTATAGTCGGACTGTATATTGTTCTGTCTTTTCAGACTGGAAGATGCTTGAAATATTCACTCCCTGAACAACTTCCATGCTTATTGTCCATTAAATCCACTAATGCACTTTTGATTTGAGTCCTGCTTGAGCTGCCATGTCAGTTAAGTAGTCCCCCCCCACTCCCCCCTTCCTTGCTTCGGGGTTTCACAGGAGACAGATGACGAGACAATGGCAATTCATCTTCATCGTGCCATCGACATCACCATTAACGTGCAGTTCTTTTCCTTACATAATGCAGTTCGTCTCACTCACGAATGCATTCAAAGGAAAAGTACAATATCCTGAGAGCTGGTCACGTCATTTGTGGTTAATGTCATCAAGACGTCGAGGAAGAGCTGATTGGAAGAAATCCGCTGTGCGTGTGTGTGTGTGTTTGATATGAAATTACCTGCTATATCTACGCCATCATGTTACCAAAACATATTTATATATATATACTTCAAACATATTTAAAGTATCATTTCAAAGTAACCTATATGGAGCAGAAAAGTATATATACAGTAGGATCAGCTTATTTCTCAGGTGTAAAGCGTAATAATACAACATAGAATATTGATTTATTCTATGGGGAACGCCTTCTGTGGCTGCTTCACTCCCACTCTATTTCAGATGCCTCGCAGTGCACCAGCAGTATACACAACCTGGACTTTGTGTTTATTTGAAAGATTGGATTTTTGATCAATAGATGTTAGGAGGATGCTTGTTCTGCATGTTCTGTTTTCACTGACTAGGGAAATTACACTATTATCATACGGACTGTCCCTCTCCAGACACAAATATCTGCCTTTCTATAAACTCCACCTGGAATTGACGTGAATATTGTGATTTAGCTCCTCTATTCTTGCTTTTCTCTTCCTAAGAAATGATTTGCCAAAAATATCTAGGTTCCCCAGCACTCAGTCCCTCTGGATACTGACAGCTGCCTGAATAACAAAGGCAGCAATGTGAGTAATGAACCAACTGAAATCTCATCATATAGAGCGACTTTGAGCAGCCCCTCTGACCCTAACCCCAGCCTCTGAGCCTCGCACAAATGAGCTCTTCATTTACTATTCAGAAATCAGAATGAGGCATGTTGCAAGCACAGAGGTGCTCTGGAGAAATGCACTGCATGCAAACATGGTTTTGCAATCTTTAAGCCCAACAAATCAACAATTCTGTTCCAAGCTTATTTGCATACAGTACTCACATATTCTGCCAATGTGCACGCGTTCATGCGTATCTTTTCTGGAGTCATGTGAAGCAAAACATGTCATTATTTAATGACCAATGCTTTGATCTGGCTATCTGTATGAAGCACTGGGTTTAACCTATTTAATCCTGAATTATTATCAGATATGAACATTGGTCACCCTTTGAAATATCCAATATTATTTAAAGATTTTCCTGGAAAAGTAGGTGAAAAAGTGTTTTATGTTCAGTCACACAGATGAGATAATGTCTAGACATTTATAGACTGAATTAACATAATTCTCTTGGTATGCATCAACATTCTTTTATACATCATCTTAGAAATCTATCTCTCTTCAATACCATTAATTAAGAGGACAAGCTATTCATTTACAAATAATCATGTCTTATTTTATTTTGGATGTCCTTTAAGTGCATTGTTACAGGACAAATAAAGATCTGAAAATAAAGATTCTGATTAATCTTCACAAAACATTGTTGCATTAAAGGTCAGGACAGGAGGTAGTGAGGTCAAAACAGCTATTATCCACTATTGTCCCATTCTTTTGTGTTGTGTTTGTCTCTTGCTGTGTAATTAAGCATTTTTACTCCAGGTCAATTCTTGTATGTTATGATCAAAATGCTTTCTCTAGAGGTGTGCCAGTAGCAAGACAAAATAACCCTAACACTATCACAAACAGCCTCAAACACTGCTAACAGAATCTACACTGTTTTTCTTTTTTTTTACACCTTGTCAACAAAAACACAAGTTAGGGGGAGGGACCCCCTACATACTACATACTACTCAGATAATTAATTAAGACGCACAACCTATATAAACTACTGTTGAAGAGCCTCCATAGGTGTACTCTCAACAGGAATCCACTGATGTCATTGCACACAGGTGTGCAACTCCTCCCATAGAAAGCTGTCATAGAGAGAGAGAGAGAGAGAGAGAGAGAGAGAGAGAGATAGAGAGAGAGAGAAACAAACCAGGAACACAACATTCATACTATAAGGAGGCTTTAAAAATAAATGAAACACACACTCACACAGGGCTCACGGGGGTGGAACCGTGACAGGAACAGAGCATTATAAGCTTCATATGTCGTGTTCATTGAAAAGCTGTTGTTTAAACAGTACAAGTATTGTCACTATTGTCCCATATCATAAAGAAATGTTGCTATTGTTTCAATTTTCCCTCCATGGGGCCAAGAAAAAAAGAGTCAGAGTGAATGGAAAGAATCGTATCCTACTCACGAGTCATGTAACTCTCCTCCGCATCTTTTGCTACCTGAGGCACATAGCTGTCTTATCAGCAACGTTGTTGACTGTTTCAAGTGCTGACTGACGCCTGCAGACATACGGAGGAGAAGATAATGAGGAATTTATACTTTTTTTTAAAGAATACTCTGCATTGTCTGTGTTGGATTCCGTTGTTGTGTTGTGAAGATGTGAGAAAGCAACTGTCGCTGTGTAAACATGAACAATTCAAATGCTCATGTCTGATACATTGTAAAGTCATATAACAATATCTTATCAAAATGGAACAGGGATGAGGGACAGCAACCCGGTCTCATGGGAAGAAGTATAAATAACACGTTATTTCCGCGTCATGATCTCGCATCCAAGGCTTTTTCCACGTCATTATTACGCATTTAAGGCTTTTTCCACGTCATTATGACGCATTTAAGGCTTTTTCCACGTCATTATTACGCATTTAAGGCTTTTTCCACGTCATTATTACGCATTTAAGGCTTTTTCCATGTCATTATTACGCATTTAAGGCTTTTTCCACGTCATTATTACGCATTTAAGGCTTTTTCCACATCATTGTTACGCATTTAAGGCTTTTTCCATGTCATTATTATGCATTTAAGGCTTTTTCCACGTCATTATTACGCATTTAAGGCTTTTTCCACGTCATTATTACGCATTTAAGGCTTTTTCCACGTCATTATTACGCATTTAAGGCTTTTTCCATGTCATTATTACGCATTTAAGGCTTTTTCCACGTCATTATTACGCATACTATTACGTACTGTATACACGTGCTCATGTGACTGATGTGTAGTTTGTTTATTTTCTGCAGTAATCTAAAATCGAATGGAAAAAGAAATCACATTTGGCTATTTGTGCACCAGATCGATGCCTTTAAATTTGAAATATAGCTTACAAAATGTAAGAGTGAATATTCCTGTATTTATTTCTAAATATATCCCAGAAAAAACAATATTGCAAAGTCATTTTGTTCCAGTCCAATTAGTAAAATACAGTAGGTAGTCTGCAATGCTAATGTTTGAAGCTTATGTTAGATAAACATACTACTCAATATAATCCTTACACTTTTGTTATAATGTGTTTGGTTTTGGAAAAGATCTGTTTCAATGTAAAGCACAAAAAGTCCTTTGCAATGTCTGCTTTTTTACTTTACTGCTCCTTAAATAAAAGAAGGTTTTCTTGCAGCTACATGAATGTTTTAGCTATGCGTGACTTTGTCCATGTTTTGTAAAGTGTGTGAGTAGAGCTGAACAGTACTAATACAGCATGCAGTACCCACTGTGCAAAACCACCAAGTAATACAGCACATCCTTGTGCACGTGTTTTTTTTGGAGGTTTTTTTTTTTTGTCCTAATGTCCTATTGTGGACACCTTTTACCAACCATGGAATAAATGTATTTTTCTGTATTTTTCGGCTCATGTTTTGCTTTACTTGGATTAATGCTGAGTTATACTTCAGTTCAGGGGTTATGTGTCCCTCCGGATCCAATCAAAGTGAACGGTGCTCTGCATATCTCAAACCAAGTGCTGCAAACAATCTGGGTAAAGTGCTACACTGTTTAAGGACAATATACTCAATCACACCTCAATATTGTCCTCTGAAATGCCACTAGAAAGGTCAGATTTATGTTTGAAATTCAACACAGCACACCTGCCGCCATATAACTTTGAGGACAGGAACTTATGTCACTAAAATCCTCTTTTCTGCAACAGCGTGGTTTTTTTTCCCCCCACAGCTACACGACCATAAAATCACAGAGTGTAAAGTTCTCAGGATGACCTTCTGTTTGCTGTCTATTGAAATTCATGTAAAGTTGAGAGATATGCAGTTTACTTAAAATGACTTTCTCGCTGGATCTTTCTTATCTCGTAAACAGTCAATCTGTCAGCATGAACACACCCGGGAACAAATCAAGCTGCGGTAGCAGATAATCTCCCTGCAAATGATTTTGGGATCAGATTCATTAACAGAGGGTATTATTGCTTTTTCGGGGTACATCACAAACATCAGAGAACAGGATTTAACACATTTACCACCACTTTAATTCTAAAGACATACAGCATTTTTAGAAAAAGGCCATTAAAACATATTTTCGTCCATTAATGGCACCATGTAACAATTACCAATGACACGGATTGCTTGTCTTTTTTAATTCAAAATGTTTGACACGCTTGCTATTCATGGAAGTGTAGCACCTCAATTTATCCTGCTCCCACATGACTGGTTGTATATTGAATGTATTTCTGAACAATTTTAAAGACCAAAAGCGTATTCTTTATCGTGGGGATACAATTTCATGGATAACCATCAGTTATCTGTGTTATACATTATCTGTTGAGCCGTTTTCTCTGAATTTTCCATCTAATTTGAGTGGAATTTCCATGTTTATGAGCTATTTTGTGTGTAAACAGTGTCCAAAATATGCTTTTGGAAATGTTCACATAATTTGGGAATCACAACATACAACTGTAAACATTTAATGGTCACTTTATGTTGACACCGTTCTGTGAATTTGAAATACATGTACGTTTCTCTCCCAAGACAACGAGGGAAAATCAACTCAGAAACAACTCTAGGCTCATATTTAAGGCCTTTGTACGAGATCAGACATCTCTGGCGTGTGGACATAAGTGGGCTGTATGTTTCTATTTCCAGAAAGGCTGAGCTTGAGTACTCACAGTAAATACAATTCAATGCAATAATTTAGGTCATATCTCAGAGCCCCACCTAGACCCATCACTGGTAGATTTGGATGGAGACAGAAATTTAAAAAAAATGAAAATGTAATTTTGATACCTTGGGTGCAGACATTGAAAATGCAGACACAAAAACAGACACGATTAAATAATATTTGGGTATTGATGCACAGATGATGAAAAGTAGAAAGTAGGAAAAATACTATGAATTTTTAACACAATGAGAGAAGACATTTCATAGAAATGTCTGAAAACTGACAGGTGCATGCAAATGCTTCCAGCTTCTTTTAAGACAATCATCCTGTTGGAAATGAAACTGCACCAGGGAGATGGTTTGTTCAAATGTAGCTGCACCCTCTGAATGCCATCTCAAATGATTTTTACAGTTTCTCTTACCTTCCACAACATGTGCATGAAATGGATTTTTCATTTCAATTCTGAAACATTATGCAAACATAAAGCAAAGAAGACGAAACGAAGAAAAGACTCAAACGGTTTCAATTACTGCAGCAATAAGAAGTGACAATACTGGCTTTGTTTCAACCCTTTGATGCTGCTGGAAAATATGAGTTCTCAATCACAGACAACTTATTCAAATTGCAGAAGTCGTTATTGTTTGCTGACTAATTAAATTGCGTATATACATTCAACACACTGTAGATCACTGAGCATTAGCATGTAAAATAAATCACACAGAACTAGTCTGCACTTAGTCGCAATACATTTTTTGCAACCTTCAAATGTACGTTAGTATCACGTTTATATATCACATGCTGGCATCTCCTGTATGGAGGCTGGAGTGTGATATATTGCCTTTGAAATTTGAATTTAAATTACGCAAATAAATAACTTGACGTTTCTACATGATGAATGACGTTCATTCATCTAAAGAATAATTCACAGAATGTTTTTGTTGTTTTACTTGCTATAATGTGCGCTCTGTCTTAGTTATTTGTTTTGTCTCGAAATCCAGCTACTTGGCGCTCTCCCTAAAAATGAATGGTGGTCCATAACAAATAACAGCAACAAGAGCTCTGATTAGCAAACTCCCCAAAGCGTCATAGGATGACTGGCCAATAAAAACAGAAAAAAAATCTTTATAGAAATCATAATTTTTATTCATAATTTATCACCAGAATTCTGTAATACATTAATTGGAACATTTAATGAACATGTTACAACCTTTTAACCCATATATTTACATTTGCATCAATCAAACACAAAGTTAAGTAATAACGTTATTACCTAACGACACTATTTTCCTTTTAGAGGCACGGTCCAGCTTCCATCGTCATCATGAGCCAAAACAATGTGACACAAACGACAAGTGATGTTGATCCAGAAAATATAGATTGTTTCACTTTCACAAAATAAATATAGTGTCATGATTGATAGCAAGTTCACTCAATTAATGTCACCATTCTTGTGCTCTCAAATACCTGTCAGTGAAAATGTTTGCACTATTAATAGTATATGATTGAGTATTGAGTGTACATTTTTCAGCCCTGTTTCCTTGAACAATGATTGGTATGAAGTGTGACACAACTGAACTGCACACAGCTGTCAATCACACCTCACACACACAAAAAATGCCTTTAAGGCAACTTATCAGTCACTGACAAAAATCTTTTAGCAAACAAGACGAAGCAACATAAATTTGATCAGCCAAAAAGTGAACGCCGGTAAAGCTCAACCGGATGAGTGTGTAGATGAATGTTTCGGGGTGAAATAATGATTCCAATAAGCTCTCTAGAAAAAGCCTCAGCAAGCTTTTAGGTTGGTTTTAACAATTCAGCTGCACACTGCACCAGCAGCACACATTGCAGTAAGGCAGACAGTACCTCTGCTGTAGACATGAAGGGGCGAGCCATCACATACTGTAAGCGCACATTGAGCTCAAGAGCAACAATTAAGGAGTTTATTAATTCATCGGTTATCCCAGGCTGCCCAGTGGAAGCTGTTTATGCTCACCAACAGTGGCAGTAATCTGTTTATAATCTGCATGTTAACTGGTTAACGTCAACAGATGTCAATCAAACCTTTTAAAGGTCCATAAACCACAAGGTGACTTGTGCAAGGTCTATTGTAAATACACAGCTAGAAATTACATTTATAAACTACACATTTTCAACAGCAATACAATGAGGGAGACATGTAATGCGGCCTGAATTGTGTTTTTTATCAACATAGTGAGAAATAATAACAATGTATTTTCCTGACAATATCCACTTGTACTGCAGCGACTAAAGCATTATCAACACTTTGTATGGTTACGATTAGGCACTCACAGTACTTGGTTAATGCCAGGGTATAAGGTCTAGATTGTGGTATAATGGTATAACTTGGGGACAGAAAAAACAAACTGTAAACAATGACGTATTATCACTTTTTAAGTTGGTATGGCTTACTTTGTTAGGAGGCAGTTTCCCATTTAAACATCAAGCAGATTCAAAGCAACATTAGCATTTATTTGGAGTCATGTTTGTTTCCCCCATGATTCATTTAAATAAAATATTTAGTTTTCTGTTACCCTCCTTTTAGTTCTGTTTGGGCCTCCACTAACTCCTGGAAAGATCTGCCTCTATAGCTGCTAAATGCTCCACTATGTTCAAAATTGTCTCTCTGCAGTTTAAGCTTTTATGCTGAAAATAGATGCCCGCTGCAGCCAAAAATAACGTTGATGAGAGCGCAGAGTTAACCAAAATATGTAATGAGCAAATGAGCTGAAAAAAAACTATAATGCTCCATCGATCTAAAGGGAACTGCACAGAGTCCGGTTATAATTTATCATCACAAGCAAGACAGTTCACAAACAAGTAGTCATGTGACCAATTGTTAATATGAAAATATTCATTACAACCACTTTAGCCAAGTGCTTCTGTCGCCTGAATCCCAGACACACGTGAGACTCGGGATGCTAACCCAAGTCTTCAGAGTCACAGTCCGCTACAAAAAAAAGTCACTGAATGTAACTTTGCCACTTATCATAATTCAGGCAAGAATTACTTTTCCCCCAAAATGTATTTGGCAAAACAAATTGGAGGTTTATCAATGTTATTGCTGAAAGACTGTTGACAGGCAAAGTAAACTGACCACTATAATTAGTCAAAAGCAACGTATAAATACCAGCAGCCTAAATGATCAGAAATATGATCACATCTGAACTCTGATCATGGATGGATTATTAACACAATGGGCCCCTGGGCACCGACATGTAAAAGGTTCCTGATCCCTCCGACCTATGAGTAAGACCCCCATACTGAAAGAGCAGACCACAGCGGTCAGTAGTTTGTAGTCGTTTTGTGTCTCTTTGTAGCATCAATTTGTGGGGGTTTGGTGCCTCTTTATGGTCATTTAGCTTGTTTGTGTAGTTTTTTTGCATCTTTTTGTAGTCATTTTTGTGTAGCCTTGTGGTTGTTTTGCATCTATTTGTAGTTGTTTTGTGTGTCTGTAGTCATTTGTGGTTAATTTTTCAACTTTCTACAGTCTTTTGAAGTAGTTTGGAGTGTTTCAGTGACATTGCAGCCCCGGGGCCAAAGGGGTCAGGAGGCCCCTGTGGCCGGCAGGCTTACTCAATAATCCATCGATGCCTTTCACTAAAAACACATTTTCAATAAGCATTGACCTTCTTTCTTTTAAATGAATTTGTTCCATCAAGGTGACATCACCATAATCCCTCTCATTTGATCACCTTTTTACCGGGAACAATTAGCTCCAGAGAAGACCCCCCCCCCCCCCCCCCCCCCCCCCCCCAACAAGTCACACAAGTCACACAAGCATTTACAGTTTACAACCAAAAGGCAGATATACTCGAATGCAACAGTTGCCAGGATAAAAATCAGTATGCTAAATATATTCAGTAAAGTCAAAGTTTAAAAAGTACTTTTGGGATGTTGTAGCGTTTTCTCTCTGGGGCTGCTTGAGTGACAGGAACATACAGTAGCGATAGGGAACATTTCAAGTCTCTTTCATCTTGACGGGGATTCAGCACATCCAGTGAATGTGAATGATTTCCAAAGTCATATTTCCTCTCTCTGTTCAGATCCACTTTCTCAACAACTTGGCAAGATCCAACGGACGCAGCAGCAAATGTTTTGATTATACAGTGACGACACATTATTTTCTTTTCTTTTTTACAAAGGGAACACAAGAAAGCCAGAAAATGTTGAGTATTGCCATCCACCAACTAGGTTTCCCTTCTCCAGCTTTAAGTAGACTTTGTCCTCTTTTTCTAGATAGAGCAGCACTCCATTGGTGGCCGCCTCACGAGTTACATCTTTGTCACCCGCAAAGGCAGAGATGACTGGTTTCCCATTCAACATCAAGTTCACCTGGACAACAGAAATAACAATTAGCAATGGGAAAGGAAAAGGAATGGTTTTGAAGATGTGTTTTTGCGTAGTTTACGTCTCATACGTAACATCTTATATCTATATACAGAGCGGGTCCTCTTCCACATAGCCGGCTGCCATATTGCTACGGTAGCCCAGAACGGACAAACCAAGCATTGTCTCTCGATAGGGCTATCGGCCCCCGTATAGTTCTCCTGCACCCTTGGCACACAGGAGAAGCTTCTCACTTGTTTTTTTGAGAAGTGAGAAGTGACTTAAAAGATGTCACTACTTCAATTTGCCCTTGGCGAAATAATCATAAACAAGAAAACAAATACAAAAATTATGAAAATCATTATTCCACCACAAACATTAATCATATTAGAAGTTAATGTTGAGGTTAGATTGTTTATGCTTTGCCTGTGATAGTTTTAAAGTTGAATCAAATCAATACTGTTGTATTACTTTGAGATATTGAGGAAGAGTTTGTTTCTATGGTGAGGGTTAAAATTTCTTTTCTTTTTTTTTTATTTAAAACATATGGTTCAACCTCCGCTCCCCACACCAAACATTCTCTTACTGTCCCTAAAGAAGACATATTGTCCCACTCTAATAATAAAACATGTTTACAACCAAATAATTTGCACAGCTCTGTTAAATAAACAAAAATAATACCTGTATGGTTTGGCTCTGGTACACTTTAATGACATGGAAGTTAAAACTGTAGATTCCTTTTCTTGGGGACAAAAATACTGATTCAAATGTGAAGTAGTTCCCTATATTCACAAGAACCTATGAGAGAAGAAGAAGAAAACACATTATGACAAAGGTGTTTATATAGCCAGCATTTTAACAATGGCTTTTACTTCAATGGAGCTTTAGGATTAAATATGTCAATGCACCACAGGAGCTGTTGTGGCTACTGTAGGCTCGTTCCTGCTCAGACACAAACTGAATGCAAAGCTTCAAATAATATTCAAATCAACCTTTCTGGCTCGACCCAGCATTGAACTTTCCTACTTAGAAACCAAAAATATGCTTGATGACATTTTTGATAAACAAATTCCAGTGTGGAGCAAAATCAGGATTTCCCTTCCACTCTTTGCACTGTTACGAACACAGTGCCTGAAAAGGATCAGACACTTCCTCAATACTGCATTTGCATGTGACAATAACCTAATGAATATTGGAGTGTTGATAAATAAATCTTTTTTTTCTTCCTGAAACAAACCACCCCGAATATGTCAGTCAGCACAACATGTAATGCTGCCTCATGAGTATCGCTAAGAGGCTTCAAGCACCCTACAGTCATATCAGACGTGCAGTATTTATAGCAAAACAAAAATGAACTTCTTTGGGTCATGAGTGATGAAGGCAGCAAGAGCTCCAGTCTGTACCTTCTGAGCCTCAAACACTTGGAGCTCACCTCTTAAAAAACACCACTTCAGCCTCAGCCACGACCTTTGACAAGTGTTGCTTTCATAGCAACAGCACGGACGTGATCCACACCAATCAGATCACTTGCAGTGTGTTGACAGCAAAAGATAATGTTATGTAATTCAAATGAGAGGGCAGAGGATCAGTTGAGTGATATGGTTACTCTGCCCACCGCTGTGACTAATCGTGTTGCTTCATTTCATGTTATTTATTTATTTTGCAGAGGTGTGTGGGGGTTATTAGGTGAGGGTGTGCGCGCGTGTACTAGCGCGCGCGCGCGCTCGTGATGGGGTAGCTTGAGGCAAACTGATGAATGCGTGTGCAGGCTCTGCGGGACGCCCGCTCTCAAACATGATCCAGTCACTTTCAAACCTGCCTGCGTTTGATGTGCGCTTGTACGGAATCCACATGCCAACTACAACTACTCTCAAACTAACCACCGGGGTGCAGCTACACTTAACTGCAATGACACTTTAATGTTCTGCAACACACCACTGAGCTAAAAGGATGCAGATTTATCATTAAAAAAAAAAAGGACAAAATTAGACCCGGTTTTGACTGATCGGAAATCATGGGTAGGGTGAATTTCTAAGTTAAGCACTTTTCTTTTTTTACATTATTGTTCATACAAATCGTCTTAACCTGGTCGAAGTAGATTATTCTCGTTTTGTTGCTCATCTCCGACGGTTCGTGGTTGTTGCTCCGGACTGCAGAGAAAGCCACCTTGGAGTTGGCGGCGCGCACGGAGATGCCAAGCGGAGAGGAGGAAGCCTTCCAATCCGTGGTCGGGTTAGAGTCGCAGACCACGAGACATTTCCCCTCCAGGACAATAGGCTCCGTGTCATTCTGAGCTCTCGCCACCCCAGAGATCACAGTCCAGCTGAGCATCAGTATGAGGGAGTTCAACATGGTTCTCTCTCTCCCTCTCCCTTTCTCGCTGAGACAGCTGTGGCAGCACCGATTCGAAAAGAGAGACCGTCTCCTGCACCACACAAGTTTCCGAGTCCCTCCACTGGTCTCTCCCCGCCGCAGACGCCTCTGACGCTGTGAAATTCTCTTATTGGATCCAGATATGTGCCATATCCAAGTGAGACATCCACGAGAACAAAAAAAAAACAGTCCGTATTAAGTCTAAAGCTTATTTTGCTAACAACCGAGAAACACAGAGATCACCGATCGCTGTGTATGCCTCTCATTTTCAGGTAGACTCGAAGCTCGTGGATGAGACAAAAGTATATGTTTTAGAGAAGGCTGCTCCAGTCTGAGAGGCGAATCTCTCGATAGATCGTCCATAGCCCCCACTCCCACTCCGAGTAATGCGTCTGACAACAGCGGTTCTCCGCAATGATGTGCTGCGTGTGTGCGCGCCCAGCCATTACGCACGCACATGTGGTAGTAGAAGTTGTAATTAGCTGTCCCTGCGTAATTTGCCAAAATCTTACATTTCTTTAATTTCCCATAAAATAGCTTCCAGCTTATTTGTAGCTTTACGTCAACTAATTGTCTGTGTTAATACTGCTGATAAGAAACACAAGTAGTTCTAACTCTCTCTCATCCAGGAACAAATCCATAAAATATAGTTTCTCAGGATTTCCCAGACTGTAATATAGAAGTATAGAACTGAAAATGCCCTTGAGCATACTGTACGTTTTTTTTTCTAGTTCCCAGACCTCCCAGTCTACTCTGGCTCTGCTGGGTTTTACTGTAATGAGTGACTCATAACCGCATTGCACAGGTGGGCTGACAATCTGTCAGTAAAAATGTAAAGCTCCACAATCCTGTGGTGTTCCTCAGAAGACAGTGATCATCATTGGTAATTGGGTCTTGGTTGTTTTGTCACGCTGCATTAAATCAACAAGTCCTCCAAAGTGTCCTGTGAGAATATAATATATACATCACATAATATATAATATTTGACAAAATCACCTCTGTCCTTATGTCACTTTAGGCTCCCCATAAAACAAAAGATCAATAACAACCAACTGACTTGCAAAGAGTTACATCATTTGGCACCCACAGCGGCTTAAAGCGACTTTGAGTAAAGAATTAAACTGTAATAGTTGTAAAGTTTTATGAAGAAATTTGGAAGTATTTCTTGGGTCTGTAAATTCTGTTGTCCTAGACATAACTTGTTATTTAGGACTATAGTTGTAGATAGTTTAGCAGATGTGCAGGTGTTTAATTAGCTGAAATGTCTATTTACGCCCAGATGAGAATAGTCACACCGTAGCTATTCTGCTATTTACACCTGGCCAAGTTGACTGTGCAACTTAATTGAGTAATAGATAGCGAGCAGAAAGGTTAGCTATCTATTCAATGGGTCATACATACGACTATCACCCAGGAGAAAGGGGATTGAGTCCTTCCAGAATGGTATTTTTACACTTAGCTGACTTCAGTTTTCAGTCGCAGTTTGGTTATGTTCAGGCAACAAAACGACTTGATTAGGTTTAGAAAAAAATATACATAGCCTACAGTAGGTTACATACAAATACAGTATCTAATATTGCCGGGTCAGGCGCAAATAGCATTGTTGGCTACGGACACCTGGGTGCTTACCTCTGACATGCTATAGGCACCCTGGGTGTAAATAGTATCGTTTGCTAAAGACACCGGGATATTAATAGCAATCAGGACTCTTCCAAATAATTTGAATTCATTGTTAAGTTAAATATTTTTAGTCAGAGCAGCTAAAAAAGCAAACATGTAAAAAGTCTAAAGCGTACAATTCAACATGTAGGAAGATCAAAGCTTCTAACAATAAATTAATGATGCATGTATATTTAGCTTAGCAGCTCTTTCGAGGGAATTACTCTGAAGATCAAGGACAGCGTTTAAGCTCAACACAACTAACTTAGTTTCCCACATTTTTCGTACCAAATTCTTTCCAGAAAACTGGAAATAAATTACATAAATGTAATAAAAATTTAAAATGTAATCAACAACTCCTCCTAAAGCATCCATAACTGCTATATGAATGCCTGATAACAGAATATGACATATCTTTAATCCTATTTATATGATTACACAACTGTTACAAATATTAAAAACATTTATGAACTGTACACATTTACACGCCATTCACAGATAGGTTTCTAAAGTCACAAAGACATGTGGAGCTTGAAGGCCAATTCATGACCTTGTGAAAATAGAAAATCCAATACAAATCTCAACTCAAGGTCCTCTTCCTCCCAGAACTTCTCAGCTGCATCGTGTGGCTTTCATAGGCATATGGAATTACCTCAGCTGCTGTAGAGAATAAATTATCAGGTAAATAAATATTCGTAAATCATTCGAGGAGTTACACTTGTTAACAAATACATGAATGAACACATGATAATGTCCTTGTATCTGTTCAAAACGACAGTGTGTTATATTTATTAAAGGAGTCAAAACATCCAAAGCTTTACTTGTGACATAAACATGTGCAGTGTGGCACTGCGGAGAGAATAGATAGACATATCTCAGAAACATTGTTGTAATTAGTGGGTTTGTAAAGTGTGCGTTGTGCTATTAAACTGAAATAAGCCTGAATCCTGAAAATCACATTTGGTGTGTGGGATTCATTTGCTTTCTCATTAAATCCATGCTTATGAATGCAGCTTTTTGATCTTTGTGGCTGAACAACAAATCATTAGGTTACACTGTTGAAAGTGATAAAATGGTTGAATTTTAAACAGCCTACCATCCAAAAGGGGTCTGAACCCAGTGTTTGCACACAAGGTGCAATATGATGAAAAGTGTTTCATTAATGTGTGTACAGAGCGTACAGTTGCCTTTTTACCAACAGATTTCAGGTGGTGGTTTGTATGAAAAATATTGAATATCAAAAGTAATCTGCTTTTATGTATTCAGAGTTACAAGATATTGGAATAAAAACAGCTGATCAAATGTATTCCATCTATATCTAATACGTCAGTTTAAAATCGTAAGAAAAAAAATATATATTTGTTATCTGGATTGAATGTTTTTAGATCCTTGAATACAACTGTTCAAATCCAACTTCGATCATCAGACACAATGTTGTTTTGGGCATCCATCCATCTGTCAATGGACGACAATCTGAGGAGATCGCCACCCCAACCCGAATAGCTGCCATTTTGTGAGATTTGTGTCATCGCCCAGCTCTGAGAGTCTAATGTTGTGCATGTTAGTATGTTTCCATGGCAGTAGAGAGTTTACAGAGCCGAGAGGCACCAAGAAACACTTCCTTGGAATTACACAGGGACACCAAGTTCTCTAACTTGCCTGTTAACTTACCCGAACCCGTGAGAAAACTTCAGACATTAATACCTGAGGTTATTTCATTATCAAACTAATCCATGGAGCTTCAGATTACATCAGCTTTGTAGACACAAACAATATCCAGTGTACCAACTTCTGAAGCAAGTGTAACCCAGTTGAGAAAATGATTTTATCTTCAGTAAGCTTTTCACTAGACAGCAAGGTGTACGGAAAATAGCAACTAAAGCTGTCAGATATGTAGCCCAGTGAAGTAAAAAGTACAATATTTGCCTCTGAGATGTGGTGAAGTAGAAGCTTAAAGTTGCATGAAAAGGAAATACTCAAGTTAAATACAAGTACCTTGAATTTGTACTCCTGTAGCCTACTTAAGTAACCTGTTGGGTGGAAGTTTGTTAAGTCCCGCCCCCTTCTCAGGAGCACGTTCAACACTAACATTACGTTGAGGGAGAAAAAACAAGAGCAAACCTGGAGCAGACTGTGAGCTGCACCTTTTTAAATCGTACTTATGTAAGATATTAAAAGCTGTTCAAATCAAAGTTCTGCATTATTTTTAAGTGGGTAACGTTACTTCGTCGCTGTACTTTACGGGTCTGTTTCTTACTGATGGTAGTGTTCACGGTAAATGAATGGTGTAGGCCTATGTACAGTATGTTTACTGAAGATTAACTGAAGCGGTCCTTTTGAGGACATTGATTTGGAGATTAAGGACAGCTTTTTATAACTAACTATAACTGTTTTCTGACCAGAAAGGATAACTGTAATTTAGTACATTACTTTATATTTTGCATTGTGCATTACTTTTGCACTATTGCAAAATGGTGTTTAAGCCAGGGTGTTCTTGTTATGTTCCCAACAGTATTAATTGATCCATAGGGAGAGAATCTTGTATGCACCCCTAAATGTTACGTGTATTATGAATAATTAAGGTGTGTAAGAACTTAATGACCATATAGACATATATGTACATTTTATTGGTTAAAAATCATAATTCATGATTGATGCTAGAAGAACACGCTGTACTGTTCTTACAGTTATTGCTATTATGTGAAAGTAGCATTATTTTGTATCTTGATGATGTGGTTATTTACTATGGCCATAGATAACTGAAACTTTGGGACTGAACGCAATAACACTTTTGTATTTCAGGCTACCTTTTTGAGACCTCCTGAAGAGCCTTGGACCTTGGATTCTGACAAAGGAGATGGCGAGCCACCGTTGAACCTCCTCATCGCTGAATCCTGGAGAGGAAAACTCTTCATTCACTGCCTCATTGTGATGACACTCCGTGTGGAAGGACTGTGTCACAAGTTCACATTTCTTTTATTATTGGATGCAGCCAGAACAATTACTGATCCCAGGGCTAAGGATGGATCTGAATTGATTCAAACCTGACATTTACCGACCAAACTAACAGCTGAGGAGACTTGAACATATCAAAGGAGAAACAGACTTTGTCACAGTTAGGTATGAGTATCGTTAGGATTTTTTTGATACTACGGATTCCATGGTCTTTATTTCAAGGATCTACTGTTAGCTATCTGCTAAGCTTTCCTGCACAAAGCAAGAGCAGAATAACTCCTTATCTGTTCTTTATCGATACTCTTATCGGTTCTTTTTCATAACTAAATAATAGCTTTTTAATATATTATTTATAAAAGAATACATACAAAAAAAATGGAACTAAATGTTGTTTCTAAAGCCACAACAATAATGTTTACAACAACACTTTATACTCAGTAATATCTCGCTGGAAATGTATGTGGAGATGCTCAGCCCCGAAATAGAGGACAGGGGAGATGCTGCAGTGTGATAAATAATAACACAGAAACGTTATAAAAGAACCAATAAAAGAACCAATAACGTTTACGCTTATCAATACTCTGGTCTTCAATAATTTAGTGGTGGGGCCCGTTATAAACCAGGTTGAGGTACCCATCCCTCGTATCAACAATCCCTCGTCACAATTAAGGAACACTTCATTCAGAAGTTTTGAAAGTTTTCATATGGTGTATACAGTATGTTCCAAATACTGGAATATTGTGTATGAATATGGTTCATGTTTACTGTGAAACTTATTGAGTGCACTAAGTTCTTCTGTTTATTAAAAGGCGGGTTAGGTTGAACAATAAATATAAAATATGTACAAATATTAAAAATCTGTCATCATATGTCAGACACAAATTATCCCATTCTGACAGGGATAAACGTTGGATACGACTTTCAGGGCTCTAACTTCACTTTTTTAACCGCTGCTCCAAACCGTCCTGATATACAATTTAAACTGCCCCGGTGAATTAAGTATCGCTTTAGGGTTGGTGTGCAAAAGCTCTTATTTTTGGCAATATCACAGCAGCCTTTTGTTTTTAATACGAGAAATTGTCTGGAAAAAAATGAACTGGCAGTAGTGAAAATTCGTTGGATATGACCTTGTTGTCTTTAGTGACGGCGACGGCCGTGGTCTTCGGGCATCTCGTGCTGAAAACTGCTTCACCGTGAACAACACACAAGATCATCTTAAGCATTCTTGTGTCACAGTGTCAGGGTGTGTTCAATGATTAGAAATCTTATTGAAGCAAAAAATCCTTCATCAGTTTGTTTGTGTGTGTGTGTGTGTGTGTGTGTGTGTGTGTGTGTGTGTGTGTGTATACAGCAATCTATGGTGCTGCCAAACCCAGACTGTCGGTGAAACGGCAGCTAAACATCTTAATGACATCCACATCGACATGCTAACATTAATATTGTACCTGCCTCCTTCAGCAATTATTTTCTTTTAAACTAATGCACTCTATAGGGGACTGTGATCATTGTAGTATCTGAAAGGGACGAATAAAAAGAGAGAAAAGAAATTCAGACCCTCTGCTGGGTCTTGATAAAAAAGCACAAGTCTCTCAGGAATTTAATTCATGGTCAAAAGCACGAGTGTGTACTCTGCATATAACACGCTGACCATATTGGACAGCCCTGTCGCACATAATGAGCTGCTTCTGTAATCTTCAAAAATGGCGCGGTCTCATTTTACGAAATGTCTTATATATACTTATAAATTAACTGAACATAAATCCAATGTAGTGCATGTGCGACTTTTCAAAGCACTAAAATGGGAAATAGGCCAGAGACAATCAGAGAGACACTGGCAGAGGCAGCCGCTATTCTTCACAGTGATATTTCAACGTTTGGTCTGAGGAGAGATTTCCTGAGAATCAGCAGTTTAGGACTATATTTTGCTTGATATCTTGGCCTCTTTGGGGCAGCGCAACAATCACCACTAAAAGTTGGCATGTTAGCAAACAGTTGCTGATTTAAATAACCAGCAAACATTTAGCAACATGCATTTGGAGTTGTGTTTCTGGCAATCTGATAAATATAAGTCCAGTGTTCACTCCCCACTAATTCCTGAGAAAATATATTTGACGTTTTAGTAGAGATGCTTATTGATATTTTATTTGCCGATTCCAATTTTTTAAAAGTCTGACCTGCTGATTCAGATTTCTGCAGATTCCCAATTCTTTTTTCAAATAATAATTGACAGCAAGGCTTTTTTCACGACCGTCCTGAAGAGTAATTCACTGTTGTCATTGTTCTTCAAAATAATTTGGAGTTGACATATTGCGAGCTTTATGACTTCTTCACTCACGCTGAAGAACTTCCTTACTGACGACATGCTGTGTGTGTGTGTGTGTGTGTGTGTGTGTGTGGCTGTGTCGATACTATCTGTGCCGCTTGGTGCCTACGTAAAACTATCGTGTGTATAATCTGAAAAAAAATCAAAAATATGAGACTGACGTTCAGTTTCGATCAGTGCATCTCTAGTTTTTAGCTGCTAACTGCGCCACAATGTTCACCGACTAGTCGCTTACTTACTCTGTTGTTGCTGAGCAGGTAGTGTAAGGTGGCTTACAGTTAAAACAAAACAATAAGCTGAAAGATGCTGAAACCCTCTGTAGCGCTTCGGTGAACTTCAGTGTCTGGAGATAATACTACAAGTAGTCACTGCATCCATTGTTCATATAAACATTTCGATTACAGCAGCTTAAACGTAATCGGCAGATGCATTGAAGCTGTTGCAAAGTGAGTATATGAATTTGTTTTATTCCCTTAGCTGCCAATTAAGCAGGCGGTACACTCTGAACAAACTTTCCCAAAATAGAAATGCTGTCCCACATGGCACCACATGCAAATGTGCGTATGTTTATGGGGCTTTTTCTTAAAATTGATTTGTACAAAGTTGCTTGGTATTCACAGACGTTAATTAAAGAAGTAACCGTCCGACTAAAACTCTTACGTTGGTCCACTACATGAAACCAGGAGGCCGGTTTGAGAAGTTGGCATTCGATGATAGCATGAAGAGATAAACAAAGGCAGAGGAAGCTTAACAGAGCTTTCCCGCACAAAGAAAACACAAAGCAGGCGAGGTATTTCAGATACTACAGATGCTACGAACATGAAGCTTTGTTTTCTGCTGCACACATGTTGGCAAAGTTTGTTCTCACAGTAGGGATGATAATAATGATAATAACACCTTCACACTAGCAACTTACTGCTCAAGTTGTTCAGAGCTTTCCATAAGCCGTGGACACATTTACGTCCAGCCGGCTACTTTACTGTATACATTCTTGATTCTATTCAATAAAGTAGTCTTGATTAGAAAGTGTTTCCCCTTAATGCATTCAACGGCGATGCAGCACCGCAGCTAAATGATTAGCGCCGTAATTAAAAAATTACCACTGAATGTGATTTGAGTAGTAGTAGCTACTGGATATAACTCCAAATCTGAGTGAAGGAGAGTAAGAGCGAGAGAGCCGGGGCCTGGACGAGAGATGTGACGGGATGATGACAGTTTATGAAGAGTAGAAGTATTTAACCTTGCATCACAAGGAATAATGGACTAATGAATATGATAAGCGCATAAAGAATAAAGCAAATCCTATTTTCCACCACAAACACTAGCTAGTTACTCTTTCTGCTGTTGGCTAATGAACTTTATCCACTGAACCACGTCAGTGATGAGTGCCTTGCTCAAAGACCAGGAATTGAAATCACAGATACATCCAAATTCTTTCAGATTTGAAGGGAGAAATGTAGCGCTGCCCTCTGAAAGTTGATGTGTGGAAGAATCTGTCGGTGAGCCTCTCCAGACATTTTGTTTTTGTTTGTTTGTTTTGTTAAAGGTATGAATAACTTTGTGCTCGTGTAAATGAATAAATAAACACATTGTTTGTTTCGATGAATGGTGATGACACGGCAGAAAAGTCACACCCACAAAGCATACTGTAGGTAGTGAGACAGGTCAGGTGGGTTGCCGACAATAAGCACAGTTTGCCTGATTGACAGTTGTGCCGGGAACAGGGGGCCCCGTCCCTCCCCACAGGGTAGGAGGGTCTCTATATGAGACAAAAAGGAATCTTTGTATTGTACAGCTAAATCCAATTAACATAAAAATAATTCTGATTCAGGTACAGCCCTAGAGAAATGTAAGTCAAAAACATTTAAAACATTCTCATTGCTTTAAGAATAAAACAATCCTGACATTCAGACAAACGCGTCAATGAGGAAACGCTCAAATCAAAAGTATTACTTTTTTACACATATACCTAAAAAAAAAACAGTGATGACTTGGAGTACAGCAGAGCCCAAACAAACTGAGGTTTAATCCTCGTAATGACAAAAGTTTTTTAAGATAAAAGAAAAGTATAGCAGTACAGATTGTGAACACAGAAGGGATTAAAATGCATAACTTTTATATTTATGTGTCTTTAAAAGTGAAACTAATTTCAAAGTAACAGAGAAAATGGAAACTCTTATAATTTGAAGGGACTTTTAAAGTTGATTTTGTGTGCATGTTTAATGTGAGGTCACTTATCTCTCTTTAATTTCGAAAAGTGGTGCAAAAAAATTGCCTCAATGATCCTTCCAGCTGCAATTTTGGCAAATTGGAAATCTAAAAACTAATAAGATAAAAATCGTATGTTTAAATGGAAATATGTGTCCTGATAATTAATCACCGTTTCCTGCTGATGCAACGTTTTAATGATAATCAGTGGATTCTCCTTTTTACAAGAAAATGTGCAACCTTTCCTGCTCTCTAAGGGGTTTGATTCTTTACATGCTCACGGTTTACAGTTCTAACTACAAATAGTATTTCTGCTGTCAACTGATTGAAATGTCACACACAAACCTGAGTAACACATAAATCAGTTCTAACCATAAAGACAAGATCAAAAAGACAACGTGTAAACCATGGATATGCCCATAGACTAAAGGTGTAACTGGAAAAGCCATAAACTTACATTCACAACGCCGACGAGGGATCGTAATTATCAGTAAACTCATATCTCATATTCATGGACTACTTTATTGCCTTTGTACAAGCCCTGTAAAGAAAGAAGTCAAGTATTACATGCATTAAAAAGAAACATGTATCGAAGAAGACTTGAAACTAGCGATTAAGACCATAAACTCATGTTTACAATGTTTACTGACGAAATAAATCTAGTGAGAAGTACGGTCAATTTTCTGATAGACTTCCATACTATCTTACTTCTTTTTGCAACCAGAGGAGTCGCCCCCCGCTGGCCAGTAGAGAGAATGCAATGTTTGAAGACACTTCCGCATCGGCTTCACTCGTCAGAAGCGGAGGTTGCCACCTGGTTCTAACCAGTGCGGAAAATATGTTTCTATCTTAAGAAGATCTTTTGTGTTTCTCGTCGTGGCACAGTGGTATGTGTTCCTTAATCAGAGGCAGCCTTGGCGCTCTTCAGGAACGTGGGGATAGGAAACGTCCCCCGACCACAGCACGATTGCATGTTCAAAATAATCACACACCCAAAGTACACCAGCCTCAGCTGGCCTCCGAAGGAAAGTTTGTTTTGCTTCTCTGCCAGCAGACACACTTCAGCATCAAAGTGAGTTGCAAATCCGGCATTACTGATTTGTCTCAAAAATAAATGTCAGTAATCATGAAGTTGATCCAAATCAAACCAACTTTAGACATGAAATAGTGAAACATATACAGAGATCAGTTTAGCATTTACAAAATTGCTTTCCACCGACATCCTATTGCCGAGGTGCATGAGCTGTACATACTGCATGTCTATACAATGAATCACATCCAACGGTCATTGTAACGTAAGATATCTGTACACAGAAGAAAAATACAAGCAGCTACAAACATTTTAAACCCATGCATAATTTTACTTTACTGTATCTTCATTTATTAATTACTGCATTTAAGTTGTATCCCATATTTTTGTGTGTTTCTGTTTCTGACCTGAGACTAAGAAAATAAGACCCGTTCGGTTGGTTTAATAAGCGTCGCTGCTGTCTCAGTGGTTTCTCATATGTACTCTAAACAGTCGGCCTTTCACTCATAGAATTTCAGCATGGGCCCCCTTGAAATCGTTGACAAAATGACAGATCAACCCAAAGAGCTCTTGAGAGTCTTGATCCGCCGGTTCACCGAATTTGACCTTGACAGGAGAAAAACAGGATTAGTCGCTTTGAAATTAACAATTTATGTCTGACAGCAATTACACATTCTGAGACCTTTTGATCTTTAGGAAAAATGTGTTACAATTAGCACATGCAATCCCTTTCATAAGTTAACTGGTGCCTGGGTCATGCAAATTCCTAACAATGGTCTTTTGATATAATCACCTCATATACTGCCTCAGCATGCAATCCATTCCTTGAGTGCACTTAGACAACAAGGAGACATGCACTGCTGAATTAATACTTACCCTTAGGTGGTTTAGGGTGGCTTGCAAAAAATGTGTTCATAATTCTCAAGTCAAACTTTATCAGGAAGGGTCACAGTGGCTAAGTGTACTAATTGGCTCATTGCATGCTGTTGACTATGCAGGTTGAAGTTAAGGCTCAAGCTATTCTTTACTTCTTATTATGTTTAAAGTCACGGTAAAGTGAAATCTGAGATTTGTCAAGTCACTTGGGACAATGCACAAAGGTTACATCCTGTTGGATTTGACCTTTTTATATAGAAATCAGTCCACAGGCAGTTATTGGCAACCAAGAAAGTCAGGAAGGGTCTCATTTGTTCCCCTATTGGCAATAAAAAACAACAACAATTAATTTAAAAAGAAAAAGAGAAAAGAGACACATAGAACCTCCAAAATAAAACTACAAAACGAGGGCCACACATTTCCATGAGCTTCTTCCATCTTTAATAAATGTGCATGTTTGTCAAGGGCATCATCATGAATTCTTCCCATGACAAGTGACTAAATATGACACCTTTTCCCAAACCTGCTGCTCTCTTGAACAACACTGAAGCCCACTCAGTCTCCATCATTTTCACCAATGCTCCTGAAGGGGTTTATTGTATATGCAGGTGGTTTCACACACACACACACACACACACACACGATATTAGAACAGTGTCCCCGCACAGTGAAATAAGGGGAGGAGGGGATGGACACAGGTGGAGCTGGGGACTAAGAATGAGTCTGTGTCCATCTTTAAATGCCACTGGTCTGATTTAGTCTAAACTTGGAAGAGTGATGCTTGATGGCGCGCTGCTCTGGTATTTAAAGACGACAGTATGGACTGAAAGGGATGTTTCTAAAATTTTAAAAGTACATTTCAAATGCAATTGTTCATGGTAAGAAAAATCATCTGAAATATTCAGAATGTTAAATATGTCCACTGGTCCGACTTTTGTTTAAACAGACCGTAATGATGGTACATTTTGGCACTGCTGCCTAATGATTAAAAACAACTCGTGGCCTGAAGGGGACACTACAGTTAAAGGTCAGATTGTTCCATTTCAAAAGGCCACAGCCACTAAACCACTGGACCATTTTCAATGATACATGGAGGAGTGATTTATGTTAAGAATAATAAGGAATAATACTGAAATATTGAGGATGTATCTAGTGAGGATCTTTCACGAAAGGAATAGTTTGAAGAAGATGCCTTCCTAAGAAGATTGTCTAGTACACACTCTGCAATGTGTTTTCATGTGGTTCCTGGTGCTGAGGACATAGAGACGCCTTAAAAGACTCTGGTACCAGCAATCACTGTAAGCCCGCCCTTAAGCATACTCCGCTTTATGGTCTATTTTACTTTAAATTGGACCATAATCTATGAAATTAACATCATGTTGTATTGAAGAAGACTTGAAACTAGTGATTGAGACCATCAACTTATATCTACAATGTTTACTGAGGTAATAAATCAAGTGAGAAGTAGGGTCATTTTCTCATAGACTTCCATACAATCTGACTTCTTTTTGCAACGGGAAGAGTCGCCCCCTGTTTGCCGGTAGAGAGAATGCAGGTTTTAAGACACAACAGCATGGCTTCACTCGACAGAACTGGAGGTTGCCGCCTAATTGTGGGTGGATATCTTCTCCCGTCTTACCTCTATTGGCTTTCTTGCCAAGAGCTAGCTGAGAAGAAACCACTGATATTTATATTAAGACTGGAAACATGAGGAAACAGCACAATAGGCAAGGTCTTTCCAAGGAACTTCTACAGCTCACAAATTACCAAGCTGGTGATTTGCAGGAATTATGTACCAAACTGTTTTCTTTGCCAAGGGCAATAATTTAATCCAGAAAGTCACCTGGGCTAGCTGTTTCCCCCTGTTTCCAGTCTTTATGATATGCTAAGCTAACCAGCTACTGGCTGTAGCATTTTATTTACTCTACATCTCAAGCATTTTTACCAGAAATATCCAACTCTTCCTTTGAAAGCCAAGACATTACATGTAAAAACCCTAAAAATAAAATCTTCACCAGTCACAAGGGTGAGATGGAGATAATGAGAGTTCGGAAAGGATGTTGAAGGGTTGAGAAGATGTTGGTCGTGAAAACAAGGCTGACAAATTCAGTATCGCAAGGATATGCTTTGTCTTTTGTGCACTCGCTTTATAGCATTGACTCTGTTCACTCACCTCCCCTGCCCTTTGCTTACTCGTGTGTGAGTTGTGGAAAAAGTTTGCAGTACACAGGGATCACATTGTGGGCTTAATATAACCCAATTCCCTACCAGTCCTAAAGCTCACAACTCATACTATAATATCTTAGTGCTCCAACACAGCGGGAAGGGTAATTGAACTCTATATAATGATGGATTGTCCATAGAGATATGGGTAAGGAGAGAAGATAGGCATTACTTTTGTATTGATTGTTTTTTGGTGGGTACTGTTAAGATGTCAAAAGTAGACTTGAGCTCTATAAACCTAATCTAACCAAGTTGCTGAGCAAAAGGAATGTCCTCCTTTATAGACGAGGTAATGAAAGAAAACACAGGGACCAGTACCTCCACTAAATCTGATATGTGTGACAGAGGAATTTTCTATATGAGAGATCTGATGTCAACACAAATGCTTCAAGGCAAGTCATCTTCTCAGACAATCTCATTAAAGAATATTATCATTTTGAGTCTCAGAGAGTCCAGTCAAAACCAGAGAGCACTTAAATAACAGTGCAAGTATGAATTAATTCATGGTAACATGTTAGAAATATATTTCAATGATATATCAATAAAAATGATTATTCCAAATATGAACTACTTTTCCACATACGCAATAAACCAAAGAACATGTATGTGTCCTTGTGGGCTAGACCATTCCTAAATGTGACATCGCACATTTTAGGCTCAGGATGAATAAATTATCCAAAGGAGTAAATATAGTATTTTAAGGCCACAAATCAGCGATGCTTGCTGATAAATGATGTGCAGGCCACAGTTAACCACTATGTCAAATGCATTATATCTCGGTGTAAGCCCTGAAGGACACCTATTGGAGAAAAAAAGTAATCCTCAGAGACTCCTTCCTTGGGAAATGATGTACTCTCCCAGCGTGTGGGTGGGGGAGATGCTGTAAGATGACAAATAACTGAAGAGGGCCATCTAGACACTACTGGAACAGGGAACTATCTGTCTGTGAGGCTGTACAAAAGAGATATTGAAATAATAACTCATGGATTACCAGTATGACAGAGTAGAGTTTCTTCATCTCCTCACATGTCTTCGTCAGTGCAGAGAGATCCGTGTTATATTTTTCAATTGAAGCCTAGGGTAGAAAGAAAAGCACAATGAAGTCCTGGAGAGTTTTTTCATTCGTTCAGTCTATCATTGCTTAAACTTTGCTGCTACTACTGTTATGGGTCAAACTCTGCATGGCCTACATTGAACGTGTGTGTGTGTGTACACAGAGTCTCAGTGTTATTCATAAAATATTTTCCTTCTTTGGAAAAAACATCCATGTTTGAAATTCTGATTAAAATGCTTCAACAGCAACACCTGCAGGTCAGGCAAGAAAGTGGTGGTGGAAGACAGAGGAGGACGGGCTCCTCATGCTGTCCTCCGTTATAGCAGGACCTCTAATATTAATTTAATGGAGACATTTATTTTCAAGCCATTCTGTGATTAGTCAAAACTAAATGCTGCTTCAAGGGAGGACATCCTCCCTTGGGGTCGTTACCAATCAACAACCAGAATGCAATAAGGACATCGCCTTGGTCCAATGATGATTTCCAAATATCATTTTCAGTTCTTCCCCTCTGTATTGTATGTGATGAACTAGCAGTAATGTGATAACTAGGCCTTTACAACATAGTAGAAATGTATTAATAATTGATGTTTCCCTTTTGATCCAGCAAGTTACTTGCGTTTGCCAAAACAACAGTTGTTGTAGCATCCCTAAAGGGTCTGTGTAGCACGTTAGGCTGCTGCACGCCACCATAGTCTCGCCGTGGGTCCAGCCTGCACAGTTGACAGCGAGGCCCGAGGCTGCGCCTGCAGGGCTTACCTCTCCATTCTCTCAGGCCGCCACGCACCGGGCAGCCTATGTATGTATGTATGCCTCCGTCCTCGTCGTCAGCTGTCCGGGCTGGACCCACGGCGAGACGACAGATTGCTGCACGAGCAGCCGTTTACTGACTGGCTTTTAGTGACACATTAGGCTACACACACACAAGGATCATTCCCATGTAATTAGGATGCTGCAGTAGGCAACTACTGCAGTAATATTAACAATAGTTTTTATGTCGCACTTTTCAAGCTTAATCATCAAAGGGCTTTCTATAGATTCAAATTAGAAAGCCATGTAAAAGAGATAGAAATCACTGGTGGCAGGGATGCTCTATAACAGGCAGTAATGTGCCAATAGCGAAGAGAAGAAGACCACTATTAGCTGAAGACAAAGCAGATAGTAAACAATTCATTTGCACAAGAAGCAATGTAGTCAATACTGTTTGTTTTCAAGAAGACACATTGTATTTTTTTTTGTAATGAATGCATAAATAAATAATAAACACAGGATTTACTACTTCACCTTCAGGTCTTTGGAGAAGTTTGGGACTCCAGCATTTGTCTTCTTGTTCGTTTTTTTATACTGAATGACTTTCTGCAGTTCATTCTTCATGACTGAAGCAACACACACACACACACACACACACACACACCTTGGTTACCATCCATCATATTCAACCACTGAAGCAAATGGCTGTTTTAAATCAGATGCTGTCTCCTGTGTGATCCTGTGAAGTGCCGTGTTTGTGCTTGTAGCAACTGTTTGTAAGTCATCATCTAGACAATATGTTGGGTTGAGCTCATATATTTCCTTGACAATGAGATCATTGGTGTTTCAACAAAGTATATTGAAACTCCAATTACAGAAAGATCTCGTAAATGTTGCCTTGGCACGTAAAAAGTTAGGGTCAGTATTACAGTGATCTCAGCAGATTTGTCTTTGGACACAGTAGTAAAATGTGATCTACTCACCATCCACTTCTGCGGTCAGGCCTTTGATGGAAGCTATCCAACAAAGAGAGTGGCACAGACAGAAAATACACATTTCACTAACCAGGCCTCAATTGAAAAGTACCACACTGACTTTTCTTTTGTTCAGCTTTGATCAAATCTTGATTAGCAAATACCTCCTGGGACAGTTTCAAATTCTGCCAACTCCTGGGTAAAAGTGGCCAGACTCGGTTCATGCAACATGATCTGTTCCACAAGGGCATGGAGCAAGGTGAACTTCTTGTCGTTCCCACGGAGCTGGCTGAGCTGGAGAGGGATAAAAACACAGAGTTGGGGAAAAAAGGGTGTGGCTTGAACAAACCTATAATTCCCTGTCACACAGCACAAGGACGTATAAAGGAAGCAAGACGTGAACTGAGATATCTACACTATTGTGGGCTCTTGCAAACTTGTTTCCTCACTGGAGGCCAGGGAAATGATTTAGTTGATTCTTTTCCATCCCACATGTCCATTGCGTTGTGTTTTTAGTATCTTCAATAAAGGTTTACCTTGGAATTTTCATTTTAAATGACTTTTTTGACAACATTTTATGATTTGGAGGCCTGCAGGCAAAGACCAATGCGATTCTCTTCTACATTTTGCTTAGTTTAATCAAATTATTTTGGCACAAAAGCAGCATGCAAAGGAGCAGGAGCAGTGCTTCCCACAAGGAAATGGAGGAGCCAGCCATTTTGGGAAAGTAGCCCCCCCCCCCCCCCCCCCCCGAGAAAGGTTATTTCTGTAAAACCCCAAATTCGGTGGCCTTTGGCACATTGTAATGATATTCCATCATACACACTGGTCTCAATTATTGGATATTTTACTGAGTTCGCCTACACGATTTTAAACATGTAGTGACTTAAAGAGAATTAAAGGAGCATTTTGTTATTTATTTATCGACACCTTTACTCCCTTTTCTTCTCTATTGATACACTTCACGGCTATGGCCAGTAGTACTATGGATGATGTGGGAAAAACATGTATACTTGATCATACATTTTTTTTTAAAAACATGATTTGGGGTATCTGACATAACATTGCATGATTAGTCAATGAAAACAAAACAAGCATTCGAGGACATTTTGAATTAAAAAATGAGTGTCTACATTTTCCTCATGTGACATAGGCCTGTTTGACATCATTGCCTTAGTGTGTCTGCTTCTGAGAGATGGCTCTGCTGTAAAAAGTTCAATGTAAATAAAGAAAATTAATTAGTTTGTTAATTTATCAAGCAGCTTTATTAGAATAAAAAATTAATGGGCCTATAATAAAGTAGCCGGCAGGACCTGAATAGTTGGCTGTTTGTGGCACTTATGGAGCGCTCTGCAAAAAGATGAAATGGTCCATTAAATGTAAAATGTGGGTGATAATAAATATTAGCAAAAATAGATATTTAATTGGATACGCCGACATTTACATTTAGACAGATTTATTTTGATCTAGTACAGATTATCATTCGTCCGGAGTAAAAGGTTTGGAAATGATAATAATAAGAGTTCCTTTGGTGGACCTCTCTTACCCTGAGATAGGCACTCATGCTCTTTTCTAGGTTGTGTTGTTTACCAATTAAAGGCCCCAGCCAGTCTCCGAGGTATACGTATACAAAACACGCAGTAAGTATTGATACTCGCAAATAAAAAACAAGAACCAAAAGATGATCTGAGATAACCTTGATGCATTTTTTTTTGGAAGCAGTCAGACATTCATTTGATGAGAGTCTGTCTCCAGCAGCATCAGTTTACAATTCTCAATTAGACCTGGAAACACCTCTGAGGGAACACGAGGCCTCGGCTTCATTAAAGTGCACGGAGGACATTGCCCAGTGGGAAAGAGGCTTAACTCTCGGAACAACTGTGAATACTCATATCTCCAAAAAAGGTAAAAGTATCCCTTTAAACCAGAAACCTGGCTCAGACATTTGTGCTCTAAAAAAAAAAAAGATCCTCTGACTGACTGCAGTTAATGATGGTTCACTTCAAAGAGATTCAGCCGCGAGTGGCCACACTTTGTGCAAAGTTTAATTTCTCCTGTGACGCCAGGTAGCGACACAAACACACGATTGTCAGGACTGTGTCAAAGACCTGAGTGAACCTGAGAAAAAAAGGAAGTTGGAGGAAGATGCAGAGAAGCGCTGCCGCGTATATCAATGAGTAGTCTTATTAGCCTTGTGCTGCAACTCTATCAAAGGTCAGGCGACAGTGGTGGAGTCCTACTTTAGTTAAGGAGGAGAGGCGGAATCCCTTGGCCTTTCCCTTCCTGCCGTTCTCGTTGAGGTAATTGCCAATGGCGAGGAGGTACTCCAGCACCGAAACAAATGACCTGCAGTTGTTCAGCTGCGTGCACATTCTGATCTTCTGGTTAATCAGCTGAAAGACAAACACAGAGGCACAGAGCAAAATGATTTTTTTCTGTCATCTAACCGCATGCAGGTACTTTCACTCATTGGGCCTGTAAGTGCTGGCAAAAATAACTCACGGCTCCAGTATTTTACATTATTAAGATTACAAGCAATCTCAACACCTCATTTGACCTCATACAATGAATAATCAGAGCTGCGTTGTTTGGCAAGATCATTATTTGGTATGCAATTGTGTCAAGTACAAATATCCCTCAAGAATATCGCACCCCTGATCAACCAGTTCTGAACAGCTCCTGTTGAATATGGATAGAAATTATACCGAAAAGAAATGAAAGTGGGATTTTAGGTTTTGCCAATGGTGTGTTGGAGGAAAAATAAGTTGATGCTATGGGAATCGTAGTCCTTGACGAAGAGTCAGCTTGTCCAAAAGCCAGCCGGCAACAACACTCCCACCATATGCTCCTGTTTTAAGAGCAACAAAACCTGCAAGTGAGACAGTCTCAATTACACAGAAGAGACAACAGATATCCAGCTACATTATATCGACTGGCTTTGCAGAGAACCATCTGTAGCGTCGTAGCAAACTATGGTAGTTTGTATAAAACATAAATGAAACAGCCCAACGTCATGTTACCTAGTGTGCCTTCTGATTTGGTATTGAAGTTACATCAAAAGGTATTGTGCAACTATACAGAACAAATTGTAAACACTATGTTGTAAGCCAGCAGTTAATTCAAAACACAAAATAAAAGATGAATTGAACAAGTTAAGTTCTAATCCTGTGTCCTGTGTATTTCTTGGTATATGACAAATATATATCAAATATATGTTTTATATCAAAATCTATTTTTTCTCTCTCTGTAAAATGTTAAAATATTTGGAATGATTTATCTTGAACTTAAAATGCCTCTACATAAATGTGTCTAACCTAATGTGGTTTGGGGCAACTAGCTAACCCCTTTGATCATGTGAAGCTTGTGGGTCATGGCTGTGCATGGTCTTAGCTAGCAGAGCAATGTATATTAGGAGGGGATGTGTGTGTTTCAGTGTGCAGAAGCTCCGTTTATATTTCCCAAAGAGCCCGGCTCTGCTCTAATTTATTCAGTTCTCCCTCGTCCTCCACCTCCTGATCTAACATACCCATTCAAGCCCCATTCTTGACTGTCTCATCCCCAGAAAGGCAGACGGTTCTTCATGGTCTCCATTGAAAAGCTCAGGGAAGCAGCTGTGCACCGATCAGAGGTGGGGAAGTTTAACAGACATGCTTTTGCCAGACTAAACAGTAAGTCTTTTTTCTTGTAAAATCAAAAGGTACTGTTTGAAAACACTTCCGATAAAGCATACTGTAACTATCGACTTTGTGTTGTTCAAGCAAACTGGTACCTTTTGTTTTTTTTGTGAGCTAATTTCACGCTCAAAAGCACATGACAAAAAGGTAAGATTTCTGCTTTTTAAAAAGTGTTTTCAAATAGTATTTTTCAGTTTAACAAAAGACCTAAAGGATGAAAACCAACTGGTTGGTTTGGCATATGCGTGTCAAATTCCCCACCTCTGTTATAGACCAGCGCATCACCGCTTCCTGGATATTTCCTATAGGACAGTAATGGTGGAGGCAGGTCTACAGCCCAGTGTCTCACTACAGCTCAATGTCGCTCCGTAATAGCTGCTTTTTTTTAGTGATCCAATCAGATCTGAAGGATTTGATTTAAATCCCTCTCGTGACTATATGCCAGCCACATTTTCAGTTTATCTCTGAAATACTTAACATTAAAGAAGCTAAAGATATACTCTTACTTTTGTTTCTCATTTTGACTTCAGTTAGGAGGAGCGACTGATAAAACTGTTAAACTCTACATTTAGTTTTACCATTCAGTACGGTACATCACAGCTTCAGGGGGTTGCCTCCCTGTGCAGACCTCTCCCTGTCTACTGCATCACTGGCTTTGGTTCTGTGTCTTTGCCTCTCCTATTTATTTTTGGAAATGGCTGCACATTTTAAAACAGTTTAAAGAAGAAGCCAGGTCCACAATGCAGAATAAGACCTGACATCCTGGCAGTGAGACGAAGCACCAACAAGCACATTTTAGGTGAGAAAGATCCCCCCCCCCCCCCCCCCCCCCCCCTCTCAGGTGACGACTTCTCCATTTTCTCTTTCTAAAGCCTCTATGTACGTCAGGTGGTGAGTAAATCCTCCTTAATTTTTCTGCCTTACGAAGCCTGTCATGTTAGAGAATTGAAGGATTTAGAGTTTTCTGCAACAGAGACGGCCCCCTAACCTCTTCATGCTTGAACACGTTGCATTGTGATACGCGCCGGGTTGTATCTTAGATAACAACATATTTTTGTGAGTACCTGCACGCAAATACCAAGGTGTGATCAAAAATGACCTTTTTGTAAATAAGTCTCAGCTACAATGCAGCAGAAAGAGAAACAACAACAGAAAGAAAAAGCCAAGAGTAAATTGAAACTTAATGACAATGCTAATCTTTCTTGTTGAGTCATCTTGCCATGCACTTGAGTTTTAGACAAAGAGAAATTACTGCAGGAGTCAATGGATCACAGTGACATCATTCTTATCCATTGTTTCTCTTCTTTCTCAAACAGTCAGCAGACAAGAGATTAGGACTGAAGCACTGATGTAGAAAGGAACAGAGGCTTCAGAGAATCACATGAAATAATAAAAGAAAAGCCAAGGAGCTGGGAGGTATACTTGTCTGACTGCAATATCTTCACACCCTGCAGTCCTCACTGCCAATAAACAATCCACTGTAAGAGTGTTAACAATTACTCTGATCAATGTCCAGATACTCACATGCTGATGTATGTGTAAGGGTTAAGAAAAATAAAAAGACATAATTAAACAATAACTTTGTGTATTTTCTTTATTACATTTTATCTGTATTTATTTAAGGGTGCTTGTCTTTGAAGAGAGTCCAGAAGTTTGTTGAATGAAGTTAAATTCATGAATTTTTATCACAGCTCTCCCCAGTGAAAACCCCAGAGTGGGTTTTTATTGGGTTTCTGATGAAGATAAAAAAAATAACTTTGTATTTTTTGCACCACCTACAGGAAAATGGGACTTGATTTGATTAAGATCCATCTTTTCTTCTCCTTTAAATGCAGAGAGGTGTCTTAAAGTGCCTCTCATGCCTTTCTGTTTTAAGACTCTTAACTATCCAGCAAATAGAACAGAAACTACTTCACCGACCACTTCAAACATAAAATCCAAACGGGAGGAAAATAAAGCTTTTATGTCAGTTTGTCCCCAGATGTTCTTTTAATTTATATCTAAAGCCACGATGTATCTGAACATTACCATTTGTACTACGGAATAAATTTGGTTTTAGCCTTTTTCAGCTTGTGGGAATGGAACAGACCATAAAACAGCTCAACTTCTGATTCAACCTTTGATTTGACGTGATTGTGTAAACTCACAGGCTGCAGGTCGTTCATGCTGATCGGAAGCTCTCTCAGAGTCAGCAGCAGGTCGAGCTGTGTGCTGAGACAGGGGATGTTGCACATCTGTAACGGGGAGAAGATGTGAGTGTAATAAACTGTGTGTGTATACAGAAGAGAGTGCGACAATTGCACCATCAAACAACCTGTTTCCGAGTGATTATTCAGAATTATCTAAAAAAGCAGCGCAGGGAGATAAAGTTGTTGGGACGGCTGCAGCTTTATTCTCACACACTCGAGTTCTTTGGCGATATTACCTCAGGCAAAAGTGGAGTGCTGCAGGCCTGTCGACAGGCTGATTTAACAGAGAAACTGAAGGCTTGACACCTTGAAACGATTGGCTGAGCTGCCTAGTCGACCTTTGAGTCGGCGCTAACCTCTAATAAATCATTCCACATTGTCAGACCGTCTCGCTCATGCTCAGGTACCATCTCCAAAAGCCAAAGGGCAGTTGGTCTGACGGATGGTTAAGGAGAGGTATTAAGATTAGTGTTCGGAATCATGACCATGTAGTCTTTTGGCTATTTATAAAATATATGTCATTCTCCACATACTCAAGCACGTGTTTCTCAGTGTTGACACATTTTCTGTCACATTTTAAATTTCTAATGCAAGGTTAACAGATCACGCTGAGTCCATGACAAGGTATCAATTTACTTCTTAGCTCCTGGGCAAAGAATGTCTGCACACATTCTGTGTTTAAAGTAGTCACATTATCAGGCACTTTGCTGACTTTAACTGTGATCCGTAATCAGGAACTCTCATGTTTACCACGTTTGAGATTTAAAAATAAATACTCTTCTCTCTGCTTTGGCAGAGCACAGGATTTAAGTTCCCAGAGAAATCAAGGCGGGCATGATTTAAGAACATACAACGTCCTCACGTACAGTATAGCGCAACACACTCTCCCTCTGCGAAGCGTTATTAGGGTTTGATTTATCTTAGGGAAAAGGTCAGTGCTTCTACACTAATATGCTTTTAGTTTTCTTTAATGGTAGAACATTTGTTTCCAGATGCCACTCTTGTATTCCCTGCACACGTCCTGAGAGGAAAGTGATTATTCAGAAGTCAGACCATTTTCTTCCGTCTAAAAGAAAACAAGACATAAGAGTATACAGCCATGCTAGCAGCTCCGTGAGGCTGTACATTGGTACAGTGGTGCTAACATGCTGATGTTGAGTCGGTATGTTTTCCACGTTCATTAAATTAGTTTAGCGTGTTGGTGTCCTAACCTTTGCTAATTAGCATTAAACATAAAGTGAGGCTGATGGGAAGGCTACTGGTTTGCTGGTATTTGGTCATAAACCAAAGTATTGGACAAATGAAAAGTTTGACTTGATGATGGCACTAGATGAAAAGTCAGGATCGCCAAAGGTATTACATTTCATCCTGAAAGGAACCTGAATTTGTGTACCAAACGTCTTGGCAACCCATTCAGTAGTTGTTAGGACATTTTACTGACATCTGTCAGGGATCACTTAAGTCAGTATGATTCATCCTCTGGGGAGCATGAATGTATGTGGAAAATTTCATGTGGATCCATCAAATATTTGTATAGAGATCTCAGTCCGGACCAAAGTGGTGAGTCAACCAACAAATCAACTGTAAGACCAACATAGTGGAGCCACACCGCTAAAAAGCACAAATAATCAGCAGCAGACGCATGCTGGTATTGAGAGGAAGTACACTGTGCGGTGCAGCACGACTGAGGTTGACTCTCCTACGTATCACATGGAGGACACGTTTGTCTCCAAGTAATAATGATGCTAAAAATGATAGAACTGTGATGATTTATAAAGAATGTAACAGCCCTTTCATTTTCTTTAATAATTTAATGGGTTTTAGGGGAGAAATGGGTGGAATTACTGAAAATTACTGATTAGAATTAAAAAAAAGAAATCGCCTTTTAACTTCAGAGTTTCAAATGACTTCAATTGCTATTAAATGCAATATTTGAAAACCTACTTTAGTTGGCAGCAGTAAAGAAGATGAAGAATGTTGTATTTTTAGTGGCATTCAGGCTGACTACAGTCTAGCAGAGAAGGCTTGTGCCTCCAGAAGTACATAAAGCTTCCATAGACGAAGGCGCCCTGTCCCTAACATATGAAAGCCCTTATGACTGGTGTCAAATATTCCTGAAAGGCACTGTGGGTTGATCCTGCTGTTCATCTGTTACCCCTCCTGCAGCCTTTAGCCAACTGCACATGAGTCAGATGACTGCCAGGCATGCTGGAAGGTGATAACCAGATGAATGGTATGGAGCTTGTCATGACACCCACAGTGTGAGAATGAGGAGGCAGGTGAATGTCTACTCAACAAGCACTTCTTAAAGAATCATCCAGATTATGCGTGGTTCATGATGTCACCAATCAAATCCAGAGGAATATGCTATCTTAATTCTGGTAATCACAGTTCTAGTTAATATGGGGAACAAGAAACTTTACCTCCATCATGTACTGGTCCACAATATGCAGCTCAGCCACAGGTCCTTTGTGTGATTTGTACATTTCCACATCACTCAACGTGGGGATGTACCTTAAACATAAAAGCAAACACGACAGTATCACTACTCTTGTTAGATGCCTTACTAGGTTTTAAAACACTTAAAGGCTCTATACGCATAACTCCTTTTTCATTAAACCCAGTCATTTGAATCGCTGTTATCATGAAAATACTGATTAAAGCCCCTTAAGGGTCCACATCAGACAGGAAACAAGAAGTACACCATCATCCCAAGGTTAAGAATAAACAAAAGTAGAAACTCTCACTCCAGAGTGATGTCTGTGCCATAGTTAACATGAATTACTGTGAGGGAAGAGTGCATGTTTAAAATGTGTACTGGTCTACTTTATATATGGGGTTATGGATCGGATGTCTACTGCTTGAATACACTTAATAGGCTGTACAATTGAATATAATCGTATCTACCTCTAGGCTCATCCCCAACGTTTATATGATCCTTCGTACAGCAGGATGTCGCTTTCATGGTCCCCCCCCCCCCCCCCCCCCCCTTCCACAGTTAGGTCTTTTTTTCTATTTCTATCCCACAAACCTTCCAATTCTCACCCTTGCCTCTTTATGTCATCACATGTTCTTTACCTCTCTGCCTTGGACTCAGGCCATTACATTGATTTCCAGTGGACCGGTAAAAGGCATGTGATTAAAAGTCAAGTGGCGCTGACGGTCCTTGTCAACTTCTACAAAAATAAACGGCAAGACGCCTAATGGGAGCAACTATTTACTGGCACTGTATTTGAACCCCGCTCATCTTAAATTGGACTTCCTCCTCCTGTCATTTCTGTGCGTTCTGACCTCAAACCAAAGGCATTCACTTTTTCATGAGCCACCAGAGTACCGGCCATTAATATTGCAGCACCTGTTGGGAGTCGTTCTTTCAAAATTGTATTCCTCAGGCCTACGCCACAGTGCATTAAAATATATATTAGATATTTTCATAGAATAAATAAAATCCCCCACACAGTACATTAGATCACTTGCCTTCCAGGAGGTCACCATCTAAAGCCACTGACTAAACTGCAAGTAAGAGTCGGGAAGCATTTTACCTATTTTCAGTGTTGTATTCCCAGGGGCATGTCAATAGTTTCCATCTCCGCAAATAACCAAAAATACATTTTTTATTAGTAAGCTGCTCTGGTAAAAGGTTCTGGCATCTCTTTAGTATTAGAACACTGTAAAGACGGCTGTGCAAACCTTTCACATTGGCCTGACCTATGCACTCACATCCCTTGATGATTTGCTAAGCTGTTAGTTTTTCAGAGGTTTTGTCCCTGCCAAAGAAAACACACATCAACCGTCCATGAACTTGGGCGCAAAAAAAAAAAAGTCATTCACCTCTCGGCTTCAGTTGTGACACTATCAGGAAGGAATACAAATCAGCGTTTTTTGGCACAAAGTCATACCTCCTCAGAGAGGTGATGTGCTCATCAGACAGGCCTCCATCTTCCTCATTAACAATGAACAGTTTGTCCTTCAGCTCTCCCGCTTGCACTGGAAAGCTTTTGAGAAAAATGTCTAGAAGAACAATAGATTGAAAAATGTCAACACATGCAATGGTACATGAAAGCTTCCCTCTTGACAGATAGTCTTCTTATCCTCCGATGAACTAAAAAAACTCTACAAACATTCTGAAAACAAAGGGTCCTTTGCTTAATTACTTTCCCCAAAATGCCTAAGGGAAATGCACAAATTTGCATTCTATCAAGTCAAAGCTGATTTGATTTTTTTTGTTGTACAGAAAATGCCTCTGCATAATTCAGAAGATGTGAGAAGCATTCATTAGGAGCCAGCTTCAGGAATTTCAAGACATGTATTTAAAATACATGGTACATTTTTACAAAAAAACATCAGAGATACTTGAGCCAGAGTCAGACACTCAAGCATTGATTGGAAGTAATTTTATTTTATTAAGCTGTGAGGTTGTCAAGTAAATCAAGTAGTAACACATTTTTGTGGTCAAAACATTTTCCTGAAGTGGAGCTTTGCATTTCTGGCACAGAAAACATTTCCCCTGAATTCAAAATGCTGTGTAAGAAAAGTAAACTAAATACTTTTGCATGTCCATATTTATATGAGAAGATTGATACCAGAGTACTATCCATTCAACTGTAAGCAAGAAAGCAGGTACGCATATTTCCCCAGATGTCAAACTATTCCTTTATCTGTCCATAAAGGCTGACTTCCAACATATCCAATCTTACTGACTCCAAATCATCAAACTGATTGAAAATCTGCTCATGGCAAAGAGAATAAAATAATCATGTTGAATGTTGAGCAGTAATCAACACGTCTCTAAATCCTTGACATTAAAGACCGGAGACAGTAATTCCCTCGCCAGTACCAACAAAGTCTTTCGTGTCACATTTTTAAATGAGGAAACACGACATCAAATATCACGAGCAATGTTGAGGACTACCAGTGTCTTCAAGAGGGAGGGTTAGGCGTCTGGCCTGAAAGGACAAAGAGCAAATCAAGCCCTCTGTTGATTGCCACTCAGACAAAACTGGCCATTGCCCTGGCAAATTAGAGTGTGGACATGGAGGGTCTATCCCACTGGGCGCAGGAAGCCACAGGTGTACTTTTAATTAGGAGTGCACCATTTCCCATCATTAAATACGCTGCATGCACAGTGGCTGTAAAAAGAAACCAAGGTAGTTGGACACACAATCTTAACAGAAATGCACTGATCTGAACTGCATGATCATACAACATTACAATGGATCTCAACCAGAAGTGGTTGAGAAGACTCGCTCAGTTGACTTTTGACTGAAACGGTTTCAATTACATACTCATACGCCTCTATATGACCTACATAAGTAAACGTGACCATCAGCGAGAATATTGGCTATCTCTACATAGTTATTCTGCATGCCTGTCATTGGGTCCAATTTCCCGTGACATCAGATAAAACGATTTAAGGCGCGCAGGTTCACCAGATACTCAAGCACTGCCATTTCTGTCCACATGGAGCGCCAAAATCAACACAAAATGACAGTTCCTCTTAGTAAAAGTAAACTTTTGTATTTTGGACTAGAGTATTTACATTTTATTTATCCGCTCACTCCTCCCTTTCCAAGACTGCAGTAACGTGAGCTGCCAAGTGCAAAACCATAGTAACACCGTTCGCCTTTCTCAGAGGCCACCCTTACCATATTAACATTAGTTTTGGATACAACAGAAGTCAGACGGTGGATGTCAGTACCATGGTGTGGCACTCTGCAGCTCACGTTACCACAGTTTCACAAGCGTGTTGGAGAACTACGGTGGCTTTCAGGTAACGTAAAAACGCAAATGGCCCTTTCTAGAACCAGTGTTTGGTTTGTTTGTTCTGGGCTACTGTAGAAACATGGCGGTGCACATAGACACATAGACTGTATGTAAGAAGCGGACGTAGTCATCGTGACGTCACCCATTGGTTTTGAATCCTCGAGTTCAGCGTTTTGGCCGTTGCCGTCTTGGCTTTTTGCAACCATTGAACAGAAGCATATTTGGGTTTGCAGAGGAGTGACGTAGACACACTGTATACGGCTCCGGTAGCAGCAGCGACCTGTCAATCACAGTAAGCCCGCCCTGAAGCATACTCCCCTTTATGGTCTATTTTACTCTAAATGGGACCATCATTTACCACATGAACATCATGCTGTATTGAAGAAGACCACACATTTTGCTCATGGATCCCCCCGTAACTGGCTATTATAAGAAATTAAAAAAGAACAAATTTGTGCAGCGGAACTTGGTTTTTTCTTCTTTCCTCTCCTGTTATTAATCTCACGACCCCTCAGATGTATTCATGATAACTAGGTTAGAACTGGACGACACTAGTAGCTCCAAGTTCCAACAGTAAAACACGGCATATGCATTGATACATCAATATTTACAATCTAGTTATGGGGGAAGTTTTTTACAGAAGTACTTTTGCTTTTGGTACTTAAAGTATCTTCAACCAGTTCTGTACATTATAGGTGACTGGTGACTGATTTGATCATTGTGGCGGCCAGCAGTGTTAGAGAATCCCACCACACAGACGTCCACACACAAACTTTATACCTGTCTTTCATCTGCCCTGTAGGTGTTTTTCTAAATAATGCAATAAAAAAAATCAATATGAGCTACAATCTTGTTGTCAAAAGTCTTTTGGATTCCTGTAGAGCACTTAAAATACTCTACATAAGTACATGGATCATTACACCATTTTCCTATGGATCCTCTACACAGCTGATGGTCTTGCTTGCCCACAAGGATCAAGTTGATTATCAGAGGAAACCACTTAAAACCGCAGTACAGCAGTAATACAACCATCTGCACAAGCTGTCTAACTCCATCTGCCTCAGTGTGTAACAACAAAGAACATAATGTAGTTAAAGAAGCTGTGGACACAGAAAGAGTACCAGCTTTATGTCTGTCTGACTCAAATGAACAGTTCTGAGTTTGTTCGTTCATTATTGATCACCTTGCGATATCATCTGATGGAGGTGTAGTCTGACTGTCTGCTGAGCTGCTGCTATCTTTGTAAAAGAAAGAAAAAGAAAATGTAAGATTTTGCATGCATACTGGCTCCCAGTGTAATGGGATCAGATGAATAAATAGTGTGGCAAAGAATTGGATATGAGCTGAATAAACAGCACAAATTTAGTGGCGACAAACAAGCGAAGGGAGGGCTTGTGAGAGTGTGTCTGTGTGGGGGGATGCCAAGAGATAGAGAGAGAAGGAGAGAAAGAGGTCCCTTTAACCCATTTTGTTTTATCATATGTGGCTTCAATGAGATCTGAATCCGGGGGGGGGGGGGGGGGGGGAAGTCTGATTCAGTTTCTATTATTTAAGAAAAAGCTCTTTGTCTTCTCAATTGTTTGTATAGCAGTAGGTCAATAGCTTAAATTGCAGTGGCATAATGTGACATTTACGCAAGTATGGCGTACAATAGGTACTCTACCTTACTTCGGTGTTAGCATGCTGTGCTGCTTTATACTTCTACTCCACTACAATTCAGAGGAAAATGTTGCACTTTTTACCTGATTTTATTGATGTTTCTAGCAAAGGAGATTTTACATACAAAACATATGAGTCTAGGCTAAACTACCGAGTAGTTTATAACATAATTCAAATTCACCTTGACAAGCTACAGTTACTTTTGATAGTTTAAGTACAGTTTGGTAATACTATTGTCAATGCATGACTTTTACTTGTAATGGAGTATTTTTACACTGCAGTAATAATACTTTTACTTGGGTAAAGGATCTAAATACTTCCTCTGACACTGCTTAAAATGTAACTTTCTATACCAAAGTAGGAGAGAGAGTGAGACACAGAGTTTCCCTTCTTCTTCAATTGTCTACATTTTTCTAGAGCTTGCAACAGAACGATGCATGGCCTTGGGTTGCCTGAAGGCTGTCATCACTCAGCTCCTGCTCCTGACACAAGCAAAGTTTCCAGGTCAGGCAGGAGCACAAATTCTGAACGCTAGGATATTCTGTATCAGGACAGGAAATCGCTGTGGCTGTCGCTCAGATCCCCTATCCATATTTCATGAATATTGTGAACTCTAATTATGTTGCTGGTCTGCACACTCACACTGATTCCACTTAACAGCCCACCACCACCACATCTGTATCGCTTCCCAGTGCCTGTGCCTGCTAGAAGAGATGTGAAAGGAAGTTTCTGTGATGTTCTCCCCTGGCTTGGGTCTTGAAATATACAAGCCACGTACACTCAGCTAATCAAAAGCGAAAAGCCATTAGAAGGGATGTAGAATATGTTCCACTTCACAATAGCTCTGCAGATTGCAGGGGCAGTTGTGGCACAGCGAGGATCGGTGACACACTGCCCCCTGCTGACACGTGGGAGGAACATCCATCTGCTCTTGTGGCATCAGTACAGTCTCAACCATTGTTTTAAAGAGCTAAATGGCAGCTTTTATAGGCCCTTCCTAAAATAGTTATCAGGTCAGCGTCCTCTTAACTGGGCAATTAAAGTCTATTTAAAATAAACACTGCTTCTGCATAGATCCTGGTTACTCTTTCTATGTGGTGCTTCCCTCTGCTGGGTTTTATTTCAAACCACAACTTCTAATATACTGAGAGAATAAGCTCTTTTATTTGACATATACTCCAGTAGAATGCCTTTTCATTGCAACATGAAATTATACTAATTAGGTCAATTTTCCTGGAAAAATCTAATCTGATCTATTGCAGGATTAAGCAACTTTACCTCAACACTCAGTCACATATTAATTGTTGAGTTACTCACTGAAGTTGTGTGCAATCTTCTTGTTGAGCATAATATCCTGGGTGCTGCTCTGCTCAGCCACACCAAACGTCCCCAGATCTTTAACGGCAAATTGCTCATATAAGAGCGATGTGTCGATTTCAATCCTCCCGGTGCAATCCTGTATCCAAAATGATTTTGCAATCTGCCAAGAAACAAATTAATTCAGGAGTGAGACTACTCCATTATGGGAGGAAATCAATGTGAGCATTACAAAAGAGCAACACTAGGGAAGCAATAACTTGACACTAAAAACAAAGAATAATTCACAACAATGATGCAATATCAGCAATAATGAAGTGAAACTAAGTTGAAACTGACCTTTCAGTGTTTGCCACAATAATAAAACACTGCTTCTAAATGTGAACAAGTTCCACTAATGAGACACTTTGTAAGCTTTATACGTAGATGACATAAAATAATATAAGTTTTAACTGTGACAGTTACCTTCTCTTTGCCAACCAGGTCCCAGTGGAAAGCCCTGGTACGTGGTTTCCTTGAATTCATCATGAATTTGAAGGGTAAAGGTGGTGGGGGTGGGACTCTCGGGGATGGAGGCTTTTTCTCAACTGACGTGCCTGATTCATGGTAAAGAGACTCTGGGACTGTGGAAGAGGGTGTGAGGGTAGTATTGGAGGGTGAGGGTTGAGGGGAAGAGGACGTAGGTAAGGCAAAGACATCAGGGGAGGTTGGTGATGGGACGGGAGGCAAAATACCAGGCCTGATAACATCAGTGTTGCTAGTGCTGCGAGGTTTCGGAACAGGCTTTGCACGATCGGCTGAGGGATAACTTTGACTCGTGTCACCAGCTGATAAATGATCTCCACCGCCAGAAGTGGGATCTGCATTTTCACAATCAAGTGGAGGATAAGTCGTATTTCTACCACCACCCAATTCACCACTTGACTCAAGCTCTGCGTTGGTGTCCTCTGCGTCTTCAGCTATGCTGAGATGTTGGAGGCCCTTTCTGTCCATAAACGTGCGTTCGTCCATGGACCTCCTCTTCCAGCCTGAACATAGTTTGTCAATAGCCTTAACCCAAGCATCTCGCTCCATCTGGACAGATCCAGGGGAAGTTGTTTGATCTGGTACAGGGACCCGGAACCTGCAATAAATCAACAAAACCTAACTCATTGGCTGGGATATCTCGGGGAACTGAAATTACACGAATTACACACTTTTACAAGGTCGTGAGTTAATTCGAAGAGAAACAGCTGATTTGATTAACTGTTTACTGTTTGTTTCCGCATCTTAAAAATCCTCACTCACTGGTACGTATTTTTGTGGGTGATCAGTGTGAACGCGTCGGAGCTGTTAGGTTTCTGTACACTGGTGTCGCCGTCCGACAGATGAATCACGATGGACGAGGGCACCGAGGATGTCACCTCAGTGTTAGCGAGGCCTCGTCGCCTGAAGGGGACCAGTATCAGCTGACCTGGATGGAGCTGGACCTCATATCTGGAACAAAATGAAGAAGGAAATGTTGGCCAAAAACAACAGGACCTGAGCTGTGTCTCAATTCCTCACTATGTACCAACTGTATTCAGTATGTACTGTATACAAGAAGAATATTATATCAGACAAAGTATTACTCAAATTAGAGTGTTTTAAATATGTTAGAAGATATTTACTGAATATGTAACTGAGAATGTGGGTGAGAACATGTGGCTACAAATCCTTTGTCATCGCTAACTTTGCTGCACATTTGTTGTGTATTTGTTTTACAATAGCAGCTTTACAGTAATAAGGACACATCCGTACTTCACCCATCTGAAGGATGCCAGGCCGCCCCGGTGCAGTAACAAGACGCCTTCCTGAAGTCTCTGTGATGCTTGAGGCTGCTGGCGTGTTTGTGCATTGACACTGTATATGTTCCCATAAATGATTTGATTCACGAGCTGCATCATCTGAGAACCAGGAAAACAAAGTCCCAATGTAAACATCACAAAACGGGAAAAGAAAAACAAGACTTTCCTCCTCATCGCACAAATAAGGGCAATATATCAATGTTATATCGATACTGTGAGACTAGATATCGTCTTATATGTGGATATCGTAATATGACACAAGTGTTGTGTTTTCCTAGTTTAAAAGGATGCATTACAGTAAAATGATGATAAAATATATAAAATATTATTTCCCTTTTCCCACTTAGTCAATATATCCACATGAGTGATGATTATTGATTAACCTCTCATTTTGTAAATATTTTGTAAAAGCACCAATGGTCAATCCTACAATAACTTTGCAATATCCATATCAAGGTATTTGGTAAACATTTCTGATTTTCTCCATATCTCCCAGCCGTACCACATTATTTGATGGTAAATTGCATATTTAAGTGTACAAACTAAGTATGAATTTACCTTGTGTTTGTCCTCCAGTGAAGTGGCCTCCAATTCATAATCATGATGTCCTTTAAAGGAAATGGTGAACCTAGAACCCACTCCATCATCACAACTTTTGACATTGTGGAAGGGAAGTTGCCGTTTGATGATGCCTTTCTCAATACTGCATAGCATTTTGGTCTTGAAATCGATCTGGGTTTTAACAAAGAGATGGTTTTAATTAGTTTATTAGCGCACATCTACTGTAAGACAGTAAAAGTGATCATATTTGATCTTCTGAGTTCTGAGCTAGCCTGCTGTTCCACCCTGAAATATCTCAAAAACTATTGGAGGGATTGCAATAAAAACAATTTCCGACATTTGCGGTCTCCAGAGGATGAATCCTACTGACTTTGTTGGTCCCCTGACTTGTCCTGTTCAAATTGGGTTCACATGTTCATGTCCCCCTCAGGATGAATTGTTATCACTTTGGTGATCAATTAGTTTTTACCTTATCAGGTACATTTTAATTAGTCCAATACTTTGGTTTATGACCATTTAGCTGCAAAGCAAATGACACTCCAATCAGCCTCAGTTGTACTTTAGTACAAATTAGCAAATGTTAGCATGCTAATACCCTAAACTAATATGGTACACATTATACATCATGTTAGTATTGCCGCTGTGAGCATTTCATGCTGAACCTCAAAGCTGTACAAGTAGCTTCACAGAGCTGCTCGGCTGCTGGCTTTATGATCTTAATCATGTTTGGTTGTTGTTGTTTTAACTCACCTGAAGAACCCTCTTCTGCCATCTGTAGTGATTGTGTTTGTTAACACTGAAGTTGTACTGTGAGGGCTGTGGTTCCTGCAACCACAGCCAAAAAAAACAAATGTCAGACATGAATACCTATGTAAATCTCCTTTTAGTGAACAAGTAGCATCCTCAGGACACTATCTTTTGTCCTTTATCTGTTTCCTGCTAAGGCACAGACAAAACGTCTGCTACATTCCTTAAAAAATAAATACACCTGTCCTCATCAAACTGGCCACATACAGATGTATTTTTAAACCGATCCAGCAGGCTGAGCAGGTCGTTAACAATATATACAAGACATGTTTCCTCCAGAGTTCCCAAGTAGGTCATTCACAAAGCAATATAAGATGCAAATTATATCTTTAAAATGAATACACTTCAATGTGGCAGAGAGCCAGATGAGACGATTGATGCCACTCTGTATGTGTTGGGGAGATGGGGACGTTCGTGAACACAACATCATTGTTTTAAAGCCCGCAAACTTAACTGAATTGGTTCATTTTCACTGCTTTCATGTTGTTTTCAACAGCTGTTTCCAGTGAAATAGCTCTGAAGACCCACTGTGCGCTACCTGCCTAACACCAAACGGTAAGTCCCCCATTTGTATCAAAATGCCATACTCAAAATCAGGTTGACAGAACTTCAGGATCACAACCCTCAAACTAGTGAGGAATTGATTTAAAATGCTCACACCTCTTCAGCCACTGTCTTCTGATTAGGCCCCTGCTTCCCGTCCTCCCTGGCCTGGTTCAGGGCGTCCTCGATGGACAATTCACCGTTCTTCACCCTTAGCATGATGCTCAGCTGCTTCTCATTGCTCAACTGAAAGCACAACAAGGTACATATTCTTTCTTTTTAAGAAGTCATCTCTATTGTGAGCTACGCATACTCTACGTGAACCATTCTGGTTAGTATTTCCCAAAATATGCATGGTGGTGTAATAAAAACTAGCCTTTTAAAGTGTGGCAAACAAACAAATAAATCCTAGGGTTTTACTACAATGACATTTTCAAACCTCCTTTAGGGCTTTTATGCTTTTTTTCCATTTAGCTGACATGCAGTATTCTTTTCACCAAATCTTCTATTATGTGTGGAGCTTGATAAGAGAGACCAGTTGTTTCAGGCTCAGTTCACTGGAATTGTAAAGAGGAACCACTGCGTTTCAAAGTACAATCAGAATCTGCATCTTTAAGATACGTGCAATTACGGGAACGTACTTCCGTAAATCAGTCATTGTTTGTCACATTTCTGAGTAAAGAGGTGATTCGTTTGTGGGAAACTTCAAACAGCAGGGAAGTCAGGTTGAATTGAGGAAGTAAGAAACGCTTGAGAGACTCCCATAAAACAAAGCTTTATTTCCTCTTGCTGCACAGTGGAAGCGAGAGGGCTGATTTGCAGAAGCAATGATTTTACACTTTCGTGGTAAAGTAGGACTTGAGACTTGCTGCTGAAAGGACTTACTGCTTGATGCTTGCTCCCTTGTCTAAGTATATGAACTGAAATCTTACCTGTGGCAAGTGCTCGGTGTGTCTGTCCATTCTGGATTGATTGTCCTTCTTCTTTGATCCTAAATTTTGGATCATAACTGTTTAGATTTCACAGGAAAATCCATGCAGCCAGACAGTCCAACAAACCGATCCTCCTTTAAAGCAAAGATATGAAAGATGCTTTGGTTTTTTTTTTTGTCAGGCAAGACCTAAATTACAAATCTGCTTCTCTCACTGGGGGAAAACAACAGTGCTGTGATTTGGGTCAGTCTTTCTGCGGCCGCCCTCTTTGGATTAAAGGTTTACTTTTTCTAGGTTGTAAAGCAGGTAGAGGCAGTTCAGCCACACCCACTGCAGAGCAGCAAGCATTTCCTGCAAGTTTACGTGTCTCCACTTGCAGAACAATGCGCCTTATCTGCTGCTCAACCTGTTTGACCCAGCGGAGATAGCTGAGAAACATGCCGCTGTTTCCATTACCACAACAATACAATGAAATACACTAATGCACTTTATACCTCTCATGTATTCTAATCAGAATGTAATTGCCTATAGCCATATGAAATATGACTTAATTGTAATGTACAGTTTTGAGGGAAAATGAAGATGAAATCAACCACAAACTTCTAAAGCAACACATGTAAACTTTTCATAGTATTTTTATAAAAAATGATTTCACCCATAAAAGGTGGATTCAACAACAACAGAGTAGTTTGGCACTTTATTAATGGTTAATATATCCGACTGAATTCTCAGCAAAACTGTTCAGAACTACTGACTGAAATTTAAGCTACTATTTCATTCTCAAAAATGGACGAATAAGTTATTTTGCTATGTAGGAAGAGAGAAGCACATTAGGACTAGATTAGACGTATATTTCTATTCTTTGTTCAAGAAAAAATGGAAAATGTCTTGTACAGAGTGATGAAACGTTTACATTTTACCCTTCACCCACCCTTCCATCATCACTTCCTCCCCAGTCCTGGTCTTTAATGTTGAGTAGGGCTAATACAAGAAAAGCAACACAAAAAAGTGCATGTATACGAACACAAATGTCAGTGTAAAAGAAGAAGAAAAACACAAAAATACACACTTATTCAAAATAACTTCTCATACAGGTATCCTGTAACAGGAATGACAAGAGATCCTACAACTAGGAATAGCATGAAGGTAAAGTCAGTGATTTGTACTGAAGCATTTTTTTACAAAACTTCATGTCTGATATATGAGGGAAATGTACAAAATTCAAATGTGTCATTATATAAATATTCCTCTAAAATGGCATCATGTTCAATGTGTGCACAGGAAAAGAACACAAATATTATTATTATCAGGAATCCATTGGAATTTCCAGCAAGTGATTGGTTGTGAGAAATAAAGTGCGCATGTGCCTCTTTAGCTGTACCCGCTGTACATATGCCGTAATTGCATGAATACACACGCAACAAAATCTGAATGGTGTAGGGCTCACTCGATTACGTTTTAGACACTTTAAATGGTCAGTGCGCATGTCTGAACACAGCAGCAGCACCTTCACTAACAGTCACAAGCTGAGCGTGTTAGGAAATCCCCCCCTGGTGACAAATTATTGGGAAATCCCTGGATCTGGTGTAGTTTCAGGCTCGAGGCACATGTGTGACCGAGAACAATGAAAGAAATAAGCCTCTGTTGCCTATAAAAGCGAATTACCCTTTTTAAATGCAACGTATTGAATAATATAATAATATGATTTACTACATGTTGTTTTTTTATTGATGTAACTAGGGTGATACATTCAACTAGGACATAAGAAACTATATTACTATACTACAAAATGAATAAATCAAAGAACAAGAGAGGAGCGAAAAAAACATAATAATACAAATACTAACTTAACAGGCAATAACATTCTTTATAAGATTCCTGGAGCAAATTAAGTATATGAGCACATGTGTTATTGTTTATAGTTTGGATAGACACTATGCACTTTCCAAACTCAATCCTCAAGGGTTCAAACGAACCATGAATGAATGAATTGACAGTCCCTTCTGGACATTTTAGGAACCAAACTGCCGTCACGATACTATTAATTTACAGGAAACGGTCAAGAAAGAAAAAAACACACACACAGGAAATACCCTTAGAGCAGCTCCTCCCTTAAGAGGGCACACTTGAGAGTATAGCGACACACACTGTTGCTGTTGAAGCGGAGAGCAACATGCCGCGGACACGATCCACTAAAATGCATCTTTTGCTGCTGCTGATAATGATGATCATGGGTTGTTCGGTGAGTAATCTAATCAATGTATTTCTTTGTTAGATAGTAGGATAAGTAGCAGCATTTACGCTTTATCGTTTAGTCGTGGGATTGTTGGCTATATAATTGGTGCTAATTCTAAATCATTCTATTGGTATTTTTACTCAGATGTACAGCTAAATGTGATATTATGGGCGAAATTGTGCATTTCACGGTTATTTCACGGTTACACCCTTTGACGCACGTCTGTTACAAGTTACTTTCACTTTCGTTTAACTCGCAGCAGTAAAAACGCATGACTTGTTTCTTTTCTTAATTACACAAAATACGCAAAATAATGATATTAAAGCAGATACAATGTGCAAAAGAAAGAACGAGTGGCAGCTGGCATTCAGTTTCAGAGTTGACAGCTTCTTGAATGTTTGGGACTTTCCGTCACGCCTCATCCAGTCTGCTCTGGAGAGGAAGTGGTCCAACAGCCGCGACAGAGACATGATATGCTCTTATTCATGTGCTCATGTTCACTGCTCTTATTCATGCTCTTATTCATGTTCACTGCTCTTATTCATGTGTTCATGTTCACTGCTCTTATTCATGTTCACTGCTCTTATTCCCGCTTGTTGTCATACAGGTGATGACCGCTGCTCAGCCCTGCGACCCTCTAACTCAATATGAGAAGAATGGGGGGTGCTGCAAAATGTGTGGTCCAGGTACGTAAACATGCTCCGCTGACTTTGTTTGCATATCTAAAAATGATCCAGGAACATGTTACTTCTATTATTGCAGCCACACAGGCACTCGCTGTCCTAAAAACATGAACAATTGGGAGCCACGTAGTCTATATCGAGGTGTAAATGTAATGGATGTCCCCCCCATAGCTACATGAGTTAAATACACGTTAAAGGTACAGCATATAGAAGTCACAGATGGCAAAAAGTAGCACATTTATCAAAGAGCATGATCACTGATGCTAATAACATTTACTTTTGCTTTCAATTTGCTTTTTTCCTTCGTTGGTTTCTCTTTCACTCTCCCCATCCCAATGTCCACAGGAACAGAAATAGTTCAACATTTTGGGAAATCGTCTTATTAGATTTCTCGCCAAGATTATGAGAAGATCGATACCTCGCTCATAATCGTCTGTTAGATATTAAGCTACATCCAGGTAGAACATCAGGAACTTTCTCAAAAATAGTGGGCGGGGGGGAAACATTCTCTGGCTCCAGCTTTTCAAATTCGATGATTTGCTAATTTTCGCAACATTGTGAAGTGAATATCTTTTGGTTTTGTACTTTTGGTGGAACAAACCAGACATTTTAAGATGTCACCTTGGGAATTTGTAATGGGCATTAGGATTTAACATGTCACAGACTAAACTAAACTATACCAAAATAAATATCCAGCAGACCTGCAGAGCACACAACCCCACGCGAAATTGCAACTTCTTGTTTTTACACTTTGTCTTTTGTAAACTAATCCGAAACATGTTAATTAGTGAGATTTAGAGGAGCTGGTGGAGGCATTGTTTTGTTACCGTCCTTTAGACAGAGCAGGCTAGCCTGTGTTCAGTCTTTATGCTAAGCTAACTGTCCCCTGGATGTAACTATGTAGTTAACGGACAGATAGGAGAATGGTATCAATCTTGTCATCTAACTCTCAGCGAGAAAGCTTATTTCTCCAAAACTATCTAACTACTCCATGAAGCCACATGTCCCCATTTACTGTATATACCTGAGATGAATATTATAGTACTGCACAGATTGTTGACTATGAATAAGAACTTACTGTATGTTTTTTCAGGGACCAGAATGCCGTCCGGTGATACTTGTCTGGATCCTCAGTGCACAGAATGTGGAGACAATGAGTATCAGGATAAATACACAACTGAAACCAAGTGTCAACGTCAACCATACTGTGACCCACGTAAGAACTAAACACAACTGTTGCTAGGTATACACTGATAGACTTTAGTTCGATGTAGCACAATTTACAACTTGTGTCCATTCTACTTTCAGATAAGAACTTTAATGTTAGTGTCCAGAAGAACAAGAAGGAACGAAGCACCTGCATGTGTAAAGAGGGATTCCACTGCTCCAGTGCAGAATGTATAACCTGTGTGCCACACACACCCTGTAAACCAGGACACGGAGCTCGATCCATAGGTATGACACATCGCTTTGATTCACATTCAAATGTAAAGAATGGCCAGCTTTGTTTTGACAATGTGCTGAATCTTTCACACTCTGCTTTCAGGCAACCACACGCATAACACAGTGTGTCAGAAATGCACAGAGGGCACATTTTCTGAAGACAACTCATGGGGCGATGTCTGCAAGAAATGGACAATGTAAGTGCAGGAACTCAAATTCCCACGTCCAAAAATCTCACACCTATAGAACCTCAGTTTACTATTTAATCTCGGCTTGTGTATTTCGGCAAACAAACCTTCAAAAGAACAACACCTTTTTGTCCTCAAGGCTGTTTCAGAGATAAACATGGAAATGATTTCTTCTCATTTTGGTTTTTGTCTTGTCATGGGCTCCCTCAAGCTTACTAAGTCACTTATAAAGGAAACAATTCAGAAAATCCACTTATTTGCGCTTTTACAAAGAGTTCAATGAAAAGATCAATACCACTCTCATATATATATATATATATATATATTAATCAGCAGCAGGCCTAGAAATAGTCTAGCTCTTAACCCCTCGTTATGACATCTTAATCAGTGAGCTTCAGAAGTGCTAGTTGGTGTGTTTTTGTTACCTTGCCAGGCTAGCTGTTTCCCCCTATTTCTTATGTTTATGTTTCTATGCTAAGCTAACTAGCTGTAGCTGTATATTTGCTGGTTAGGTAGGAGAGTGGCATTGATCTTTTCATCAAACTCTCTGTAGGAAAGCACATTTCCCATAATGTCCTACGCAGGAACTTTTTTTTTGTCACTTTAGCAGAGTACCCTATTCACCAAACATGTCAGTATGCTTGAATGGGAGTTGAATATGAAACTTCAGGTCATGTAATCACCTGAATCTGAAACCAGGAATTATCCTTTAACACTGTAAAATCCTCTGCAGATGTATGGATGGATACCATGTTGAAAAAGAAGGAACAGACCTGTCTGACAACATCTGTGGTAAGTTCTGCGTAGGCTGATAAATTGTAAAAGTTTCTCACTTTTCACTCTCCTGCCATCTGCAGCCGTGTGGTTTGTGGTGGCTTGCTTAAAGCGAAACTATGGAGGCGATGTGATGATAGATCTCGTAAACCTGTGTTGGTCTGCGGTTTTGAGTGTGTGATTAACAGCTTTCACCGACACATTGTTTAAATTCATGTCTGGACTCCACTGTGTTTTAACGGCTGAATAACCACATTTTTAGAATTTAAAAGTAAGAATGATACAAGCATATGTGATTAATGTTTTTTCTCTCTTTTTCTTGTGTTGCAGAGGAAACCTCACGGTCACATGGAGTTGTGATCGGAATTGTGTGTTTTGTGGGTCTCCTTGGGTTTATAGGTTGTGCTTGCTGGTGTTGTTTTTGCAAAGGTACGTTGTGCTTTAAATGCTCTCTTTTATGACATGTTCAAGTTTCATTAATCCACTTACTGTACTCATGTTCTCTGTTTTTTCTGCGTTAAACCAGGAGACACAAAAGGAAAAGTGAAGGTAAATGTGATTTTCATCCTACGTTGTTGACTGACTGAAGTAACCTGTAGCATTCTGAAAACGATCCAACCAGTGGGTGGTTAGCTTAGCTTGGCATAAAGTCTAGAAACAGGGGGAATAGCTCGCCTCACTAGTAAACTAGTTGTGTGTGATTTATTTAAAACGAACACAAACTGAAGTTTGAAGACAACAAGTTGTGTTTTGTGTACTTTTTTAAACAGAGCCAGGATAGCTGTTAAACAGTCTTTATGCTAAGCTAAGCTAACTGACTGCTGGTACTAGCTTTCATTTTTAGCCATCAGCCATGAGAGTCGCGTGAATCTTCTCATTTAACTATCTACAAAAAAGTGAATGAGGTCAATTCCTAAAATGTTAAACTATTATTTTAAATGACATTTAATTTGGGGTCTACAGGGTGGAACGGTGTTAACATTCTTAATCTCATAATCTAATAATGGAAACCAGGTTTTCTATTAATGTGGAAGTGGAGTAATCTCTTACATTCAGAGCATATAAACACACTGACAAACTACAACTGTTGACCTTGAATTCATGAAAAAAGTTTTTTCTATGGCCACAACTGATATGTAATATTCCATATTTCTTATATTTCTACATTTGAACGCTATTTTACTCTCTTGTAGGTCTGTTTTGAGTCATGTCGGGGCGACAAAAGGGAGCCACTGAGAGAAACCAAAGTGCTGATAACAAACCCAACTGATCCTACTGAGGAAGAGTCCATGATGCATGAGCTGCAGTCCTCTCAAGAGGAGGCTGGTGTGAGGACACCGGAGGAAAACGAGGATGAGCTGAGCCAGGAAGTGTTACCAGATTTAGCTCTCAGTGAAAATGGAAACTATGTGACTCAGGAAAATGGGAAATCGTCAATCCTTTCTCGACAGGAATCACAAACGCAGACATTTACAGACTGAAAGCCGCCGCTGTCACTATGATCATTGCTGATAGCATGTAATTATGAATTGAACCTGTTGTGTAATGTTGCCCTATGTTTCTGTTGTACATAGTTTCCCCCTTATGATGTGTATAGTAGCGCTAAGTGTTTACAGTATATTGAACTCATTCTCTAATAATGGAGTTGTAGTGTAACTACTTTAGAAACTACATTCTACTGCTGTGTATGGCATATGTTGTATTTTTAAAGTTAGTAGCATTCTTCATTTTGTCATTGTATTATATGTTAATCTTTTAGATTGCGTAATTTAAAAAAATACATAATTGTACAAAGTTATGTTATGGGGATAGTTGTGAATGGAAAACGCATGTAATTTAAAAAACATTTGAATTTGCATTAAAATGCACGCCACTTCAATGTTAATCCGGAGTGTTTCTTTTTCCTGCTATTTGTTAGTGTGTCTATTAAATGCAGGGGTTTTCAAAGTCTGTCACTAAAATCGAGTCAGTTCCCATAATGCCTTGGGGGACATTATGAGGAAGTATAATGTCCTTCTAAATCCATGCTAACTCAAGTTCAGTCATTATTATCTGTTTGTTTACGGAAGAATGGCAGCGTTGAAAGTGAGCCGAATTCGCTACAAGCTGTTCATCTTTGCAGTGGACCCACGGGTGTTCGGACACCTATTACCGGATCACTTTGATACTCACGAAAAAACGTAAAAACATGAAGATTCTCAGTCAATTCCTGGAGTTTAAATGAGCGTTCATGATATCAAAGCGGATTTATGGACGTTTATTCGTGATGGCCATTGGAGATAATAATATCCTTGGAAAGTGTAAGTCACGTTCAATCGGAAAATATATGTTTAACCATTGTCTTATTTACTGAATCCTAACATTTAACGAACATGCACCTGTTGCTTCTACCTCCCAGCGCAGATTGGATGGAATGTGTCGTGCTGTAGTTCCACTTAGTTTCCTCAGAGGGGCGCGATAGCTTCACTGTAGACTGTTGGAAATGCAGCTCATCAAATAGTGTCTCAGTGCCCCACTGCTGAAATATGTTCTTTGTAAACTGGAACTATAAGGAGTAGAAACCCGTGTAATTAGGTATGCTACCACTGTAAAAATCCAAATCAAAAGGAGATAGTTTTAGAAGTAGCTCTTAACATTTTGAAGTTTTGTGACATTCTATTATATTCATCTGTTTGTTGTGAGAAAATGGGCTCAGATAAGAGCTAATCTGCCCTCTGTGTGTTCCCGTTTGTAGGGATTTGCATGCAGAGGCGAGGCCAGAAGACAAGGCAACAACGCGCCCAGGGGCTTTCTCATTATCCCGGGATTAATGAAGGTACAGCCCTTTGAATTTACACGGAAACGTGATAGTGAAGAATCCTTCTTCCAGACCCTAAACGTAACTTGGAACAGACACGTGAGCCTGCTGCGGCTGCTGCCTAATCTAAAGTCAATTTTATATTGCAGAGGATAAATTGGCTAAAATAAACACAACTATCAACATGCAGTCACACAGGCATTTCAAAAAACTCGGAGTGGAATTGTTCAACGTGTAATGGCAGGGATTACTCAGCAACAATCTGGCCCAAAACCTGTTTGGGAAGATTAAATAGACTTGGGTCTTGGGTTTGATATGCAAAGTAAGGCCAATACTCTCTTTGTACTCATCCAATTTACATGAATAAGCCAACTTCTCTTTTAATCTTACATGGGAATTTAAATTCATCTTGAAGAAAATGCTACCTTCTGTGCCCTTATTAACACAAACTGTTATAGACCAGTCAAAACAATTTTATTTAGATGCTGAACTTTATTTAAGCAAAATATTTCTTCATGAATAGACAAAGGAAACATAATTTACATGTTGGCGATGGAAAAATACATCTACATTTATTTACAACATGTGTATAGTCTTTGGTCTCAAAACAGGTTTTCGTTTCACTGCAAACTTCAGGAATAATCGACCAACTCCCTGAGGTTTGAAAGTTTAAAGTGCATAGAAGTGGAAAAGTGTCTCTCACGTGTGTCTAAATAGCCACTCAGACCATTTCACGAGTGGTGTAACATGACGGAACGAACAGTCCGTTTCTTGAAGCCCACTCGGCCCACAGTTTACCGGCCGGGTGGTAAATATTGTCCAGGGGTTTCTTAACAGTCTCTGAGGTGGCGGTCTCGGCCAAAGACCAGATTTTGGGTTTCTGACAGGCAATGTTTTCTTTACTCTCCGATAGCGTGTGATCAGAGTCGCTCTCTTCAACTTTCTTAACAAGTGCAAGTTTTCTGTCCTCGTGCTCGCTGCTTGGCTGCTGCGGCATCTCCAACCGCGCACCCACACACGCTGAGCTGTCCAAAGCGCCGTCTTCGTGCTCATCGGTGTGTGCGGAGTCACCTCGAGGCTCTTCCTCATCCAGATGACAGTTCTGCGTGGAACTGTCTGCATCGTCGCTCTCTCCCTCCTGCTCATCATCCTCCTCCTCGTCTGATTTCCCCTTACACGCCCAGCTGACCCTGTTCTCCTTCTTCAGGCGTCGCCTTGCGTTGGCGAACCAGGTGGAGACCTGCGTGAGGCTCATTTTGGTGATGATGGCGAGCATGATTTTCTCGCCCTTGGTCGGATACGGGTTCTTCAGGTGCTCGTTAAGCCAGGCCTTGAGCGCGCCGGTGCTCTCTCGGGTGGCCACTTTGGCGACCCTACCGGGATCCTCGGCTGCTCCAGGGCGATACGGTGGATAGAAAGCCCCCCCTCGAGCCAGTAGCGCGTGATGGTAGGGAGAGGTGGCCTTCAAGTCGAAACCGTTGTTCTGGAAAACAGAGAGAAGGAACGTAAGAGCTAGCAAAGGAATCTCGATTGTGCGCAATTACGCACGGATTTGACGACCCTTGACCCAGAGCACACAATTCAATTGTTTATAGACAGAAATGTAATAAAGGGGAACGTTTCCTGAACTCGTGGATTCTGGGAACGTTTTTGAGGCTTTAGGCTAACATAACGTAAGTACGACTCAGTGTGTGAGAGTAAATTCTCCACGATGCCTTTTTCTGAAAATGAGTTGTTAAGCTTCTCCAAAATCAGATTTTACTTACGTCTCTGTTTAAAAGTAGGTTGTAATGATTCCACTTGAGATTTTAATGTAAGTTCTGAATTACTTTGTGAATTATCAACTCACCATGTGTGTGATGTGCCTGTGGTGTGGATAGGGGATGAAGTTGTATCCCTGTAGTCCAGAGTACGTTATTGGAATTCCAGCTGCCATCGCTGCCAGATGCTGCGCCTGTTGCTGCTGCACACTCGGTGGGCATCCCAGCACCGGGAACTGATATCCAGTCGGCATGCTGATGTTCCGCTCCAAGAAAAAGCTGCCAATTCCAGTATGCGATGCGGGCATCTTTCCTGCGTCCCAGCTATTCGGCTTTGAGTGGCAATCCGACCTCCTGGATCTATTTATATACACCCAGCTGCCAGCGTGTGTTTGTAGGGGGGTGAGCGGGGGTGGGGGTGGGGTGGGGGGGGGGGGGGGGGGGGGGGGGGGGGGGGGGGGGGGGGGGGTGGGGGGGGGTGAGTGAGCAGGGGGAGGTCCCACTGGTAGTGACTGACAGCTACGTTCAAAAGACCCACAGCTTTCACTGGCAACAAATCCCATCAAAGAGGCCCTCCGCTGTTCCTTTTAACGTTTTCGTGGAGGAGCTAAATATGTGCTGCTTATCGCAACACAAGATTTGTTTGAAAAGACCTGAAGTTTCAATTCAAATGCAACATTTTTCTTTTGAGAGGTGAATAAAGACTCAGACTTTACCATCGGCTCATATTTTGTCATAGAAATACAGTCTTTAGGTTTGTATTATTGATCTCATTTTGATAGCAGCCCAAAATAAAACTTTTTTTCTTTCTTTTTTTTTTACATTTCATAGCTCATAAACAGAAGACGAAACGAGTCATTATTTGATTTTCCATTTATACGTTTTAATCGTTTTTATTTTGTTTTTATTTTACCTCTTTAGTTTTCAAGACATAGAAACTTACACCAGTTTGATGTATTTTTAAAGACGGATTTAACACTTCGCATGTCTAGCACTAATCGCCGGAGAGCTTAGAAAATGACCTGAATTCAGTTAACAACATCCCGCCAGTCTCTACTGTCGCATATGACACTTCATCCTCTACAGATCTGTAGTTTTGTGAATTGAATTAACCATCTCGATGACATTAAATTACGCGAATAAACAATTAAAGTACGTTTTACGCATGTATGCGTAAAAGTGTCACTATACGGATGTGTTACATTCTCCAAAATAAACCTCTTGCAGTTCTTTCATTAAATAATTGAATGAATATAACCAAGTTGTCTTTTAGAACCATATCTTTTTATTTGTTAATTTATTGACTGAACCATAACAAACTGCCCTTTTACATGTCGGATGGCATTTTTTTTGAATGAAGCACAACGTTTCAATGGTCCTAATTAAACGAGGTTAAGTGAAACAGGTGTTGACTAATGTATATGATAATTGTGAGATAACAGATGCTAATGTATGTGTGTGTGGAGGGGGTTGTTGGAGATAAGAGGAGAAGATTACACTTCTTATTCCACTGTCTCTCCCCCCTTCATACCCTTCAAAAGAGCCACATAAGCTCTGTGTTTGGGTTCAAGGGAGCTTCACCTCTTTTATCTTGCATAATTTGTATTATTATATTAACCCTATTGAGAGGGGTAGTGCTGGGGGCGATACTGACAAAAGTATTAAAGTGAAAAGACATGCAGTGATGATACCTAAAGCCACTTTACATATATTTATTTTACAATATTTTCTGTTTAGATTTTTATTTCAGTTTTTGTTACATTTTTACTTTAAGCCCAAAATGTACTCCACTTTTATAACCTTGTTACCTTGAGTTTTAACCTTCAATTGCCTAAAGTTTTTATTAACTATAACTCTTTTCACTTAACCTCAATAAGTTGCTTTTTTCTGCATTTGCTTTCGATGAAACTCTTTTAAAATCTGTCCATTTCTTTAGCCGATAGGCGTATAATGAGACATGCTTTACTGTCTTCTTCATGTCGTGCATCCTTTGTTTCTTATTTTGAAGAAATGCATTGGTCCTCACTGTTAATAACACCTGCATACAAGTAAATTGCAGACTTATGAACTGAATTATTTCTAATATTTAAGCCTCACATTAGCCTATAAGTGTGCACATACACATATTTAACATATCTGAGCGTGTCCATCTGACTTTATAAAAGTTACACCAGCAGTTGATATTCTTTTTTCCTAATTATTTGAAACAGTTAAAAGGATAACTTGCAAATGTATGGGGGGGGGGTGATGTACACTACATCAACAAATGTAGTGTATTGATTTCCTTGTTGCAGGTAATTTACATACTAAGAATGTACGCTCAGTTTTCAGCTTATTAGGTACAGCTTGCTGAAAACAATGCAGTCTAATACAAAGGTTCAACACAAAGCTCTACCTTAATGAAGATTATAATGTTGCTAAAAAAATATTTTAGAGAGCTGTTGGCTGTGATGCAGTGTCATCCTTTATGAAATACACACAATTAAGTGAATTCAAAATAATGCAAAATTGTAAATATTAAGTTAATCTTTCGTAAAAATAGAAAATTGTGCAAGTTACAACAATTTCTACAATTAACCATTGTTTTATTATCGACCAATATGAAGAAATGAATACATTGTTTTTACTCCGAAAACAAAACCACGTCAACTTCTGAACTCATTGCTCAAACACTAAATTCAACAGCGGAATTGCCATGTAATGTATTATAATGTGTTTTCTGTCGGTGTCAGTACTTCCGTATACTTAAAATGCATCGTGAGAGACCCGAAGAGACGAGAAGAAATGCTGAAACAATTTATGGATTATTCAATTGAAAAATAATATACTCCTATTTTGAATGGAGTAATCGATTAAGTCAAGCATTAACAGGGAAAAAATGCTACACATTATCAAGTTCCAGCTTTATACAATAATAATAATAATAATAAACTCAATATCTTTGGGTTTTGGACTTTTGGTCAGACAAGACATTTGAAGATGTAATTTGGGCATCTTTTGAACAGTTTGACATTTGTGGTCCAAACGGTCTAAATAGTCTGATTTACTGAAAATGAAAATAATCGCTTATATTGCTGACCTCTCCTCTTTTGTTTCTCCCACCATATCCCCGTAGTTATCATAAGAGGTGTTTGTAAATATTATGTTGCATAATTGAGGGTAGACTAGTGTGTAATGACGGACCCAAATGTGAAGAGAGAGAAACTAAAACGTGGTAAAGGAGGAATTTCTTTGGGTTGGGTCCACAGAACCTAAAGCAAATTTGAACAAGAGCAACAATAGTTCCAGCTGGAGTGCAAAGAGAAGGAGGCCTAAGGCATCAGTAGTCTACATCTCACAACACAAACAGCTCAGGGCAGCGGCCTTTGTCCCTCTTGTAGAACCCCTTTTCATTCTCTTCCTCTTTTGGCAGCTCCGCCACAATGCAGGTGTTGGTCTTGCTCTGACAGGTTGAATTTGTGCTGTTTGCCATTAGGATGTCAGTCGTTTGCAGGAGAGAGAAGTGACCAAATGGAAGACGATTGTTCTCAGCACCCAAAGAGATACAGTACAAGATAGCAAAGAGGATGGACTTATCTTTATCTGTGAGAAGAGAGTCATTCCTCTGTATTGAAATAGTGCTGTGAACCTTCCTTTATCTACAAATCCTGTGCATATTCCACACAACTCACTGCACAGAAAGCCCCTGGCTTTGGTTGAACATGCAGAACGACAGTGCGAGGGGCTAATGAGCAGGTCAGGACAAAAGGTTTAGGTGTGACCTCAATTACAGGCAATCCCCTACCTGCGAGTCGACAAAGGGACGAAACATGCAATTAGAATAACTCATAGGTAGGTGTGAACAAGACAACAAAAGCCTAAAGAGAATCCGCAGAGTCTTCCACACCTATTGCTTGTTAGTTTATTTTTGCCGCACCAGATACTGAAGAGGGGAGAAAGTTGACAGACAGACTCATAGAAACTGAGCCGGAGGAGATCAAAGAATTATATTCATTTTAAGTGTATCGTGAAACATGCTTAGACGTTAAAAAAGCTAAAATGAAAAGATGAAAAAAAAAAGTGTATTTAAAGTGTGTTTTCAGACATTTTGCCAGAAAATGTATCTAGAGCCACAGAAAAATCCCAATAAAGACTTAAAGCTAAAATTCTAGAAAGAGATTTACATAGTGAGAAGCACAGATAATCAATTGACAACAAATGCATTATGCTCTCCAACCAGAACTCCCTAATGAGATTTTCCTGGGGCACCAACACAAATGGAGAGATGTAAGCAAAGTGTGAATGTTATCAAGCTCTCCCACCTCTTTACTATCTGACCCCCTCTTCCCCAGACCCCCCTCCACTCTTTGTCCTTTGTCGTTTTCTCTTATCAGGACCACTCTATCATTCTTTCAAAATAGTAGTGGCGCTGAAACCGCTTGCAAATGTAAGTATGTCTTTGTTTGGGGCCGGGCAGTGTCCCGCCTCCCAGCTCCCTCCCGGGTGCAGCCTGATTGACGGCCCTCCGCTGGGTGAGTGACAGGCGGCGTTGGTTAGGCCGTGATGGCCTGCGTGACAGCTGGTGCTGCTGCTGCTGCTGGTTGTGTCCCTGTGTCGGGTCCCGGTGGGTGGGTGCAGGGCCCCCCCGGGATCCCACGGCTGGAGCCCCGGCCCAGTTGGCTGCATGGGGCCCAGTCAGAGCAGCTTCCCCGGAGTTCCAGATCAGCTTGTTAGCTCGCTGCACCCTGTTTCGACACATCAGCTGCAAGTTTTCCCTGCACATACGAAGAGGACGTAGCCATGCCGGTTATTTCTCAGTGTTACAGGAGTGGCTGTATTGTTTTTTTTACGGTACTAACATCGTTATTTCTCCCCATCCCCTTTCTCCAGCGCAGTTGCAAGCTGTATGTAGATTTTAATAATGGACGGGATGCCGCTTTTCCCTGCACACGTCTCATCCGTATCTCTGAGTATAACAAAGTAAAATGAAAACAATTTAAGTCTTCAGCAGTAACACTGCACTCCTGTTTAGCAGTTGTAAGCAGTATAAAAACAATGAATTCACATTTTATGCACTATATTGTAGTTGTTTGCAGACCAGATCAACATTTCTAACTTCTCCTATGAAGATATATTTCACATTATCACTGTGTTTCACAATACTGTCATTCATTATCTTTTTATACACCAGCCTCCACTTATGTGGCCACAGGATGAGTAATAGTTGTTTACTAATACAATAATAAACACTAATATCTGCTTCCGACTACATTATAGTGTCATAAACCATTTATAACATGTTTATGTGGATGCTAAGGGATACTTAGTCACCCTATAAACTTAATCGCGGCAGTTTCTCCACCTCAGTTGAAAGTTTCCACCGCCCATGTATCTGTCTTTTATCTCTAGAATAGGAGATATGTATTTGCAGTGAAACAAATGTTTTTAGAATCTAAATTTTACGCAGAGTCGCCACACAGATGCACAAACTGAAGTTCGTGCATCTGTTATTTTCTCTCTTTAGCCTCACGGAGAGCAGCTAATGAGGTTATTGGGCATTTGTGACGTGACATCTACATTTTGGCCTATTTGTGAAACAATGGTAACAAGGAAGCCCGGGACATTGGGCTCTGTGTTTTCCAACTCAAAATAACAAAGCCAAGCAGCCGCTGGTGGGAGGCTGTGCTCTCATGGAAATGAGCAACTGAACCAACAATGTAGCGCCTAATCTCTTCAGAGAGAGGAATCAGTTACACAGCAGTATGCACCCCTCAATGCTTTTCATTAGAGTCAGCGTGCTATTGAAACAGTCACTCCACCCCTCCACCCCCCCCTCACTCGCACACACACACACATACATGCGCACACACACAACCCTCGTGTGTAGCCACAGGCCCTACTCATACAAGCACTAGATACAAGGTAGCCCCCCCAACAACAGAAGGGTTGGAATAAGTGGGGCAGAGGGTGGTATGGGGGTGCAAGGCCTCAAAGCATCGGATTAGAGTTAATGTGCCCTCCCTGGGTTATAATCTCTTCAGAGGGGGACTTTGTTTGAGGGGCTTGAGGGCAGTAAGATAAGTATCTATTACAGAAACTCCCTCTTATCCCCCAAACATCCTCGCTTCAAAAATGAAGCACAAAAACACTTGCCTCTGTTCCCCTCTGTGTCGTCTGATATCCAAGACCCAGAAGCAAGTGCTGCCCTTTTCAGCTAATCAGGAATTAAGGTCTAAAGCCGTATGGAGAGTTAGCAGGCCCCATATTTACTCCATCTGTAGCCCACAAAGTCAGGTAGTTGAAGTAAGATCAAAGGCGGCTTAAAAAACTAGGGTTATTGTATTGAAAGAAAGAGGGGGGGGGGGGGGGAGCATTATCACAAGTTGTTCTTCTTCTCTGCTTCGTATAAGTAGAAACTGTGTGTGAGCAGCCAGTCCAGAGGTTGATGTAGTAGACGCACAATTACTTTCAGCTGTGTTCAAAGTGAACAACGCAGGAGCAGAAACGGTGTGAATGAGGAATAAAGCACAAATAATTCAGTTTGATATAAAATATAGTTTAATACCAAAATACCTTCATTATATAAATAGTGTGCAAAAGATGTAATGGAAGTTATTTTTTTCTTGTTTAGATGATACAATTAGCTTGAAAATACATGACTCCCTCTTACAATGGCACTGGATTATAAACAAATAGTTACAATGAGGATCTTTGACAGCAGATGAAAATGTGGAAACATTCTGGTGCTCTGACATGTCTCTTGGCTCAGATTAACACTTATGCTTTTGTATGTAGCCCAATAACTACAAATAACTACACTTTACTCACAAAGTTGCAAAGCGTAGTGTTACCTTTTAGACTACTTTGCTTCCTTCCAAGAAGCTACTGTCTGAAGTACAGTTTGACAATTTACTTGAAACTGAATCTTGCTTGAAATAGCTAATTAATCGCAACAAACATGTAACATTTTATCGACGGACTGGCCTTTATGTTGATTAATACATTTTTTCTGTCAACGTAAATGTATTGTCTCATAAATATTTGAGCAGGGTTTGTTGCTGGTGCATTCATTCATGGAGAAATACAACTTTGCTGCCATGCAGCGCTGCATTCACAAGCTACTTGGGAAAACAAACAGTAAGCAATAAACAGAAACTTGGTGAAAACAAATGCAAGGGTTCAATTGCATCACAAACTCAGCTGCTGGAGTTGAACAATCAACAATACTTCATTGTCATAAGGGACTGTACAACAATGATTAGGGAGGTGGATCAGAAAAGGGTGGTATTTTGTTCTTATGCTTGAGGAAGGCCATTCTAACTTTTCTTGACTTTTCTTTGTGCTTTGTCTTTTTTAGTTATTAATGGTGAATCGAGTTCTTGATCTTTTTTTCTCCAAATAAAATATTTAAAACGCTGTAGAGGTTTATGCTGGTTAAACTTTCATTCTATCCCTTAGTTGACAGATTAATTGTGATTTTATAATTATTAGTTCAATACAAAATGAAGGTATCTGCAAATTGTGTCTGATGGCATACTGACATGAATATAAACTAACAGCGTAAAAAAACATCAGTCTAACAACTTGTGGTATGTTATGGAAAATGTCAAGCAAGTACAAATTATTTTTAATAGATCAAAACATACAAACCAGTGTCTTTTTAAAAAAAGTTTAGTCTGCTTATTTTAATATATTTTAACTTTAGCCTCATCATCTTCACAGTCCTATTGTCTAGTTGTCGTCTTTAACGCAAACAAAAGGCGATGAATCCATGTGGCCTGAGCTCATTTGAAATTTTAAGGCATAAGTAACATATAGCGACATTCATTAAAATGTAAAGGCTTCAAGGAATACTTTTGTGGTAAGCATAAATATTGCTAATACACGTAGATGCAAAGCATCATCTGCAACACCTCCTATTTAATGTTAAAGCATCTGTGTTCAGCATACTGGGATGAGCTGTTCAGGTGTGATAGTGTCTTTAAGTATATACGGTTTAAATGTTGGTGTACGTGTGTACATAACAAATATACACATATTAGGCTTCCATTGTACATACATGTAGGTTAACATCATGTGTGTAAATATATATGCATGTAAGGTTTAAGTGGATGCGTGTAGAAGAACTAGCAGAGTCAGAATTCGTCCCCGGGGTCTGTTTTTTTTTTCTCAGCGGGAGAATTTTCTGGGTCTGAATGGAGGAAGGGCGAGCTGATGTGACGTCGTCCTCTCCTCCTCTATCGGGGCCAGCTCCTCGGCTGAGCCCCACTTTTTCTTGGAGTGAAACAACGACGCCAACTTTCTGTTCCTGTTCCGTTCTCTGGCCTGAGTCACTTGGAACTCTGAGATTCCAAGAAACAAAAGAAAACATGATGAGGGAAAGCTTGTGATTCCCATAAACTAAACTTAGGAGATGTATCTTTCAAACATGACAGAAAATATTTTTTTAGAAGTGGATTACATTACATTACATTACAGTCATTTAGCAGACGCTTTCATCCAAAGCGACTTATTTAAGTGGATGTGGCCTTATGGAGCTTCGGGGCTTCAAACGCAGTGACATCTGGTTGTTGCAAAACTTACAGCTGCCCTTCAAGACTGCTGCCGAATAATTACAACACCTCGCTGATTTTAATCATTTGAATCTCATGTGTGCAATTAAAGGCTCAGACGCTGGCTATTTTTAAATCGGTGATACTTTTGTTCAGAAATGCTGCGTTACATGTAGAAGTTTTGTGTAATATGTTACAGTAAAATAGTGAATAGAAGAAGAGAAGAAGAGGTGCTGGTAGGTGGGTTTTGTTGCCAGGGTAGCTGTTCCCCCCCCTGACTCCAGTCTTTATGCTAAGCTAAGCTAACCAGCCGCTAGCAGTATAGCGTTGTAATCAACAGACAGATATGAGAGCGGTATTAATCTAGTTCTTTTATTTGGCGTTTGAACATAAAAGTGGTGCTGATCTTCTCATCTAACTTTCGCAGAGAAAGCGAGTAAGCGAATTTCCCAAACTGATCAACTTTTCTTTGAAATAAAAACAGCATATTTTACTTTGTTTTACAAATGTATTTACACTTCATACTTCAGACTTAACAAAGACAAAACAATTCAAAGACTTTATCTAACTCTTAACATTTCATACAGCAGCAAATGTAAGAGTCACTCACGCAGGTCGCAGTCTTCCTCTGGACCCTCTGGTTCTTTGATGTTCAGATAATGGCCGGCAAAATGGCCGCTGTAGTCCCTTAAGTTTTCTTTGGCCCCTGATGAGGAAAAAAAAAAAATCTCTGAAAGCTGAGACTAAAGTCTTGGAAGACTGCAGGTAGCTGCTTCACTGACACCTTTCGCCTAAAGCTTTAAGAGACAATCCATGATCCAAAGGCAAACAAAACTGATTGACTGCACTTTATTGTGAAATCAAGTATTTAATTGTGCATTAATGGCGGTGCTAAACTGGTTAAGCTTTTACCATATGTCATGATGAGCAGGTCTAGAATATGCCGATGACCATGTAACGCTGCAATGTGTAGAGGCGTATATCCCTGCAGAACAAAAACAAGAGTAGAACAAAAGGAAAACATGCATCAAGAACATTTAAAAACTTGAATGATGAACTTCATAATTATTCTCATTTCAGGGACAGTGGTGATATGACGTGGCATGCAAACACACCCCGTAGAGTCGCCTCATTGACACATTAAAGAAGGCAGTTTAAATGATTTGACATTTCTACGTTATGTTGAGTTCAGAGGTATAAGTGTGGCAAAGTGCTGGAAGGGTTTAGTACCTACCCCCTAGAGTTTCCCAGGGCCAAACACAGCCAATGAAAACAATGTGGAAAAAAAATATACAAATTAGCAAAGGTTATGGAAACATGAGATAATGATAAAAACATAATTGCTTGGTAATTTGCTGAAAATTGCATAGTTCTAGCGTTGTGCATGCTGGCATATAGACGCACTGTTTTGGGAAACAATTAACATGACATGACATGATTTATTAGCGGAGTACTCCCGCAGCCCGACAACACGAGCTGCTGTGATACATTTGCACAGCTGGATCATTTAGGAGCATTACGTCACTGAGGGGCACAGAAGAAGAAACTAGCAGCCATGTTGCCGTCCTTTTTGTTTCAAGTTAAAATCAAACAACTTACTGTACATACCCATCACTTCCTGATAAAAAAAACCCTGGATACTCACATGCTGCAAGAAAGAAGAACACCATGGATAAATCAGTGATGTTGCACAGAAAAACTAACAGCATTGTGGCATATACATATAGTTTACTGTTTACATTGTGTAAATATCATATAAAAGCACCAATGGTCAACCATTCACGATCGTAACAACATCGGTATCGAGGTGTCGGGATGAAATAATGTGATGTTTGATTTTTCTCCATATCGCTCAGTCCTATTACACAGTAACATTGTGGGGACTCGCCTTCCTTTTGGGGACAAAGTGCACATCCCCATAACGTAAATAATTGCATTCTAGGGTGAAGACTTGGTTTAAGGTTCGGGTAAGTTGAGGTGAGGTTAAGTCGCCAGGAAGTGAATGTAAGTCAAAGTAACATCCTCTAAAGTGATGGAAACACGACTCTGTGTGTGTAGGTGTAGTGCTGCTGGAACGCACCGGTTTTAACGACACTCCACCACTTTTTTCTCCAAGTGTGTTTTAAGCCTTTGACAATCGGATCATCAATTAAGTGTGTGTCATGCAAGAGAGACAATTTTTCAAAAAGGGGTCAAAGTTGTCATATTGACATTTAAGGTGTGTTAATTGATTCACAACGTCAACTGGTGCAAGTTAAGTTCATTACACGAGTAACGTGCGAGAATGTACGAAAGATGCTGTTGAGTTGCATCATGGGAAACGTAGGAGCCAGTGTTTTTGGAGCTTGACCTTTGTTTACGGACTAAAAGTCAGGATATCTTGGCTTCTGTCTTAAACAAATCCTTGTAACTTATTCATGTGTACTAAAAACTCATAATGCCCCTTTTAAAATCATAACTCTCACTTGAATAAGTATATTTGCCTTTAAAGACAGAAAATGCTTATCTGTCACTTTGTTTGCCAAATTTATTTAATGTGATTAAAGAACTTCAGTCATTGCAGATTTCTACTCGCAATACAATTAAAGTATTCAACCAATGTCCAATACTAAATAGCGTGAGTGCCCCTGTAATGATAAAAAAATAACAATAATGCACTCACTGATTTGGTGTTGACGTCAGCACCCGCATTAGCCACCAGAGCGGCCATGTCCTTGTTGCCATGTTTGGCAGCCCAGTGCAGAGCTGTCTGTGTGCAATAAGGAAAGAAGAGTCATTCATAAAATGTGCTTCCTCTGACAATATTACAGAAGATAGCAGGCATGGTAAATGCTGTAGCATCATCACAAGTTGTCTAAGCTGAGCGGGGCAGCTTCTTATTGGCCGTGTGAGGGCAGAAGGCCAGCTGTGCACAGAGGGGAGTGGACGGATGGAGGGATGGTGAGCGGGAGGGATGGAGAGATGGTTTCCTGCCATCTAACAGAGCCTAATTACAAAACAACACAGCACTGTGCCCACATTTGGGGGGGGGGGGGGGGGGCCCAGCCGCCTGTCACCCGGGGGAAGATTGATGATGTTAGTGTGACCTGCAGAGTGGAGACCCACCCAGACATCAGCGCACTACTGTCAGCACACGTCAAGGAGGAAAACATGGGCCCCCGCGACACGACACCCACATGTCCACATGCAAAGATGTGAAAATAATAGACACGTGTATGTACAACACGCACCGAAAACACACATGCAAACCACATCCACCTGTCGGACTAGAACTGTGATCTCCACAGCTTTTCCTACACTCTTTAAGCTGCGTAATTATGGGCTATCAACAGGTGAAAGCGGAGCGTAAGTGCAGATGTCTGCAAAGTAACCACATCCACCCCTTCTGAGTCTGACCCTTAACACGGGGAATCAAACAGTAACCATCAGAATTACATGGTGACTGTGGATAGATGGCAACCTTATAACCTCTTTTTTATTTCATGTCTGTCGATCAGACGAGATGAAAAGTACTTTTCTTAGCTACTGAAAGGTTGAGGAGATCCAACAGCAACAATGTTGAACTTTAAAAAAAAAAAAAAAAAGTCTTTTCTTTCCAAAGATTTTGAACAGTTGAAACAAGTTAATATCAACGCAAAGTAAATGTACATAACATTTGAAATCTTTTAAATAGATACGCACGTGTACAAATACTGTCCTTCATGAAAAATCTGTCTGTTTGTGTGCTAAACTACTTTCAAATCAACCTCAGACTTCAACGCTGCCACTTGCGCAGTATGAAATGTGCTGGTAAGCGCTAAAAACAATCATAACTTTCATAGCAAAACTGTTTGATTCCACGGCGTGCTGAAACAATACCTCGTGAGTGTTTTTTGACACACATCATTTAGGGCTAGCCCTAGTTTTTGACCTCTCATGCATTACCTTTATCTGAGTCGCACAGCTAAGCATCTGGAACAAAACTAACTGTCAATCTTTGAAGAACACAAAACTATACAGATGTTCTCAAGCTGTTTCCAGAATGCTCAGACTCTTCAAACACAAAAATGATGTTTCACAAATTGTGTCTCTTCCACTTAATCCAAACAAAGATAACATGTGGAAATTACATAGTCAATATACCAAAAATGTACTGGAGTTTTTTTTTAAATGTTTTAAATATTTTTCATGTATTGTACAAAAAAGTCATTTCCGGCTACTTGGATCCAGAAATATAGTTGCAGTTCAAGAAGCTGGTTAAATTAGATTTTCTTTTTCCGGACAGAATACTTTTTACATCCCCAAGGTTAGAAAAGTCTTTGAGGATTCTGGAAATACCCTCAGAACAGCTGTAAGTGTTGTTGAACGACATCACCGGGCATTTATTTTGCAGGGAAACAGATGTTTAACTCTGTGATTTTTGAATGCTATGATAACACATGAGAGGCACAAACTGGGGCGAGCGCGCCACATGAACAGCACACAGGTCCTTTTTTTTGGTTTTTCGAAGCTATGCTGCTAATTGTGCTAATCGTAGCACAACAAGCCTGTCCAACAGCTGGCAACAGCAAAATGTCTGCTTGTACCCACTGAGGGGACTGAGGGAGCGATAGGTATAGCTGCACCTCCGAGTGCCGTGCGTCTGGGAGACAGATTGTGATAGATGTTGTCTGGCTCAAGTATCTCCATCTCTTTTGTCCGTCCCCTGTCACATCTCAAGACAGATTGGCCAAAGGGCTGTTTGACAGGCGGCTCGGCGGGCCTCCCAGTGGGCAGGGGTGATGGACGAGGCCGAACAGGATGCAGCGTCTTCCCGTCCTGCGCCTCTCGATTCTGTTCCTGCCCACTGGGGTGGCCACCTGTCCAATCACTCAGGGACGTCCCCGTCCCCGCCACGCGCTCCCCAGTGAGGGAAGTGGTGGCCCCCGAAAAGGGACTCCCATCAACAGGCGACACAATGGCCAGCGTGCCTGACACTTGACGTGGAGGAAGGCAGAGAGGAGTGATGGGCTAATGATGTACTTACAAACTGTGTGGCAGAGGAAGTCCGTCACAGCAGGAACGAAGGCCCACGTCACGAGGAGAGCAGGGAGAGAAAAAAAAAAAAAAAAGAGCGTCAGACTTGTGACGTGTTTGGCTTCGGCGAGGTCTAAGGTGTTCTGACCGGTCTTCACTTTTCTTTTAAAAGCAACTTCACGTTTTCTATGAGATCATCTAAACCTAACAAACATTCGGCGAGAGCAGGAAACGCTTAAGTCCTCCCAGGATGAAGAGTAATCCCTTCAGTCCTGGTCAAACATGTGATTTAAAGCCCGGTATTTGGAACACTTAGCACGACTTCTGTTGCGCAAAGTGAGGACATGACAGAATTCAGATCAAATATATATATGACTCCTGGTTTTAAAGACTGGATTCTTGTGAGTCTTGGGATTCTCGGTATCTCTGTGCGTTATCTCTGGAAAAGGCATCCACCTCTGCAGAACAGGGAAAGGCTGAGGGCTAAAGGGAACATCAAAGAGGCCTGAGGGGGACTTAGCACCTTCCCAGGGACACAACCTGCATTGTTCTACAATTAATCCCAGCCTGCTCTATTACTTTCAGATTATCTTTAAGTGGGTGAAGTCTTTGTGGGGCATTAAGACTCTCCTTAATCCCCACCCCCCCCCACCCCACATCTCCCTACACTTCAATGGCGGCCATGCTATCTTGTCCGGGTGTGGATGGCAGAGGCTTAGGGCTACTCTTAGAAGGTGGTCTGCCATGGTCACAGGGCAGTGTGAGAACTGTGACACAGGGGAGGGACAACAAACATGAGCTCAAATCTCTTAAGCGCACAGGGAGACAAATAAAAGGATTTGGGTTGTCAGGGGGGCACAGGAGCTAAAAGCTATCTTTCATAATCCTTTTGATAGTGGACCTTTGAAATGCATGATCTGGATGTTTCAACACAGGGTTCTCAGAATACTATTAAGGGAAAAAAAGTCTCGGCAGAATGAGCTTGTGAAAGTTACACAAGCAAAACACGGCGAGTGTCATTGTGCATTTTGAACTACGCCATCACAGATGAGAGGTCAAGAAACGCAGAGATGATAATACGGTCAGTTGGAATGCAAGTTGCAGATGAGCGTCCATTCCAACAGGCTACAGTAGGTGTTGGGAGTTCTTACTCTATAGTGAAACTTACCCCCTGAGAAGGATGGTTGTTGTCACAGTGTCGAGAGCCAAAGTGTGTCAAAATGGAAAAAGGAGAAGCTTTCAGTCAGACAAAAATCACTTGTTAATAACTACATCTACACCACAGCATGCAACATACAGTCACATACAGTCTGTAGCTAGTTTATTTGATCAAAGTGCCGTATCAAATACTCACCGAGGTAAAGTCCTGGTTCGACCCCCCCCCCAACAAAAAAAGACACAAAAGCATAAATTAGTGAAACCATGGATCCAACCACATGAAACAGTTTGAGTTTGTTTTTCATAGAAAATGTGTGTACTTTCAGGTTTGTTCACTTTGTATTCGTCTTACATTGAAGGATTATTACTTGCGTAGTTTTGGTAACATTTTGATGACATTGCACCCACCAGAGTGAGTGATTAGATCCGGGAACAGACTGACAACGCTGTAACAAAGTCCAACAGGGCGAGAAAGTATTGAACCAAAGGAACTAAACTAGGAACTTCACAGTCCCTGTTTACGGGAAGATTAGGAAAATGAGAGTGTGGACAAAATCCATTTTCACACATTAAGAAAGAAAAACACAGACTCAACATCACGTTGTTCTCTGTACTGTTGCATGACACTGATTTTTAAACGGATGAAAGGAGACAAAAAGCTCCTCCCTCCACAGTACCAATGATCTGAGTATGACAGTTATTTATTTCAACTTTAGACCGTACAAATAATGTTTGTATTTTTATATGTTTACATGTTTACCACTTTTTCCTCTCGTTGCTGCTCCCTGAACATACCTGACATGTCAGTACAAGTCACTTGTTGCACCGGAAACAGAGTGTACCTGTAATTAGTACAGTAGAGAGCCATGAAGTCGGTCTGTGAACTGAGATGGATGTTCACGACATGAGACTCTCGAGGGACCACTACAACCTGCAAGGCGAGGGCCACAAAACACGGACAGGCTGTGTGTTTTGCAATGCTGCATTGGATACACTTCAGTAGGAATGAATCACTAAAAAATGAGGTCTGTACCCTGTTTGAAGAGGGCACTACTCAATGCTTCATCACAACTAAATAATCAAAATTGTTGTCAAAACTAAATAGGGATGAAAAGAGCAACGAAACACACCGAGCTTTGACGAGCATTTTTCACTTTCCTGAAGAGTTTTACAAAACATTTAAAGGACAGTTTGTGTGTTTTCTTTACTGATTATCTTCTTAAAACGAAAAGTAGACAAGCTCACAATGCCACAATGATTTAGCCTGAAATGAAAGAAGTCTCTGTCCGTCTGTTGTTTTTGATCATCTGATTGACTTGGCGGGTGTTTTGCTGAGGACCTAATGAAGTGCGGTGTCGACCAGGCACGTTTTTGAATGGGCTCTACACTAGCGGGTAATAAATCTTCCGTTTGTCCTCGTTGTTTCCTTCTAATTAAGTTTGGCTAGCCTTGATCTGGGCTTAAAGCTCATTTGATTGCCGTGTTTCTTGCCACGTCAGACTTTGTGTTAGCGATATTACCACATACAGATGTATTTATCACAAACAAATGGCCAAAAATATACACCAAAAAGACCCCTCGTTCATTTAGGGTGGCGTTACCTTCTTGTTTGCCAGCGAGGGGTCCTGTCTGAGCAGATGAGAGAGGTCGGGGACTCGAGCACCTGCAGCGGAGTAGATCCACTCCTTCTCTATAGGATCCAGCTATCACAGGGAGGGGAGGGAGAGCTCAGACGTGCCCACACACACACACACACACACACACACACACACACACGCACACACACCCTACTGTCCACATCCTGTTGTGGGCTCTATTGATAATGCTGAAGCTACAAACCTCTAATCCATTTCCTACAAATGACTGAGTCACAGCCAACTGACACAGTTGGGAGACACCCATGATCACACTGCACAGAGGTCAGCAGTTTATGCTTTTTACTTCTGTTATTGGTTTAAAGGGAACGAGTAGTGACGTTTCCCAGACCAAACCCCAACGGTCGTCTATCAAATGTATCACTGATAACTCCCCTAACCCCTTTGTAGTAAGAAAATTAAAAGAAGAGGAAGGAAAAGGACTTACAGCGACAGCAGCGGAGCCCATACTGCCCGTACTCTCCTCGTCTTGCTCGGACTCGGACTGAAAGACACGAAAACACCCGACTATTACTCAGCGGTGACAAAAAGTTGACTGTGCTGCATCAGTCATAATAGTCACACGGTACACACACACACACACACACACATCTTATTTTCACGCACTGGTCACACTGCTGTGATGTTTCCATGCTGACGAGACGTGACCGAAGGGCGTCAGACAGACAGAGAGGTAATGAGGCAGCGAGACAAAGGTGCCGGTTTCACACATAAGGGGTAATGAATAACAATCCAATTACCAATTAACCAAAAAACAACACGCCTACAGTCGGGCCATGTGTTTTTGTCACCGTTTCAGTCTCAATGGGTGAAGAGGAGAGAAAAAAAAAAAAATGAACACAGACATCTAGCAATGTGTAAAAGTGTCACTTTGGCTGATTTATGCAAGAGGTTTTTTTTTTTCTTTTTCCTCGCCTTGATTGCAAATTGTTCTCAGATCACACAGAGACATGATGTTAAAACACTCGGCCCTTTCAAGTCTCTTGCACAAACTGCCACACGTCAGCGTGCTGAACATGAAAAGTGGAGGGATTGTATTTTTCCAGCCTATTCCACTCTGGCATGTCCTTTTTTTTTCCCTTTTGGCAGAGACCATTAAAAATAACTAAAAACATCGTTGGGCATGAAGGGAACGACTGAGGGGTTACAAGAGCTCAAATACTCTCGTTTCAGATGTTTTTAGGGCTGCAACTACTATTTTCACTATTGATTCATCTGGTGATTATTTTTTCAATTATTCGTCTGGTCTTTGAATGATTAGAAAAGGCACATCACAATGTTCCATAGCTCAAGGTGATCTCTACAAGGTTTTGTCAGACCAACAGTTAAACACTTTTATTTAATTTACAATAACCTAAAACGGAGAAACTAGAATCAACAAATGTTTGGCATTTTTTTCTTGACATATAAATGACACCATTAATCAATTATCGACTAATCGCTGCAGCCCTGGTTGTTTTGTCTTGGACATTGTGGAGCCTGTGGAGTAGAAATCGATTGAAATGAAATTGTACTTAAAAAAACTAAACTAATTTGACGAGGGATTTCAAAGTGCAGGGGGGGGGGGGCATCAGCTGACCACTAAGTCAAAAAGGAAATTTCATACGGGGGATTCACAACACACCACGCATAATTAGGTCAAGTTAATGTTGTACGATTTTAAACAAGAGTCTGCAGCCTCTCCAGCCGCTCTGTGAGGCTGTACTGAGCTAAACATTAGCATGCTAACAATGCTAAAAATACAGACTTTTACCAGGTAATGTTCACCATCTTAGTTTCAGATGGGAATGTCGTCAGTTTTACAAGAATTTGGTCATAATCTTGAAGAAATTTGTATATAAATGTAAAAATGTTTTTGTCTTGATGGTTATTAGAGGTTCAGGAATGTGCGTATGAAACCTCCTGATAATCCATGAACAGACATTTCCCTCAAAACCATGAATGTCAAACTGCTCGTGGCGCTAGAGGAGCAGTCGGGGGGGTCACCACAGTCAGTGTGGACTCGTTCTCTCGGGATCAGTCTTGGCCTAAGTGGCGGACCACCAACCGTCCGACATTACTGTCGTCAAAGTGACAATAACCAAAATGAATTAATCTCAAATGCTAATCTCCCGCCGGCTGAAAGGAAAGTTTTGTCCGTCCTTCGCAGGGAACTGTAGCTGTAGCTTGAATTCATGTCAGTTACATTGGATCCCCATGGTAACAGGTTTAACAGCAACGTGATCTACCATGTGTACCTTTCTGTCTGCCCCCCCCCCCCCCCCCCCCCAAAGTCCAAAGTCCAAAGTCCAAAAATAGACTTCTGTTCTCAAACTACATTATGAAATTGAGACAACCATCCCAGAACTTCCTTAAATAGCTTTGGCATTCATGCACTGCAATTTATTTGTACATATGTCCCAATACAGATATGTCGGGGCTCTAATTTAAATGCATTATAATTCAAACTGACCACAGCTGCTCTTGTCTTTCACTGATCAAAAATACAAACTAATACAAGGCTCGGGACGCTGCTCTCCTCCTGATTTAAACCAAACTTTGAAGGAACCGGGGTTTATCTGCCGCAGAGCGTCATCCCGCATTTGGGAGTGCGATATTATAAATAGGAGCAAAGCTTGCAGCCTCAGCTGTTGTGATTAAGAATAGTGTGCGAAACCAGCCAGGTAGCTTCTCAATGTGGAACAACTGTCAACACGCTGGGTGTCCCAAACACAAAGTTCAATGGTGGGACTAATACCTTAAGCAAACACACTTAATCTGATTGCTGGTGCTATATTAACACACTTCAGCATTATTTCATCTGCCGATTGTGCAGGCCATCGAGGAGAGCCACATATATCTTTCTCTGGGATGAATGTCAATCTCTTTAATGGGCAAAGATGATTATTCTCTTTCTAATGACTTTCAACATGTTGCTGCTTAACATAATAACAGAGGGCTTAATTTAAATGCAGATTCTCCCCCGTTGGGTCCTCCTCCCACTCAAATTCAACACATACTGCAGTAGGTTACAAATCCAGGCAATTTACTTAGCACCACCTGGTGGGTAACAGAGGAACCACTAGAGTGACCTAGAATTCCCTCAGTGAACCTATGAAATGATATACTGTTTTATAGTAATAATAAAGTTAATACAAGTTGTGTCCTTCCTCTGAGCATTTACAGTAATGTAATAAAACGTTTAAATTTAATTTTCATCTAATTGTAATGAGGATATTAATAATGAAAACTTTAAATCAAAAAGGTGCAAACTATAGTGATCGTATAGCTATACTACAAAGTCATTATTTCCAGACCCATAAAGGTTTGAACAAAAATTAAAAATAGAATAGTGAAGTATATGGCTTCAGTAACATTAAAAACAAAGCTAAAGCCATTTATGTACCACACGATCTGAGATCTGAGGCCTACATTGTCAAATACAAACATAATGTCAGCGAGCCCTGGTAACATATGGTGTCAGGCCTTTTCACCACCTCGTCCATGTTTTGACTGAGACTCCAGATTATTTTTCCATATGCTATTTGTTTATCCACTTCCAACGTTGTATTTTATCATAATTTATGTAAAAGTTTAATTTCAATATTAGTTTACAGGCATCAGTGCGTCCAACATCGATCCCACCTGAGGTTCTAAATACTGTTTCACAGCTTTGTAGATCCCGTCTGGAATAAAACTCTCAACTGGTGGTGAAACAGCGATTATCAAATAAGGTTGTTTGTCCCGCTGTAAATCAGTTGTCAGATACCAACAAGCACGCCTTCAAACACCACTCCTCATGTTCCAAATGTGCTCTTATGAATGGATTTTGAAGTGGTTGTTACTTAACACTATTTATCATATAAAACTGGACTTTGTTAAAATATTTTTTAAATGCAAAACAATGGAGATTTGTCTATGCTTAGGCTTGTTTTTCCCCTCTTTTTTTCCAGTAGGTTTGGCCAAGTTTGTGTTACTACCACATTCATTTTATTTTTCTATGTTGACTTCTCTGCTTGTTCGCAATTTTCACACTCTCACTTTCAGCAACTGTTGTTCAGGGAGATGTGCCGTGTGGAGTCGTCCTATCTTAGCCGGTGGTTCATTGGCTATTGTGTCAACAAATATAGTTAAAATCAGCCTCACAGTAATTTGTAACCCTGTTTGTGTGTGGATCCTGTTCTTTTACCAAATCTATCTTCCTTTTTTTTTTCCAAATTAACTTAGCTTCTTATACCTCCTTCCAAGTACCCTGGTGTTGAAGTGGCCCCTGGCTGGTAATCTTTAAAGTATAGCATCAAAAACTTTACAATAATGATTTTTGAAAGGACACACAAGTCACAAATGGAGCATGCAATGAATTTATGTCACAAATAAGGGCCCTACCTGCTGTCTTCATATCTGTACTGTACTACGACGGCTGCAAACTACCGACGTAACTTTTGAGACATGGGCAAAATTAAGATGAACAAAATTGCAGCCTTTATTTGACTAATCGTTTTTCAGCTCCGCATCATATTTCTGCCTTTTTTGCAGCCTCGTTTGGCCAGGAAAAGTGTGAAGTAGCTTGAGAAATGAAATACAGCACGCAAACCTACAGTCACTGGCACTGTAAGCCGCAGTGCACTTAATTAACAGTGTGCAAATGGGCAAGCGAGTGCCAGCAAGTAGCACTGCCTCTCAATCGGCCAAATTGTCACCTTTGACCCTGAATCTTTGTCCGGCTCATCGTCCCCGTTGCTTTGTGCCGAGGGGTCCTGGGTTGGGATGGCAGGAAGTTGCAGTAGAGCGTTCTGCATGAAGGCTGTTCCTGTCTGCTGGTCCTGCAGGAGTACAGACATTATGTGCTATAAACATTTAGCCGTGGCAAGTGCTGGCTGAGGTTAACGGACAGCGTTGGCACTTTGCTTGCTCCTTTTTCCCCCCCCCTTCCTGCATCATCTATGTGTGGATAAATAATGTCTATTTTAGTGCCTGTTTGAGCAAATAATGTGCCGGAACATTAAACCGGCAGCATAAAATACATTTAATCTTTCAAATCTATGATTAAATGCTCAAGTTTATTGAAGGAACAATATGTAAAAGTACTTCCAGGGGATTATTGTGCATTAAACCGGCACATAGTGTTTATTTTCACAACAGTCAAGTGCTTCCATGCATTAGTTTCAAAAGGCTCTGCCTTTTATGTAAAGACATAAGCCCTTTGACCTTCCCTTTGTTCTCATAGTGGCTAACTTAGATTTGCCTCAGTAACAGAGCATTTTCCTGTCCCACAGTACTTCTCTGTGTAAACCATCATTAAATACTGACATGTAGAGAATAGAGCACAGGCAGAGGACACTAACAAAGATGGCCCTGTTTAGAAATGAATGCGTCATTCACATAGAGAGTAAACACTGTGTGCTGGGGTGATAGCAGATTCATCTAGTTGTGGCTTAATCATACCAGCTTGTCCCACAGTTTTAGTTTCTACAAATAGAAAAGAATAGACTAGCGATCAGAATTTAAATTCACCTCTGCAGCACCGTCGGGCTCCTCGCACGACATCGGCTCATACTGTTGTTGAGGTGAAGAAGTGGAGGCGTCCGTCGCGTCCCATTGCACAGAGGCCGGAGCTCTGCCTGGGCTCGAACGTCTCTGTCCGTCCCCGTCCGTCCAGTGATGTTTGGCATCTCGCTCATGCAGCATTTGCCTATATTTCTTCTTCAGGACGAGATACTTCTCACCCTGTGACAAACAGAGTCAATAAGCACAATATGCCTTTAAAAAGAAGGGGAAAAAACACAGTCATGTGGGTTATTCTGTGTTTTTTATGCGTTTCTTGTAGGTAAACTTTCAGAGATATTCAGAGATTGTTGTAATGAAAGGGAAGGAATAGATGTGATTTTATGCATTTCTTAGGTAATTTAACTCTTTTTGTGGAAAACAACATATCAGACACGACATTAAAAATAAAAATAAAGATACTGCTGTACATCATATTTCTAATTCCCTTTTAAATCCAATTAATCAGGGACCAGATCAAAAGTCAGGTTATTTACTCTGAACATCAAATGTGTACTAGTTCTGGGCTTCAGTGGAACAAACAACTCATTTTGTCAGTGTGTGAAAATGCGTCATAAAAATAGTTTCTAGGAAAAAGAAAACTGCAGCTGCAGTCCCTTGGGGGAAACCAGTGGGCACAAACGGTTCTGTAAAAAAACCAAACGAAGATTGGACAACTCCTTGTGGAGTCATGATAGTTGAGCGAGAACAACAACCTTTAATGAAAGTGATACATCTTCCAGCTAATGCCACAGTGCTGACGTATCAATACATGGGAGCAGAGCTTTTTCCACAGAAGGTACAAACATTTTAATAGTTTACTCACATTCTCTGACTTCACCACAGCGATTCGGTCAATGATGAGCTTGAATTCCTCTCTGTATTTAGCTGCAGGGGAAAATATTTGTTGTGAAAAACTGAGAACTAAATATAGCTTCTAATTTCTCGCATTTAGTAAAACACAAACTCCCAAGAAATGTCAAATGGGGGCGAAAATAAATTGCACAGACTCTGCCAGAAATAGAAAGGAATGAAAAGAGCTTGAATTCAGTTTGAACTAGAATGTAATGGTGTCTGTTTACAATAGACGTTTGGTCGGTGAGCTACAGTCTGCAGGATGACTTGCCGATTTGTGTGAGAGTAATGAGAAAGGAGGGTTGCTCCAGTATACGTTGGGCTGACCCAGCTACACGCAGCTCACACTGCAAAGAAACAGCTGCTTCAATGAAAACACTGCAAGCCAAGCTAGAGAGGAAAGAGGTTCCCCTCCAGCAAAGATCCACGCTGCACCCCCAAAGGCAAAAAGCCGAGCTACTTTCGACCTCCAGTGAATCTTTCCTGTGGGAACTAAACAAACTAGAGCTGACAAGCTGATATAGACATCATCAGATAAAGCTATCTTCCTTTGTTTAAAACGGTGAGCAGACATGTGATTAAGAGCTGACCGAGCTGATTATCAAGCAGCCGTGTCGAGCAACACGAGCGAGGAATTTTCCAGGCGTAGGTATTCCATTCATACATAGGTGTACATGGGCATGCAGCTCGGGGACAATTGGAGTGTTTCCTTTTCCTGATGTGGACGGAAAGAGCATTTGCAGTGAGATAGATGCACCGCTCTCGCTCAACAACAACAGGAAGTCCAAAGGAAGCGGCCACTTACATTTGTCTCAACAAAAGAATTCCTTGCTCACCAACAGTGAGTAACATCGTATACGTGCCAGTTATTTATTAGCCAAAGGTCTGCACAAACAAACACCTCACACACACACGTGTGCGCGCACCCCCTCCCGACACCGCTACATTCCCACCGTGCCCCAGTTTTCCGATCGGATGAAAAAGCAACCCCATTAGAGGTTCCAACATCCAGTCATGCATGTGGACTTAATCATGATTAAAACACTATCATCACGATAACAACGTCGACATCTGCAACCACATGCTACGACAGACTTCAAATGTCTGGGAAGCACTTCTGTAATTAGACAGACATGTCAGATGGCAGAGTATCAAGGCAGCTCTCTAAACCTCTGTGAACCACTGCAGTGCTGACATAGCATCTGGACAGTGCTCGCAACGGCAACGCAAGGTCACTTTGGATAATCATTGAGGGAGGTTGAAATATGTTTGCATGTCAGGCGGTGCCAAAAGGTAAAAGTACAGTTGGGAATCATCACAAGCTCATTATTTGTCTTCTGGGCCAAAGGTAGTTGACATTAGTCAGTGGTGTGTACTTTGTCTTTTAAGGGTTGCAATGGGACATGTGTCTATTTTAGCTAGAACTAAGGTTTGTTCAACAGTGCTGCATTTTGAGGGAACACAAATGAAACAGTTGAATTTATAAGCGGTAAAATACAATGTCGCTCAGCTAATGCCCGCTGCCACAGCCTTGCCTTGGTCTGGCGTGACCAATAGCTTCTGGTGGCTAACGTTAGCTGACGGTAGCAGACTTGAGATACTCCTGGTGAGGTACGATACGCGGATGCACCCATCTGACCCAGTAATTAGAAAGCTGTTTGCCTCACTGTGTTGAAGTAACTGGGATCATTCTTTTATGTGTAACGCAACATCAGGCTTGACCTCAATATTGCTTTCCTAACTTTATAAAAAACAAAATGAAACAAATAAATAGATTGATATGAATTGGCTAATTGTTAAATATAATTAAAATAATAATTAGTGCATCAGCAACTTGGTAAAACAATCTATAAATGAACTGGAATTACAATTCAAGTGGAAACCTTTTCAATGCAGATACCAATTGGACAAAACCTAAAGCGGAAATAAAGCTCCAGTATATAATGTATGCAGTTTGGGTGCATCCTTAGTACGACGTGTTTACTTTTTGTTTTACTTCTGTGGTAAATCATTTTCTAATTGTAGTGGGACAGTAACATGAGTGGAGACAAGTTAGCAAACTGGCTTAGTTACACAGCAATATGTATCTAAAGTCTTCTAACGTTAGCATTGCAAATTAAAATTATTTTAGATTATTCTGATTATTCTCTCGTTGATTAGTTAAATCTGGTGTATAAAATATGAGAAGGGTGAAAATGTCCTTCCCAATGCCTTGTTTTGTTCGACCCACAGTCCAAAAACCCAGAATTTACTGTACTGTAAAAACAAAAGAAGCATCAAATTCTCATATTTGAGAACCTGTAACCATTAAAATGAATGGATGCTTTAAAATGAATGGAACAATAAATAGACTAACAAAACAGCTGCCCATGATGGTCTGTCCATCAACTTATTGGATAATTGGCTATTCATAAGTGAAGTAACTGGACATATCAGAATCAGCTTTATTGGCTGACTATGTGCACAAAAACAGACATGCAGCTTAAAAACTGTATGCAAAACAGCAATGCAGCATTGTATTGCTGTTTTAATTCAACTTTTCATTTGTGTTATTGCTTTTTTTGTGAAGCAATGCAGTGGGATGGGCAGGATTTATTACAGGGCTGTACTAGAGCCAGGTGTAAACACAAAACCCAACAGCATTTGTCTTAAAGAAACCAAATATGAGAGGAATTTTGGTGTTTAGCAATGATTCATAACGGTTGCATAAGCATCTGTACAGTAGGTGGGTGGAGGGGAGCAGCAGAGAGCCACGCAGTAAATATAGGAGTACTCAGCTAATCTCTGCAATCGTGGAAAAAACGAGTTTATGCCTCGTTTTTCTTTTTGTGCTGAGGGACCACAGCTGTGTCTGAGGAGCCACTGGGCCTTCACGTTACACTGCATTGTGCTCTTTGGTGATGGGTCGGATCAGGTCCATGTGTTCAGTTACCAGGCGGCTAAAAGTGGCCTGGGGGAGGAAATGACACAATTCCTGCTGAAACTGTAGATGTTTGGAGAGGCTTTTTAATGCAAACCAGATGTCTGGTGAACAACAGAGGAACAACGAAAGGACATGAAAACGCGTTTTTATCAACGCTGACCGAATGCTGCGTTTAAATACATTCATGCTACTAGTAATATGAGAGCTGGGGTGAATTCATAACCGTGCCATCTCACAGTAACGAGTAGTAACTGATGCCGCGCGACTGCACCACAGCCCCCCCACCCCCCCTAATGTTCGGGTTAATATTTTCATCTATCTGAATCCACGAGACAACGACTCGCTACTTACCACGTAACTGCAAGTCACTGTGGCCAATAAAGGGCTTAAATGTCTTCAGTATGTCTGCGTTTTTGACTCTGCCGGAGCTGCCTCCGGTGGAGTAGAAATAATCCAGCAGCGACTCTTCCCTCACATCACTCATCTCAGCTCAGCTCAGTGTTTTTCAACGACCTGGATGACTTTCTGTAGAAACGGTGTTTTTGGGGGTTCTCTTGCAGGGCTACTTTTCACACAGCCATAACGCAGTCCTCTCGGCTAATTTGTTAACGTTACACATCTAAACTTCACTCCACCCAGACGAGCTGCCCGCTGCTGCGCCTCCTCCTGTTAACCCTTTAAAGACACCATGCATCTTATTTTTCACACTTCAACCTCAGCCTTTTAGGATGTAACGTCTAGCTGCTATGGTAAAACAAAAAACAATTATATATATATATATATGTGTGTGTGTAAAAGTGTGCGCGCGTTAAACTCATTGAAAGTGATCGTGAACGTCTCATTTTCATGTAGTTCTTAAAAAGAGCAATTTGGTGGTAGTATATATCTATTATAGTTTTCTCCTCAAAATGTATTCAGTGGGGGAGCAAGTAATAATCAAATATTTTACTGAAGTAAAAGTGCTAAAACCACAGTAAAATACTATTAACACGGTGTAGAAATACTCTGTTACAATTAAAAACCCTGCATTCAAAAAGGTGAAGGTACAAAAGTACTAGCATCAAAATGTACTTAAAGTGAAAGTACTCGTTATGCAGAATGGTCCATTTCTGAATATTGTGTAGGACTAATTTATTAATGGGGTATAATTAGTGATGCATTCATCTGTATTGTACTTGTAATGTTGCAGCTGGTGAAGGTGGAGTTTGTCTATTTACTGTATATACTATCATCATGAATGAAAGATAAGATGATATTAAAGGTAATTGTTGGAAAAACTTAAATAATGTTTTTGTTTAGCCACTGTAATCTAAGCAGCTGGTTCCATAAAGTCTGTGTCCTTGTATGAACCAATCTTCACTCAAGCTTTCTCAGCTGTGTTCTTCATTAAGTTGCCTTTCTTAATGGCTATCTCGTCTGTTTGTTTACTTGTGACCGGGCGTCGAGGGTTGATAGTAAATCTGTTGTGTTCAGGTCAGTATATACGTCGGCTGATTTGCAACCATGACGTCTTCCGAGATTAGGATAAGATGAACCTTGACAGAACGAATTATCAAAGAAACGGATCCCAATGATGTCCAGACTTTATGCAAATCATTCTGTTCCAATGCACTTGTGTGTTATCCTCAGTATATATGTCAGAGACTCAGAGACAGACCTTGGAGCAGCCTTGATGCATAACCTGTTTGTGTTTCAACTCTGTTTCCTTCTTGCAAGAATAAATGTCCTGTTTAATGATTTTTCACCAGGTCTCGAGTAATATTTTTCTAACTGTAATCAAATAAGTGTAGTGGAGAGAAAAGTACAATGTGGCATGACATGGACATGTACTTAGTGATATTCCTTTTAAACCAAGTATATTTGTATCAGAGTGTGTGTATTGTTGTCTTCAGTGCTGATACTTTATGGATGTCACATATTTTATATGTGGAGAAACATATTTGTCAGGTGTGTTCAGACCAACAATTCGCAACTGTCTGACATTACAGAGCAGGGGTCGTTTTAACTTGGCCTCATCCAACAATTGACGTGCATTTACACCTTCTTGGAAGATTACCTTGTACCAAGTCACTTTAAATGTTGCCGCCGGGGCAGAATTATCTACTTTCCTTTCGTAAAAGAAGGTCCGATGTTTCCTATGCTAAAGGAGCTAATAAAGGAAGCATTGAAGCACCTTTCCTTAGCATTTAGAGAATTCGAACATCTCTTATCATGGCGGCCACTTGGATACTTCTGGGTCATTTCACTCCGTTAGGAACCTTCCTCACTATTCGACCACAGCCCTGGACTTTAACTGGACTTTGTTATATCTTTCATGTGTCTCACAACTAAAAAGCATTCGTTGCAAGTTCTCCTTGTTATGTAGTTGACTAAATTGCAAACATTTATGGAAGGGTTTGGCACATGGCCCCATTTTTAGGTCTTCTTTTCTATTTTAGACTTTTGGATTATCACAGTTAGGCAACTAGTTAAAGTACAGATATTTCACTTTGCATGATGAGTTGCAATTGGCAAAGTTGCTCTGAGAGCTCAACACGCTGCAAATTAAAATAACGTATGCAAATAGACACAACACAAGCAAATGAAGAAACATCTACACCAATGTGAAACACAAACACAGAATTTATATGCAGCTTTTGGAAAAAGCACTCCAATTAGAGAAGCTCACGAAAGGAAACAGATTACAGGGGACACAAAAGTGATGCTCACTGCTGGGACATGCTTGTTGTTGCCATAGCTTGTGGTTCATGAAGTTATTGAAGTAAGCTATCAGTCATTGTGATGGCATGATTCAGATAGTATAATAATGAGCAGAAGGCTAACACTAGGTTAACAATAGATATCTGCAATAATATCACAATGTTAAATTAAATTACAAGTTATTTTCTTAGACCAATAACTGATAGCCATCTTTAATAACATCATAATCCCCAAACGGCATCAATAAGTGCTTTGGTTTGGTGAAGAAGTTTCCTAATTTGCTTGTGGTGTGTCTATTTGGACCAGGAGTTTTAAACGGCTCCCGCTCCCTGCTTCTCCACTTCCTGTGCGCACCAGCGATAATGGTGGAGGGCCAGTCAGTTCAGGTATTAGACACACAACACATTGTCAGATTAATTGCGTGATTGTGCTGTAAATATTAAATGTGCCGGACTTACACGTTAAACCCTCTGTCCTCCTCTAGTGTATGTTCTCTTTGAACGAGTTTCCATTTAATTTGGAAATGGGTGATTTGTATTTCATGTTTTAGGCTGCTGCTCTAAAAAGACAATATTGTAATTACAGTAAGCTTCTTATAAGCTGATACAATTATTGAGGTGAGGAGTTTATATTGTCACGTGAAAGTGGGACCTTATGCTCCTTTAATTTAGAAAACAACACAACCTTTACCAGGATAAAGACATTTGATCCTCTAACATATGCCACATCTTTGTGAAATGAATTTATGCCAGAGAGCAGCTGGCAATACATTATCACCTTGCTGCTACTGTGAGGGGGGGATGGGGGGGGGGGACAAGCAGAGGAAGCAGCCATTATTCAATTGCGTCAAGGCATCCACACAGACCTGGGGTGGAAAAAGTAGTCCGATATTTTACTCAAGTAAAAGTATTTACCAACATTCTCCATTGCAAGTTAAAGTCCTGCATGTTACAGAAGGATTATCAGCTAAGTTTACCTAAAGTATTAAAACTGAAAGTACTCATTCTGCAGAAAATTGCGACTGATCATTAGATTGTTGATTGTTTTACTAATGTAGCTGGTAGACGTGGAGTCCTTTTTTAACTTTTCTTTCACTGTGTTGTGAAACAGTGGACACTTTTACCAATTTGAGCCTCAAACAGCTATTTAAAAGAAACCATCGGAGACATTTAGAGGTTGAACAACTCATGGACATCTGAAGTGTGACAAAACTTTCTGAAGTTCCGAACCGGTACTATCTGTAACAATGTGTTGTATTTTGTAAGCTTATCATTATCTTAAAAAAATATTTTAAAAACAATAAATTCTAACCTGAAAAGTAACTAATCATTACTCCTGTCAAATACGTGTACTGGAGTAAAAAGTACAATATTCTCTTGAAGTATAAAGGAATAGAAAATGGTAAAGTATGTGCACCTCAGAATTAGTTAGTTGCCATCACTGGAAGATGTAGAAATAGTGCACTAACCCGAGGTGATGCTTTAAACCTTAAATAGCCAGTTCAGTGTGTTACTCAATCTAGCAACACTAATAAATCAGCCAGGTCGATTTTAGCTTATCGCAGATAAAACGTCTGTATATGTCGGACGATATGTAACAAGAAAATTGTGATACAGAAATGCCAAACTAGATCTGAGGTCATTTGGAACCAGTGTTTCCACTACAAAGTCTGTCCACCACAGAGCTCTGACAAGTTAATCTTTTTTCTGTAAAATGTCCAATATACTTTACTCACAATTGTTTAAGAGGATAAGAGATATTAAGATTGTTCATTCATGTTATGTGTCACAAAAATATTACAAAAAAACACCATCGGTTAAGAAAAAGCCTTATAAAGTGAGTTTTAAGAAGAGATTGAAAAGAGGATATGAGTTGAAAGCTGGTGGTAACACTAACTCTCAATCAGCTCTGTGTTGCACGGAGAGCTTGACGTATCCCAAATGTATCTCTCTGTGATTTCAGGGGTCAACGAGAACAGAAAAGGGCCAGATGTTCTTGTGCACCATGTGAAGGTCAAAGCCATGCAGTCTAACGGCCGTGTGTGGTACTGATCGAGGGCAGATGTTCACAGGGTTATCCATTCCATATGGCTGTCGCTCGTCCATGGGCCTTTTCACAGCACCGCTCTTGTAAACACGCTTTAGTTCGCTGTTCCCTTTTTTTCTGCCCCTGTAAAACATGTCCTAAATCCAATCACCTAGCCCTTCTAAAGGGGATGATGTTGATGAATGGGAATGTGTAGTGGTTGTAGTGACCTATAAGCCCCTACTGAGATTACAGGCAGGCAACCAGCCAGCCAGGCCTGGCCAGGGCACCAGGAAACCGCTAGAGCTTAAAGAGGGATTGTTTAGATAGACAATGGTGTCTACCTGGTTTTAATCCCCGGTCAAAAAGAGTACAGGGGATTGGCAGAGTTTAATAAATGAAAGTGCTCCTATAATCAGGATTTGCCAAAGTGCCCCTTTTGTGTTAATCGTACATTTTTTACAGCATGGTTTTTGACATCTGCCACAGCAGGTGGCGTTAACCCATTCTCTGCCCCATCTGTATGCAGTGTACGTTTCCACCTGACATCATGCAGAGAAGTGCACAGAACACACACGTCAACAAGAAGGGAAAGTTGCACTTTGTATATTCTCTACTATCTCGGTTTCTCCAAAATGACAATCTTCTAGCTTAAAGCTGTAGCTGGGTTTAAATGCACCAGGTAGCAAAAACCTCACGTACCTGGAAATAATCGATGGCGTGCATCCGGCCTTTAGCCGCCATGCGACTACAGCCGACTATGGCACAGCCACATTACTTACTTTAGTAAAGGCTAATAGAACAAGGATGTGTAATTACTCCATTGCTAAAATAGAAAGCTGCATTTTAATAATTAAAGTCCAGCGTATCAGCGATAAAGCATAATAAAATTGTTTTAAAATCAAGGATTACAAGAGTAAATCCCGACGGGCCAGATGTGAGAGTGGGAGGGGTCGCCCCATTCTGGGAGCAGATTAAACTGAAAATCCCACAGGACCGCACTGTCTTTTCTCTGCAGCTTAGGGGCTTGTGTGGACTCAACATGCTGTAATCCACCGATTAGCTGATATAATCACCTGTAAATACACCTTGGCCATGATGTTGCTGTGGGCCGTCAGGCCCCGCTCTGCCCTGCATCGCGTCCCACATGTGTGTTGGACACTTTGTTATGGCGACGGGTCTGATTTGAACTTTCTGGGAACCAGAGGCGGACTCTCGGACCAGACAGACAGACAGCTGGAACAGATGTGATCTGACTGAGTTCCCAGAAACTAAACTGCACAGATGAAAGCTGTTTAACTCAAGAGTAGCCCAAATAATTTTACTATGTTAAAAACACATTAATTCAAACCCCTGCTCCTTGATACTATACATACATTTTGCATTTTTTACATACTCAACCATAACTTTTTTAATGGCTTTTTTATGACATACTATACTGTCACTGGTTTTACATTTGTATGCAATCCTAAACTTTGACTTTTTTAATGACTTTTTTATGACATGCTGGAGACCATGTCTTTTGAGAATCAGAATGGCCTTTATTGGACAAGTATGCGTTGCAAATAAAGAAAATTGTGTTTAGTAGTGTTTGCATCCCTCTCAATGTATTGACACAGAAATAGAAATAGGGACAGCTAGAGACGAGGACAACAAGGACAACGTTGGACAAATAATGTAAAGTATAGAAAGGACTGTCATGTACAGAAGTAGTGAAAAATAGGTGTAAATATGAATATATATATATATATATATATTATATAAGCTTGTGTGTGGGTATTTCTGCATTGAGTTTTACCTTAACTAAGTGAAGAGCACGCTCACTTGGGTGAAGTTTTTACTTCAACCACATATTGACTGCTTCATTTCAAATCCATTAGAGTCGTGTAAAGAGGAAACATTAGAAAATGTATGATCTTGTGATTCTTAGTCCATGTAGCGCTAGTCTTCAGCAGCTCCTTACTAGAAGTACTGTCTACGGTGTGGAGCAAGATATCAAATACAATGCCAGTAAGAGTGCCATCTTGATCTGTAGAACCAAAGAGGACAAATGTCTTAAATTCCCTGACTTCAAATTGTCTGATAACAAAGTTGGTGTCTGTGATAAGGTAAAATATCGTCGTCATTTTATTAAAGAACAGATGACCAATGATATTTATAGACAATGTCGCGTAGGATGTATGCACAAGCAAACACTCTCTTACGCTACCAGTCCCAGCTGTGGAGACGTTGGTACAGCTGTCTCTTTGTAAGGCATTGGTAGTCCTATGCACTTTTATTGCACTTTTGTATGTAGTTTGATTGATTGATTGATCTATATGATGATATTTTGGTGTTATTGACAGTGTATGATGTATATGTTACGTGTTCATTAAATATTTTTTGTTTCCATACAATGTTCTGTAGCGGTTTCTAGCGGGGACAAGTTGAAACGGGTTGTGTCCAGGGTGTGAAGGGTCTTCAGTGATGTTTCATGACTCTGGGGCTGGCTGGCACCAATCACTTTCTCTGCAGTATTGACAGGAAGTACATCCTCTGCTAGACCTTTTTCCTGATAGTGTGTTTGATTGAAGACCACTTGTGATCCTGGGAGATGGTGGATTCCAGAAACTTGGAAGGCTTCTGTTGTTCAGAATGTGAATGGCAGGCAGTGTGGAGGGGTTCCTCCCGAGGTCCACGGTCATCTGCATGGTTTTAAGAGCGTTCAGCTCAAGGCTGCTCTGACCACACCAGAGGGCCAGCTGTTCAAACTCCCGTCTGTATGCAGACCCATCACCATACCGGATGAGGCAGATGACTGTTGTGCCATCTGCAAACTTCAGGAGTTTAACAGAAGGGGCTCCTGAGGTGCAGTCCTTGGTGTAGAGGCAGACTTTTTTATTACTTCCTTTTGACAAACTATACTAGACAAGTTTCCTCGAGATACCATATTTTGACTTTTTTCGACATTCTATGCTATGACTTTTTTACGTTTTTTTCGAGATACCATATTTGGACTTTTTATACTTTTTTCCCACATACTATACAATACCTTTTTATGATGTTTTCTTGAGATACTATATTTTAACTTTTTTGACATACTATGACTTCTTTCAACATGGTATACTATAACCTTGTTTTGATACACTATATATATCTTCTCATGACGTTTTCTCAAGATACCCAATTTTGAGTTTTGACTTTCTCACTACTCTCTATACAATTCAACATACAATAACTTTGGAATTATGAATTAGTTCACCAGTTAGAGACTTTGCCAATTGATGAAATTAGAAGTTTCAGTGGCCTGAGTTCATAACCAGCTTACAACAACTCACTTCATTCGTGAGGTTTTTGACGTACTATACTACGACTTTGTTTTTTCGAGATATTATTTCCACTTTTTGTTTTTTCGAGATATTATATTTTCACTTGTTAAGCCTTTTCTTCCAACATATTATCCCATGAAGTTATGACGTTTTTTTGAAGTTCCATATTCTGACATTTTTTGAGATACCATATTTTGACTTGTTTCGACATATTATTATATTATGACTTTTTAAGACTTTTTTTTACAGATAATACTTTTTTTCGACATACTATTTTCGCTTTTTATGTTTTTTCAAGATATTATATTTTCACTGTTTTTCAACATATTCCATGAATTTATGACATTTTTTTAAATATAATATTCAGACTTTTTAAGACTTTTTTACAGATAATATTATGACTTTTTTTCGACATACTATTCTTCCCTTTTTATGCCTTTTGTCGACACACTATTACACTTAAATGAATTTTTGACCTACTATGCTGTGTTACAAACATGAGACGAGAGCAGTACGACCAGTTCATGTAGTTTTAATGCTTAATGCCATTCAGATTCAGCTCTTCCCCTCAAATCACTCCATTACAATGGATTAAACCATTAAACGAGGGATAAAGTATTTTAGCAGTTTTACTCTGTAAGACACTAACATTATTCCTGAAAGAGGAAACACAATTTTGGTTCATAGCACAATCATGCCTGGCAAGAAAAAAATATTAAGACTACATCAACAAAACAAATGTACAAATCATTTAAGCAAACAATATAAACAATATCTTATATATAAAACATAGCAAGCAAAATAAATATTACACATTAACAAAAAAAAAACTAAAAGTAAACAGAGTTAACCTATTTGGTTTGGGCGATGTTTGGAAAAAGGTTATAAATCACTGATCTGAAACGTTGCACATCAGTGTGAATGATGAGTAAATCTCCTGGGAAAAGCTGTGTTCATCTAATTCACTCACGACAGAATATCCAAACCAAACATTTGTACTTATTAGTGTGCGCAGGCATTAGTCAAGTGTAGATATCTTTTTGTGTTTTTCCTATGATCACATTCTTGCTTGTGCTTATTCAGTCAAAGTCTTTTTTTTGGGGAACTCAACTCTCATTAGTTCAACATACCAAATAACATTAGTTTAACATAGATTAACAGTAAAAAAAAAGAAAAAAGAATTCCATCTGAGAAATCTGTTGAAACATGATTGGCTGTATTGGACCTTTTTGGTTGTTGGGAATCTACTGGCTACTTCCATCTTTGGGTGTGTTAGCATATTCACAGGAGATGGGAATCAGTTATTGTTCAGTCAGGAATCGAGGACCATGTTATCGTTCAAACACAAGATAATCATACAAACATTCTCTCACACATACATACATCTGTACACGAACAAACAGACAGCAAACAATAAATTCTATTTCATTGTGTGACTGTAATTGTAAATTCACTCTTTAGTGATTCTCCTACTTAACATATATAACTGTGCAATTTAAATGTTTTTTTCTTTTGTTAAAGCAAACCAGGAGTAGTATAAATATTAGGAGGACGTCCTAGGTGCTGTTTGTTTTTAGCCACGTATAGAGAGCATTTTCAAGACTTAGTGTTCCTCTCACTGTGAGGATGCGGGATTCAGCTCCAACTCTACTCTGGTGCACACTCCCCCAGTCCACCGTAACGTCCCAGCCCCTATAATGCTACTTCCGTTGCAAAGTGCAAGCAGTTAATGTCTCTCTGCCTCTCCCCTCCACTCATTCAAATTTGGAAAATCAATGCAACAGCAAAGAAAAAAACTGTTCTCATGAAAAAAAAATGGTCCTATCAGTGTCCAAAAAGCAACCAGAAGGGAGAGGGCAGCAAAAGAGAGAGTGCATTTGTGTCGCAAGAAATTCAGTCCATCGGAGCAAAACAAGTCTTGTTCTTTATTATGCCCACGTGCCACAGGTCAGCTGTGTGGAAAAGTGGTTATACTTCCCTAGAAATAGAAAAGACAAAAAAACAAAATTCAGACACATATTCCCTACAGTAAGGAAATGCTGGATCTAGAACAAAATTGTCAAAAGAGTGATATCAATCTATAAACTGGTATTACTGAAGTAAGGACTTACGATGCAGTGAGTGTAGAGTTGAGGACAAGAGTGGTGCGTATCCTATAGAGCTGAGCCAGCGTCAGCTTCTTGTGCTGCTGGCCCGGAGATTTCTTCCTTTTCGGAGACATCTCCCCCGAATCACCGGTGGCCGTCGACTCGTTTTTACTTTCCACGCAGGCAGATGGAGCTGTTTCCCCGTCCGAGCTGTTGCTTTGGGACTCATCGCCCTCGCGTCGTCCGGTGGGCGCCGTGCGGCCGTGCTTGGCCACCGCCCTCCTCAGGGTGGCACAGAGTTTGTCAGAGAGCATGCTCGTGCCCAAGCAGTCGTCAGACTGGTCGAGGTCACTGGAAAACAGCTCCAAGCTGGTTTGGCCTAACTCCGTCATGCTTTTACTGTGTGCCAGCGGTGAAGTGTCCACGTCCCTACATTGTGATTGGCCCTGCGCCTTGGCGCTGTGTGAGTGTGTGAGGGATACGGAGGTTTTACCATAGAGGCGCTGCAGCAGATTGTCCTCAGAGCGGGATAAGGCCAGAGTGGAAAGCCTCTGGAGGCAGTGGAGTCGTGACTGAACATGAGGCCGCCGGCGAGGTTTACAGGACTGGACTACGGACAGCTGGGACCCCAGTGAGGCAGAATCCTCCTCCTCCTCCTCCTCTTCCTCCTCCTCCTCCTGCTGCTCTTCTTCTACCTCCTTGAATACTGTCAATTCCTGCTCCGCCTCCTCGACCTCCCTGTATTCCTCTTCCTCCTCTCCTTCACTTTGGCCGGGCTGAGGCGGAAGTTCTCTCATGAGGGATTCAGGGGAGAGGGTACCATAGGCGCTGTCCATGGAGAGAGAGCGACACTGAGGGTCCAGCTCCTCGCCGCCAGGCCCCGTCTCCTGATCGTGCTCAGAATAAACACCGGAGTGACCTCTGTGGGGGCTCTTGGACTGTGACTGCAGGACCTCAGACAGGAGAGCCACTTCGGAGTCTTTTTTACTGGTTCCCTGGAGGTTCATGTTTGGGGAAGGAAGCTCTTGGTGTTCGCCTGGTTCGTCAATGTCCATCACCGACAGGGTCTCAGTGGAACCATCTGATTGACTGAAAGGAAGGTTTTGGTTGGTTTAGTGGATAGTTGAGACCCAAATGCACTGAAAACGATCAATCACCAACGAGGATAACAGTCTTTTCTTGACATGATTCCAATCACTTTGTCAGGAATATGTGTTGAGGTGAACACTGTCGTACCTTGAGTTCGGCTGGTCTTTGTGCCTGAGGCATGGTGAACTTGAGTTGCTGCTCTCATCTTCCTCCTCATCTTCTTCCTCACCCTGTGTACATCTCTTCATACTGTTCTGCTGCCGGAGGACCTCCTCAGTGCGGAGCCTCTGGAGCTGGTTCTGCAGCGTAATTAAACAAATACATTAAGTATGGAAAAACCACAACATTGTGTCTCTGGATCTTATTTCCCAATTGAGATATGAACTGGCTCTCCAACCTGGACGTTGCAGATTGCATCGATCCAGCTTCGCCCCTGGGTGGCGCTGTTGGCTTGGAAAGTGTAGGCTGCCACTGCACTCTTGAACTCATTGAGGTAGATGAGGATGAATGAGCCTACGGAGACAAAAAGCACACAGAAGAAATCAGCATTGTCTGGAAAAAAGTTACAGCCAAATTCCCAGTTTCATGTCTGCAGTTAATAATCATAACCATCAGTGGTCTCCGGTGGTGGAATGAAACTAAGTGCATTTACACAAGTAAAATGCAACATACACATTATTGCAGCAGCAATACTAATCCAGAAACATCATTATAGAAAAACACTGACAGGGAACATTTTGCTGGTACTACTTTTACTTAAATAAATGATCTTAATCCTTCTTTTACCACTGGTGATCTCTTAGTTCTACATTATTTAAGCTTCAGTTCAGCTTTATATTATAGCTTTACATTGATGCTAACACCATTCATCCATTGATCTAATTGGACAGCAGACACTTTATCAAGTTTCATCTTAAATATTTGCTGGTTATAACTTCTCAAATGTAAAGATTTTACTTTTTCATAGTAGTTTTCGACAGATTTTTCAAATATGTAAAAAAAAAAAAAGAGTAAATCATGAAAGGATTATTAGTTACTGAGCACTCACCAGGGTCTTTGAGTTCCTTACAGACGACATTGTGAATGAGGAGAGGCTGGCGGATGATTTTGATTTTCTCCACTCTTTTCCCTGGCTTGGTAATTAGCAGCAGGTCGGTGAACAGGACACAATAGACTTCCATCTACAGAGGAGATAAACTCGTCTCAGGTCTGATAGAAACTCGTTTCTTTCTGTTCTAACAAGTCAAACATTTTATGTGAAATATGAGGCGACTGTTCAGCAAAGTGAAAAACCAGTTGTTGAGCATAAAGATAGGAAGGGCTCATCATGCGAGTCAGTCTTACCCGACTGTCTTTGCCCTCTTTCATCCTCAGAGCTCCCTCAAGATGCAGCTGTCGAGTCTCCTCCGGTGAAATTCCTCTCATGGGAGCCATGAGGTCGAAGCGGTTATACTCCTTCAGGATCTGACGGGGGGGAAAACACAAAAAGTATGAAGCTGAATCCTACAATAGGTTTCACATCTGACAGAGCTTTTTTTTTTGAAGATGTGGGAGAGCACTGGAGCCCCCATAACTCGTTTCTTACCTTCTCCACCTCTTCACTGCTGCCCTCTACAGCCTCGTAGGAGTCTATACGGGCAGAAATGGTGGCCAGCTTCTGTTGTTCCTGACGCTGGCGCATCTGGGACTCCACGCTGTTGATGAAGCCCTCTACAGCAGCCACCTTGAGGAGGAAAAACACAGAGATGCACTCAGACATGTTCTATCAGTGTAAACTACCAAAGCACCAAATATTATAAATGTATATACAGTACGTCCTTATAGAATGGTGGAGGAACTATTCAGATCCTTTAATTAAGTACACTGTAAAATACTGTAAAAACACTGCTACTAAGTCCTGCATTTAAAATTTGAATGGAGTAAAAGTATGAAAGTATAATCAGGAAAATATACTTTAAAAGTAAAAGTACTCAATGTAGAAAAATGTCCCCTGTGACCGTTATACTATTATATCATTAGATTATTATTACTCATGGTTTAGTGTAAAAGCAGGATTTTACTGTTGTAGTTGCAATGTAGAAATAGTCAAGTACCTCAAAATGTGTACATAAGTAGAGTACTTGATTAAATGAACGCAGTGACATTCCACCACTATGCTTACCATGCTGTTGACCATGTCCCGGGCCGACGGCTCGTCCGTCTTCTTGAGGACGCTCTTCAGTAGGAGTGGGTATTTGGTCAGTCGCTGGTGAGGCTTCGCCAACATGTCAGCCAGCTTCAGGCGGTTACACTGCTTATGGGTCTCTGCCCACTGAACAGAGCCGGACAAACACAGGAAATCAAACATTTAAATGGGCCAGAATTGTGAAGACAGTAAATGTGCTGTACAGTATCTGGGATTAGCTTTGAGGCGAGAGGGCTGAGAGGACTGACCGTGACGTAGGTCCTGAAGAGCTCATTGTCCCTGAGAAGCGTGCGCATGTTCTCCATGCAGCCCTCCTCCTCCATGCAGTAACGGATGTAGGGCTGGAACCTGGAGCCAAACTGGACACACGCAGACAAACAAAGACGAGCGTCAAGAGATATCACGAACACCGACATGAGGGAAAACAGACTAAAGATCAAAGTCAAAAATATAACTTATTACATTAATAAATGATACAGTTGTGTAAAAGTAGCAAAGTACCATACTCTAAAATGATCCATTCAAGGCCCTGCATTCAGTTTTTGACTCAAGTAAAATTATTAAAAGCAAAATGTACTGAAAGTATCAAAGTCCAAGACATATTTACATCGTGGTCGAAGAGATAAGACGTGCAAAAAATAAGTATTTGAAAAAAATGAGATCAATAAAAGAGTCAAATAAACTGTTATCGACGGATCTTTTCTTTTCACCAAATGACAGGAAGTAAAGGGAAAATAATTATTTCACCAATCGCATTAGTTATTGATGTAATCAGTTCTATTGTATGACTCATATGATAACTGTTTATTGACTGCTATTGGTTCCTTATTATTGAGCGTTTTATCCATACGACACAGTTCATAAGCCAAACTGTAGCCACTCAGAAGATTAGGTCGAGGTCGGTGGGTTTGACTGAGGACTTTGTCGTAAAGTCCACAAGTTCGTGGTTTCTTGATAACCCTCTCTTTGTGGTACTCGTGGAGAGATATCGGATTACAATGCGATTGCAACTGACCGTCCTGAAGCCGTGGTGAAGGTCCGTGGGGTCGAGCAGAGCCCGGGCCTGCCTGGCCTTCTCCAGGACTGGCAGCATGACCTGGTTCCACAGGGACGTGTGGAGGCAGACAAGCTCCTGGATGTTACTGAACAGCTTGGTGGGGTCCACCTCCGTCAGCAGACCGCTCTCCTGCAGGTTCAGCAGCCCGCTCAGGAAGAGCTGCAGAGAGTGATACGAAAGAAAATGAGTTTCTAATTTGTTATAAAGACACGAATGCCGACATAAAGCCTTTAAAGCCAAAGGTTATTACTTCACACATCACAGGTTAAAACTCCTGTACTCCGCTTACTGAGTACTGATAAAGGCTGGTGTCTATTCTTAGACCTTATCAACACGTTTATTGTGTGTCTATCTATCGCTGTACAGAAGCTAGTTCATCTTACACAACAGCCAGAGTTGTATCAGCACATGAACTTCACAGTAGTTCACTTACATCAGTGATGACTCGGAGTTTTTTGATGTAGGTTGCCTCTGTGTGAAGCAGCTCCCATATCGCCTCCTGCTGGTGGAACTGTCGCCTTGTCAATGCCTGCACACACAAAAACGCAGATCATGTTATTAAATATAACAAATACAGTCACAGATTTGTTCCTATTATTACGTTACATTGTTATTTCCTCCATTGTATTAAGAGAGCGTCACACATTTTGTGTTAGAAACTGGAATGTACAGGTCCGTCTGTAGCATCTCACCTGTTAATATCAGGTCCAGTCTTTGGTCTTTTTCACATCGTAAGTCAGAAAGTGACTAGTGGTCAGTACACCAACACCCCATCTACCAAAATGTATGACCCTGTCTATAGTAAATACTGTGGCTGCAGTGAGATTTACAACTAATGGTCGGAACATCTTATTAGATATACGCATACAAAGGCCACAATTGCAAAGTTATTGTACGTTTCAGAATGTGAAACAATATGTTGAATATCATATACCTGAAAGTAAGAGAACCCTCTGTGGACACGTGGTCACATGGTATGTTGTCACTACATTTTATTTATGGAATACTTCTTTGATAATGTCTTTGCTTATTTACTTATTATTATTCATGTTGTATAAAATCCGATCAGACACACAACGCAATTTAACTGACATGAACTGAAGCATAAATGTAGCTTCTGTTTTGTTTTTGCTTTTTTTAAATGTCTGTATTATGTTCATACTTGTGCGTGAGGGATGCGTTGTGTAAATAAAACCATTCAGTCATTCATTCATGCTCTCTAACATGAGAATGACTTGTTCCTATATTTCCCAGTTACTCACATTACCAACTTGATTGCTGGCCAACATCAAGCAATCAAGTGTGCAAAGTGGCACACGGGATTATCTCACAGGGGTGAGTGTACATACAGCACGGGGCACTGTGTCGGAGCTAAGCAGTGGTATCGCTCCGTCTCGCTGTCCTGATTAGTCACGTACACATTAACAGGTGGAAGCGTTCGGCGTTATCGTTTACATCCCTGTGAGCAGTGTAGTAGTAAATCGCTTTGTAAAGCGTCATTCTGGAGAAACGGACAGCAGTGCAATCGTGACAAAGACACGCGATGAAGGAAGTAAGAGTCCGGTGCATACCGGGAAGCAGGATGGCGGCATGCTTGTAGTAATCAGCTGCCAGATTTATGTTTTATTTAAATTGTCACTTGTAAAAAAAAAAAAGTTAAACGTTAAGGTTCTGCCATCGTCTTTGGATCTTTTAGTTATTAATGGTGAATCAGGTTGTAGCAAGGATATTATAATAATAGATAGACGGACAGATATATTTAGATTTACAATCATTATGTGTTCAGGACTGAAAGGAGGCACAATAAGTTTCATACATAAAAGAACAAGTCTTCAAATGATCTTTAATTCTTAATTAATTGTTTTCGCCCCACAGTTTACAGTGCGTTTTACTTCATCACCCCCCCCCCCCCCCGGCCTGTGTGTGCTGTACCTCGGAGCTGTCCAGTAACGTCTGCCAGCTGTCCTCCAGGGACAGGTTGGTCTCCTCCTCCTCCTCCTCCCAGGAGTCCTGGTGGAAGGAGAGCTGCCGCGGCACCTTGGGCAGCCCGAACAACATGTAGGAGTGGAGCTTACTCTGGAGCTGCTCCAGACGATCCGCCTCCTGTAATGAATTTAATAAAAAAACAAGCCTAATTAGTTTGAACTCGGTTACCAGCATGACAGCGAGAAGAGATGCCAAATCAACTGTCCATTTCTGTCCTTTGTGTGTCAGTTTATTGTTACGTTCAGACTGTAAGTAGAGATGAGTCCAAAAATTAGCATATAAATCCGGTCCTCACTCGCGCCTTAATTCTTAAATCCAACAGTAGCTGCTATTCAGGCCATTGTTCAGCCTGGCAGGCCTTATGTAGTTATGAAAATGAGCTCTGTGCATTGAGACCATTTTTAACAATAGAGGACTAGGGAGTGGGGGAAAAAGCTACAACATGGAGGAGGGGAAGATGGACCAGTGGTCTGTAAGCCATGAAATATTTTTTAAAAAGTCCTGTTCTATGTTGATTAATAGTGAGAAATTGCACTGCAGATTTAGGAGTAAAGTGATCAGAGATCCGCGTTTCTTTTCATAGTTTTGTGAAAAGAAGGCACTGACAGCGGTTCATCCCTACAATATGGAAAGTGCAAGAGGTCCAGGTCCTGGTGAGGGATCTCTGGCCCTGAAGGGGTTATGGGGGACGCTCGGGGTGAATGGAGACGAGACAGGCAGTGACAGGTGACTGACAGATACTGTCTCTATATGACATCTGCTACTGTGCAGGATGTGACCTCAGGAGGGGCGAGACAATGGGAACGTGTGTGGGCGAGTGGGCTTTATTAGAATGAAAGTTCATAATTTCTGTTGATAAACCTTAAGCGGTTAAAGGAAAGGTTTGACAATTTGGGATTTTGCTTTTGCGTGAAATAGTAAGCTTTTGAGGTGCTGGAAGGCACACTTGTTATCTGTGGACAGAAGCAGGCTAACTGTTTGTACCTGTTTCCAGTCTTTATGCTAAGCTAAGTTAGCCGACTTCTGGCAGGAAGAGAGAAGTATCAATCTAACTTCTAAAAAGTGAAACTATTCCTTTAAGCCTTTTTCATGGGTAAGCTGAGTTTCTTGCTCATCAGCATTGGATAGAATTGAGTCAGGCTTTTCCTCCACCTACTCATTTCCAGAGGAAAGTATGTGAGCCAACAACACGAGACTTCGATGGGAAATTACCTCACCAGAACTCGGGGGATATGGCCTTCCGACCCCCTCCCACTGCTGCTTGCTACTGTTTTGTTTGCTTTTTAATGTGGGTTTTTTTCGGAGACATGTCTGGGAAACAAGCTTGTCCCCTCACAGCTTTTACAATTTCTGTTTTACAGGTCAAGAGAAAGTGCAGCAGCACATCAGTCTTCCATTTCATGTGATCCGCTCTGTCTGATCAGTGTTACCTTGCCGAAGGGCCCCATTCCAGCGTTGGAGCTGAAGAAGCCGCTGAAGCGACTGGCAGCGCGGTTCTTCCAGCTGTCGGGACCGGCCCCGATGCCGGGCAGAGAGCTACCGGTCTGTCCCACAGCCTCCGGGGTAGGAATATTCGTTTCTCCCAAAAACTCAGTCATGTTCTTCCTTCGTCGAGCCTGACCCTGCAAGGCAGAGAGCAACACATTTACACAGTGTAAAAAAGAACAATTCAAAATGAAAGAAGGCAGACTGTACATGAGTGACGGACAACAGTTTCCAGTCTGACGGCTGGAAAGAGACAATGAAGGAAAGCGAGAAATATACAAAGACAGGATAAACAGGAAATCGGAGGGGAATTCTGTGCAAGGGATGACATCAGCAGGACCGTTAAAGCTATCCTAATGATCAGACACAAACAGGAGAGGGAAGGACTGCCACTTCCTCGCGGTGAAATCTCATTACATCACAAGTCGCAGGCGGGAGGCCGTTCCATAAGAACAGACGGCCCGAGTCTGGCCATTGTTCCCGCTCCATTGTTACCCTGTCAGCAGGCCCTGCCACGGACCCTCATTCATGCAATCTCTGTCCACTTTACGAGCTCCAGCAAAGCAAACAAACAGGGGCCACCTCAGTATCTGAGGAAGCAGTTGTTTTTGCCGTTAGAGTGAGGAATCTGCTGGTGAGGAGTCGGTGAGATTCAGGACACTGACCCCCCCCCCCCCCCCTCCCCTTCAAACACAGTGACAAGGAACTTACATTCCAGGACACTGACACTGTTGCTGAAACTGACCGGCCATTCCAACTAAATTCTTTTGCTGATCACCCCCCACTCCCCCCCCCCCCCCCCCCGCCGCCACACAAACGCAATGCAATCAAACACTTGTGTCTGTGGTACCCAACAGCATAGTAGCTTTGGACATAAGGTTGTAGGTTTGGTTTGAAAAATGGTCCTCAAACCCCCCAAAAATCTAACATTTATATCAATACTGTAAACAACATAATTTTTGTTTGGCTACAGGGCTCCAAACACATACTCCACTGATCTAGCGTTGCACTCCTACAACATTGTCGGACTTGTGATGGATAGTTCGAAACAAAAATCAATTTAGCAGAGACAGAAACATTGTCTTTTTCATTCCACGCATTCTTCTTCCTCGTCGTGTGTGATGTACTAATAGCGGCCAATGTGGCCTTAAGGCGAATATTGACTGTTATCAAAAATATAGATGAGACTAGTTTGTAACCCCAAAAACATGCAAGAGAGGAGTTTGCTGTCATTTTTACAGCCCTGCATGGCCCCTCTCATACTGCAGGCACAACCTCATCGGAGGGAATCTCCGTCAGCAGTCCCTCTCTCCTATCATCTGAATTAAGGTGCAAGGATAGAAAGAAGGCGTTTATAAAGCGATATACACACGAAAGAAAATCAAACTAAAACTGCGGGGGACAAAAACAGGAGCACAGACAGTCATGCTTTGAATAAATGGAGACAAACTATGAAGAAGCAGTCTGGATAAACCTCTGAGGTTATGCTACCCAGCTCGTAGAAGTAAACAACTTCCATTACACTTCAGATAAAGACTTATCAAAGTATAGAAGTTTGTGGCTTGTATATGTAACAAAATGAAATGTAAACACTGTGAATAGCTCTAGTCAAATTGTTCTGCCTTGCACAGGTTCCCACTTTAAGAAGAACATGCCCAGACCTTTGTGAAACCACTTAACTAAAGCAAAAGCTTACAAATGGCCTATATACAGTTGCATAACAAGACTGTAAATCAGAGTGGGGGGTCCTAAAGGTTTTCAGCTTGAAGTCCTTTTATTTATTTAATTTAGTGACGATGACCAAAGAGGAGAGTGACTTAACTGCAAATAAGACATGTTGGCTTTAAAGCAAGAACTAGAGTGAGAGGGGAAATGGAACAAATTTAAAATTCTGGAGTGAAAGGAAAACAAGCCTGGACCCATTTAGGGATTTTGTTTTTTAAGAGGGAAATCCGGGCCAACTGGCCAAGGACACAGGTGTCAAGAAGTGCTCAGTCTGCATGGACCAACGGGTTAAGTCTGGGGGTAAACTGAAACCTGGTTTGTTTAATCTGTGTTCTAAGTCTTAGTCTCAACAATTGAGATTTAAAACAGATATGTTCTTAGCATATCCCGTGAATAAAAATCAGACAAATTTAAAAATAAACATTCTGCAGTCGCGGAAAACAAAAAGCAATCGTCTTGATTATCAATTTAACGAGAAACTAGTTTCTAAAACACAACGACGAGGCCAGGAAGTTGAAAATGAAAAGGATACAGGGATAGAAGCCCCCCCCCCAACAGTTTCCCACCACATTAACAGTGCTCACCATTGAAGCCAGAGGCATGTCAAAAGTAACAAAAACCATCCTAATCCTTCAATTGGATTCATGGATCGCAGCCCATTCTGGAACCAGCTGCTGCGCTCTCTCAACTTCTAGCCTCCTCTGTGTCTCTCTGTCCACATCCACCGTGAAAAAAACACACACACACATCCACACCGTCCGGACTTCTGGCGTTGAATCAGTCCGAGAAGCCGTGTGACAACTAAGAACACCGCCACGTCACTCTCCCCCCATCAAGAGACTGGTGTTGAACTTCATCCGATCTTCAAGCGCCCCCCCGTTCCAGCTGACAGGGTCCGGGTTTTTGCGGTGTCTGGCTGTCGCGTCGTCCTGCCGTGCCCCACAGCAGCTCCTCTTTGAACCGGGACGTATCTCTGTCCTGTCCTGCTGGCCAAACAGTCAGTGGTTGCATTTCACACAGACACTGGCCTGAAGTCATAGCAACCAGGAGGATCCTGCCTCATTGTGTCGGGCAGGAAAGAGGAGGCAGGGTCGGGGCAAAAAAAAAAAAGGAAAAAGGAAAGGGGGGGTAGGCTGATCTAAATATTTGAAGGCGGAGTCAGGGTGACAGATTGTAGGGAGCTCCCTAGTCCAAACACACATCCTGGTGCTCTTTAGGTCATTCTCAATCAACTCACTACTTATGCAAGATTAGCTTTCCATCCAAGCCATTACCTGAATAACACCAAGCAAATGGCAGGGTAACTGTAAACAGATGGGGCGCTTCAGTCTTTACTCCTGTTTTAAGTTGGGCTACTATTCTTTGTGCTATCTCAAATCCCTGTTTTGCCCGGAGACCTGTGAACAATGCCATGCGTGCTGGCCAAAACAAGGAACAAGAAATGCCCCGATAATGACCGAACGGGAAATTCCCTTTGTTTACTTGCATGTCTCAGCGCATTTGATAAGCTGCTTATCCCCAGTAGATCCACAAGAGCACCAGCACCTCCTTTAAGATTAGAAGAAAAGTCTGGCAACTTTGAAGCTATTTAGTCAAATCAACAGAAAATTCATCTGCAATAATTTCTCTATTTGATATTTCATAGACTAAACAACAAATTGAAAAAAAATACAAATTAATAGATAAAAGAACATTATTGTTTTTGAAGCCCTAAAACTATACTAAATACTACTTGTATTTTCTGCAGGTAATAACACTAATACAATGTGCATCAGCCCAAGCAAATATACCCTCATAGTAAACACGAAGCCGCTCTACGCTTCGGGTCTGCCGAACTAATTATGTTTACAAGGTTTCCCTTGTGCCTCCTGTGTAAACGTGTCAGTCAGGACAGAGAGCAGCCAGATACGGAGCTCTGTTTGTGACAAAGCTCTGGGGACTGCGACTCGTGCATTGGGTCCCGTTGGGGCCTGTCACGCTAACGATATCAAGCCTTGTGTCCCCTCACAGCCTTATCTTATCGGAGTGGTTTGTGGCATTAACCTTGGACTGGAAAGGAGAAAAATCTTTAAATGGGAAGGGATTGTATTAAAAATAAGTGGTGACAAAGACAGAGCAAAGAGACCCCCCCCCCCCCCCCTCCTCCTCTCCTCTTTCTGCCCTATGCTACTGCCTTTATGTTGGTTAACTGATAACAACTCCCCTTGATCAGGTGGGTTGATTAACGATGAGAAAACAGTGTGACACTGACCTTCCTGAGGGCCTGGACACACACACACACACACACACATATATACACACACGGGTTCCTAACCAGGAAATAGAAACTAAAATAAACCCCCCGGTGGTCAACACGTGCTGCACGTTTCAAGGCCGTTTCAGTTCCAATAATGAAGACCTGAAGCAACAGTGACACATAAACAAGCCCTCAGCCTGAGGTGAGAAGAAATGAATGAGGTCCCAGTCACCGTCACACTTCAACTCATTTACAAACAGACACACTTCGCATTTAGCAGAAGAGATTCATAAAAACAAACGGGGGGGGGGGGGAAGGGATAATGGTCAAACTTTTTGTGGTTGACATCAAATTATGAAAAATAACTCTTTAAGCTTGTGAATCAAGCTTGAACATACAACTGATGGTTATTTTCATAATGGATTTTTGCTAAATCGATCATTGTCAGACAATAGTGGGAAAACGCCTGTCATCATTTCCCACAGCCCAAGATAACTACTTCAGATGCATCTAAAACGCAAATATGTTCACTTTGCTCTCATGTATGACGTAGAAAAGCCTCATATTTGACAAGCTAGAACCAACAAATGTTTGTTATTTTTGCTTTTAAAAAATATATATATAAAAAAAAATAAAATAAGAAAGATTATTAATCAAAATAATTGTTCGATCGCCTATTTTGTGCAGCTCTAAAACATGATTGCCACTGCCAACAGAAGCAGCAAGTAAATGCTACTTTATTGAAGCTTCTACATCATCTTAGCACTGCACGTAGACGTGTCAGCAGACGTCTCACCTGACAGTCGGTCGGTTTCCTGTCAGTAGGAAGTGACTGAGGAATCTCTGAGTCCACATCCAGCAGGTCCCAGCTGTGCCAGGATGACAAACGACCAAAACGAACCATTTTTCCAAAGAACAAAAGAAAAAAAATTCCCAAAAACCTCAGCTTTAAAAAAAAAAAGGTCTGAGTAAACAAAAGAAAAAGTAATTTCAAAAGTCAAGAAGAATCCATTTCTAGGAAATCAGAATTCAGACACAAGTTCAGAGCAGAGAGAAGCATTGCAGCTACTTCCATGCCTACCTGATACTGTGTACCGCAGGCCAACGGTCACACAAATAACAATCATAAAAGGTGTGTGTTCACCCTGAAGTAATCTCCACCTTTAGGCATCAGGGGAAGTCCTTTGTCTTTCCAGCACACACACACACACACACACACACACACACACACACACACACACCTCCTGAGCTTTCTGTAGCTCCTCCCACACCATATGGAGAATAAATAATGGTTTCCCAGCACCTCGTATAATTAGTTTAATTAGAGCGTGTGGTGAAAAACATGAGTAACCTTAACTGGACAGACTGGACAAGCTGGATTCAGAAACTAAGTAATGTAACATAACATTTCCAAAAGCATGAGGTTATTCCCCAAATTCAGTGAATAAGAAATAAATATAACATAATTTAGGGACGTGAATAATTTTTGCACTAACAATTATTCTGTTATTTGTTTGATTAATCGATTAAATGAATGTGAAAAACATCAGTTTCCCAGAGACCTAAATGAATGTCTTCATACGTCATGTTTTATCCGACCAACAATCCAAAACCTGAAGACATTCAGTTTGCAATTATATCAAATAACTGAGACATGCAGCAAATTCTCAGATTGGAGAAGCTGAAATCAGAGAATATTTTTGCCTTTTCTGCCTGAAAAACTACGATAAATTGATTCAAAAATAGTTGCAGCCTAATTTTGTGGTTATTTAATACTTCATTTATTAACCAAACTTTGCAGCTCTAGATATACGAAACATGTATATTGTATTATGGTATGCAAACATCTTATTATTTAGGTTCAAGGTTTAGTCTGTTAACAAACTAACGCTGACGTCTGGGATGAAAGTAAACTGCCTCCACACTTGAAACTAAGCAAACTCTTGAGTCTAACATTTATGTCAAAGCCCTTAACAACTCATTCACTGATTCTTCTCACTCTATTAACAAACTATACCGACTGTTGTACGGAACACCTCATGTTTCAGTTCAATGAAGCCCTGCGTGACCGCCGTTGATTCAGCCGTTGTCATTGAAAGTGGCTCTGTGTCCATCGACAATTGGCCCCATTGTGAGCCGTCAGAGAGGCCAGACAGTGAGAGAAGAGGAGGCTGCTGGATGCGATAGCCCGACTCCACACATTACCATCCACAGTTGTGTAATGCAGATGTGTGAAAACATTCTGCATGACCCGGAGAGGAAAAAAGAGGAAATAAATGACAATTGCTCCTGCCAAACGTCATCCCCCTTCCATACTTAAAAAAAAGCCCACGGAGAGCATTGTATGAGCTGAATTCAGCTACATGAATACAATATCATTCAAAGCAGACTTCAATCCCTGAGTCCTGTAGAAAACGCATGCGTCTCTCTGCTTTGTGTTCAGTAAACTAACAGTAAGAAGGCGAAACACTCCTTTCACTGTCTCACCAGCTGAAATGTTGGCTTTCTACGTCATCGCAGTGTCTTTAGCCCTGAAGGCTTTTCAGAGCTTTTGTCAGCGACTGTATTTTACAGAGTCCTCCTCGTCTATTATGAAACAACACCATCGACCTCTTCTGTCTATTACATAAGAAACTCCTCCACCCCCCGAGGCAAAGCCAGGAGTCTCTGCTTCTTTTACCAAACTACAGTGGGGTTGCAACTAATGCTCATCTTCATTCCCGATTCACCTGCAGATCATTGTTGCGGTTTATCAATTCATCGTTTATCAGGAAGTACTGACGAAAAATCCCACATTTTCAACAATCCAAAAGCCAGAAATATTCCGTATACCTTCACATAACGCAAAGAAAACACATAAGACATGTCAGAAGCTGGAAATAAAAAATGTTGATTGACTAATCGATTGTACATTTCATCTCTAACGACGCAATAAAAACACTAGTTAGTACAACACAGCATTTTCAGTGAGGACAAGATGTCGGCGTTTCAGTAACAAGTCGTGTTCTGATCAACCATGTTTGGGTCGCCTGGGCGAGGGCGTCTGATGCTGAAGGACCCCAAAAGAACCAATGACCGCAGGTTACATGGTGGATGAAGTGTCAAGGATTCTATAAATCACTTTAACATATTTTTACATAAAGAAACCACACTTAGACACATTTCAGTACCACACATGTATTGAGGTTTAGAATCGGGTATTTAAGGTTTTTCCTGCTGTGATGGGAGGAGTGCCTTAGGAGCGCCTGAGCACTGACACACATATGGAGGATCCATTACCTGACATTAACTCCTTGGGAAAGCCAAAACCATCCAACTGCAAACTGTAATGTGATCCTGGTCAATCTCTGGATCCACTAATCTTACTGTAAGTTAAAACACTTTACCCTGCTGCATGGGTTTTATGTGTTTAACCGGATTCAGAGCCACTTTAGTGTTGTTTTCAGCATTATATGGCAACTGATCGGTCATGTGTTATAAAAAAAAAAAAAAAAAGCTGATAGAGAGCGAGGATCAATGTACTGTATATGTGCTGACTGAACACCACAAGGTCCCAGACAGTTGACTTATCTTTATGACGACTGTAAAACTTGCAGTTTCACTTCTCAGGAAAAGAAGAGGCCTGAACCGTGTGCGTGTTCCCAAAAGCTGCCGTAATACTGGAGCAGTAATGCAGATAATTTGTAAGTCCCATGTGTAAAGAAAAGTCTTGTTTTTTGCTACAGCCTGACGTCAAAGTGCTTCCGTCTATGGTCCAAAAACATCCTGAGCTCTGACCTTGGGGATAAATGACTTCAACACAGTAAACAGGTCAAATGAGTCACAGCCTTTACGGCGTATTCAGCACAGTTTGCTTAAATTAACGGCGCAGCAAAACACGGTTACTGGGTGGATGTGCATCTCCTCCACTCAACAATGTACAATACAGGATGTTGAATGTTTCTTTGATGTTATAAATGTGTTTTTTTAATCACCCACTGGGCTGTGCAGGTTAAAAGTTCAACCTGTTTTAGATCAGTTGATACACTGCTGATATTGTAAGGGGCAGCTGCGGTGCTTTGTGGGAACTATCAGCAAGGATGGAATGTGTCCTCGACCAATCAGAGAGCATGGTCGAGGCGCCCCGTTGTAAAATAATCAATCTGGATCATCAAAGCTCTCTGCAGCCTATCACAACGCTGCCAGAGACTATAAAATGTAGCATGCACGCAATAATAAACTTGATTGAAATACCCCATTTAAACCAAAGAGTAACTCTGTCCAGAAAAGGACAGGACTTGGCTGCGTTTCCTCTGAAGCCTGGCACAAGCCGCTGCCATGCCAGGCCATGAATCCCGGTCACTAGGCAAATATCTGAACTCCTTTGAGCAAAAGGCCTCGATTCCATAAAAAGCAGGCACGCATGTTTTTTTTTTTTATGGCGAGGGCCAAAGCTGCTGCCATGGAAACTCAAAGAACCGTAGTCAGTGCCCACATGTCCAAGTAGAGCTTTTGTCCTCCAAAATAGCTTTCATAAAATATGGGCTGGCACCCAACACGGATCACAGGGTTTCTGCTGTTGAGTCTGTTAAAGACGAAAGTATCCAATAGACTTCAGTGAGCTCGGCTTCTACGGCAGGAGGCTCTTATGAGGGTCCAAGATTGAGATCATTTGTGAGTCATTCGTACCAAATAGTTTCACGAAGACAGAGAAACGGGAAATGTAGGGCTGCAAATCACATATCATTTTTCTGAATATTTTCTCGACTAACCAATCAAGTATTTGAGTCTATAAATATCAGGAAATAGTGACAAATGCGTTTAACAATTCCCAAGAGCCCAAGTTGACCGAACACCAGTCAAAACTCCAAATATATTTGCAAATATATATATATATATATTTCTTTTGTCATAAAAGACAAATAGACTGACATTTGAGAAGCAGGAGGCGGTGAAGTGTTGCTTAAAGATCCTGTCCAAACATGTTTTAAAGTGTCAACAGAAACGTCTTTGCTTTAACTTCTGTAGTAACCTGTGTGGCTGTCGATTGCACAAAGTAACGGCTATAGAGCAACAACACCACCTGCGTTTAGATTGGTTCCCTATAAGCCTCGCTTTCACTTTGTAATTCTGTCTGCCACCGGGTCGCGATCTCCTGGGAAAATGAAGGCTCATTTTTACAGCACAAAGGAAGAAGATGGAGCTTACGCCTATACTTATGAAGGTAATAAAATAACAACACAGAGGCTCCGTAGTCTGAACCAAGACAGCAAATCTCTTTATTGCCTCCCACGCTGTTAACGGCGGCACATAACAGCTACCAAGTTATCCGTTGCCACTTAAGGACATAAAAACACCCTCTGCTTTGAATAATAATTTGTGTCTGACGTGATTTTTCCACAAACTATTTCAAATTGCATCTTCTCCTCCTCCCTCATTGAAAGAATCTATAAAAAAAAATGCCCAAAATGTTAATTACAAAAAGCCTAACTACTGGATACAGCATGTCTCCTCCTTCACTAAAATGTTCATTCTCAGAGTGTGTGAACCTTTAAGTTTCCACATCACACATCTGGAAGCTGTTTTGGAACACGATTGCCTTTCAAACTAGTTTTGATGTCACAAAATCAAGCTCGTACGTCCTTTTTGTTAAACTCATAAAGAACGTTTGCGTAAAGACATTCTGAATGTGAAAAAAAAAGCCATCTAGCATCAAACTCTGATGTATACAGCATCCAAGTGAAAGCACAATAAGCAAGGACTTAAATGACTAATTAATACATTTTCTGCCCACTAATCGATGAATCAACTGACTGTTTTTACCTCTACAGAGATGTCCTTTGTCACTGCATTACGCTGCACTGCAGAGTGAAACCGTGCAGACAGCACCAACAGTCAGAAACTCAATATATTTTCGCCAGATATCCAACAGACCAATAGAGCACATCACCCCCCACAGGCCCCCCTGAGGACTGCACTCGTCGCTGACACCACTCTCTCCACATTCAGTCAATACAAACGACAAGTCATTACAGTGACATACTTTGGCAAAATTCCTTGTGTGTCATGCGTGTTTGTGTATGGCACAAACAAAACGACATACAACAATCCACCACAGCAACATACGGTCAGATACCGTATGACTAAATCTCTGCTTTCCTCAGCAACCCCCAGTGTTTATGTCTCCGCTTTGATGACTAATGTTGGTGACTAGCCGCCACAGATGGCTGGAAAATGCTTTAACCGAGCCTGTACCGGTTTCCCTGCCCAAAGCGATGATGACATCAAGTCTGTTTAGAGTGTGTGCATGTACACACAATTAAACTCACTTGTTAGTAGGTCTAGACTTACCCTAAGGGCTTTCGACAGCCAATGACTGGTTTTAAGCACGTAATAGAGCACAAGCTAAAAGCCTAAACCTGAGCCAACGCCAAACTCAGAGAATGAGAACACACACTTGCAGTTTAGTACAGCGTATCAGAAAGGCACACGGAGATCGCTACTAATGCTTAAGGTTCAGGAGTGTGGTTCCTGCTGTGTAGGGATACCGCAAAATATGATGTTTGTTTCACACTTAGTAACACAAGGTCCAGAATCACCGATATGTATTTGTTGTTAAAAGCAGCTAATGTGCTATAACAGAGAGAGAGAAATATGTCAACATGTATGAGGTGAATATATGATTAAGAACTTACATCTGAATACATTTCAATCACCAGAAAATCACTTGCCAAACATGATGCATTTGTATTTGCTAATACTTAATCACATGCATGTTATGGTCAAACAAAGTTTAAGTTTAAATTCTAAAGTAAATAGGATTGATAGATCTAGATCACATCCTGGGTTCATGTATGTTCCAAGTGCTGCAATATTTGCATCTCTACTGCTGTTGTGTGCATGCATGTAGTGGTCACCTTTTTACTTTACACAATCCACTTAATAAACCTTTGTTATTTGCATTAAAAAACGTTCTTGTGGTTAAGAGCAAACAGCAAAGGGCCCATGTCACAGAGCCCCAACATGCACCTGATGACGGTCTGCCCTGTTTCCATGCTGCATGTTAGCCAGCCTAGCGGATCAGGATCATGCAGGCCTCAGTCAGCCTCCGAGCGTCCCTCATCAGTAACAAAACAACCACTTCCTGTAGCTGCAGGAAGTGCTGAAGTGGCACATAGTGTTCCTGAGTTAACTCATCACCATATGAGACTCAAGGTAGGGCTAAGCAAACATTTTTGACCAAATACCTCAAATTTAATATTGTGACGCAGAGATGACCATTTGTGCTTTCACAAAATATTCACACAATGAGATTTTTGATAAATGATCATCAGTAATGTGGATGTACTGACTAAGCGGGTAAAGACAAATAATAGAACAGCTGGAACCGTCTGGCAAGTTAAAAAAACGACATCACAGGAAAACACAACCCGTATGCCATGTTGCGATATCCAAAATCAAAGACGATATCTAGTAGATCTACACTAGATATCGATATAATACCGATATATTGCCCAGCCCTAACTCAAGGCTTCAGTCAGCAGCAATAACGAGCAGGCATGCACATACACGAGGCTGGCAGAAGACTGAAGCGGAAATCCAAAAATACATTCCCAGGGTTCTGCTGGGCACATAAAGGTAATACAATACGATGAGGTCATGGTGGGATTACCATGAGATACTGGCCCAAAGCATCATGGGACTGAAGGAAGAGGATGTGAAGTTAGGGGAAATAGTAAAGGGTGTGGCAAAACAGTGCAAGTCACTGGGTGTGTGTGTGTGGTTTAAAGTGGTGATGTATTTTGGTTTGATGAGTCTGAGACACACTTAGGAGCGTCACATAAAACATATGCTGTTATCCTGTTCGGCCAGATGCAACTCACCAACAGATCCACGATTTCTTTGCGTCCCAGAGATCCATGCTCCGCCCTCTCGCTGCCTGGCGTGAGGATGTAGGGGCTCTGACCTCCAGACGGCTTCATGTTGGGCAGACTAAGCGACCGCAAGTCCTTCACACCCTGCTCCACCTTCAGCTCATCCCCTAGCCGTGCTGGATTTAAAATAATAAAAAAAAAAAACACAAGGAAGTTGAGCAGTCTAGGAAAGGGAAACATGTACAACTTGCTTAAATCATTATTTATTTATGACCTGTATGATTTATCACCATGCTCAAAGTGTTTTCTTTCTTTTTTTTTGAGTAATTTTCAACTGAGCACCACATCCAAGGTATTGATTTTGCTCTAATAAACAACGTAGAGCAGGACAAATGTTGACCTTCATTAAACCTGTAATATAATGGGGGGTTTTTGGACACTTGAGGGCAGCAGAAACAAGTTGTTGACACAAAATTGATATAGATATCGCAAACTTGTTATCAAACTGTTGACTATTTTTCCTCCCTGCAAATATAGAGCAGCGTTATTATTCATTCTGAGCTATGTTTCTGGCCACCTGACGACATTAAAGTCCAACATTAACTCTCTTTCAGCTCTGTTTTTGGTCTCTACCAACTCCTTAGGGAAATATATTCACACTGTGTTCATTAGATAGTCGCCAACTTTGTCTGTATGCTCTTAGAAGCTGGAGATGGATATATTTCGTAAGAGTCTTATCTTAGAAAACAATGCTTTGAGAGCACTACGAGTGAACAAAAACAATAAAGCTGTAGGCTGAAAAACGAAATAACTAATGATAATGAGCTGAAACGCCATCAATCGCATCCTGTAGCTGAGGGGAAGTGCAGAGTCAGGCGATAATCGGTTAATATAAAAACACTGATTATAGCCGCTTTAATGTTTGTTAAACCCAAGTGAACAAATAGAGATGTGATTCAAGGTGCAGAACAATCAAGATTCTCAGTCGTCAATTTAATCAAACCCTCTTTAACCCTCTAACCCAGAGCCGAGACAGCTGTGGACCTCTGTGTTTCAGGCTACATGTAACTCCAGATTGCGGTCAAGAGCTGCTCGTTGGGAGGGTGACAATTTCAAAAGAACAGCAATTAGTCACGGAATAGGAGCTCTTTTATGGAAGGCTTGAACGGTCCTTTGATCCAGTAACTGCAGCGAGTGTAACTGCAGTGATCGCAGAACAGAGGCACCACTCCCAGGTTTCCACAGAGGCATCATGGGAAAGAAAGCGGCCAGAGTCCTCATGCTGCTAAGATGTTAACGGTGTTAAGATTCATGGGAATCGTCATCACACATCTGGAAAAAGATTGAGTAGAGCAGTGACATTTTTTTCCCCCTTGTACTGCTGATAACTTCTAAGGATACAGTCCACTCCTTTTTCCTCCGAGTCAGAAACAAGGGTGTGAGAGGAAACCGGCGTCCGCCATCTGTCCTGCTCAGTCATTGTTAAAGGCCCACGGATAAGAATGGTGTGACGTCAAAATAACACCAAAGTACATGACTGAAAGGCTACCTACCGTCTATGAACAAAGTGAAACGGCAACACTTTCTGTTGCTGCTGTCGTAATGTATTTTATCAGTTTATGGGGAGATTGTTTGCCCACAGTTCTTTTACAAATGTTCAACAACTGAATGATAACTATGATAGAATTAGAAATAAGTTAGAAAACGGCAAACATGAATCATCTGCTACCAGCAGCATCGTCATTTTCAAGGTCTGTGGGCGTATTTTACCTCGAAGAAAATCTCTCACACAACACTTTACTTATATTTGAACTATTTTGCGTCACTGATGGATTCATGACTTAAAAAAAAATAGGTTGCCTTAAGATCAAACAAAGGGCAACAGGACAGAGACAATGGGGGATATTTAGTACCTCAAATGAACCTCAAGGATGCAACATTTTGCCTCTCCACAATTCAAGAGGACTAAAGATATAAATGAGCCCAACCAAAGTCCATCTGATTAGCATGAAGTGCAGCTAATTAAGATCTGGTGCTGGGCTGTTATTTGACACATGTTGCTCATGTCCTGAAAGCAAAATAAATGTTTTTCTATGTCTGACTGCTCACCGCTTTCATCTGGCTAGCCTCTCTCCCTCAGTGTGAGAGCAATAAAACAATGCCACAAATGTTACACCTGCTTTTCTCAGAAGTTAAGTTTCTTACACGGTCGTCAGTCTGCAGTGATGAATCAGTTTGTAAGAATTTCCTCTCACGGCTTGTGCCTCTCGACAAGAACACCGTCAAATACATAACGCGTGAGCACAAACACGCTATTTTCATCAATGCTGGGTTTCTTTCATTTTACCAGCGCACAATTTCAGCCCAGTCCTTCAGTCTGGGGTGAACAAACTACGACCTGCGGGCCAGCTGAGAAAGTGATCTTAGAAGTAGAATAGAATATGGCTTATTAGAATAGGGCATATTTCTAATAAAGTGCACAGCCTTTCTTTATACACTAGATGTGAATTAAATTTAGTGAAATTATCTCTGTTTTAACCTCTTGGCTCAGAAACCAATATTTTACCATTTCTGCCTGTTTGTTACATCTTAATATTAGACTTACAGTTTGACATCTTATATTTGCATTGTAATCTCTTAAGTGGGCCCTTATGCCATGTAGAGAAACCTAACTTTACTTATTTACAGATTTGCACACAACATCCTAATATTGTAAGTGGGCACTTAGGCCATGCACTGTATTGCATTTGAAAAGTATTTAATTCATTTAAATTACATTTTAACGGCACCTTTCATGGCACTCAAGGTCAACTTACATCACACAGGATCAGCAACAAAACACACAATAAGCAACAGAGCCTAGCTCAGCAATGAGTTAAAATCAGAAGCATCATATAAAAATATGCTGCAGCTAAAATGAGTACGTTTAAAAGATCAACAGAGGATAGGGGCGTTGTTGCAAGATGGGGTTGATACTACGCTGAAAGTCGTCGATGGGACATGTGGTGTGTGTTTTCACCTTTGACTTTGAGGTAGTGTCCTCCAAAACGGTAGGCCTCAAAGTTGAGGGACAGCGGCGTGTTGGACTGATCCAGGAACAAGTCGACCCGGGACAGCTCGATGCCATTCCTCTCAAACACTGGGCCTAGAACCTCTCTGGTAGCACAGGGAAAGAAGAGGCTGTTAGTTACGGTTCATATCAAACCCTTGCAATACATTCGATGTGGCCGCTCCTCTTCCCCCCCTCTTACCTCAGAGTTTTCTTTTTCATTGCAGGTACGATTTCTGTGTTTATGTCCACGTTGAGATCAAACTTAAGGCTGAAGCACTCCTTACTGGGGTCCTGCAGAGGGAACAGACACTGTTAGTTTACACAGGTGGGGCTGCAGCCCTGCTGGTCCGCCCCGGGCTCGTGCTGTACATGTGCTCTCAGGAGATCCACAGGGGGGCTCCTTCTCACTACACTGCCTGACTCAGGCACAGAGCAGCCTGGGAGATACCATGTTATCAGCCTTTCAGAGGGTAATGGTGGCTGCGACACCATTTATGAAAAGTGCTCCTACATGCTCCTACAAATAACTCTTGAGTAGTGGTTTCCTGGGGGGGGGGACTTCTTTGTGTTCCATGTGTCAGTGTGATTACTTACGTCAGTGTGTCGTCTCCGTGTCTTCTTTTTCACCAACTTCATCCCCCCTGTTTTACGCTCCCTGCAAAACAGTAACACACACATGATCGTACCCAACGCATGAGAAAATGCTTAAAGTGACTATCAAGACTTAAAAAGGAGACGTCCAACTGTCAGGAGACACACATTTAATGGCTGTTTTTATCCTCCAGTGAGCAAAGAAAAAACGAGTTCCACTGGTAAGCAGGAATACATGAACACTAGCACGGTGATAACGGAAAGGTTACCGACCCTCGGTCACTGCTCCCCTCATCCTCTTCCTCCAGGTCGGAGGGGGGGCTGGTGCGCGGGGGACAGGAACGCGTGGACACGTTTCGAGCCAGGATGGAGGCTAGAAGGTAAAAAAAAAAACAATAAAAACAGCAGTCATTTCTTCTGTTGGATCACAACTAAGGCAACCGTTAAAGCTTTATTAAAAGGGTTGGTTCAACCAAATTAAATAGTGGCAGGTTTTCTCTCCTGCCTCTAGTGGTACCTCGCCACGTAGATAGGTTTTCTTTCATTTGTCAAGGTTTTGATACATTTGTGTTTTCAGACATGCATTGATGATTACACCAATCATAAAAGTTAAAACTCCAGAGGAACACGTGGGAAAGGAAAATAAAGTTATTACATGTTTTGCGTTTGTCACTTTGACGAGGCAATGGGTATAACATCCCTGTGAGAGCAGGATTAACAAAGAAAGAAAGTCTACCTTGAGGTTGCAAGTCAAATCGGGGGTGCCGGTCAAAGTGCATGTTGTCGGAGTTCTCTGAATGGCTGCGCGAGTCACATGACTCACACAGGTGAAGGGGGCTTTTGTTATTCAGGTCTTGGCAGTCTGGGTGGTGGCAAACCTAAAAGCAGAAACAGAGGGGAAGAGAGGACAAGAGAAGGTCAGGTCACATAACTGCCAAGTACACAAGGTCCCTGCATGAAAATACAAAAACATTTTTTAAAAGACTGGCTCACAGTGAATGGTAAAACAGTCACACACATTAAGAATGAATATCTCCCTGCCTGACTATTGTTTCTGCAACAATTAAAAGAGCACAGAGGCTGCCATGGGCATTCCTGAGGTTTGGTCACTCCCAGCTTCTCACCATCTGTCCCCCTCTCTGTGGGAGGACAACTAATTGACTTAAAGTTAGTCTTCCACCTTTTGTGCTGATCTGGGAACAGCTTACCCTTAAAATAATCCTAAATTGTATCCCGAGTGGTGAAACACTAAAACTGACCACAGGTCGGTCACTGGGAGACTTCCAGGCCGCAGAGCTCCAAAAGCTCCGGAGCCGAGACGACGGGCAGCAGAAGGCTGCAGGATTTAAAGAGCTCTCCGTCTCGGCCCAGACAGATCCGACACCCACCCACCCCCGCCCGCCGCTGTTCTCCCTCACCTCGAGAGCACCAATGGGCTCTTCTGCATCTCATCGGTCCTCCCCGTGTCACCCATCGGCATCACCCACACTCGGCTGCTCAGGAAGCGAGGACGTATGGGGAGATACAATGGAGGTCCCGCTAATGTACTTCCTGCCATTGTTTTCGGAGGAGCAGTGTGTCTGTGCATGTGTGTGCACACACAACAGGGGTTTGAGCGCAAGCTAAGGGAGTCTAGCTTTCATGTCAACACAACAACTATTAATATGCAAGAGGTAGACGCCATGCGCTGACAAAACACTGTGATAAAAGCCCGTCTGGAGTAACTATTGCAGATTCGCTGCCACACACCCCTAGCTGTACATAACAGAATGTAAGTACAATCGAGCCACACAGACTTTAATACAAATTACCCTCTGTCCCCACTCCTGGTACTCTACCGTCATATTCTGCAGACTGGAGCAGGAGTCTCCCCCACTCCTGCAATTCGGCTCCATATCCATGCCAGAAGGCAACCAGGACCCAAATAAACATCCAAGTAGCCACCTCGTTGGCCTGCTAAATCACACTGCAGCGTGCCCCCAGTCAAGCCACGAGCTGCCTTATTAATCCACTCCTCTCAATGTCTAGCCAGGTATAATCTCAGATTTTAAAAGGAGCAGGTCGCAGGGCTGGAGGAGGACAGAAGGGGGGGGGAGGATAAGGTTATGGGAGGGTGAGGAGTCACAAGAAAGATATAAAGCCAAGGCAGGAAGGAAGGAAAAAAAGCTCCATCCAGAACGTTTTCAGAAGTACAAAGCCCCCCTAATCTTGCATCCTAATTGGTGCCTGTGCTCTGTCAAAGCCATCTGACGGTCCTTCAGAGATTAAATGGCTTCGCAATGAGCTCCGCAAGCCAGGGTCTTCTCCTCTTTTTTCCCCCTCTCTCCCTCAATTCTCTTCCTCTGCCACCAGCAGCACAGACTCCTCCCTTCCTGTCGTGCACCCAGGGTCACTAGTCTGTACCCAGGCAGAGCCCCCCAACCAGAACGAGGTTTAAAATAGAAAAGAGACTGAGAGGCAAGAGTCAGAGAGGCTCAGACAATGGTTGTTTGACTGTGGTGAACGCGAAAAGCTCTCATCCAGTAAGCACAGCTGCGTTCAAAGGATAATTCCTGTTCACTACAACTTAAGTATTAATTCTAATTGTTATGGCTCAATTCCAACAGTTACGACAATGTCGTACCTACTAAAGTAAGAGATCTGAACACACGGTGGCACCTCTACAGCATAGAGCGACACGGTAAGAAATACGAGCAGTCAGACCAAATAAAAATGAATGATAGAAATGATGACCAGATTTATGAAGTTGTGATCAACCAGTATTGCCCTCGAATTGCCCTTCTTAACAAAAGTAAGCATACAGCCGTGCTAGTGGCTGTTTAATCAAGAGCCCTCCTGTCCTGGGCCGTGCACATCCCATGCCTGTTTGTAATGTTTCTAGGAAGCATGCTTTCTATTGTTCGACTCAGTTATCAAGAACATGGCACGTGAAATTTGTCTTCTTAAGTTTCCTGAAGAAATACAGCCGTTTATGAGCTTTCTTCACCAGGATGGAGATGTGTGATGATGACTGTGTCAGGTTGTTTGTGATGCTGATTCAAAGGAACTTCAAACTGTTCCACTTGCTCCTCCTGAGCTCCATAGACAGCGGTGTGCGTATGGAGGTTACACTCAGTTACATTATGATGCGTTACGGCTTTGTTCAATAGAAATGAGTGTTGGGCAAAGGTAAATTACTACGTTGTCATGGTGTGTTCAAATTAATAATTCAGTTTTCACTGCAATATAGAATAGATATCAATAAAAATACAATGTTTAATTTCCCAGTCATCTTAATTGTGTTTTTACACAAATAAACACTATAGATGACTTGAGCAAAGTAAAAGGTTTAACATTTAGAACCTTTAATGCTTCCACCGAATTCAGAGCGGTTGAAATTAGTTTTGGGACGGTTGAGCCTGACCAGCAAAAACGATCTATATCGGGCAATAACGATCATCAACAATCGGTATCGGCCCCCCAAAAAAAACGTGATCAGAGCATTTCAAAATGTTTTTTCATTTGTGACTTAAAACCGTGATAAGATCCAAACCATGAGTTTTACTATAAAACTGGTGAGGGTCCGGACCGGCTTGGATGTTGTTTTTTGTTTCTCAAAGCACTCCATCAGAAAGTGTCACAGGGCGGTAGTCATTTAGAGTGGACACGGCAGGGACGATGGTGGCTGGTGGTGACGATTAGTTATGTTCTCAGTACACGACCAGGGATGTTACCAGGTCCAGCAGCTCTACTCATATTCACTCTCGTCTGTTGCCTGTAGACAGACTGTACTTTGGCATGCAGCGGCAATCCATCCAATATTTGTTGCGATATATTCAGTCTGGAACAAGTGGTGCGTTGTTCTTTTTGTAAAGGAAGTGAGGTCCTGTTCAGTCTTGTGCTCACTGTGTAGTGACTATGGTAAAAAAAAAGAGCATAATGTCGACGGGCGTAAAATCCAGGCAATTTCTCAATCGTTTGCAGTCGGTGACGTTCAACTACTTGCAGGTACAGAGGAGGGAAGTGTCTCCACCTCTGGCTGAGTCACTGACCTCGACTCAACGCTTAACGACCACGCTGTCAAAGAGACGGCTTCATGGCAGAGGCGAACAAGTCACAGAAATCTGTTACAACATCAGCGGCTCATGCCTCTCTGAAGTCAACGTCAGCGCTTGCACGCACATTTTCGTGCAGCAGAGTCAAATGTCCCATCGCACAGGGGTGGTATGTTCTCCAGTGAGGTGCGGAGACGGACGGCCGGGCCAGAGAAACACGAGCAAATCAGATGCCATATTTAGACAATAGCTCCGATAGGTAGGCCTTCCTCGCTATCGAGTTGGGTTGTTCACATTCCTGCTGCAACTAAAGCCGCTGAAAATATCTGATGCGTCTAGCCAAGACAAACGAGTGCATCACTGCTTTAAGAAAAGGCTCAAAGAAAACTTATAATCTTACATTCATGACAGATCCTTGAAGACATGAACCCCAAAAATAACTGTGTTTCAGCTCAGGATATGTGCAATCGGGATGTTTGCAATACTCAACATTCCTCACAATGAGAGGGATGATTGAATTAAAAGGTACGAGGATGACCTAACTTTCATTATGTGTCCGTTTCTGGATCTAGAATCAGCTTTCCCAACATATCCAAGCGGAGGAGGATGTGTGTGAGTAAAGCTGACTGTAAGAGAGTGTGACCGTGCGGGACAGCTGACAAGAGGCCATGCGTGCCTCCTACCGTGAGTGTATGTGAAAGAAATGTGTCATGTGAGTCGCGTGTGTGTACCCCCCCCTCACATGACTGCGCTCAGATCTGGCTGGATTAGAGGGGAGGTTCAGGGGGTGAGCATGAGTGACTGTAGATGAAACACTGCATGCACAAGCACACACACACACACACCTCCATCCCCCTCCTCAACAGCTGAGAACACACACACACACACACACACACACACACCAGCCACTCAGCAGTCCTTCGTTTTGGCTCAGCCCATCAAACGCCACGTGGCACCTGCTTATGCCCCCTTGTTTCCACACATCCTGCTAACACACCAACACCCCCCCCTACACACACACACACACACACACACAAAGACTCATACATGGACTTTCAAACGCAGGCATGCCCGCTCCAAGGCTGTGTCAGCCATGAAGCGCACACCAGTCGCTCAGCTGTACCAACGCTGTTCTTGTTTGGAAGAAGATGACTGGAGTCTTCCGAGGTGAATCAGGATTATTACCTTAACACTTAATCCATCCAACGCTGGCACGCAACACATGACGGCAACACACTTTAAAATACTTGACACTGATTTAACTTCGCACAGCTGATGCTAAAGACATTAAACTGGGATACAGTTATATTACCTTCAGATTCAAATGACTTAAACATGATTTATAATTATGGATGGAACACGTGGGGTTTTGCCTGGCAGTTCAATTTGGCTGCGACATCCTCACCACCGTCACATTTTTTGCCTCCCGAGAACAATTTTTAATACGTTTGGACGGCTTGCCAAATCCTCGCTGGGAGCAGGAAAATCGGTGGGTAATCAGTCTTGGTGTGCGGAATTATCTGACGCATTGGAATTATACGACTGGAGGAACATTCAAACCCAGATTGCAGATCTGACTCAATGTGATACAGGACTCTTTCATCACGGGGCTGCTTTGAAGAGCAGAGAGTGACTCTGCTCAGTAATGATCTCTCGATCTCCAAGAAACGGCACCGGTCGAACCTCCCCGTCTGTCTGCAGCCTCACAGCGTTCCCCCCCCCCCCCCCCCTCCAACCGCACTCACCCCCCCCCCCCCCCCTCCGGAACAGCTTGTGCTGCCAGAGCACACCTAGCACTTACGTAATAGCGTGCATCACCGTGTGTTCGAAGAGTAAAAAGAGGATATGCGAGCCGCAGGCTACAGTTTTATCTCACAGCCAAGTGTCGCGGTGTATATTCAGAGAGATAATAGGCTTTCCTTGTTTTGTCGTGTAAAGCTCGGGTTGGAGCTCAACAGCATTTTAGGTAAATATGAATCCCGAGGTTTGTTTTCAACCACTGCAAGTAGCTTAAACTTAAAAAAATAGATATGAATCGTTTGCTGGCCGAGAAGCTATAAACACTACAGGTTTTAGTAACAACCTGAAAACGAGATGAGAAGCACAAAATATGGAATACTGATTAAATGTATTGGTACACATTAAGAATAACTGCTGAATCCTATGTCATTTTACACCTTAACTTTTGTTCCAAATACTGGAGAGGATATGATTCTCCAGATATTGACATGATGCAGATTTCTTTCCGTGGGGAAGAGGAACCACTGCGTTTGTTTTGTTGAACTACAAAAAACAAACAGACTCATGGTCTGAGGTTTCTTTTCACTCACAAACTTTGGCCTAGTGTAGTCCCATTTGGGACGATCTTCCAATGTGTAGGAGTCAGCCCCGGATGGTTCCCTCAGTAAAGCTCACACAAAGTGAGAAGTAGGGCTGTGCCCAATACTCTGAAGCTTCAAAGTGTCATTCATAGCGTCAACATTCAAAATCTAAATTAACATTTAAATGCTGCACAGCTTCTTTTTTTCTATTCATTGTGATTTAACCCTGTTTTTTTTTTTTGCACAGTTGCAGATAAATTAGCATCATACCAACTGTAGAATTAGATTCCACTGTCAGGTGCGTAGGATTGTTCACGACTTGTGTGATTCAGACATTTACTAAAAAAAGATAGATGTAATCATTTCCAAAATTCTCAACATGTTTTTTATCTAAAAACAAACGCATCTTATAATTAACGGGCTGGTCTAGAAGCATAAATTACATTTATACAACCACAATAACAAAAATCTATCTTTTTCCAGCTTCAGAAAAAAACAATATTCTGTAGGCTTTTCATAATGCTGTCAGACATGTATTATACCAACATGAGCCCGTCACAACAAGCACTTTCAGAGAACGTTAATTTTAACATTGCAGCCCGTTTAGCCGTCTGCAAAGCAATCCCACAATACTGGACCAATTTAAAATAGGGTTCAGGTTCAAAGAAATACCAAAGTTACCCTTTAACAAATCTGGGTATCGATCCGATTGACGGTACGAGTGTGAGGAGGGGTGGGGCTGGGTTTGTCACAGTGGTGCCAACACCCAGAGAGCAAACTCTTCTCTGTCACTGTTCAAAACAGCCATTATCCACCGTGTACACCGTGTACGTGTACACACGCACACACTATAGAAAACATGAAATCAAAGCAAACCTGAATCAACAAAAAGCACAACAGCGTGATTAGTGCTTCATATTGGGGACAATGGAGAACACTTGTTTGGGTGAGTTGAGCTCAAACCGTATTGTTTGGGCCAACCTTCTGTCTGACACCGAGAGGTCTCCGTGCACTTCAGTCTTTGTTGAGACTGAGGGTGACATCCAGGTACACTGTGTTTAATTACACGGGCCAACTTTAATGCGTACAATCACTCCACTCCCACAGAAAAGACTGCTTTAAAAGGTCCTGTCCTGACACGAAAGTCATCACTGATTTGGCAACTGGTTGAAATGCTCCTAAGCAGTAAGTTATGTTAGCGTTACCGCCGCTCCTCATCAGTCATGAGGGGCTGGAGGAATCGGTCAGGGGTCGCTTCGAGTCAACATCCCGTCTTGTTTTTTTTTTTCTTTCAAAATCCACGCTGGTCTTTTCATTTTTCTCTCTCTTAAAGAAAAACAAAAACGCATCTCAATAAACACACCTCTGCCCGCAAATAATTGGCTAGCGCCAGACGAGGCAGAGTCATGCACAGTCTTGTTCAAATAGTCTGAATGCAGTGAAGTCAGTCAAACATCCAGACAGACTTTGGTCAGACCAACTCATAACCATTCTACGACACCAAACTCAAAAAGGTAGCCCAAAAGTCAGACACGAGTACACGTCATCAGTGGTTCATAGTCTACGACTGAAAGAAAGACGACCACTGTCTCGTTTTCACACACAAATACACTAATGCCGACCTCTGACCCGTGCATACATCAATACAGTACAGAGTGCAGAGACTACACAAACACCGGCGTCTAATGCAAATAAAGCTAAATATTTCTCAAGCTCTTTTTGCTGCGATCCACCTTTACTTGTTTTCCTTTGGAAAAATTGATCGAAACCTAAAAAGAAAAATCCTCATGAAATGTTTTCCTTTGACAAATACTGACAAAAGCACAATGTCACCACATTTTAAAACAGATCCCTCAAAAGCCAGAATATAAGAGTATTTTAAGGATGACAACGTGGTGTTTCCAGAAGATATTTATACACAATAAGTTCATGAGAACCATAATTATATGGCTGTGACTGATGTTTTATTTCATTAATGATTTTTCTATATACAATTGAAGTTGATGCAAAATACTATTATTAATGTTTATGTTGATCTTGTTAGAGGCTGCAAGACGAAGCTGTTTGAAGTTATTAAACTGCTGGAAGACTGATATCACTAACCGTTTAGTAACCTTTAAGAATAGGAAAAGAAAACAGCTTTCCTAAGTTATAATCAGTATTATATTAAAATACTCCAAACACCTACCAGCCACTCAACCTTCCTGCACACAGCTGTGCCGTCACATTTATTAGTTCTTAACTGCACCAAACAATCCGATATCTGCGGCTGCATTAAGCATGATTGATAGCGAAAGACAGAAATGTAAAATGCCTGCAGAGTGAGCGTGCTTTCCTTCAAGCTGAGCCGACAGAGACCGAGCCAGGTCAAACTCTGCTTCGTGTTACTTTTTTCGCTACCTTTTTTTTTCTTTAGAGCCAAATTTCATTGTGCTCTTGGTAGCGCAGCACACGACCCCATAGGGCCTCCCCCTACGTGTGCTGCGGAGGGCCTGCTTTCCTAAACAGTATACAGAGTTGCCATTAGCCGTGGCCCAGTAGGTGGGATTGAAAACAGCGCCCAGTAAGGCTACGGGAGATCAAAGGGGGAGCCTGGGCAGGCCTGGCCCCGGGTCTGATTTATTTTTCAATAAATAAACGGTGCATCTGTTGAGGAGTGGCGAGGGAGAGAGAGAGAGAGAGCGAGAGCCGCTGCGCGCTCGCTTTCTTCTGCCGCCATCTGTCCTCTGGCCGGGCGAGGAGGCGTAGGAGGAGAGCCAGGGCCTTTTTTCTCTCTTTTTTTTTTTTTTTTTTTTTTACAGCGGCCGTTATGCAACACGACCGCCTGCTTCACTGCATGCCTGTTCCCTATTAACCGACTCATTCTGGTACGGCACGGTCCCGACGCCTTCGCACACATAACGGATTCACTCAAACAGAGGCACTTGTTGTGTTTCATCCTCTGAGGATGCGTTACCCAAACACGTGTTAAGAATGTTTAACAGGGGGTGATGTCATTCAAAGCCAATAACTGCAAGTGAACATACAATAAAGGACAGCAGGTGTATATAATGTTCCCCAGAAGGAATACTGTACATTCAACAACATGTAGCTCACACTTAAAAGTATAACTTCTATGTTTACCAAGTTACGTTACAACTCTTTGCTTGGACCTGGAAATAGGGCAACATTGCTTATGTGTAGTTTACAATGACAACAATGACAGATTTACCAGTCAAAATGAGTAGCCATTTTTGAAACAATGGGACTTTGATTGCCCACAAAAAAAGTAAACAAAAGCAGGACACTTATTTCTAAATGACAACTGTCACGGAAGATTTCCGTTCATCAACGCTACCCAAGTGGGTTGGCTGGAAACTCGAGTCTGCAGCTGACTTTTTATTGTTTCCAGCAAACTTGATTTAAATGAGAAACCGGCAAAGGAGTCTGGATGTACACATGAAGGCTACAAACATGTTAAATGCCTTAAGCTACACGTCCCAGGCCCAAAAAAAAAAATCAGCATCTTCAGCATCTATTTACTACAGTTGCTAAGCCATGATTGGACAATCACTATTCGGGGGAAAGGGTTTATCAAATGGCCAACATTTCAGTCAGTATATCTAAATAACTTCAGTGAGTGCAACCGTAATGGTGGTAAGAAAGCGTCACAAGAAGACTGCGTGAGTAAATACACTAAGATGAATCATGTAGCTGGTCTTTAAACTGTGATGGGGATGAACCTTTCCCAGATCTCTGTAATAAACTTGGGGTGTCAAATGTTACTATTACCAACAGCAAATCCAAGTTGAGATGGAATTGTGATAAACTGGTATTAACCTTAAGAACATATATCAGTAGGCTACATAAGACGTTAGACCAGTTTGAGTGACTCATTTACCTTGATAGTTATTGGACAGTAGATAGACTACAGATAGCGTAACTGTACAAAACATTTCATAATGCTATCATTGTCCTCACAGTGACACATGAAGAAAGGTTTTTCCCAGATTACACAATATAGACATTTCGAAGAAACGGGGCCATTGTTGACACGCTGACAACAACAAACAACAAACTCAGGAACAAACATGTTCGCAGGAGATACTGTAACTGGTGAAGTAGACTATGCATTCCAGTGAAAAGTATGTTTGAACATGCAGTCAGTGTTTGCCTATGAACAATATTACCTCCTCATCTTCCATAACTCATTTTCCTAATCCACTAACTAGATACGTTTTTTTTTGTTCAAATGAATAAAAGCATAAAATTAAACTGCAACAATTACTGGCAACAGGAAGTAATTTCTCCATTTTCTTTATACGATATTTTTAGAAGAATTTTAAAGCAAAACTAAATTTGTCTTTGATTACGTTCAAGCTAAAACACATCTGTCCCCAACCCCCGCAGCAGAGTCAAATATTTACATGACACCCAAATGACACATGCTCCCGTCACGGTGTCGTCACTGAGGGGGAAAAAAACCCAGTCAAGTTGCCTCTTAAGGAGAGAAACAACACTAAATGCTGTTTAAACACAGCCAACGCTATTCAGTTCAGGGTGATCGATACGATTACAGTATAGAAAAGCACCACTCACCAGCAGCTGGTCTCTTTCTGCTCTAACAAATTCAAGTGTACTGACTGCTGTCTCAGGCAATCTTGGCTGGACTGTGACGCAACCAGCCTTCCTATCCATAGCTTCAGGGCAGAAGAGAGAGAGAGAGAGATAGACATGAGGGCGGTGAACAAGACCAAAAAAGGAGGAAGAGAGGGGGGAACTAGGTATTCCAAGTGAATTTAGAATTGATTTTTGTAAACCGCTTCCAATTTGATACAAAGTACAAGGAAAGGGGAGAACCCTGGTGGGTGCCAGGGGGTACGCGACTGGTCTGTTGATATAAGAAGCAGATGTAAAATATGCAGACAAAGGAGGGAAAACTGATTAAAAGTGCTGGTCTGCACAGATGTGAATGTGTGCAGACCATCACAGCCTCAAACAGACAGAAAAAGTCAAACGACAGAACAATGGCCATCTATTTTTTTTTTGTTAAATGCTTGAATGATTGACTTCATAAATGAGAGAATGTGCTGCTTTTCCTTGTCTTACAAGTATCACAAATATCTTAGGGTTTGTTGAACAAAACAAGACATTTGATGAAGTCATCTTAAGTTCTTCAAAACAGCATTTTTCACTGTTATATAAAATCGTTACAGTCCTATTTTAGTTCGCCTATCCTTTGCTTTTACAGAGAATGAATGAAAACTACAACAACACATGCTAATGTTTCCTCCTGCAACACACTCTCAGCACTTCATATATTATTCAATCATAGTGCCGTCACACAAAGACTCCCAAGAGAAAAGCTTGTTGTTTACATTACGTTTACCTACCATAGAAAAACTCCACTTCCTAGGAAAGACAACCGCTTTGACTTTCAGCAGAAGAACCGATCAATATCTCCAACAGACAGCAGGTGGTGAAAGTTTTAGTCCCAACCTGGATCGAACTTGCTCTGTAGTCCCTCAGATGAGTGCGTGTGTGTGTGTGTGTGTGTGTCTCAAAATAATCCTGATCTTCGGGGTTAAAAACAGCGGACCGAGTGACAGACAGCGGGATCGAAAAGGAACGTGGCTGAGCTGAGAGGCTCACTCTGTTTACTACAGCAGTCTAATGGGAAGACAAATATACACACACACACGCAGAAAATCATCAACCACGCCTATATCTGCTCAATCACACTCCCACAAACTCGCGCACACACATCCTGGCTGACTCATGTAAAATCCTACTGAAACAGAGCCCTCCTCTCTCGAGAATTTAAGTTTCCCCATCTGTGTTTCAGCTGATCAAGATGTAAACCAAACTCCATGAGCAGCAGTCAGTTTCTGTTCTCATTCATGCTCGTTATAAACTATCCTGCCTGATTTAGTGTTTCACTGTGACCCCGAGGTTACCGAAGGTTGAATGAGGGAGTTCAGCTGAGTTTCTTCAAAAGTTCTAACCAGGAGTGGGAAGTAAATATTCTCAAACACAACCAGCACCCGGACAACATCACCACACATAAACTTACATAACCACAGTCAGTTTACCTTCTGTTTGGTCCAGATCAGTTTTGGAAAAAAAAAAAAAAAAAACTCACTTGTTATAGCGCTCCTCGCCTTATGAAATGACAGTTGTGCAATGTCTTCTGGGGCTCTCGGGGAGCTTTGTCACATCTGAGACAAATAACCTCGACGTCACAGTGATGTCATTGGGGTTATCTCACTTGGAGATAACCCCAATGACCCGAGGCTGATGTTTGGAGACTTAACTTTTATCGCAGAAGGCCCATGTTGAAAGCTGCAACGCTTAGTCGATTAATTGATTAGTTGATAAAGAGATAACAAAATCAGTTAATCTATGAGTTGTGTCATTCTTAAGAAATCTCTTCCACGTGTGAGGATTGACTGTTAGCGTGTAGGATAGTACATTAAATATCTTTTGGTTTCAGACTGTTGGTTGGATAAAACAAGCAATTTAAGGACATGACTTGTAGATTTGAAGACGTCTGTGTTTGCCACGCTAGAAGGGTCTAATGAAGAGACGCTATTGAGTATGTATCGTCTATGGGAAAAGGAGGATACTGTGTTTTTTAATCTTGCGACTGAAAGTCATATCTCGGCATTTGACCATTCCTTTTTTTTTATCCGTTTCTCCTAAATCCATGAGTCAAATGAGTAATACTCAATCGCTGAAATACCCCTGAAGCAAACCGTTCTCTGGTTCCAGATTCTGAAATGTGAGGATTTGCCGTTTTTCTGTAATCGGCCCATAAATCAAAATAATCATTAGATGCAGTCCTTGTGTGGTGCGGTGTGTGTGTGTGTGCGTGTGTGTGTGTGTGCGTGGGGGGGGGGGGGGGGGGGGGGGGGAGTACAGTGTTGTGTAGGAGTGTGGTGCAAGAGCAAGTATGATTTATAGTCTAATGTTCTGTTACAGCCTGCTGCGCTGACCGTGGACACTAAGCCCACTACTCTCTGTTCTTTTGTCATTCGGGTTAATCCAAGATGAACCGTGTTTAAATCCCCGCAATTAGCTAGCTCACAAAAACAATTCAAGGCCCTGAGGCTGGGGGACGCATGTTTGGAGGAAGAGAAGGGGGGGGGGGGGGTAGATTTAATGCCCCAACCCCTCCTCCTCTTCTTGTCCTGTGTCTTCAAAACAAGGCGACCTGTTGAATCCATGTCTACCCCGCCACCCCCCACTGTCAGCCTTAATTAGGGGAGGCTATATTTAAAAGAGTGGACAGCAGCAATGCAATTATCTTCAAGGATTACACCCCACTGACATTGCCATTGTTGGGGGGCTGAAAAAGATCCTTGATGCCTGACCTTGGCATTACCCTCAATAACCATAAGCTCCCAATTCTTTCAAGTCTTCAAGGGAGCAGTTAAATAAGGGGGGAAAACAAAGGGAAACGTGAGCGTGAAGATAACAAGGATGAGCAAGTTGGTGAGAGGAAAAAAAAAAGCGCAAAAAAAATAAATAAAAGAGAGAGAAAAGGATTAAAGCCAAATATTTCACCCGTGATGATGCCGCTGGAAGTTCCATGGTTTCGTGGCTGGCTTCAGTTAAGAGTGATTTAGGGAACACGCTTCCACAGCCATAATAACACGTTCTGAATTGGAGATTTTACAAAGCTTATTATCGCTTCTCCAGCTAAGCAGTGCAGACTGCTGTTCTCACAGCATTTCATTAAGCAGCGGCTGTTTACGTTCTCAGAACACTCTGAGCAAACCAACAATTAGTGGGGTTTGCCATGGGAAGACTCTTCGCATGCGAGGGATTTAGGGGGGGTTGTTTTCTCAATCCATCTCCTCACTGGGGGCCTTCTCTTAAGTCTTTGAATCCTGGCTATATTGGTCGGCCAATACAAGGCCGTTTCCATTGGAGCGTCAGTCAGGTACCCTCTTCCTGTTATTCCCCTGTCTGCCGCGATGCTGCTTCCTGACTGGGATGTTCCTGGGGGGGGTTGAACTGGCGTCACTGGGGCACCTCCCTTACTAGTGTTTGTGCTTTTCTGACGGAACATTGTATGTATGGAGACACATAAGTCAGTGTCCACCAGTGTGTCCATTATTGCCCGACTTTCTTTCCACTCACCCAGACAGACATCCTCCACTTGTCAGTGGCATTACATCATTTTTTGGGGGAGGTCAGTATTTGATCTTGAATATCAGTGAGGCATCTTACAACAAAGGAAAATATAATGCGTTTTTTTTTTTTTAATACGCAACAATGTAGCATTTGCTGAACAGCAGTTACTGTGGCAATTAGAGGATCAATGACAAGTCTCTTCAGTCGGTTGCTTTAAAGCCTGATATTTTATATGAACAATTGAGGACACGACTTTGTGTAACAAAACGCTTAACAGCAGAAAGACAAAGGTGAGTATTTGGAAGCTAAAGAGACAGATATTTTCCTCAGGAGTTGGTAGAGACCAAAAACCAGACCAAGTCATGCTGCAGCAGCAAAAAACACTAAATATATTGAATATAATAATGGTACATTTTGATGCTAATTTATTCAACTTTGGATTTGTAAATTGGGAATTAAAAGTTAGGTAGTCTCGCTTTAGGAGTAAACTTAATTCATCAATTCATTTATTATTAATCACCTAGTGGTGTTGAAACGCTCAAAGTACATTTTCCAAGTTAATAAAGAAACCTACGTGTGTTTTGTATTTTCACTGGAATTAGACATTTTCACATCGTCACGTTTTCCATTAACGCTAGGTGATAGTGATCTAATGACAAATGAGTCACTGTCTCCGAGTCATCAGCTTCTCTTTCTGGACCACCACATCCCACAGGGCTGGAAAAGTACAGCTTCTGTGATTGGTTCACAGCTGATGTGGTTTGAGTGTGTTTATACAAGAGGGAGCTGCTAGCCTGTTGTAGCCTGCTGGGGTGGCAGGGATCAACATCATAACAGTGTTGCTCCACTGGGGAGAAATGTATATATAAACATGGGATTATCGATGACTGAACACAAGGAGGCTGTTTCTGTCTTTTACAGGATAAGCATGATGTGCTAGATAAAAAAATAAAAAGTTATCGTCGGCTGACGTGTATGGTGCAACAAGGCCCGCTAGCACGCAATACAAAAGCTTATCCTTCACGCAAGACTGCCGATCAAGTCATACATTCCCCATGTAGTGAAATTATTTACAAGATGTCTCATGAATGGGTGATGACAAGTCAACCTACTGTAAAGTCTCACTAGTCATAGTCACAAAACTGGTTACTGCAGAAATATGGAGGGAGAGGTCTAACTACTTATACAGAAACTACCTTGGCGGAGGCAACTGAATGTTTCTCAAACTGGTCCATCGTGTAAAAAACCTGGACCCCAACAGAAAGGTGATTAACGGTAAATCAAGAATAATGTGTTAGAATGAAAGAGAGGGCCAGTAAGTCTGATCCAGAGTGACCTTTTCCACCAAATGAAACACTCGCATAGAAGAAGTTGCCTGGGATCACTTTTCCTGGGTGCACAGAATAACAGTTTGTAATATCGTTTGAATGCATTTCAGCTTTACTTGATAGTTTACAGGTCTCATTAAAGCCTGGTACACTGCATAGCCCCTCAGCCAACTAAACCACAACACACTGACTGAATCTGGCGCGTGCATCCAAAATCCTTTTAAGGCATCGTTCTGTGTGTGGCAAAGTCGCTCTGTAAGTTTGTCACTGTGAGTATGTTAGCGTGCTAACGTTAGCGTTAACCCCCCAGTGCCAAAGTTACTCTATAAAAGACATGAGATATTTCAAGCTGCTAGTGTGAATTGGTCCACACTTCCTGTCACCTAAGTGGGTGACTGGGCGCAGCCCAATGTATTTATATTTTATTTCGCTAACATTAGATATTTACACAGCCAACAAGCACATTTAACATTACAAAAATTCGTTAGCTAGGACGTTCGCAAAGTGGGCGTTAGCTTACATTTTTGACAGTTCAAACTTAAGACTAGAACGATTCCATAATTTGATTCTACAGCTGCTTCCTTTGCAGAAGAATTGTGTATGAAGTTGGTGTAGTACACAAGATACTAGCAGCAGAAAATATGTAAACTGAGCTGCTGCTGTGTGTGAACGAGCATGTCTGCGAATGAGAAGCTGGGAATAAAATGCTGGGGGGGGGGGGGGGGGGGGGGGCGACAGGACATGCACGCTCATCATTCCATTAATAAACAAATTAACACCAGAGAATCTCAACAGTCAGTGTCATGTTGAGAAGCGTTTAGGTAACTTTTCCTCAGCTCCCCCAATGTCTAAATGAATCCAGACTTATCAGAGCGTTGCAGCCTACCATTTCCATTAGTGGGCTTGCATTACTTCATAAAGTAAACTTTCCAAGAACTTTACAGTTAGGGCTGAGGTCACATCCTGTTTTCCCAGAAAAACAATTCTAGGACTGTAGTGTGCAGTCATTCAAGTTACTCAAGTACAAAACAAGCTGTGAGGAATACGTGCAATCAAGCAAAACTGATGAACAGGCAGTATTTTCCTGTTCTGAAATAAAACTATTTGCGACAACACATTTTTGAAGACTATGTACAAACACTTGCACAGAGAGAAAAAGGCTAAGAAAGAAAACGTAACATATTCCTCAAATGAACCTCAAGAAGGGTGAAAAGGAGAGGCAGGTAAACTAAGAGCATGAATACAGCTGTTTTGAACTGTGCTACAGTCCGTACATGCTGAGTGACTGACTGCCCCCACCTCGCAGGAGAAGTCAATCCCTGCAGGCTGAAGGATGGACTACAATAAGACAGGTGGGAAGGTGTTGGTGTAATTGCGAGACACACGGAATTTAATCCATCTCTACCAGGAAAAGCCACCTAATACCCTGCACCCATCGGCCCCTTGACACATACAGAAAGTGGGCATCCAGCCCAATAGGAGTGTTTACCTAGCAGCCTTAGCAGGTCCTTGTCAGTGTCAGTTAGGTGAGATTTTCAGCCAAGCAGGTCAGTGGAAAGGAAAGCCGGGTTAAGTGAGTCAAGCCAGTGTGTCTGTTTTTGTAAGACAGCAAAAACTGGTATGAAAAGAAAATCCAACTTGACGATTATTAAAGAAGGAGAACAGCTAAAGATAGAATGATTCAAGCACTAGTAATAAGGTGATTGGTATATGACCCGGGTGTGTCAGTCTGACTAATATCATATAACTTCCCGTAAAACGTACTCATAATATGTGACTGAATGGGACACAATGGAGGGAGACAAAGAGAGAATGAAAGCCAACCAAAATCACAGTGTGGGGAAGGGTGAGGACCGAGGAAGGAAGGTTTCCAGAAAGAAAATGAGCGATGACATTGAGAGAAAAGACGACAGTCAAATTTAAAACGGTAGAAAAGAAGGATTTAAATATGGCATTTACATTTTATGTATTAATTTGAGCATGCTTACAGTCTTTTTACCAGTCTATAAAGAACTGATGTTTTTCATCTGTTGCAATCGATTGTTTTTAAATCGATACATCTACTTTTAAATATTGGAGTCCAAAAACCTTCTTACAAAGTCGCACATTTTTTCCTCAGAATTTCTGCCATTTCCACTTGTTTTTTTATTGAAAGTGTGCATAAAAACCGGTGGGTGGAAATTCACTTTCAGAGAGAGAGAGCAAGAGAGCGAGAGAGCGAGAGAGAGAGAGATAATGAAAGTTAAGGCCAGCTGACTGAAACTTCTTTTCATTGTTTCTGCCTCTGTCAAATCCCGACACTCTTCACATTATCCTTGTGCCTCCAGCTGTTTGGGCAGGGAGGGGACCCGTTGCCAAGGCGAACCGCACCTTTTCGGCTCGTCTTGTCTGGTCCTGTTTTGTCAAAGCTGAGGGAAGGAGGGAGGGAATTGAAGGAGACAGCGATAGAGGCAAATAGGAAGGGGGGGGGGGCAAGTGATCAGGGATAATAAGCCCGTCTCTGGGAGTCTAGATCCAGGGAGCAAGCTCAGACTAGCATTGAGCACTAACCAACATAATCTGAAATGAATCCAACCAACCCAGCCAAGAACTAAGTCTGGATTGGACGTCATCTTCCCGTTGGACACCTGTAGGCCGTTTTTTAAATCCCAGTGACTTGGAGAAACCCACAGCAAAGTATTCAAGGACACCAGTAAGCCCTCTTGGAAGCACTTGTGTCAGGCCAAAAAGCCTTCTCGTAACCTTCCGATAGCTGTTGTGTTATGTGGTGACGGCGCTGAGCTACGGCAGCACAAGCACAGAGGGTGACACCTGGTTGTGATTTCAGTAAATTATGGTGCAGGTGAACTCATTCGGTCCAGTCATGCTGTGACTAGAAGAGACGCAGCCCCACCAGGAGCTGATCTATGGCAGTGGGAGACCAAAGGCAGGCCTGTCTGGGAATTAAATGGTTGAAAAGCATTGCAGGACCGGCCTAAGATCATCTTGCTGTCTGTCTGTCTGTCTGTGTTTGTGTCTGCTCTTTGTCCTGCTGCTAAGCCAACGGCATATCAAAGAGAGTATTCGTAGCACTTTGAAGACAAAAAAACCCTCTAAAAGTGAAATATAAAAGTTTAATGTTTTTTTCTTTCATTTTCAGAGTAAATAATCCTTCTAAACCTGTTGAGTGGGTGGAGTGGACAACAGTTATATTTATGTTCCCATTCTTTCTAAAAATGTGCCTCTCACTTGTGCAGCAGAGTATGTGAGCTCTGGAGGGGAATAAGCAACAGATTGAGTTCTGCACTTTAGGTCAGGGTTGCCATAACATTGCCCCCTGCTGTTTAAAGATCGATACAGGCAATGTGTGTTTAACTCTTGAGCAACAGCCAAAAGATTGAGGCAAATGTGAAATAAGCTGTCAGAAACAACACCACACATTTGATATAGTCTGGAAATGCCCAAACTTTCATGACTCACCCTCTCACTTCGTCAAACCTCTGAAGTACTAAAAGCATCCAAAATATTCGGAATGGTGCATCTTGGGATATATCCCCTTTTTACTAGGAAAGAAAAGGTAATTGTAAAGACTAGCTATGACTAGTCCTTACAAAGCTAGTCCTTACAATTATTAGACATCAGATTACATTGTAGTTTGAATTGCTATATTGCTAATAGGTAAAAATACTTTTGCTGTCAACCCATCCCCCTCCATCTCTCCATCTGTCTGTCTGTCCCAGTCCACACTGGGCTACAAGTCTTTCCCTAATCTCCTTACATAACATCAACACTGACCCTGACCAAGGAGACAGGTGGCGTCAGACATGCTTTGTCCGACACTACCTTCCCCCTGTGCCACGAAAAGGTCATATAAACACAAATGCATACTTCAAAATTTGGTAGCACATAAACTCACCTTCTGCCTCATTCAAAGACTCAATAATGTGAGCAGCAGGGAAAAGAGAGTGCAGGTTAAGCTCTTTGGCTTTCTCTTCTACCCCCACTTTATTATTCTCAGTTGCCTTGGAGAAAAACTATATATAACCTTCTCTCTCTCTCTCTGTGTCCATGTGCTGGCTGAATGTACTTTTCTCTATGTCATTTTCCCTTTCCATTGTTTCCAGCGAGAAGGGGACAACTTCTCGATTCATTGGGAAAATCCGTCTAATGCGCAGCTCGACAAACTAAAACAGCCAAGAGGCCGACTGACAGACCAGACACTGTGTCGGTTTCTCTTCTGGCCAGACTCCCATTTTCAGAAACCAGTGGCTTCAAAGGAATAATTCATTTCACAGTCTAGTGGCCAGACACAGAGCCCCGACAATCACGCCCCTTTTAACACCTAAAAAGAAGCGGCTTTGCCGCTCCGTTTCACCTTCACTGTGTCTCAATGCAACACAAGAGAGATGCAATAACTTCTGGGTACATCCAGCGCGAATCAAAAAGCTCAGTGGGTCCAAAAGGAGTTATGGGGACAATTTAAGGATGCGCACATCTTCATTTGTTTCATTTTTGGATCCTGTTTAAGTGGCAGTAAAAAACGCCTTTTGAGGTGACCTGGTGGCTTTGCCATTTAAAGCGCTGGCCATGTAATAGCACAAGTCCTGGAAATAACTATGATGAATGTAATTGCCCTCTGACATCTCTTTAGGCAGGCCCACATAATTTGTCAACGCCTCCTAAAATCATTACAAATCCTTGTTACGGTTTGGTTAGTTTTAGGAACAAAATCGACCGGGCTAGGGTGGGAATAGATCATGGTTTGGGTTAAAATAACTACTTGGTTAAGGTTAGCTGACGTTTGTCATCATGGTTACAATAATAACCAGTTGGTTAGGGGGACGATTATCGCCATGGTTAAAAGAAACCAACGTTGCCTGTTGGTAAGAAACAGGAAACGGACGCTAAAGCACCCCAGATTATAATGTCATGAATTCTTAGGGCCTGTGTCAACATAGCACCTTTTTCGCATGAGGCCGCCTGGAGAAAAGGCGCTGCACCCAGTGACTTTCTTTCCGAGCGCTCCATCCCTGATTTTCTGCCAAAGAAAGGCGTTATGTGGGCACAGGCCCTGTAGCAGCTTTGTCAGCTAAACATTCTGTGACCTCTACTGCAGCATAGTATAACACAAATAGCTTTCACGATTAGCAATGCTCTTGATGCCAAATTATGCTAAATGTAGGTCTGTTTTATGTTAAGTAAAGATTAAGTAACATTAGACTTGTTTTTGCCTCTTTTTAGGTGACAGGAGTGAACATTTGTCATCCTCTAACTTTATGGTTTCAGAATGATGATTGAAAAGAAGAAAATTTAAGAAATATTTCATATAAAATAGACTCTACAGCACTTTTGAACTATCATGGTTTTCTCAAATGAATAGTCTTGGACCATAGGAATAGAAGGTATGTGTTTTGAAAATGGGCATAGTTCCCCATTAAGTGAACTAAATATTTAAGATTTAAGACACTTTTATACTCCAGGACATGAAGACACTCTGAAGATCAGCCTGTTGACTGTTTACTGAAATCACAGTCCTTCTTTTAGTTGACCTGGCAGGTTTAAGGGTTTAATGTCTTACCTTAGAGGCCCTCCGGCGCTCAGGACACTCAGGGTGCTGGCACACCACCCAGTCCTCCTCCTGGACAGGCTTGTCATCTGAAACAGAACACATACTTCAATTAAACATCTCTCTTCATCACCAAAACACCCAAACCAGCCAGCTACACGTCCATTGACACACCTTTCTTGGTATAGCTGTAAAAACATAATCTAGACACGAAGACTGAAGTCAATGCCTGTGTTTATATACGGACGGAGCAGGAGAGTGACTATGAGACACACTCTCATGTAGTAATAGAGACCAAGAAGCCATAAATGAAAAAAGAGAAGTCTGGTTCAAGAGATTTCCTGAAGGAAAGGTAAACAAAGGGAAGATGGCGGGGTGTGTTGTCGGGAGGAGATCAGAGAGAAATGAATAACAACCAATGAGACAGGAAGAAAATGAAGCGAATGAGAGGAAGCCCCATTCTGGGTTTTTTGTACGAAAGTGCACTCGTCGTGGGGTAAGCTCGCCGTACTCCACCATAACAAATCACCATTGTCAAATAAACCTCTAAATTCTACTTGACTAGTTTGCCAACGCTGGATTGAAGGTATGATGAAAGGCAGTGTTTACTTCTACGTCTTCTCCATGTACACACACGATAAAGATATCATAACAGAGCACCGATATTTATCCGTCTGCCTAATGAGAAAAACAGAGGACACACACGTGTAGGGAGGAGAAAGTAAGAGCGAGGAAGGGGAGCAGAAAGAGCTGGAGGGGGGGGTTGGGACGGACGGTAAAGGTGCTTAAAAAGTCACCATGACAGCAAAACCTTCCCAGCAAGCTCAGATAACTTGTTCATTGTAATGTCACCTCTCCCTATTTGGCCCGAGCCACCGATGATAATATATCATTACTAAATCATCACTAAGAGAGGAATTAAGTCGCTTGGTGGCCGAGCTTTGAGGCCAACTTCAAACAACAATTTGTCAACATGAAAGAAATGGTAAAACAGCTAAGGGCCCTCTGCGGGACTGAGCTGGCGTACGGAAACAAGTCACCTTGAGTCACCCACTTGGCTACAGCTACACTCGCAGGTCAAGGGTGCTTGTGGGGAAGAGGGAAAAACACTGTAATTGGTGCATAGCACAGAGCCCATGGGTTCCCCCACTGGGATGGGAAGGGTCAACCTGCCGGCAGTGAATTTGCTCGATGGGAGTAAAAAGAAGACTGAAGTTCCCTAAAAGCCAAAAATGTCATCCTGCTGGTGGCGCCGAGAAAGGAAAAGTCCGGAGGATTTATCACCTGGTAACCATGAAAGTACAAAGTGTTGTGCTTATCCATTAAGTTGATTTTGAGATATTTAACAGAAGAAATGAAAGCAGTGACTTGTTGGTGGCGCTAGAACAACAGTCAGGTAGGATTCATCCTCTGTGGACCATGAATGTAGGGCTGGGCATATCTTGATCAGGATATATATATATATTTTATATTGAATGTTTCCTGGTAATTCAATAAATAAATATGAATATTGAACATGAATATAACCACCAGGTTCCGTATACCAGACAAATACTAGACAAATCAAGAGTGTTTTCTCATTTACTCAAGAATTGTAGTGCAAAATAATACAGAAAACTGAGAAATTACAGTTAGTACGCGTTTGGTAATATCAATTTAGACAACATAATTGTGAAACACCATATCTTGATGTATGATTCCTTCACGATATGATTCCATTGAAAAACAATAAATTATCTAATTGCCCAGGCCTACATGAATGTCTGTACCACATTTGTTTCTTTTTTTTTTTTTTACCAAAATGTTTTTTAAAACTTCCACTAGCTTCTGGGAAAAGAGAGAAGAAAGTCCCTCCAGTGTCTCTGCTGTGCTGGGAGCGGGACGAGACGGGCTGACTGTGGCCAGCGGGCCTCAAGCTAACGGCCCCCTCAGGGTTTACAAGCCTCCAGCTTTTATGGAGTGTTTCCCAAAGAGGCAGAACTGCCTTTACCACAGCGAGACTTCACAGACGACTTACATCCATCAGGTGGTCAGAAGCAAATAATTGCTAATGTTGCTCTGTATCTGCGGGATCAGTAAATAAGCAGCTGTTTGCGAACGAGTTAGCGATATAAACTTCAATCTACAGCTTGTTTCCTCGGCCTCAAAGTGGCCACAAATTAGATTACATTTGATATTTAGCTAATTGTTTTTTTTGGATTAATAGTTAAATCTGCTTGTTTTACCAACTTGGAAATGGATCAGATATCAGGACTCAACCCCGACTAAGGCTGGCACTCTCTATTCAAAAGTCAAACTATTGAAACGAGAAAAAATAAATGTTATAAAATGTCGAAATTCAAAATGCACTGTATAAGCACAACAGGCCGTCCCTTGTGTTCCAGTAAGGGGTGTTTGTTAAATCCATTGTCACCGAGATGTGTGGAAGCCTTTTGGATTTGACACTAGATGGCGAAATTGTGGAATTGTAAAATTCATCTTTTCATCTTTCTCCAAGTAACAAAAACATGACTACAAATCTGACGAGTCATCCTTTAGCTTGTCATGCAATAGAAGCAGCGGAGGCAACACAAATGCACATGGGTTACGTTAAATGTTGCTTCTCCTTCATTCGAACTTTAAAAAAAAAAACACTCAATACGCCGCTGTCCTGAACTCAAGCTTCTCCTGAGCCCCTCTAACTCTTAGCCCTCTCTTTACTACCTGACCGTCACGTTGTATTGTGAAAATCACTTCATCATCTGCTGAAGCTCCCGTCTTCTCTCCTACTTGCTCATTTCTGGCTGACTCTCCCGCTTTCTCTCTCTCTCTGATGAACTGGAATTCCTAAACTCAGCACTGCTGATTAAGCCAAACGCAAACACAAGCACACTCACACACACACAGACACAGACACACACACACAGACGCCCACAACTATACACGAATACACGTGACAGCAGACAATGAGCTTGCACACTAAAGAGACAGTGGAGCATCCCATCAACGCAGCTCTCTGCTGGCTTGCTCGCCACAGATAGACACTGCCTGGGGGCAAAGACCCATTAGGCACCCATAAATAAGCCAGAGAGCTTGAACAATGTCAAGTTCAAAATGACGCATACTCGAACACACAAGATGTACTAAGTATTCCAACTTGTCAGTCACCACTTCCTCAGTTTGGAACCATAATTCCAAGTATGAATGTGGGTTTCAAAGTGGAAATTATTCATGATTCTTGCATTTTCTTTTCATGAAGTTCCCTCTTTACGGTCAAATCTTCTTCGCTGTTTTTCTGGAATATGCAGCTTTAACCTCAGATTTCTTTGTATTACTACACTACTGAGTTACCTTTGATATCATGTAGTATAGCGATCAAATACTTATTCAAGACCCTTATCCAGAGATCTGATTCATATGAATTTGCAGGAAACAATAAAAAGTCAGTCGGGGGAAAAGATTCTTTCAACCCCCCTATTGAGCATAATTAGCTAACTACAACAGATAAAACCTGCCAGAAACAGTTGTTGACAGAACTGACTGTCGTCGACAAAAAATGAGAGGCCTCCTGTTATCGTCCTGAAGTCAAGGAAGCATTGTTTCAAATATTACTTTGGATTTTTGGTGGTAAATCTGTCGCAATATCATTGGAAGCTGCACATATCCATTATACTATATTAAAAAAAGCTTCACAGGAGCAGTGGTTTACACCTGTACATTTTAATATAGGCTAAAGATCTGCACACTTTTAGTCTGAGATGCAATCCAATATCAAACTCCCAAAACGTTCATCCAGGTCTATCATCGCTGCATCATGCCCGTCATTCTCTAGAACGCCATATTTAGGCGGGGAGAGGCCGAGTCGAGCACACGTTTTTATGAGGAATGTTAAGAATGCTTCACTCTGCCTTCCATTTGGTGAGATCTCATCATGGCACAATTTCACATCATGTTTTAGTCCCCGCCCCCCCCCAAATGCAACGCTACATGCACCTCTTCGCTAGGAGATCATTATGAAAAGGCCTCCGACGAGATAAACACAGATGGCAGGCAGGCAGGACGGCGTACGGACTGTTAGACCTGGCAGATCAACAGCCATATAAGCACATGCCGAGGTGGCAGACAGACAAATTCAATACATGAATATGGAACGAGTAGAGAAGAAGGTCAGGAAGCTCTGCAGGGACGATAGGCAGGTTGGGATGGAGAGTCTGATTAACAGATGGACAGATGTATAGGCCTGAGCAAGAAGGGAGGGAACAAAAACCTCTGTGTAACAAGAGTTTACAGATATGAAGATATAGATATAATTAGTATTATTGTTATACAGTAGTAATTTAGGGGAGTTTTATAGTGCCATGTCTAGCTCTAATAAAGATTTACAGCAGTTTTGGTGGCATTTAATTAAATTAATCAATTAGAAACCATTAATAATAATTATCGATACCACTCATATTTTTACAGGGAGTGTGACAGTTAGCTTAGCTTAGCATAAAGACTGAAATCAGGGGGAAGCAGCTAGCGTGGCTCTATCCAAGGCTATTAGAAACTGCCTTAAGCACGTCTACAGTATAGCTCACTAAATAACACGCTATGGCTCGTTGTGTAATTGGCACACAAGCAAAAGAGTACAAATAAATTGCAGTTTTCAGGGGGGTTATGTGCCAGACTATTGGTTGGACCTCGAGCAGTGACTTCTGGTCTTACTTACAAAATGAAAAAAAGACAAAAGGTGGCGTTTATTTATGCCTAGCTTTTGGGAAAGGTTCCTGTTACACAGAAACTTATCTAATCACACTTGGTGTATAATGGCACCTAAAAAGGCTCTGTTCAGTGAATACCAACCCCAACCTTTACTACTGAAACCATGGAGTGTTCCTCTACAGGTGAATGAGTCTGGGCCCAGCGAGCAGACGGTAAAACACAAGCAGGTTGCAGCTGTTTCTGATGCCGAGGGTTCGGCGGCAGCGGGGTCAGGACACAGCCCTCCTGCTTAATGTTGTTTTACCCCCATAGTGGTTAAATCAAACACATGTGCATCACACACACTCTCCTACCCCCTCCCTTCATCTTTCTCCCTCCTCCACCACATCTGAGCAAACCCACGGTCCCCACGTATAAAACTGAGAACCACAGAACAACATGTGTAAACTGTTCCAGAGGGGGATGGAGGAGCAGTCAACAATTTTTCGATTCATAAGATGGAGGAAAACAAATAATATCTAATTCACTCTGCTGACTCACTTTGGAATTATTTAATGAAAGAAATACAGCTTTCTGAAGTCTTTACATGCATATCTGGTTTCTGCATGACCGTTACATTAAGGTGGAACTCAATACCCTGTCACCATATTTAAGAGGGGTCATGAGGGGATTACTGCATATCTTGAATTTTTAAGGGCATTATTGCCGGAGAGTACAGTAATTGGTCAAGCTGATTATTCTATAATAGGATGGCCTTTTGGTTCAGACTGTTCTCTTTATGGGCCTTATTGGTGCTAAATTCCAAGTAAAATAAAAGTTCTGCAGTTACTGGAACCCGTAGCTAAGTACGTTATTCCACGTTATTCCTAGCCCGAAGATACCTTGTGTGTATTATGTGCACTGCGAGTGTCTTCATTTCCTTAGAGATTTTTGGGGCAATAAATTATGTTGGAACACTTCCTGTCACACCATCATTGGGATAATGTGATCTCACATTGCCTCCTACAGCTGAGGGAAAATAGGGCGACCTGAATAAATGGCTCTGACAATAAACAGCAGCATATTTAGCTGCTTTACTTTAAGCTACAGGCCACTTTCGCAGATCGTCATCCGATCCCCTTGTAGTGGCTGAAGTATGATCACATCACATAATCCCAATTGAGGTGTGACAGGCTTTGTTCTCATTGAATATATTTACCCAAAAGCTAAGAAAAAGGAAGACAACTGTCGCATATCGCTAACATTTGCAAACGCTGGTGAGCCCACAATTCACAAAAGGCATCATTGTTTTGTCCGACCGACAGTCCAAAACAAAATATTCTGTAAACTATCATATGTAACAAATATTTGAGACTCTCTAAATAAGGCAAGAGAAGTGAATTTTGGGCCTGATTCCGAAAAAACGGATTCTGTTGTGTTTTGAAGAAACGAAAAGTATCTTTAAGCCGAGAAGCTCCAGGGCTGAGTGCTCCAACAGAGTTGGGAAATGTTTTCAGAAGAAGCTTTGGGCTTAATTACAGACATGGTGAAAAGGTAAGGATCAAAGCCTCACTGTTCCTTCTGTGGCATTCCTCTTTTCGGTCTATGCCAAACAAGTCTGCCTCAGCAGGCACCGTCCTTAAGCTGACCAGAAAGTAGCCGGATTTCCAGGAGGCTGCTGGCTGGCAGAGAGAAGAGGATGAAGAACATTCCTCCGGCCCTGTGTTATCACTTCCCCTTCACTAATGGCATAAATCGGGCAGCACAGCGGAAAGCAAGTGCCCCTGTGCCACGTCAAAAAAAAGCACTGAGAGGAGACAGGGAAGCATTTCAGCTCGGCTGTGCACTTCTTCGGTGGTAAATATTTCATCTGTGGAGCTGGTCTCATCCGTTCTTTCCCTCTCGTCTCTCGCATGTGAGGCTGTCTTCATGCCAGGTCACTGAGTGCTTTTCACGGAAGAACAGAGCAATGGAAAAAAAAAAAGGAAACCTTTCCATGATGGTGCTTAAATCCTTAGCTCAAAAGTGCAAGTGAACCAGATCATCTGTTTGCGGAAAGGTTACATACGACAATGTGAAGTAATGTCTGATCCAAGTCACACATGTCATCGTGGAGCAGCCAGGTCAGAACGACACACAAGGTTTCTACGTTTAAGGAATGTTGCCGTCTCCCATCCATGAAAACAGTCATGCTAGCAGCTCTGTGCGACTGTGTATAAGCTTATTGGTGCTTTTTAGTTAAATGCTAACAACATCAGCATGCTAAGAGGCTCACAAAAATGCTCAGGATCACCACAGTTCTTACAATTTATCCTGAGATCAACATTAATTTTTTTAACACAAATGTCACGGCAATCCATTGAAGAGTAATGACATTTACTTCACTAAAAGCCAAACATTTCAACCACATGGCGGTGCTATAGGGAAAGTCAGGTGATCACCTTAGTTGGTAGGCTTCATCCTCTGAGGACCATGAATGTCTGATAAAAATGTCATGGCAATCCACTCAATAGTTGCGGAGAGATTTGAGTTTGGACCAAAAGTGGTATTTCAGGCAGAAAACGATTCATCTCAATGTCTACGAATAATGAAAACTTTAAATGTATAGTATGTTCTGCTCTGAGGGGGAAAAAAAACTTTGTTGGGTTCCAGAAGAATCGAAAATAAAAAGGATAGACAAACGCAAACCATGCCACTGCCCATCCTCCTGTTTCATTGTGAGAAAACAAACACAAACACAAATCCACCACTAGGTCAGGTGATCCTCACAGTAGCCCAGCTTACCACACAGATCATGGATGACATCCAGGGATGAGGACCAGGAGTAGCGCTCTATTCCCGCTTGAGTGAGAGCGGGTGGCAGTGCCTCCAGCTCGTACGCTCCACGCTTCTTCCAGTACAGGAACATTTTGAGTTCTTCAGCCAGCTATTTGGTAGTAAAGATCTACTCTAAATGTTCAAATCATTACCCTACAGCTTAACTCATCCCACAGCGTGTAACCCGCCCTTGACCTCACCAAAAATGATAATGATCTGAACTTCTGCAGACAATCAAAACACCCTTCTCATCAACCATCTTTATGATTTAAAACTTGCCAGACGTACTTAACTTTAAACTCTGCCAACGGCCAATATGTTCATGTTCATCCCCACCTGCACGATTACCTCATCCAGCTCTAAGCCACAAAACACTTTGCTTTGAACCTTCTGTCCAAGTCTGATTCTGCTTCAAGGCTGGTCCAAATAAGCCCATCTCCAGGGGCCCATATTATTGATTCCAAACCTGGAATAAGCTTAGAAGCTGCCATCCAAGTTTCAACAGGCAAGTTTCAAGTAGGTAACGGTCGTCTCTCTACATTAATGTCAGATGCCTTCTCCTGTTGACACTGTAGATGTTGTACTCATCCACTGAAAGCCACCCAGCAAGTGCTGCCAAGCACCAAATGCTGCTCTTTTCTAATCCATTTAAGAGAGCTAGACTAAATTACAGACGACCAACTGCTAAAAGGTATTGCAAACTTATCTCCACCAGCAAGGAAAATTTCCCCTGCCGTTGCCTTCCCTGAGCCTCGACTTCATCCATGGCAGAGTTTTTCAAACTGTGCAAAACGTTTGAGTGTGAGGCAAGCTGCTCATGTTAAAGCCCTGTGTAGGATCTCCTGGCGATCGGGGGCTTTCTGCCCACTCCATCACACAAGTGTTGTATTCATGCAGAGGTGAGTTGCATGCTGGGATGGGCAATCCGGGCCAATGGCTTTTGGACTGGGTGACACAAAGATCTCTTTTAAAACCTCCTCCTACGTCCAGAGTGGACTTTCTTTATGTTTTGCGCAGACTGTAAAAGGCTGACATTTTTCTGCATTAATTAGTGCCCGCGCCCTTTATGTCTCCTGACAGATTTATTCCTTTTCATGAATGCACCAGCTCTGTGGTGACTGAGCTCAGATATTTCTGTGGAGGTACAATGCACACATTGGCCTCTTGGGGATGAGAAAGATCAAATGAATAAATGGAGTCCCATCATAACATTCTTATCTTAGACAAGGCGCTTCCACTCCTAATATCTTTGAAAAAGGGTTAAAACAACGTGCGGTTAAATATTTCAAATGGAGGAATAATATCCCCAGCGTTGCTTAAAATACGATGCACTGCTATCATGCGTCTAAAATGGGAGAAGAAGTACTGTGAGAATGTGCTGCACCGGCCGGGGAAGGGAGGGACGTTGTCACACACAACAACCCACATGTCCAATTTTGGGATAAGAAATTAGAGGGTAGGATGGGAGCCGGTTCGCTGCTCAGCTCTGGGCTTTGCAGACATATGGTAATAATCTGAAGCAGCTTTGAGCACACGGCTTCCCTTTTAATGAAGAGAGCAGCCGTGCAGCATGAGAACTGGGCTGCAAATACAAGAGGCCATTTCCACCTACTGCAGACACAAAGAGGGAAGCAAAAGCGGTACTAGACAGCCTCGCTTTCATCATCCTCCATCCGACGGCCAGAAAGTACCTGACACCAGAAAATCACAACCAGGATGTAAGCGGGTGTACTTTTTCCACCAAACAATATATATTTATTCCAGAGTTCTGAATACCTGTTTTCTCCCCTCTTAAAGGGGCGCCTTCATAAAGTGGGGGCCTTGTGAGAGACAGATTAATGTAAATAACGGTCAAAATCAAAAACAGCAGAGGTTGAGATTTTCTGACTTCCACTCCCTGGTGTGGGTCATGCTCCAAAAACACTGGATCCTACATTTCCCACAATGCAACTCAATCTTTTAAATAGAACCTCCCTTCCTCCTAAATAAACACACACTGACACGGCCAGTCTGAAATGCAGTCCTCCTGAGATGACATCATCTGGCTAACTTTTGAACGCTCCTCCAGAGCTTAAGACACTTCGAAGTAGTGCTCATCATGAAGACTAAACGGAAATGTAAAATTGGTGGCGTAACCCTTTAAATGACTATGTGTTGCAAATCATTTGCATGGGACATTTTTGTCCACCAAAAACAAAAGAAAACTGAAGATTTAGCATCATGCACCGCTGCTTCTGGCTTAGATAACTTAGATCAGATAACAGTGTTAACTTTTTCCGAAAGTGGCATCCAGCAGCTTAGGGCAAAAATCATGTCGATACCAGACTCAAGGCATGCGTCTCTCAACAGTGCAATCCTGAACACAAGCCTTAACCTCTTTTCTACTGGCATTGGACAAGGGTTCATAAAGGAAGATAGATAGTCACTGCAGCTGTGTCTTCTAGCGCCATAAAGACGATGGGAGGAGCAGCATGTTGTCAGTGTAATTATGTTACAGAAAGGCTCCGGGACATTAAAAGGAAAGGTTTATCATTTTGGGAAATACACAGATTCGTGTCTATTATGACGAGAGGTTGATGAGAAGGTTAATCCCACTCTCATTTCTATCCGTTATATATATATATATATATATATGAAGCTACAACCAGGAGACGGTTGGCTTGGATTAGCAGAAAGACAGGAAGTGAGGGAAATGTCTAGCATGGCTAGACAGCAGTATCAAACTTGTCATCTAACTCTTGGCCAGAAGTGAATGAACATATTTCCCCTAGAATGTCATTAATATAGCATAGGTTTGACAGGAAAATTAACAGGGAAAAAAAGGTTCTATGTAACAGATGTTTTCCTTCACTGAGCATCACTATAACAAAAGCTAAAGTCGGTTCAACTACCTCTTATTTGTTTTAGTGTCAGACACAAAAAGCACGCAGAGTGCTGAGACTGAATGAACTGGCTTCTCAGTAGAATCACACACTCACTAAAGTATTAATGGCGTGTTGAGAAATGAGTGTGTGAGCTGGTGCAGTACGGCAAGACTGTAAATGAGCCTGTTAGAGAGTGTGTGTGTGTGTGTGTGTGTGTGTGTGGGGAGAGTGTTGATAGAGGGAGTGCAGTTGAAGGCTTGTGCGTGCCCATATGGAGGAGGTTTGGGTTTATATTTAGTAAGTTGGCCCATCAAACGAGCCGAGGTTAACCCTTCACCGGCAAAACCAAGACTATGAAGTTTAATACGTCTCTGTGTGAAAGAGAAAATGCTGGAGATTCATTTCAGTTCCATCAAAGAGACACTCTAAAAACGTCTTCTAGCCAGACTGCATCCGACATGGAGATACAGACAAAGAGTAATAAGTACAGCCTGTGCCTGATGATTTATTCATCTCCATAACTACCAAGCCTAAGAGTCTACAGCCATGCTAGCAGCTCTGTGAGGTTGCTTTGATCTAAATGCTAATGTCAGCAGGCTAACATGCGCACAATGGAAAACGTTTTGAGTTTTGCACCGTTTGGTCGAACAGAACAAGACATTTGAAGATGTCAAAATTAAATTACCGCTAGTCGACTAGGTGTAACGTTAAATACCATTTTATATTCTTTAGTAGGTTTAATGTTTTTGACCAACCATCTTTCTGTCTGTTAGCATGCTAACGTCAACACTAAACACAAAGTTAAGCTAAAGTTAGGATGATTTGCAGGTAATTGGTTATAAATGAAAGTATTGGTCAAGTTAAACATTTTGACCAGATGATGGAGGTAGATGAAAATGAAGAGATTCCTAAAATGATTACAGTTTATCTGTAAATATGTGAACCAAATTTCATGAAAATCCTCCGCAAATTGTCGAGATACTTCCGTCGGGACAAAAGTGGTGGACTGAACAGCAAGATAAATCCAAGATGGTATTTGGTACCTGAATAACAATATAATACAATCTAAAAGAAACAGGTGGATTTTTATCATATTATCAACAGATTATATTCTAATATTGTATTTTAGAGGGTGTGCAGGACCATCCAAGCCAAGTGAATTGCTATGAGGCATCATGTAATTTAACTGTCCAGCCTTAAATCCGCAGAGACAAACAACCCCTCTTCAACTTGTTGATATGAATAATCCCATAATTTGAACAATCTGGTTAAAATTGCAGTGGGGGCTGCTGTTGAGAAGCCAATAACAGGAATCAAAAACACTTATTCCCTAAAAGTACAGTTATTGTCATGTTGCACGCATAAACAGCCATTTAGCCAGGGTGGAGGTTTATGCGTGTGGAAGGACACATTGAGAGATAAACATTTGCTGCTGTGTTTCTTAAGTTAAAGAAGGTGTGTGACCCTCACATGGCCCCTCTAATTATCTGCTGCAGCGTATGAAGCGGAGCAGCTCACTGTTGGTCTATTTACAACATGAAGGGTGACGTATTAGTTAGACTTTAGTCCAAATGTAAAGATAAACACTGACGGATGACCAAATATACAAGCATGTCCACAGTTAAAGTGATTCTGTACGCAAATTAAATGCAAAGCAGAGCCCAACGGTTTGTTCTCTGTCTGATGATGCAAAAAAGCAGAGATGGACGAGGACAGAGAATAGGCCAATACCCCTCAGGGCAAAAACAAAAAAATACATATACTGAGAATAACAGTGAGTGTAATAAGAGCCGATGAGTTAAGAGTAGTAGAACAGTCCCGGCTTCTGTTTACCATCAGCCATTTCAAGTGTTCTGGGAGTCCTTTGTGAGAGAGAAAGGGATTGTGGGAGAAGATACGTGCGAGAAGGGGAGGGAGAACTGGCCTCCAGCAGTGAGCATGGTCACGACAATGACTTCACCTGGGACTAAAAACTACAAAACAGATGCTGCAGTGACGTGTAGAAGGCCACAACACCTGTTACATCCGCGCATTGTGATAGTCACCTGTGCTCAGTGAGCCGCATTAAAAGGAATAGAAATTGCTGCTGAACAGTTGCCGAGTTTCAGCCTTATTTTACAGTCCAGTATAGTAATATTCACAGAGCTTAGATTAGGGACGGCATCATGTTTACGTTTTAGTGAGAGCAATTTAAAATCTACTATATCAGAAAATACATTAAGGACTAAAAGATAGTGGACCAGGAAGTAACATGGAAGTAGAACAGCAGCGTTCAAATCCCAATGTTTCAATATTCTTCTTTTTCCAATTCTGAAATGCACTTACATGGTGTGTCTGGTGGTTTTACATTAAATAAGAAGGGATTTTGTTGTGTCACATGACCTTTTGTACTCCCTGCACATACAGGAAGTACAGTACAGAAATGAAGAGATGCAAGGATGGAAATTATTTGTCAGACACAAGTAAGAGGATCAGAGATTCATTGCATCAGTGCTTGATTTGTTTTCCTATTACAGATAACAAATTCAACCAGTGAAAAAAACGAGCTGCATTGCAATGTAGACATGTGATTATTGTGGTGCAACCTGCAGGCTGTAAGCAGTTTTTAAAGACGAAGAGTACAAAATGACCACTAGAGACATGAAAAAGTAATTTCAAAGCCTGCCGTGCTACCGACATCATATTCAGTGTATGAGTTGTTATGCATAAATATTACAATAAGCTGCAACATTGCACATGAAGCTGGGATGAGTATCCCTGTCCAGTTGGAGAGAAAAGAGAGAAAAACAAAAAGCTGAGCAAAAGCTGTGACCCGGAGCGCCCATCAGGAAAAGGCAGAAAGGCAAACGAGGAGAAGAGAAAGGAAATCACTGACGGGAAAAAAAAAAAAAGTGGAACAATGGAGAGACAGTCCGAAAAAATGAAGTTTTAACAGCACAAGCCACGATCCAGGCGAAAGTCACCAACACACATGCACACAGACAACGTGGCATATGCACACAAATTGCAGCAGTCTAGTCAGGTTCAAATGTTTTAGCAGGAAGACTAAACAATCCAAATGCTCCCTCAGAGCTCTGCTTTTTTTAAATTAAAACCTCCACAATTCTGCTTAAGAAAAGCATCTAACAAAAAGTTCCATTTAGTAGCTGTTCTGGAGCTTTCGATCATATCGCATGACCTTCATCAGCAGATGGGAGTTTGTCCAGTTGTCATGGAATTGGAAATGTTGACATGTCCATTTTTCACTTCCTGGTCTGATTAAGATCATGTGTTGTAATAAAAACGCCAGAGCAGCTACTAAATGAGCCTTGTGGTGAGACTGATTTCTTATCTTTAATCCTAATATGGACCAGAAGTCTTTACTTAAAGTGCAAAGGAAAAAAATAGAAATTTGAACATTGACAATTCCATGCAAACTCCATCTGCCGATGAAGATAATGTGATATGACTGAAAGCTCCAGATCAGATACTAAATGAAATTGTTTTGTCAAGTGAAGTAAATGTAGTACTGGACAAGCTGATCGTCTGAGAAGATTTTAGTATTTTTGAATGTCTTTCAGCATTATTTCTCAGTTTGTTGCTTGTTTTAAATCAGGTGCACTTCTTGGCAAACTGAAGATCATGTGATCTGATTGAAAGCTCCAGAACAGCTAGTGAATGGACCTGGTGGTGGGATTGATAACTTGGCATTAACCTGCAACAATAGATGACACTAATGACAGGCCAACACAAACATATCCGGCCATCAAATGACAAAAAGTGTCGGGCTATGAACTAAACTAACAAAACCACATTTATGAAATCCTCGAACATCTGTAGCCCGTCTACAGAAGTGCCCTTTTCTACGCTGACCGACATTTTTCCATCCTAATAGTTCATCTAAAGAGTATGAGCTGAGGTTTCTAGTCTGTGTTTTTGTTTTTCGGTGGTGGACAGAGACCAGACAAGACATCTGGTCCCAGATTAGACTAGTGTGTTTAAGACAGGCTTATGACTCCGGTGGCCTGGAACATTGAAGGGTTCCAGACTCAACCAATTACGGGCCGCTAACTCCATGCTGACTTCTTACTGTATGAACCCATGAACTGCCAGCGATGCATACATCATGTAAAGCTAAAACGAGAAATATCAACCTGCATCAATTTGGATCATTCTTTAACCATCTGGGTCCTTTTGTCAGGGCAAAAATTTTAAAAAAATAACTGCTTCCAACTTTTCAATGTATTTTATTAGTCTCTATTAATGCATACTCACTCTTTTTTTGGACAAAACAAACCGTTTAAACATGCCGACTTGGGGAAATAATTGTTAGTTGCAGGCCTAGGAAAGCCTTAATATTAAAAATGACACTTTTATGTGAATTAGGAGCTGGTAAAAAAAGAGAGAGACAGAGAGAGGAAAGCCCAGATGGCAGGCCTGGGGGGAAACACAATAAATAGAGTTGGTTGTGAGATTTACAAGAGCTCATATCTATCATCTGAGTGTATGCTGAGCTGTACCAAGACCCTTCATCATGAGGGGAACTTCAGATCACAGTGTACTGTCCTCCACTGATTAAAATGCCCCTGCCTCCAGCTGGGATAATTGCTCAGGTCACTTGCCAAATCCAGCTAGTAACTTTGATGACTGGAGGAGGGGGGGGGCATTAAACAAAGATCTGGTTCCTGAGGATCAAAGTCATTCCCCTTCCTATCGGACTTCTTTAAGAGCAAAAAAAAAAGTGCCTTACACAATGCGTTTCGAACAGAACAAAGCATTCAGGTGACTACTTTCAAGATGCAGGACTCCCCCCCCAACAGCCACGACATGAATATAGAATGATCGATATGCATGCATTCTACTTACTGAGTCGTAATCTGAGCCCAAGCCAGCTCCTCGGTGGAGATTTGTGCAGAACTGAATTCATGGTCCACTTGTTTGGCACCATCTATGCATGCAGTCCTTGAAAAATAAAATGAAAAAAATCCCCCCTTGCAGCTCCGTCTGGCCGTCTGTGTGTGTGTGTGGCGGTGCTCGATGCTAATCAATGTTTAATTAGCCGTCTTCTCTCTAAGGCATTCTCACTTTCTTCCCATTTCTCCTCAGCCCGGTGAGATCTGTGGTCGGTGGCGAGCACAAAGCTGTGCAACTCACATCGCGGGGGCAATGCACGGAAAAGAGTGGTGAGAAAAAAAGAAAAAAAAAGCATCCAGGAAAAGTTAACACGGGTCGAACAACCGCCGAGGTGCAGCTACAGCGTTTGGAGTCCGTGTGCTAAGCTTTGTATAACCTGTTGCTAGCTGCACACATGCGTAAAAGAAAGCTCCTCGACGTCTGTTGGTGAAGCTCGGTCGGTGCAGGAATGGAGATTACGAGAAGAAGAAGAAGAATAAGAGGGGACAAAACCTTCTTCGTGAAGCTTTAAAGAAGCAAATCTGTGGATTGAGTTAATTGTATCAACTTTACACAGCGTGCCGTTGAAGTTGGACACATTTTGGGGGGGCTGCTTCGTCTCGCCGGCCTCTCTGATCGACCATCGGCTCTCCATTCATTCAGACAACCTGAATCCACAAAAGACTCGACGCCGTGTGTCGAGACTGAGGCGCAATGTGGCCGCTAGAGGCGCCAGAGAGACAACAACAACAACAACACGTCCAGTGAACAGCACACAATCCAGAGTCCATTCAGTTTCTGAGGGATTGTATCCAAGAAAATCAACCAAGTTATATCTGAAAATAGTCAAGAGGAGACAACATATTGGCCTAAATGAAAATACTTTTACTTAAGAACAATGTTGAGGTACTTGTAGGCTACTTTACTTGAACATTTCCATTTTCTATTACTTCTACTCATGCTTTCACTCCACTACAATTGTTATTCCAATAAATAATGCAAAATATAATGTACAAATACATTATGTGTTATATTATAGATTAAGATCAAGAATTTTTTTTATTCCTGCTAGAAATTCTCAAATTACACAGCAGATAAAGTAAAATGACATCATGACAACATGTAAGTGATATAACGTAACATATGCATAAATAATAATAATATCATGATGGTTTGGAGGCTTAGAATAGAAACATAATAATACTTGGACAAGCATAAGATTAGATTGATGCTTAGTGTGGAATTTTCAAACAGTATGCTTTACTATTACAAGAGAAAATTATTTCAAGATGAGGAATAATCAATGTCTTTGACAAATTAGATAACACAATTGGAGTTGCTTGAGCGTAAACTTTCCCAAATAAAGAGAATGATGAGTGGCTATCATTCTAAACTCTAATATAGACCATTATAGGCAACAGCTTGGGTCCATGTTTACTTCCTGTCAGTTGATTCATATACACTGCGACTAGGGAACCTATATAACATTTAAACATTTAAAATATAGCAGAAACCTGAAAATCTGCACAATCAGAAAGCTGGGGGCCTTTTGGTATCTCCACTTTAAAAATATAGATTTTCTATCAATCAATTAATCCTGTTTTTGAACAGAACTCGAGTGAACAACTTGCTCTATTTAATTGACGTACTAACTTTCCATTTCCAGGTTACAACGGGCATGTTTAACATACTACCAAACCCACGGCAGCAACGTCAAGTAAAAGTCTGTGGTTTTTGCTTGCTCGTTATAAAATAAACAATTTGTTTATGTGTTATTTCTGATCACTCAGGTTCATGTTGACCGTCTAGTGTCACCTCTACAGTGGGATTTCTCTTTGGTTCGCATGAGGTCTATGAGGAAAAACAATGACAAAGCCAAAACAATGACGCTGCCAAAATGCGTCTGTGTTGTGTTTGTGTGCTCCCACCCTCAATAAAGAGGCGGGGAACAGCGGACAAAGAGAAACGAGGGGGCAGAGAGGGGATGTTAAAACAGCCCACTTCACAAATTAGCAATTCTTCACTGTGCGAGTGTATATTCATGACCGAGTGCTCCTTCCATTCTCAGGCAGATCATTTAGAAAGGTCAGTCATACATACAGTTACAAGTCGCTCTTATGAGGTTTGTGATTCGACTTGATTTGCTTTAAAAATCATTATGAAACATTTCAGTTATTCAGTATTATAAGCCATCGTCTTTGACAGTTTTCTATTACTGCCATTGAGACATTGAGATATTTTCTAAGTGAATATCTGCTGTCGCTCAGAGCAGAATCTCAACATACATGTGCTGCCCCCTTGAGGTCCAAAAGGTAGCACCAAGAAAGAAAAAAGTCCCCAAATAGTCTTTTATATGCCAGAAGGGCCTACATAAGAAAACAGAAACGTTGCATTTACAAAACACATTGAATGACTTTCGAGGACGGGACCGCTTTTGTGTCCCTTTAATAGCACAATACCAAATGTACAGCAGTTAATGTGGAGCTAATCAGCACAAAAAAATAGAACCATTTCTGTTAATACTCCCACTGGCATTAAAGCACAATACTGACAAATTCAAACTAAATGTCAGGTGAAAGATCTCTGCTCGACTCTGCCCTGTTCTGTACTCGACTGTTGGATGCAAGCAGAAACATGTAAAGTCTTGGCAGTGGGCATTCTTTTGATAAAATGGTTTTAGTACCATTACCTCTAAATCTACATGGATCCATGAATATGAACCAAATACCAACGTCGGTCTAAAACAGCACTTAAACAAGAAAACCACAAAGTCTTAATAAAAAGGTGTTTCTTATTTAATATTTCGCAGGTTTTTGCATTCATTTGCAGCTTTGGAATGCCAACTACACAATGAAGAGACATCAAAGAAGAGCTGCAAGTACAAAGTGTGACATTATTGTCCATGTGACAGAAAACACAGAAGCTCCTTACGGCCCCATCAAACATACACGCGCACAGTAGGAGGCTGTGAGTCCGTCACAAGGAAGGCAGCCATCTCCTCCTGCAGAGTCTGTGATACTGGCTGTTCTGTCCAGCTCAGCCTCAGTTCTGTACATTCAAAAGGCCAATTCTGACTGCTTTGGCGTGAGACACCACTCAAGAAGGGTAAAGGGCAGTGCGATGTAGAAAATGTCACTGCGGCCCCATTTGACTGGGTCTCATCAGTCCCTTGAAGACTCGCAGCTTTCCTGCACCAGTGAGATCAAAACTGTAGTCCGTAGTGACATAGGGCATCTCTCCTTCAAAGCCCGGCTGAAACAGACAAAAAAAGGGACTGTAAGTAACGGTAATATGAAGCTTTAAATTAAACTTTTAAACCGGGCAGTCTTCTGACCTGTGTTGTGAGGATGCAGGAAGGCAGCGATATCGCGCCCATGAGGAGACAATTGACCTTACAGAGGACGGCGGGATCTACAGGCGTCAGCAAAAAGTACAGACCTCGCACCATGTCGATACCTCGGAGCACACCTGGAAGACATTAGCATGTCAATTCATTGACGCTTTACATTTCAATTCAACAGCCAGGAGCCATTACCTAAACCCTAATGCTCCATTTGGGGGTTCCTGGAGACTCCAGGTCCTCTTTAAACATACGTAACATTGTTTTATCACCGTGACAATGCATGACTTTTTCAAGTCTTAAGAGAACTGCTTATAAAAGGATACGTACCGAAGCCCACACATGGGCAGATGGGAGCCTGGGACAGCAGGACTGGGCCCCCCCTGCTTGAGACTTGCTCCCCCAGGCAGCAGAGTCCCACCAGACTAGCATTGGCAGCATAAAACATGTGACTGGGCACGACCTCACAATGGATCACACCTAAAGCCACTGCTGTATTGGGCACCTATGGGTCCGAGGGAGAATGGTTAGGTTCTTATAAACACAACTTAAATGGAAGTGAATTAAAAAAAAAAAGACGTAATAAAAATAAATACATCTGCAGCATCATGGCTCGTGTACCTGGTATGGGACGAGGGTGTGTAGAGGTCTGATTGGTCCGGGGTCAGGAGACTGCAGCTGACTCAGGTAGGCCAGCAGTGACAGCTCTCTGTGCTCATTAGTACGCTGGTGCTTTCTGTCAAATACAACGCACCCACAGAAAATTATGTAACAATGAAGGATTTCGGTTTTTTTACATGTCAATGCCAACACGGGTTGATGGTGGTGTACTTACGCGGTTCCTTGGCGCCCCACTCCTTGAAACTCTGATTGTATAATGAGGTGAGTGTAACTTCTGGGCGGACTGTGGGTCTGCGTGAACTCGTCCAGAGCGGTCTGGGCCGGTGGGTGCGTTTGGTAGCCGTGTGCCGTCCTCAGAAACTCCGGAGTGAGGGCGGGGCACTGGGTGATGCCGCTGTGACCGAGCTGGACGACGTGCGAGACCGGGAAGAAGCGGATCATGTCCACTAGCAGCTGAAATCCAAACCCTGTGGACAGCCCCATACAAGCACACGTTCAGAGACTGATTCAAGAGAGTATAGCTCTTCATATTCTGTCATAGAGGGGCGCTCGAGCTGACCTTTCACCCAACCCATGGTGTTGATGACGACGGGAGTCTCTCTGGTCTGGGACCGTCTGCGCCACAAGGATTTAAGGGAGTCCAGGTAGCGTTCTAAGTCTGTCTCGCATGACGAATGACCATAGTAGACCATGTGCTTTGGTGTGCACTGATGTGTGAAAGGAGGACCTGGAAAATAACTCAACTTAAGACCACTAATCCCACATGGAGAGAACAGTTCAGATAAATAATGAAAGAACAGTTTGACATTTTGGGAAACATTATTATTATTAGCCTTTTTGTCGGGAAGATTGATAGCACTCAAATATCTGTGCGGGGTGAATATGGAGCTACAGCCAAGAAACAGTCTTTCACAAAACACCCGAACGATATCACATGTTAATTAGTAAGCTTCACATGTGCTGGTAGGCAGGATCTGTTCTGGTTGGATGGAGCGAGGCTCGCTATTTCGAAGCAAGAGAGCGAATAAGCTTATTTCCCAAAATGTTTAACTATTACTTTTAAAACACTTTGACTTATTAATACACACTAAAAAGGATGCTTTGAATCTTGTGTGTTTAATATAGACGGTTTGCAATGCAACTCTGTTGAAATGATTTAGAGCATTTTACAGACTTCACAGCATCAAGAGGAATAAAAACGTACCCAGAAGTGGTCCTCTGACAGTCGACAGAGACAGGCAGCCAGGGGGAGTGAACTCTGTTTGACCGAGGTCACCTTCCAAATAATCTACACTAGCAGTGCTACAGACACACAGAAAATTTGTTTTTTATGAAAAACATTAGAACATAAAATCACAAAGCAGACACGACTATGGAAATTTGATGTCAATGGATGCAGCAGATTGGATTTGAATTAAAAATAATAAATAAAGATTACAACTAATTATACATCACAGGTATATGCAACACGAGATCACGCTAAATCTAGCATAGAAATATTACAAAATAATACTATACATTTATAAATAAGAATGAGAACTTACTGATTTAGTAGGTTATTGATGAGGGTGCGGATGAACGTCGACTTGCCCACGTTCTTGGTACCACAAACAAGGATGACAGCACAACCATCCATGTCCCCTATGAATGACAGACGTGTGTCAGTGCTGGATCAAATGTAAGTGTTTGTGCAGCCATTATCAGACATGGAATAGATAGCATTGCTCTCTCATCTATCTGTCAAAGGGATGGCTTTTTGTCACTCAGACATCGATGTCCGTAATAGAAATGGAGACAAGAAGTGAGTGAGTGAGTGAGAGAGAACAAAGGTTACCACTCCCCAGTTGGATTAAAACCAGCGACTAGCTGTACATGGTAGGCGTTTTAACCCTGAAGCCATTTCATCACCCCATCAATTTTATAATTAAACAATATTGGATTCTGAATTCTGCTTTCTAGTTTATAACGTCTGGCAGTAAACGAGCATTGATGTTAAACAAGATGTTAAATATGGACTCGCATTAAATTTGTAATTGCTCACACGCTTTCTGAGAAATGTATCACAGTGATATTTAGGAAGTTCAACGAGACGCTTTTAATTTCTCTCTGTGCATTCAAACTATTGCAGACATGAGGTCGACATGTAAAATTGCCGTAACCTTTAAACAACGTGTCTAACGTGTGCTTACCTCTGCATGCGCTGACAACCATGTTAAGACCATCTCTGTAGCTCTTTGACATGTTCAGGCCCTCGATGGCTGTGCCCAGGGGAATCATCCCCAAACCATTGAGCGGAGTGTCAAGAACAGCTGACATGAGTTCACTCTACAAGTGAAAAAGCTTCTGTTAGACATGTAGAGACTGACCTTTCAAAATTACCTAAACATGAATTCTGCCTAAATTCTCATCATCTCCTGATTCTAGCTCTAATCCAAATTCAATGTCGTTAAACTTTTTTTGGGATTAGGCGAATACTGACAGTAGCTTAATGTACAAATATCCCGTCAACTCACTACGGGGGGGTTGAACAATTCACTGAGATCTGTGAAGCTCGACAGGAAGCGAGTCAGAGGCGTCTCCATGGGCTCCAGCAGGATGATGGAGGAGTTTGACGTAATCCTTTTTAGCAGCTTCTTCCGTGATGCTGCAAGACACAAAGAAAAATACAGTTCATAGCACAAGCTTCCTAATACGCAGCGAAGCAAAAACGAATATATAATAATTACATCACTCTCTTATAGCGGGATAGCCTGCTTCAGCGTTTACCTGGTTGCAGATGCTTTCGGAAAATGGGTAACGCCTCCGTTCTGTCATCTCTGGTTTGGTCGGCGCTTTCCAGAGCTCTAATGGTCAGTGGACAGTGTGAGGCTGGGGAGAAGAGTGGATATGACTGCTGGCCTTCTTCAATGGTGAACCCCATCACTTCCACTCGACCGTACAGACAGGTCAACAGGCACTTCCCGCGGAAACACAGGGTCTGCGGGAGAGTAAATTGTAATGCTCAGTCAGACAAATGGATAAAAATAAAATACATCTTAATTGTTAGCAGATCATTATCAAAATATCCTGAAGCACACCTGATTCTTCTGCATGACAAGTACCGCATGGTTTTGTAGATCGTCTCTCTCTGCACAGTGATGGAGCGACTCTCCCTCCAGTCTAGCTGGGCTTACATCGTCCAGGTCACCCGAGGCCTCCACACCGTTCCCGTGAATGGACTTGGAATACTCCTTCCAGTCCTGCGTGTCATTTGACTCGTCGTCCATTGTAAACGCTGAACTCCCGTTAGCCTGCGTGTGAGATTTCTTTAATCCAGCCTGAGGGCTGTTTTTCTTTATGTCAGAGACGGGCTTTGCCTTACTCTTCAATCTCTTGACGGTGGGCTTCTTCTTCACCAACGCCTGGTGCTCCTTCGCCATTCTGGCCATCACGGGACTGGAGATGAGCTCTGAGGAACTGATGGGAGGCCGGCACCTCTTGCCCCTCACATCCTTCCACTTCAGAGATTTAGCTGTGCCCTTGACCGGTTTGAGTTTATTCACCTTCATGATTCCTGGAATCAACAATTATTCATGTGGGCTGCTGATGAAAAACAGAAAGGGGAGAGCCTGCAAAGAGAGAAGCAAGGACAGGATTAGCATCTGAAAGGACAGGTGTCACTATGACGAACAAGGAATGGCAATAAATTACCATTTACGAAATAATTAATCGATAGCATGTGGTTAAAGAGGTACTCAATAAGACAGTTAACGTATTCATATTAATAATACTAATAAACTGTATTAGTATAAATGTGCATATATATATATATATATATATATATATATAATATACAACTTTAGTTACTATAAATTACAGTGCTTGAGTAAATGTACCTAAGTTACACCAGTTACTTTCCACCACTGGCAGTAACGTCATTCATATTAAAAACACATTAGCCACAGCTAGCTCGATGTTACAGCAATTCGAAGGCAGTTGAAAGCTAAGCTAACCACGCTGATAGGTACAACGAGCTAACGTTAGCTGTAACGTTATATTTCTTACAATGCACGTTAGTGTGTCAACACGCGAGGCTGGGCAATTCATAAATAAATACACACATACACTACAAAGAGGAACTAGCAGGCAGACAACAATTAATTTTAAACTTGGCGTGAAGTTACCTGACAGCTATGCTAACTGTGAGCTAATATTGCTGCATTCAGATGGAGGAAACCTACCCCCGCTTGGGAGAGAAACAACGCAGAACTGTAGCGATGAGTCTGAAGTTTCGTATTAAATAGATACCGTTTATAATTGGTTAAAGTGGAGCCAAAGAGCTGGCCAACTGTTACTGAGGCGGTGTGCTAACTAGCTAGTTTACATGTGTGAGCCACTAACAGAAGCCGCGTCTAGATGGTCGACTATGGTTTAACCCGGAGTTTTATTATTTATGTTTACTTTATTAGGTAAAACTATTACACTGTATTTAGCCTATTCACAGACAAACAATAAGAACACAATTTAATGTAGCTACAATTAAATATCATACATGTAGCTATTGTATTGTTACTTGTGTGCATTGGGTGTTTAATAATGGACAACAAGCGAGTTTCCCTGGGTTTCGGTCGCGTAAACAGCGTCACATCCTCTTCCTCTTGCAGTTTTTAGGGGCCTGCAAGAAACGAAAACGAAGCATGTAGGTTAGCTTATTTGCCACGTTTTCAACCTATTTACAGTACATCCGAAGCAGGTGCAGCTTAACTATATGACAGATAAATAATCCGTTTTTATCGATCATGCAGATGTGAGTCTCAGAATGCAGCTGTCGGGTGCGAGCCTTGCTAAGGGATCGTCTTAAAATGTGTTCAAGGAAATAAACGTTGAGGTGCGTAACTTGGGTAGGTTGGGGTTTTATATTAATTTCATTTTAATCAGTGTCAACATCACAAGAACGAGCAGTCTAGGGAAATATAGGTCTGCGAGAAAACTTAATTTTAATAGTCAATATATTTAATGTACCACTGACACACATGTGTTAACCTAATGCAACTGATATTGAGCTCTCCAGACATATTCCAACACTTATTACAAATGTTGTTGTTTCAGGTATGCAATGTTGTTTTGTAATTTTAATTTACAAGTACATGTATTTGCAGCATCATAGATGTGAAATTCAATCATAATAAGAATGATTGTTCGCATACATGTGGCCCTTAAAGTTAACTTGTTTATATTGTTGGCAGTGTGTTTATATGGGATTTGCACCTTTGTTGTATTCTATATTTGCTAGACAACAATTTCCCTTGGGACAAACAGTTATATCTTGTGTTATTTTATATGATCTTATGTTTGGCCATACAATGAATGTACAATGAAATAGTTGTTCTATTAGTTCTGTTGATTTACTAAGTGATTAATCGACTAATCCATCAGCTCTAAGAAAATAGATATACAGCAAGCATAATATACAGCTATAAAATGTACAGGCAAGTAGATGGAAGAGATATAAAGAACATACAACCTCTGTATTAGAGTTTAAATGACTAGTCTACCGACAGAAAAAAAAAATATACAAACTTATATAAAAGTTTTTGATCAATTGTTACTCGCTTCATTCGTTTCTTTCGCTCAAAAATACCAAGTATTGTTTAGATTTTAGATACTCAGATGTGTGTATTTGCTACTTTCCTTTGACATAAGTGGTAGTAAACTGGTCATCTTTGGGTTTTGAACTGATTGCCAAATAAAAAAAGGAATTTGAAGATGTCAAGTTGGGCTATGGGAAATTAGGATTTTTCACTATTTTCTGACGTTTTATAGATGCCCGATTGCAGCCCGAATCGAAACTGTTACTGTAAATTGAAGGCTACAAATGGTATGTAAAGTGACTTTATATTGATACAGTATCATGTCCTTGTGTCTCATTCAGCAGCAGACTTCAGTGAAACCGGAGGGATGCCTGCAGCAGGGAGCAACCATGCACTGCGTGTCCTGTCCTCCCTGAACCAGCAGAGGGCAGTAGGGAGGTTTTGTGATGCAGTGTTAAATGTAGGAGACGGGGTGGTCCACTTGGCCCATCGCAACATCCTTGCCTGTTTCAGTGAACTGTTCCAACAGTCCAACATGCCCACTGCACCGTGCACGGAGTTCTGCCTGCAGGAGTGTCCCAATGACGGCCTGGAGCTGCTCCTGAACTTTGTCTACACCGGAGAACTGAAGTTGGATCCTGACAACCTCGAGAAGGTGCAGCATGCAGCGGCCAGCCTCTGTGTGCCAGAAGCACTCACACTCTGTAAGCAGTTCAAGGAAACTTCTGTGGATCCTGTGCCTTTGAAGCGCAAAAGGGGCAGACCTAGAAAGTCTACATCAGACACGACCCCTTGTTCTTCAGTCAAAGAAGAGAACTTGCTTACAATCACAACAGATGAGTCCAGCTTTGATACTGCCACAGACAATTGTAGCATGGCCGCCACTACCACCACCACCACCACCACCACCCGCTCTGGTCGTGTAGTGAAGGGCCCCAGGCGACTGGTGACTGTCGAGGGCCCCGCCACAGATTTTACAGCCCCTGAAAAAGTCAGCAAGAAGGCTCTCTTTATTCCCATGGAGACAGAAAGTGGTGATGATGTTGAAGGGAACCGAAACCCAAATCAGCCAACTGGTGAAACTGAGGTAAAATACACGAGTATTACAGTGATCGGACATTTGCTGCATGTAACTGCAAATTATGGTGATTTTAAAGATGAATATGGTGTTTATTATTATGATGACACTTGTGTTGTGCTGTTTGCAGATAACCGACTTGCAGATTGACATAAATGACAACGGCGTTAGCCAGGTATTGGAGGAAGTAGAAGAAGAAGAGGACGATGTGGGGGATTTTGAGGGGATCCCCGAAGACACCGATGAGGAGTATGTGCCCGTTGAAGAGCCCATTTCCTCAGCCCCGTCGACGTCAACGGCACGGAAGTGCAAAGTCCAGAGTAAAACGGACCAAAACGAGAACAGTGAGGCTGTGGAAGAAGACTCCAAGAAGGATTCTGTGCAGTGTCCCACCTGTGACAAATCCTTCAAGAGCAAATACTATCTCAAAGTCCACAACAGGTATACAGCTTCGGTATTTTCACTTCAGACAAGTGTTCAAAGAATAGCCACCAATGTGTCTCCTTCCGCAGGCGGCATACAGGGGAGAGGCCCTTCGGCTGCCTTAAGTGTGGAAAGAGGTACTTCAGGAAGGAGAATCTTTTGCTCCACGAGATCAGAGACTGTGCTAAAGTACAGGTGAGTACCGCTGCATTCTGTCTTCAATATCAAGTAAGATCCTAGAAAGTGTTTCAAACATATGTTTTTGTTAAAATGACAGACGTACACCTGCGTGACATGCTCCTCAACGTTTAACGGAAAAGAAGAGCTACGTTTGCACATTGTGTCCCACACAGGAAATATGCCCCACAAGGTACTGCCTAATAAACACAGAACACGCAGCATAATTATGTCAAATCTAAAACGAGTTTCTTCAAAATATTATTAACATGGTGTCATTTTCTTTCAGTGTTCAATATGTCCTGAACAGTTTATGCACAAGAAAAACTTGACAATTCACATGATGAAGGTCCATGGTTATCCCAAACCACATCCAGTAAGTTTTCTTACCTACTGGTGATGCACCTTCAGTAAATAGTGATTTTCTGCTTCAGGTTTCTTATATTATCATCTTTGAATTCAATGTATAAGCCTGTTTCATTCTGTTGAAACATTGTTTTACTTTTTAGTGTCCACAGTGCCCCAAAACCTTCTTAACTCGGTCAGAGCTGCGTGTGCACGAAGCAGCCAAACATCGAGGCGAAAAGCCGTTTGTGTGCGAGGAGTGTGGCCATCGAGCCTCTAGTCGAAACGGCCTGCAGATGCATATTAAAGCCATTCACAGGTACTGGAACAGGTTTCTTTGTTTGGTTTCATCAGACTAGAGGGACCTAACATCTCTATAAAACATACCTTTTAAACAACACGAGTACCTGTACATCTGGTGAATTTGTGCATATTATCTGAGTCTCTTTTTTTGTTGTGCTTTACAGAAATGAGCGCCCTTTTGTATGTAACGTATGTGGCCATGCGTTCTCCCAGAAGAACAACCTAAACATGCATCTGCGTATACACAGTGGTGAGAGGCCCTACCAATGTCACCTCTGTGGCAAAACCTTCAGGACGCAAGGTATCAGCCATCCTTCCTGGTCTGCTGCCGTCTTCATCACTGTGTACACTGTGTACATCAACTGTGTTGAATAGATTAGATGACACACACACACACACACACACACACACCTCATGGAGGCAATTTGAGTCAAACATGGCACTCCTCTCATAAGGTACTGACACTTCCTGGGGAGGTCAGTACCTCCAATGTCCAAACATCCCACAAATCCGCCAAAAGAAATGGAAAAAGGATGCTCCATACTAGTTTTTAAAGTTTCCGTCAGTATCAAAGTTATGCAGTGGTAGTCTATACATACATGGTTACAAACAGAAATAGCTAATAGATAATTCAACGTGCTTTTAATGGTGCCAATTTGCCAAAATCAATACAAATATAGGCTAAAAAAGACAGGACTTAAGTTGTAGCCCACTTTGTAACTAACTGAATCCACCGCCACATTATGCTCTCTGTTTACAAATACAAGTAAGATTGTAATAAGAGTGACACAATCTATTAATATTGGTGTTGCCATCACAGTAATCCCTGGGTTACATTAACAAATAGAAATAATGATATATAGAGATATGTGTATTGTATTAATCATTGTCTTTTTAATACCAGCCAGTCTAGATAAACACCACCGGACACACACTGGTGAGCGTCCTTTTAGCTGTGATGTTTGTGAGCAGCGCTTCACAGAGAAAGGCGCCCTCATCCGCCACAAGGCCAGCAAACACGAGGAGGGCCGCCCCCACTGTTGTCACATATGTGGCAAAACCTTCAAAGGTACGATATATAGCTTGCTGATTATACAACGTGCCCCGATGAGCACAGAGTCAAGCCCTCACTAATGTGATTCTTCTTCCTTGTTTTTGCCTTCATCAGCGAGGGAGCAACTTCGTGTTCACCTGCGTCGCCATAAGGGCATGAGGAAGTTTGAGTGCATCGACTGCGGCTACAAGTTTACTCGACAGGTAGGCAAATCCACAATCCTTGACTTAGGAGGCCAGTACCTTATGCAGTAGGTAACCGGGGCTGCTGCAGATGTTGCTGAGCCACTGTTTACAACCACTGTTCAGTGGTATTCACACTGTAATCCTTTTTTTAAATCACTTTTCTGTGGACAGGGATGGTAGCCTTTGTGTGAAATTAAATCAGGGAATGTGCCTGAATGTGTTTAGTGGCTGTGTGATGTTGTTTATTGCGGCCCACACTGCAGACTAATTGTTTGAACTCTAAAAATGTCAAAACAAGGGAAAAATGCCTGGTACAGTTTCCCAAAGCTGAGGAGTCCAAAACCCAAAGATGTTCAGTTTACTATCGCAGAAGATGGAGAAAAAGAGCAAATATTCAGATTTGAGAGGCTAGAACATCTGAATATTTTGGGCATTTTGGTGTAAAAAGCATTAGTTACAAAAAATGTATAATGTATATCTGGATAAAAGAACATCCCCCTTATCATAAACAATCTCAATGCATGCAATATAGGCTGAGTGTACCAAATTTTAACTTACATTTTATTTTTTCAGTTTAATATTTTGTCTTCTATTGCAAAAAATTAAAAGCAAAAAATTATTCATAATTTTTAAGAAGTTTCAACGAGGGGGTGTCTGGCTTTTGTCTTGAAAATGACAAATATTATATATATTGGATTATACATTTTCTGTCCATTGACTAATTAATTGACTGATGTTGAACCTCACATCTCTGTACGCTTCCTCTTCCAGGCACACTTGCGACGACACATTCAAATCCACAAACGCACTGAGAACTACAACCCCCGGCAGAGAAAACTAAGGAACGTTATAGTGCCGGAAGTGGACGGCGAGAGTCCCGGTGAGAACGAAGCAACGAAGGAAGTGCAAGACGCGTTGATCGCCGAGGAGACCACTGACGAACAGGAATCTACAAACGCAGAGCCTGACTTGGGGACAGGCCTCACTCCTAGTTGCATAGTCGGGGTGATGATTGAGTCGAGCAGCGTGGTAATGGACGTGGTGTCCAACCAGAACCTGGGACATGTCGAGGCCGCAGAGAGTTTCTCTGTGCCGGAAGTCTTGCAGCAAACACAGCTGGTCACTGAGGCGTACGAGTCCACGATGGACATGGAGGAAATGGTTGAGAATATACCAGAGACTAAGACCTGAGGACTGACGGACCAGAGACTGTGTGTGTGCAACCCACTCAAGAGTGGGCGTTACTGTGAAGACCACTTCCTTGAATGAGATGGAAAGACATTTGGCCTTACAGTTCCAAAGATGACACTGCAACATAGTCGGCTACTGTCGACTTTCCAGCCACGCAAGAGCAGAGGAGCAGCAAGTCATTCTCATGCTTTTAGTAGTTAACTGTAAATGACCTGCATGCGTGTGAAGGATGCATAAAAGTGAAACCATGTTTTTGCAGCTGAGACTCTGGAAAATCGAATAAACTATCTTTGGTGCAGCTCGGTTTTGTTACTGCATATTTTTGGGAAATTATTGTCTTTCACGATGAGAAGATTGCTACCACTCACACGTCTGTTCGTTAAGTATAATGTTCACGCTACGAGCGACAAAAGCAGCAAAACGTCCAAGCCTTAATTGGAATGAAGACTTTACACAAGTTCTGATTTTATTTGTTAAAATATATATATATATATATATATATATATATATATAATGTATAAATTTTATAAGTGTACGCATTAGCTTCCTCTTGCTATTTATAAAACTCTTTTCACACTCTGCTGCAACTACTTTCCATTGTTTACAAGAAATTCATGAGCAAGAGCTCATCAAATGTGACTCCAGCCTGCAGTTTAATTTATGGTAACCACACTGTAAACATTTTACAAACAGTACGTGAGGTTACAAAATCGATTCAACACCACAAACCTGTATGAAAACTAAGACAATGATCAAAACGATGCATAAACAATACCATAAAAACATTAAAGCTAAAATACATGATAACAAATTGAGATTCTTTTGCACTTCCAGTTACTGGCGACCCATCACCCACATTTACGAAGAGTTACTTTTCTTAATGCAACTGAAAGGCGGGAACCTCTTAAGCAACCACAGCACAAACATAACCTTAAATAAACATGAAAAACATGAAAATGTTCGTAAATACAATTCTTAAGGAAAATTCTTCATGCACCTTTGGTGGTTAGAAAGGCTGATGTAGCCCAAGGAGTGACACAAGGAGATGTCTAATTATCGCTAGCAGCAGAATATCACAACCAAATCATCCTGAAATCTTATGACAGATGATTACTCGGCACACTTTTGAGTACAAGATAATTCAATCCATCCTATAAAGCCATATGTCTGTTTAGTAGTTCGGCATCGAAATGTATTTTTCACATTTCAAGCTTCTATTTAAATTTTTTGAATGGCGCTTCGATTGTCGCCAGATTTTATGACATCGTCACCCAAATTATTTGAAATGATTGTGGTTACATAAATGTAATTTACGGTACCGTTAGATTGCTGCTATACCGACCCGTTCATACAGGTGCATGCATCCTGTTATTTGACCACAGTTAAAATGTTTTTCAAAGGCTAAACGTCAACAAATATGGACTGAATTTCAATAAATTGTAACTTTTGGACTTAATGCTCTGACGTTGTGATATTAGTGTAGCCTAATCTTTATCTGCAATTGTGAAGACACACGGGGTTTTAACAACAATGAAAAGACACAAAAAAAACAAAAACAGCTGCACAGCATTCGTGTGTTGATTTAAAATTAAAATGTCAACGTTATAACAAAACTCTGAAAGCTTCAAACTATCCTGTACAGCCCTACTTTTTAGTGCGAGATACATCAATTGTGATTACCGTCGTTTTTGGAATGTAAACAGATTATTGCTGTTTCTGAACAAATATTACAGTACACAGAAACACCTCGCCCTGTTGGGGACTGGAAGCGACTGTGTGCTGCTCTTTGTCAAAGGTGGGGAAGTTAACCAGTTAGACTTCCTCCTTGGAGTCTTTTCTCTTGTAACACGAACACATACAGTAAACAATCTCACCTTTGTGCAGCTTTTCCAAGTTTTTTTAAATTGTGGAATGGACTTGCTGCTGACCCTTGTGGCCAATGGGGGGGAAAACAAACACTGCAGCTCTCACTAATCATAGTTAAGTTTTTCTTTTTCTGCTCTCTGTCGTCAGGGGATAGTTATAAACCCATCACTGCTTGACGCACCAAAATGAGGCGTAGACGCTGCACGAGAAAAAATACTTGGACAAAAGACACAAAGGTGACATTTATCCAGTGTGGAAAGTGTTGTTAAAGAGTCTATTTTTGGTTTTACAAGACAAAAAAGACGTCCATGATGAAGCTGCCAGTATGCAACCTACCACTTATGTAACACTCACTGCGTCAAGGTGCTCTCTTTTGTGATTATTCACACAACTATTGTCACTTTTCATGTCAACAAACAAGTGCAGCACGATGAATGCCTTCCAAAAAAAGACTGTCACTGTTATCCCCCTATCTAAATAACATCCCTCCCCCTTTCGATGGCCAGCTTTTCACTTCGTCTTCCGAGTGTAGCAGTTCAGAACAACTAAAAACACTTGATTTACAACGTGGTCAGACAGCGCATCCGACAAACTAGCTCTGATTGAGCATAACCCGACCCTGAGGACTAACTGTTTGGTTTGGTTAACTTCACCACCTTCAGTTTGAAGGTAGCGGCTTGCCTTAGCTTTAGTATACATTCGGCCAGGCCTTTCTTGTAATTCACCCAGTCAATCGATTCTACATTGAGAGAGAACAGATTGAAAATGGAACGGGGTGGGGTTCTAGGTCCTAACTCAGTGCGCTGGGTTCACATCCTGGTTCTGGTTTTGGTTGAGATTGTTGTTGAGGTTGTGGAGCGCCTGGTGACGATGGTGCCGATGCAAGTGGATGGCGTTTGACTCGGGTATCTCAGTAGGTCCAAACGCACTGGTCACCTGGGGCATGAACTGGCGGAATATGCTGACGCTGCCGTGCCAGAAGGTCGGCTGAGGTAGTCGTCCAGCAAGAGTCCATGAGCGGGTGGTCGGATCGAACGCCTCCACCACGTCTGACAGCTCAAAAGTATTGTCATAACCACCGGACACATATAATTTACCGCCCAGGGCTGCCACACTGCCTCCAACGTGCACCTGGATAAAAGGAACGAGATCAAGAAAATGTTATTTACACTTTAATACATTCTTATAAATATATACACACAAGGAAAATTGGTAATGTTTTGTTTTAGATGGAAGATAGGAAATACATTTTATGATTAAATATGTGCCAAGACCAAAAACAAAGGAAAAATTAAGAGTTAAATAAATAAGAAGAGAAAGGTTAAAGGATAATTATAAAGCTTTACATTGCTTTTTACACACCATATGAGTTATTGAAGTATTACTTATTGATTTATTTCATATATTTTGGGCTCATCTGATAACCATTTACTGTCTTATCTTGGTTTTGGGGCTGATATGTAGTAATCATAATGAAGTCATTCAAAAAGGCCACATAAATCCATTATCCCCTTTACTGTATTCAGTTATATAAACTAGTGACAAACTGCAGCAGTTATAATTTTTGTGTTGCTGACCCTGAACTATTAGAGATCATAACAGCCTAATAAAAGCGTGCTCACAGACAAGTGTCAGATGTGAAATACAAACCTGGGTCATCGGACTAATTTTGTCCCACTCGTTCTTTTGAGGATTATAAACATCGACCTCGGGTGAGTCATCCCTACGAATAGAAGCACACCAAAGTCAAGCCGCTGCTGAATCAATCATCACTTCAAACATATTCATGCAAACGTCACTGACTATTGCAACAACAATGTATCATGAACAAATATCTCTTTCTGGACTTTTAAATAATGACTCATACCCCAAATATTAAAGTAAGTCTTCCAGTAAGTGAGACAGGGACGTATAATGTAACTGAATTTGACTCTTAACTAACCTAAACTAATGATTAACACATGTTGTACATTGATTTTGTGTGTTACAAAAGTACTACATTCTATATTAGTGGAATTCTGTTTTCTCATTTCTCACGGGCCGGAAACTGGGCAGAAAAGAAGAAGACGAAAATGCGCACTCAGGTGGTAGAACAACAGAATGACTGTTTACGAGATGAAATAGTAATGCCGTTATCAGTGTTAACCCGATGTGGAAGAAGTTCTCAGATCCGATCCACAATTTGTATTTACTAAAGTATTAAAAGTTACAGTTATAACTTTTAAAAGTTGTTCTTCAGAAAATCTGCCCCTGTGACTGATATATTATTATAAATGACATCATTAATACTAATGCATCAATGTGTACGCAGCAACAGTTTTATCTGGTCGAGGTGAAGCTAGTTTTAGGTAGTTTTGTCCAGTGGTGCCAAACCTAGTAGTTGATACAAGATACATATGTGGGGTCGTGGGATGATTAATGGGAGAAAGAAGGAAAAACAAAGTTCCGATACAGAAATTTGTATCACTTTTTCTCTAATCTTTTCTTTTTTTGTGACACAATGAAGAGTTTTACCTCTTTGGGGCATTGATATTGTGTCATTTAAATGAAAAATATTTCAGGGAGATGTGTCTTTTTGGTGGATCTGTCCCAACTACACACTGATTCACTTTCCACGTACACACAAAATGATGGTAAATGAAAGTATAAAGATGTCGTTTAGATGTGTAACTGAAGTCACTTCTCTCCTCACCTGATGAAGTAGATGAGGCTTTTGAGGGTAACAGTTTTCGGTGTGAAGGACCACGGCGGCAGCTGTCCACAGCTGACCGTGGCCCAGCGGTTGGTGTCCGCATCATAGCCCTGGATGGTCATGGTCTCCTCCCCAGTCAGGGAGCCGATGGCATACAGGCGTCCGCTGCACGTGGTGGTGGAGCAGTTGTCCATGGCGTGCAGCATGGGCGGTAAGGACTCCCAGCAGTCCAGAGCGTGATCGTAGCGCTCGGTGCTGTCCGACGCCACCACGTAGAGCTGACCTTTCAGCACACAAGAGCTGTGGTACTCGCGGGCCTTCAGCATGGGCGCCGCCTCTGTCCACTCGTTGACGCTGGACTTATAGCGCCACACGCCGTCGTAGAGACGAGAGCCGTCAGAGCCACCTGGAGGACACAGACACGTTGTCTCGATGGTTAATATGCATTAAGGATTTCCTCCTGTAACTGCAAAATAATAATATACTGCAAAAGCAAAACAGCAGATACATTTTAATCCTCCAGGTAATAAGATGAACAATGATGTCCAAAGTCAAAGATTTAATACTTCAAGCTATTTTAATTAAGATGCACTTTAAGTTTTATTGCTTTAACTTGTCATTATAATGTAAATGTAATGACTGTAGCTTAATGACACCATCTGTGTTTTGATTTAAACCTCACTTTCATGATGCAATTCTGTGTGCCACCGGGAAAATTAAAGTGTTTTAAACTGTTTTCTAAAAGCCTAATGTACCTGCTTAATATTGATTCAAATTTGACAGCAATTATATTACATTTAGTGATTTAAAATAAATTGTATCAAAGGTTATAAAATAAAATCTAAATCTACCCGTCGCCACGACAGTATGTAAATCATATGCTGCTTTCATTTCCTAGTTATTGCTGTCATCTAAGGATTGAGCTAACATTGCTAAATTTCTTTTCTTTTCTTAGGATCCAAGCTCTGAAACATGATGATGATGATGATGATGATGATGATGATGACTCCACTGCTGTCCTGGCAGCACACCATGTCCTGCCTGTACTGTGCCTTAGTGACACAGGGAGACACTAACCAAAGAGCCTGCAGTTTATTTATATAAGCACAGTCTGACGGCCATCTCATAAGATGAAGAAGCGGGAATGGAAATCGACCGACTGGAGCGTTCACACTACAGTGAATCTAATAAACACAGCGACTGTAACCGCTGCACACTGTCTGTGGCTGTGGGACACCAGATAATGTTGATCTCTTACTTCAAGATGGAGTAGATCATCCTCTGTGCTACATTTACACATATACATGTTCTATACTAGTGTGTAAGGTGTTTGAACGTCTTTGACTAACTTACCTGTGACATACATATCGTTTCCGAGGGCAGCTATGCTGTAGCCTCCTCCGAGGTGGTCAGGGAACTCGGCCAGGTAGCGCCACTGTCCGGTCTGGGGGTTGTAACAGTCCACTGTGACCAGCTCATCGCAGTCCTGGTCGCAGCCTCCTACCACCACCAGGATCTCTGCCAACCCCGTAGACGGCCGCGGCCGCATTCGGTGGCAGGGTCTGTCATGTCGGTCGTACTCGCAGGACTGGAAGCTACGCGCCTCGTTCACCATGCGAAGGCAGGTGGGTGACAAGTAGACGAGCGGGTCGCTCTCCACATGGGCCAACAGAAAGAACCTCCTGACGAAGGGGAGTCGGACCTGCTGGAGGAGCTCGGGCCAGTAGTGCAGTCTCCGCTGGAGGTCAGCCTTCACCCAGTGCAATGCAATTTGATAAACTGCCTCCTCCTTGTCAACGCAAAACTCATCGTCCGACACAAACTCAAGGAGGCGCTTCCACGGCAGCCGGTCAAACTCTGTCGCTTTAGCCAGCTCCATTATGTTTTTGAGGACAAAGCGGCGAGCGCTTGTCGCCAGCTCTCGGCAAGCGTAGGCCTCTGCAAAGTCCTGGATCTCTAAGCAGTTGGAGACGTCCAGCCGCTGCTCAAGAAAAGCACAGCAGGCCTCCTTGACCGAGGGGAACTGAAACAGATCTGCCGTCTTCAGCAGGACGTCCACATTATCCTGCGTGACGGTGACCCGTCCCGTGTAGCAGAAGTCCACCAGCAGACCTAAAAGCTCAGCTGACACCTCATGTAGAACTACCCGGTCCATTGCGCTCTCCTTTAAAGTTCCTGCGAACATAGCTCGAAAGTAGGTGCTGGCAGCGGCCAGCACTGTGCGGTGGCAGTGGAACTCGCGGCCCTCAGCACACAAAGTCACATCGAAAAACTTTCGTTCGGCACGGAGTTCGTGGATTCCCCGCAGCAGGTTGAAGGCGTGGGCCGTGTCGAAAAAAGGCAGGGTGGACGGTTGTGTCTGCAAGACTGGCTTTTCCATCTCTCCTCGCTCTGGGGTGTCTCAGTATCCGATGGTTGTGGTCAGAACGATCTTTTCGTCTAAAAACAGATGTACACCAGAAACATACATCAACTTACAACCCATCACATATTACATTATACCATTATATGTTCCACACCATGCAGGGCTGCCACTAACAATTACTTTCAATATCAATCATTGTGCCGATTATGTGTCAAAATGTCAGCAAAATAGCAAAAAATACCCAATTCAGTTTCCAAAAGCCCTTCCTAAAGTCTTTAAACTGCTCATTTTGACTGAGCAACAGTCCAAAACCAAAAGATATTCGGTTTACAATCTCTTGAGACCAAGAAAAGCAGCAAATCCTCACAATAGAGGACCTAAAACAATGGGATTTGGGCTTTTCAAAACAAAATAAAATCCATACACAGTGGCCTGTGACGGTGAATGATGACTTTTAAACGTCTAAAAAAGTTTCCAATTCAAAAGCCAAAGAACAAAAGCAAAGAGGATACATCATTTTACATTTCTAAAACCTCAGAGCCAGATGAAACGTTGCAATTCATTACAAATTCAGTTAACTACACTGATAAGTAGTGGTTACTTGAGAAACTATACAACTAAACATGCAAGTTTTTGTAACAGCCATCTCCATTTTTTATAAATAAACCGTAGAAACAGTTTTTAGTCCTACCTGATGAGCCCCTGTAGGCACGTTTTGTCTATAAAACACGACAGCAAAGCTCAGCACGACTCTGGTCTCTCTCGAGAAGATACAGAGCTTGCTTGTGCTCAAGGGCTATAAATACACCCGCAGTGTCCATTTCCAGGCACGGGTGGGAGGGGGGGTTAAGGGAGAACACCTAACAGGCTGTGAGCTGATGCTGTGGGGAGAGTATAAGCTCCCCCACTGGTATGTCTCTGTGGTCAGTCAGCGTTAAGTAAGTGGTCTTTGAGAAAGGAGCCAGCTAAGCCCAGGCCTCCTCACCACCTACCGCAAAGCAGCACACCAAAACACAAAGCTCCCTCCCTGTCATAATATTCTGCAGCCAGGTTACCAAAGCAGACCTGCTCTGCTCACAGCCGACAAACAGGAACAGGGACAAAAGTGTCAAAAACTATACTCTCAATCAGCCGCGACGGTCATGAATGTTAAAGCTAGACGTTGGCTACGAGATCCAGCTGTATTTAGTTGTTACTGCTAGTTAGGGAATGTTAGAAATCCGCTAATGCTAACTATAGGATTGTTCTCGATCTACAAACCCGTCATTTTTAGTTCCAGCTTCTGTAATGTGAGGATTTGCTGTCCTCAGGTTTTAGACTGAAGACGTCTGACGTGGGATATAGTGATGGGCATTTCATATGATTTTCTGAGGTTTTATGGTCTAAAAAGACTAAGCGATTAACAACGACAGTAATCAATAATAATATAGATAATTGCAACTGAATATATTTGTGTTGGTCAGTGAAAAAAATATGCTTTTCCTACAGTCCTTACTGGACTGTGGGAAATTCTCCCTATTTTCTTACATTTTTAGCAGATAATTAATCAAGAAAATAGTCAGAACATTAATCGATGATAAAAATGATTATTAGTTCTGGTCTTAAATGTTAAAATCAGTGACATATTTCCAGTTGACTACAATATTTAATGTAATATAATAGTCAGTATCCAGTAACTCACTTTGTTGCCTTTAGACCGGAAAGGTCAGACAGACTGTGGAGTATATTCATTCCCATGCAAATATAATAATGATAAAAAATGATGCATCTAGTCTTGACCCTATAAGGTGTTGAAAAGAGTGCTTCAATCATTCGTGGCTTATCAGTAAAAATATATCCGACTTTGACGTCATATTGTATTACATTTTAGTTATTCACTCCAGTTAAATCACCAGGAGAAAAATATATAACAGACGGTGAAAAAACAAACGCTGGAACACACAGGTTGCTACTGAGTTGGTAGGAGGCTACATTAAAGGCCTATCTAGGATTCTTGTCAATACTTTGAGATAATCATTCTTTCTCAAAATACACAAGAATCTCCTGACAGAGATTTGTTTAAAGGTTGTAGTAAAGCCCCCGCTCCTCTGGCCAGAAGAACCTAGCACACATTCCACACAAGTGTTCAACAATGCAGCGGTGCACATACTGTAGCTCTGTGAGGGATCAAGCTGCTCTCCTGAAGGGCAGACAGGACCTCACAACCCAGACCTGCACTGAAAAAACACCTAACTTCTGTATAAGTGATCGTCTTTATGTTAGAGGGGATAATGGCATTTCCTTCCATCGACGTCGTGAGCTTTCCTTTTACTCAGTCGTGTATATTTCTTACTCCCACTGCCCTCGGTTACAAATACCTGAAAAAGTAAATTCATTTAACTATCACATCTGGTCTTTATCTAAATATTTGTATTCGTTTTTTAAAGCCATGACTTAGCTTAATACTCCTCAGGTCAGAAGTATTGAGCAACTTACGATCGGCGTGTTTACCAACTAGATCCAGGAATAGCCGACAGAAATGTACGCTCTCAAATATAGGGAGGGAAGGAAGGTGAGAGGGAGGGGAAATAATAGATGTGTGGAAACAATCTCACTGCTATGAGCGACGAGTACACAGACCGGTGAACCATCCAGCATCGAAGGGATCAGCATCCCTTTCATCACGTACTATAACAGTGTTAGCCTGAGGTACAATGCTGTTAGTCAGAGGACATTAGTAGCATCTTGGACAAAACTATAGAGGAGGGGAGGGTGGTGTATATCATTTTCTATTCCTAAAAATGGTTGATGAGACAGTAGTTGATGAGACATCTATTCCTGTACTTGGGAACCATGGTACAAGTGTATTTGGAGACAGGCAAATAATCAGAACTACTGTAAATAGAAACTCTGACTAAGTGAACTTACTGAATCAGAGTTTAAACCAGGAGTGTGAAGAGTCCACGGCCGAGACAGCGGCGTTAAGCTACATGCTAGCGTAAGCATGATGCTAACATACTCATTATTACATGGTTAGCATGCTAGCATTTGCTAATGAGCACCAAACACAAATTATAGCTGAGACTGATGGGAATGTCATTTTTATTTTTATTTATTTCAGAAATTGTCAGATGATTTTGCTATCAACAGGTCAAAATGTAGTTTGTCAAATAATTTGGTTTAGAAACCATGAGGGATTGAAACAATTTTTTAAAATTATCTTTAGGGAGATATCAATGTATGAACCCAACTTCATGGCAATCCATCCAATAGTTGGTAAGAAATTTCACAAAGACTACAGAGGTCAACGCGATGGCTGCGCTACACGACAAACTAAAGTCAGTAGGATGCATCCTCTGGGGAACATGAATATCTGAACCAACCCACAGAACAAGATTCAGAGTAAAAATACAAAAGGCAAAAAGTTTTGAGGGAAACAAAAAACAAACAAAACAATGCAAAAATCATCATCTTGTGAAAAGCCAACTTTGAACATTGCCATCTGCTCGACTTATTCACTGCATTGCGTAACTTTGTGCAGACCCCATAAAACGATGTGGCTTTCAGCGAGTACATAATGTTTATTCACGAGCTGTTCTGTGCATGTGAACAGGGTAAATCAAAAGCACGCTCAGTTTTAATGAAGTTGTTTGCGGTGCGTTCTCCATCCCTTGGTTTGAATGCTAGCGTTGCCCCTTGCTGGTACGAGCGTGCAATTACCACCGAAGGCAATTTACATAGAGGCTTCAACGTTATTTTGCATTCTTGTCATCTCAGTATCAGTCATCATAACAGGAGAACAGCTCTACTGTTTACAGAATCAACTTGGCTATTCATATTCAGTATCTTAGTCTGCAAATGTTAAGATCAGGCTATATACAGGTAGTTGTATTGTACATGACAGAGAATATGAAGAGAGGCACATAACCTGGAAGGCATTTGTTTTCCGCAACAGTGCTCAGTTGTAGCACAGCACCTTGTGGGCTCACCGCAGTGAGACAGCTGCTCTCCCTGCTGTCGATCCAGGCTGCTGGGGCCGAGGCAGCCATCACAGTGGAGTTCTCCACAGCTGAGCCTGTCCTGGCCATAAAAAGGCAACCGCACCACACTCATATCATCCCCATCCCCATCCCCATCCCCCCCCCCCCCCCCCCCCCCCCCCCCCCCCCCCCCAGTGAGGAGGGACAGCTCAAGGCTACTAGCTGAAACAAGGCCCATGTTTAGACCTGGCATTAACATGCGCCTAGAGTGATCCAATCAGAAATGGACGGAAATAACTTTTTTTCTAAATATTCTTGATTGTGGAGATCCAGGTTGCTCAGCCTTACAGTTTAATCACAGCTCTAAACAACAGCTTGACTGTTACTAAGCAACTAACTCTCAATTTACTACTACTGTTGTACTTAATGCATAAACGTTGTGTGGCTGGCTACTCGTCCTAAAAACACATGTAGGTCTATACCTCATTTTCATTCTTAAAAGCCAAAAAACACATCAGTTTGTCATAATATCTTTTCTTTCTTGAGATGTGCTCCATTGCCAATAAAGTGAGAATTGGTAGATTGGTGTTTTGAGTGAAGTATTCCGTTTCATTTTGTAAATCTGTGATATAATACAGTCACAACACAATTGTTTTACTGCGATATAACTCATGCATTTAAATTTGATATTGAACTACATTTGAGAGTAATATTTTGTTTTTGCTTTTTTCACAGCTATAGTTACGTAGCGGCATTTCATTTTACATGTAGGCAAATATGATCAACTGATAAAATATGACGTATTGCTATAGATTAAACTACCCAACCCTAAAATAAAGTTGGAACATTTTAGCTCCACCTTTCCAATAAAATCCAAAAGAATCACAATTCTGCTTGAATAACAACTTATCAGTATTATACCATAGAATAATAGTATTCCAATAACATGCTGTATATTGTAAATACAACAATCTGAGAGGTGCATTTTTGCATGATGAGTACTTTAATTGTTTTCTACTAGTTGTGTACTTTCACTTGAGTAAAATGTTGTATGCAGGACTTCTTACTTCACAAGAGGAAACACGCTGGTCTTTAAAGTGAAGTTCTTCTATCTATACACTAAAAGTGCTGCTGAAGCTTTGACCTCTTCAGACGTTTTCCCTTCTCCACACACATTGGAAGTAGATGTAATTGTGCCACAAACCCTCACTCTGCTTCTACAGGACTTTCACTTGCGATAGAATTCTATTACGGCTGTATTGCTTCTTTAAGTTAAGTAAAAGCAGTTTTCTCTACGCCTTCCACTATACAGCGCCTGGCTGAAGTGTTCTTGAATTCAGTGAACCCCTACCCGGTCAAGTAGCACTTTTAATGACTGAGCTCACACTCCTGCTACTGACAAGGGAATAAAGCAGCACATTATTCAGTAATCCTGTATTGGGAAAGCAGGGTAAAGGAATTGTTAGGGCCACCCAAAAGGCTTGTTTCATATTATAAAACCACAAGGGATCATTTGAAATACCAAGCACTGTGCTGCTTCAACTGCCCCTACATTCCTGTAATTCCTGCTCCTGTAACAGTTACTCTTAGAGGTTGCAATCAGTGGAGGAAGAAGTATTCAGGCCTTCAATACGAATGTAACTCGCAATATTGCAGTGAAAAATACTCGGTTACAAGTAGTCCTGCATTCAAACTCTTAATTTAGTAACAGTACAAAAGTATTATCATGAAAATAAACTTAAAGTGCTAAATTAATTATGCAGAATGGTCCATTTCAGAATAACATATATCACATTACTGGATAATAATTATTGATTAATTTATGTGTTGGCATATACAACACTTCCGGAGCTAGTTTTAATATATACTGCTGGGTATCTTAACTTTAATACATAATTTATTACTATTGATTTATATTTTGTGTTCATGATATGAATCTGCAAAGTCACCAAAGCTAATGAATAAATGCAGTGGAGTAGAAAGTAGAAATAAAAATACTCAAGTAAAGTAGTTACACTTACCTCAAAAGTGTACTTAAGCACAGTACTTGAGTAAATGTAGCAATGTACTTAGTTACATTCCAGCACTTGTTATAATAAACATTGGTATCACTGCTGCAGCCATACAAGTCCACATTATTGAGCACAGTGAGGCCTCAGACAGAGAAAACAATTCCTCTTCTCAAAGCCATGTTTGGCCTGTGATAATATTCAAATGCAGAAGCTAATGCTGGGTCATAACTCAGCTACATAAGGCCCAAAGACCACACACTGACGACGTGTCAGTAAAAGCTACTTATTATGACAACAATGCGTAAGAACATAAAAGTAATGTTTACAAATGGCTCGCAACGTTATTTTTTAACAGAAGTTTACGCACCGCGATTGTCAATCTGTCCTCCGCTTGCAAGAAAACAAACATAAAAACCTGCCAACTCAGTTTCAGTTAACTTACCGCTATGTGTCTTCTCCTGATGTTGATAGTCGTAAAGAGTATTAGGAGTTAACACCGTATAAATCGAGCTGTTTGATGCCGTGAATGTCTTCGGCCTCTCTGCGCCATGATACCTTCAGCTGTAACGAATGTTGCCTTCACGTGGTGTCGGAATTATCAAAGTTAACACGCAGACAGTCACACACTTGAAAATCGTTAGGTTTGGTTAATTGGGTTGTAAAAGAGAAGTTGGCTGCTAGGTTATGTTGGGAATTGTATGTGATTAATAAATTCTGGTGTGTGATTGTAATTTTTATTTAAATATTTAATATAAGTTTGAAATAGAGTGTATATTTATATATTTTTAATTAAAATGAATAACCACAACAATAGAAATACTAATAATACGAATGGCCAAAATATACAATAAAAGTTGGGGAATTAAGTTGCAAATAGTCAAAAATAGACCAAATAAATGCTTAGAACAAGTACTTGAACGCAACATTTAAGTCAGCTAAAACAGTAATACATGCAAGTACTTGCAATATATGACATTTTTTTTCGAATATCTTTAATTTCAAGGATCCCCAAAATGCACTCTCAATTGCACCAACGACCCGCATTATATAACATTTAGAGAAATCATAAATAAGTTAAATTGAAAAGTTTGGCATTTTAAAGGGTTATGTGTGAAGTTCTCTTACCAGGGAAAGGACTACCAAATGTTTTCATGTCAAGGTTCCCAACAAACCGTATGTATTTATGGAAGCCTCTTTCCGCCAATGTGATGAAAACAAATTCTGTTAGTCATTATAATAACATATTATTGCAAAATTATGACATAGCACCTCAAAATAATGAAAACCGTTCTCACAATGATGACTGCGTAACTCAAAATGAAGGTATGTTGTACCATATTTTGGAGATACAGAGTCATTACATTAAGAAAGTGCCTCATTATAATGACTTACAGGATCGTTCTTCCTCATTACATTGCCAGAAATGGGCTTCCATACTCACATGGGACTCCTAATTTGGCCTCGAGAGAAACATCATGTGCTGTTTGTGTTATGTGACTTGTTTCAGAGAGGTTGGAATCATTTTGTAATTTGATGGCGAACTCTGGTGGCAGTGCTGGAGAATAAACCAAAGGGTCAAACCCCGGTCAAAAGGAGACGTGAGAGGTTCTGACATGTCAAGGTGGGAATGACAGAGGTGTAAAAAATTAATGATGGCTGAACTGTATATAGCTGCTTCGTTTTCAGAGTCCTGGTAATGGCTCACTGCCACATGAAAACTGTCAGGAGGGATCAGTCCATCTACATCCTGCTCTACCAGATGTTAATCTCAGATCAGGAAATTGTAGATCTTTCACTTTGAGGAATAGCTGCGAGGACTGGCATCGATTCACTTCTATGGCTGCTCTGCTAAAGCTGTACTGTTTCTTTCATGGCTGTTTAATTATCAGGTAATTATCATCACCAAGCTTACCTTATTTAGATTGTCTTAGACTTAATTAAAAACATTGAATTCATTTGGACATTAAAAGTCAATACAATTCATCGTTTGAACAATGCTGTGTTTAAACAAAGTCCTGCGTGATTAGTGAGAAAAACAATCATACTTCAAAAGTCTGAGTATTAAATTATGAAATCCCACCAGTCCACCACCATGCCTAGGAGTGTTTGCCATGTTCTCTAATCTTCTAATTAAAAGCATCATCAACATTTTCCATCTCTCACTGCTCACATTTGGAAAATAAATATTTGCTTGAAGGAGTATCTATTCAAAAACCCTTTCTTTGTGCAAACAAGCCTTATACATGAGATGTATAGTGCTTGAATAGGCATTAAATACATACAAAGAATTTATAAGACAGTCATGTCTCAGCCTAAACTAACAGAAGTGTGAAGATGGAATTCAGATGATGATCGTATAAATGAATAAATTAACTAGTCAGGTTTTCTCAGTTGTTTTTTTCTATCCGGCAGAACACTGACAGGGAATATCCCCGAAGGCAATCACACTTTTTATTTTAATAAACTGCTTAATATTCAGTCCATGGAGGACACATGTGAAGTTATCTACCTTTGCCTCTTATTCTGCAGAGGGGGATTCGGAGAAGACGAGAAAGAAATGACGGCCTGGAGTGTAAAATGTAAAATAAAGAGTGAATTACCCTTTCCAGTGCAATTAAGAGTGACCTGCCGTTGAACGTTTTCTGGCCTCATTTTGTCCTTCAGGCATTGTAGATGTGGAAATTGCTGACGGACATCTTAGGGGTCGCAGTGACATTGCACAAAATGCTGCCAAATTAGCTGCTCGAAGAAGGTCTTCTATGAATTGATACTGACATTTTATATCACTTGAGTGAGATTTAGTAATTAAATTCTCATTATGACACTTGGTTTTCTTCCTCAGAGGGAACAGGAATGTAGTCGATCGTTTAGCCAAAACACACAGATATGGTTTTAAAGACATAGACTTTTATTGGGGGGGGAATACTTGTATTTGCTTACTTGCGAGTAAGAACAGACGATTGATACCACTCGCTTTATGGATAATCGTGGAGCTACAGCCAGCAGCTGGTTAGCTTAGCTTAGCATAAAGACTGAAAACTGGGGGTAACAAGCTGGCTCTGTCCAAATGGTAGAATGTAAGAGCACCTCTAACGCTCAACATCGTGTTTGTTCAATCAGTACAAAAAGCTAAATGTAAAAACAACGTGTTTTATCAGCGGTTATATGTTGAACTGCTTTATTCCTTAAATTTACACCCGCCTTAAATCATTTTTTCAGGCCACTTGCTGGCAGCTGTAAACACAGCACTGACATGTCATCTTAGTTGATACAGCACACTTGTCAGCAAACAGTTGCTTATTTAACGTCTACAGAAATATTCTATATTCCGGCGGACAAGTCAGTGTGGTCACAGCAAATTGGATTTTCATGGATGTTTGCACAAAGCCTACGCTGCACCCACTGATAAAGAAATTCATGCAGGGTCGAGTGATCATTATCTGTGGGTCTGCCACAATGAGTGACACTTTTCATATCCAGTCATTTGAGCTTTTTTTCATTACAAACATATTGATTATAGCAGCTTTAAACTTTAATCATTAAGCAGTCATACTGTCAAATATGATCACCCGTATGTCTGATCCTGCAGTCAGAACGGAGCCATTCTCATAATTTGTGGCCCCACCTCATACATATTGTAAAAACTAATATAAAATAATCTACCATCAGCCCAAGATTTTACGGCTTCCATGTTCCTCCAAGAACAAGTGATGGACCAACACAAGGCATATTTTAAAGATGATTGTTTGCACCTGTTCAGTCACTAGATGGAGACATTCTATAGTATTTATGTTATAGCCACGCTTAACATCTGTTGACCCAATAACTCTCAGGACAAGAATGATATCTCCCTCATTAATTACGGAATAGTAATTAAAAAATATGATGTTGACACTCTAATGCTTCTGGGTATCCTTGACTAAATTGCACTGGCTGTAAACAAAACTTTGCTTCTCTAAAATGATAGATTTAGAGGAGTTATATTTTAGTAGTGGCAAGACTGCCTGTTTACATGTGGCCAGTCTGTAGACTCTACGTACACACTTTAGAGTTAAAGTTTCCATGCTGTTTGTCTGCAAAGTCCTTCCTAAGCTCTAAATAACTGCTAGTTAAGGTTTAAACAAGGTGGCACCATTAAACAAAAACTTTATTTATATTAGCTGTAAAATTATTTCCAATTATTCCTAAAAAGTTTATTGTTTTATGGATAAATTATTCTATATCTCCAAGTTTAAATCATAGTTACACAGGTCACATGTGTTAACCATATTTCATATTACCTCTTTCCCTCTTCATTCCAGGTCATATAACCAGTTTGCGTTAGTTCTGTTATCTACGCAACACCTGGCAATGATGTAAGTATTTAGTAACAACTAATATCTACAGAAGAACTTGGTTATGTGATTTGTGTTTTGATTTAATGATGTGTAAGTTAGCCACTTAATAAATACTTGGAACTGAGTTTGAACTTGCAAACAGCTGGTCAACATACTAATGTTCTGTAGCTAAATACAAAACACTGTATTTTAGTAATTTATAAGTGCTTTTTGTCTGAAGCTATGTCAAACACCAATATTAAGCTATGTTGGCTCAATTTTTGAGGGTGTATGGGATCAAATAACGTAATCATGATCCCATAGGTATCAAGGAATTAAGCGGTCTCAGACTTTGAAAAGCTCTTATGTAAATAATTAAATATAGAATAACTATAGTCACCTCCAGGCATCGTATGAAGTTGATTTTTAAAGTGCATAATTCATCAAGACATCAGTTACTCAGTCAATCAACTCATTCACGCATTACTTCCTGCTATGAGCATGAAAACAAACAAACTCTCGGCTAATAAAGCCCTCTCATGGTGCAGCAGGAAATCGACTGGACAACAGTTACATCCATAACATTGATGGTTAATGAACATTTGTTGTTGTGATGCTCTGTTGCATATTTAAGGGCACAGCACATCCGCTGTGTAAATTATTGATCTGACAAACTGCAGGTTAGAATGACAATACATCTCCCTGGAGACGAAAAGTGAAATAAACCCCCAATAAAGAAGTTACATCAATGTGAAGTCTGAAAGAAGCGGAATAACAGAGAAAAGCGAGAGGAGGCAAACAAGTGATGAACACAGGGTTGCTGACGAAGGGAGAAAACGGAGAAGTTGCAGAAGAAGAAGAAAACAAAGCTGACTTGCACATCCAGTCGGTTTTGCATGTAGGACAGTTATACAACAACACATGACAATAACAGCCTTCTTATGTTGTGCTACGATAGGTCAAGATGTGCTTTGGTTAATTGAATTCCACATTGATTGTTGCACGGCGGTGCCTCTCCATGTGGTGATGGCTTTGATGGGCCTGATAATAACGCACCCTGGGCTCCATGAATACGTAGGTGGATTATTTGTAGATCTGGGTGTCGGGGAGAAGCAGAACATTCAGTAGCGCTGGCATAACATTTTGAACAAACTCATCATTATTGTGCTTAACTGTGCAGACAGAGGCTGGATGCTGCCGGGGCTTGGTCAGCAAAGCCTTGGACAAATAAGGGTTTAAAAATGTATTTTGGTATGCATCCTTTTTTATTATTCATGCATTCAACATTGCATTATTATTTATTATCTTTATTTGCAGGGTTATTTATGATTGTTCACGGCGCTTGCAAAATGTAACTGAGCCTCTGGGCATATTTGTTTCAGCTATGACACTGAATAATTGTCATAGTAGTTTAAGAGGTTGTTATACTGGGACCCCACCATGGATTTATTTATTCATAATTAGGATGAGTATGTGGTGTATCTTAGAAAACAACTCAATTCCATTCCTAAGGCAAAATCCAAATGTCCTTTTGTTGTTGAAATGCTGCTTCATGGCTCCCCAGTGCATCCTGCTACACGTATAACTCAATTCACTGTCTTTCACACATTTCTCCAACGTCATGAAGTTTGTGTTTGTAATTTAATGTCTTGCAGCTGCCATAATGTTTATCATGCAGTGAGGGCGATCAGTGTAATGGGCTCAACCATTGCTCAAAGGTGATCCACATTACGCACATTGTATTTGTTTTTCCATGTTGCAAGAGCCCAACTGTTCATCTGCTGAAAACCATGTCATAAAATACATCTTCCAATCAGGCATCACTGTGTATGCGCACCGTAATCTTAGCACAAATCCTCTATCAAACATTTGGTGTTCACTATTATTACTAGGACTTATATGTAAAACATTGTTAATGCCAAATGACACATTGAGGCGGCCTTTGTCTTCTTTTTATCCGGTCACTGTTTACATTCCCTGCTGTGATCCCGACAAAATTGGAAAAATATAACATCACATTCATGGCCACACATCTGTGAGTCTTGATCATTACAGGATGTCATGTTTCTGGTTGCTGAGCAATTCTGTCCAATAAACTGTAGAATAAAAACTAAATTGCAAAGCACAATTATAACTAGGATTATCGCCTCCACCAACCAGTCAAGCTGCAGTTTACATTCACGTCTGTTTAAAATGTCATCCCTTGTAGGCATTCATCGGAAATTGTCATAATTGCTATATGAATTTTGTGAGGTCACAGTGACCTTAAAACACCAAATTCTAATCAGTTCATCCTTGAGTCCTTGTGGATGTTTGTGTCAGATGTAATGAAATTCCCTCACAGGCGTTTCCTGAGATATCACATTCATGTGAATGGGACATACAGACGGAGGGACAGACAACCCAAAAACATGACGGCTGCCTTTTAATGATGAGAAATGCAAATGATTGAAATGTGTTTCTTTTTGTGTGTTTACTTACCATAAATTGCACCGTATAGTTAGGGAACATTTTCTGCACCCAGTCATCAGTCTTCGCTGTGCTGTGCTTGCGGTTGCATGTTACAGTTTATCTTATATGTAAAGCAGGTTTATTTTCTCTTGCTGATGCATTCACTGGCGGAAAGAACACTTTAGCGTTGGTTTATTGTGATTAATAATTTCTGAGGGCGTGTTTATCTGCTTGCAGCCTACATGATAATCTGCAGTCTAATCCAATCGCGTGCTACTTATGAGTGGGACACTATACTTGAGAATATTACCTCTGTTGGCACATCTGCATCTGCTGAGTGAACATTAAGAAAAATATAGTTGGAATTTGCAAATTCTTCTCTTTTCTCTGTGCATTTGCAATAAAACGTCCCTTCTCAGTCTTTCAAATTGAATATGACTGTGAGAGTTTATCCCGCCACAGAGGCCATCAAAGTGCGTAAAGGGAAGTTTGGACGCCATTTATCCTTCTGAAAAATATATTGTTTGGAGATTCCTAGACAGCGTTTTTCCAAGACGTCAGCAAACTGTTTCTGTGGTTTCATTTATCTTTATACCAGTCTCCTCTTTCACACAAGAAATAAGAAGTTACTTCTCCCCCACTGCTGAGGACTCCTCACAAACCCATCTGCTAGTTTAGTTTGCCTCCGAACACAATTAATCATGCTGTCACACAATCTATGCATGTGTGCTAGATGGCTCAGGGCTACGAGGCACAGAGTGACACAGTCTCAAACAAAATAACAGAGGATGCTAACTACTCTCTTATGTTCGAAAAAAGATTTTCATTATCGTTGTGATCAAGTACGAGAGTGTTGGAGTAGCCGTTAGTCATCTTGCCTTACATGATTATTAACTCAAAGTCCACTTTAACAGTCAGTCATTTATCCTCCCGGACTCCCATAATTCATCGAGAACAAACGGTCCTAATCCAACAATGTGTTAAACAGAAATTCTATCAGCCAAAGTGTACAAACAGGAAAAGAATCACAAATGTGTCGTGACAATTCATGATTGTGACAGCATCTGAAATAAATAATATTTGGCTCTACGTTTGTATATTTCATCTCATTCTTCCTGAGTACATGACTGATCCTTGACCCGCACCCTCGGAAATAATCTTCAGATATAACGCGCCAACTAAATGAACAGATAATAATGAAAAGTCAGTTTCCCTTCATTTCTCAGTCTGCAACCCCCTCACAGTGTGTACACAGGAAGTGACACCAACACAGCAGCGTCCCTGCTGACAAAACTGTTCATTTTCGTACTGTCTGTGGGAAATAATAAGGCATTAAACCCTGGGAAGGCTGGAGAGCCTTATGTTGAAGTCTGTCTTCGAAGAGAGGCTTTGCTTCCTTCTCACCAAAGGCGCTTAGATTTGGGGGCTCCTGCCTCCTGCCACATTTCTGAGGCTGCTGTGTTATTATGGACGGCGATTACTGAGTGTTGGTGGGCAGAAGAGGACCTCAACTGATCATTAGGGTAACAAAGAGCACTGCTTGTCAAGGGTGGCCTGCTGGATTGCTGCTTGAACACATGCACTCTTAAAATATGTAAACCTTTTGCCACAAAAAGGTTTAGTATTCGATTTGTACGGAAAATGTTATGTTCTATGCTTCAGGGGTTCTTTAACTTGCCTGCAACTGAAGAGGGAAGCTGCAGCACCGAAGGTGAAACCTAAATTTCTGCATTTTATTCCAGAAAACCCAAACCTAAGATCAGGCTGCAACCTCTGGATCTCAAAAGTAAAGTGCCTTAAACCTGCATTCTTTCTAATAGCCAGCAGGGGGCGACTCCTCTGGTTGCAAAGAGAAGTCATTTAGTAAATTATTATCCCATTTTAGAATAAAATAGACAATAAAGCAGAGTATACTTTAGGGCGGGGCTACCTTGTGATTGACAGGTCACTGAGTGTTGTCCGTGTTTAACCATTTCATAGTGTGTCTTCAGTTCATGAACGTTAATTGTAACCTTTTTGGTTGAAAAATCCAGTAGGTTGGTCCAAAAAACCTGTGTACCCCAGGTTAACCCTCCTCTGAACTTCTAGGTCAGAGCTTTGGCTCTTTATTTTTTATATTTCGACATTTCTTTTGCAGTTTATCGGTCTATGTTTCTTAAGCAAAACACATTTCAACACAAGATGTGTAAATTCTGTAAACGTGTAAAATGTCACTTAAGGGTTTGCTCATCAATTCATTATATAACAAATACATTAGCTGGACCACCAAGCAACATCATGTGGGTTATCCCTTATTCTACTAATGTTACTGTGCAACTTATGTGTTAAGTAGTTTTTAAAGAGGTATTCTTGGCAATACTGGTTAAAAAGATATAACTTGTGAAATGACAGTTGATGTTCTACCTCTGTTTATTGATGACCTTTCTTTGTATCTGTGTTTCTTCCCTGCCGTGTACAATTTTTTTGTTTTGGCAGAGCAGTATCAAAACAAAAATATTATCCCCATATCTTTTAAGGTATCGCAGGCAATCAGGCAAATTGCCCCGTTTTGCTCCTGATATTGATATTTTTCTGCCTCTCACATTTTGCAATTGAAACAGAAAGGTGTTCTCAATTACTGAGACAACAGTCAAGGCCGTGTTCATCTGCACAGATACAAACACACAGCCAAACATCCCATGATTCTGTCTGAATGATTTCACGCTTGGAGAAGCGGAGCTTAGTGAGAATATATCAGTAGGAGGGACAAACACAGACAGACTGAGTGGCTTTGCCCACATTTAGCGCAGGTATATTGTCTTTTTATTGCTCAGATGGCTGCTAGATCTATAAATAGGTCTTATAGCATTTGATTCACTCACTTACAATTTAAATGGTCAAAATTCCAGATGGATGAATACATGAGACTTTTGCTCTTCATATTCTTCAACTAAACAAGGCATTCTGTGAAGTATGTGAGTTATATTTCATGTTACCGACACATTTCTAATCAAACATTGAAGTATTCCTTTCATATAGCCCCTTGACTTTAATTTACGAAACCTGTGTGCATCCCTGAGTTCAGTTGCCGTGGTGACTAGATCACATTTCCTGTCTAATGAAAACAAGCTCATTTACTTTATCGTCTGTGTTTCTGCACCTGCTCACTTCAAGGCATTCAATGTCTTAAACACACCAATCAGACCACATCTATTGCACGAATTATACTTTAAATGTTTTAATCGTATTTTTATTGCTTAAAATGTCTTAAATAATGGAAATATTTAACAAAATAAATAATCGGAGAAGCCAGTGAACACGGCACACATGGAGCACCTGTTCCTGCATCCTGGCATCTCCCCTTGTTGTTTGCGTGCGTATTTGCATATAGTTGCCATATGGCAACAATTTAATGTTAACATTTTCTAAAAAACATGTCAGTTTTTTAATTATGAAAAGTTGCTTCCCCTAGAAAGTATTTATTTTTTGTTTCCTTGAAGGAATTTTGCCTAAATGTTGAACAATGAGTCACATTCCTGCTCATGTAATGTGATCCTCCCTTTTCACAACTAAAAAGTGAAAACACAATTTATTATTACTGCCTTTTAGTCAAATTGAGATATGTTATGTGGTTGCCATATGGCAACCCCATGTGGGATATGTAGCAAAGGGCAGCAGATCCTTGGGAGGGGCTTTTGGGGCTCATGAAGAAGAAGAAGCTCCCATTTTTCTATCAACAGTCATAGTACATAAGGCTTTAGTATGCAGCATGCAGTTGAACATGACAGGATAGACCAAAATACAGGATAATAATATATTTTTCTCAGCTAACATTATGGATATGTTGTAATTTTGATGTGGCTTTGAGCTGAGTCGAGCAAAAAAGGCTCACAATAGTAACATGCTGATGTCTAGCAGGGATATTGTTTACCACGTCCTCTATCTTAGTCTAACATGTTAGAATTTCCCAATTAGCATTAAACACAAAGTATGGTATGCTGCAAAGTACTGGACAAATTACAACTTCGACCTGATGATGGCTCTCGATGAAAAGTTAAGGGATCACTTAACTTATTACATTTCAACCTGAGGGAGACATGAATATCTTTGCTAAATTTCATGGCGATCCACCCAACAGTTGTCGAGACATTTCAATCAAACCCACAATTGTGAACCTCATGGTGGCGCTAGACAAAAGGTCAGAGAATCATCACATCAGCAGGTGAATGTCTGGAATTTCTTTTTAGATCTGTAGATCTTTTAAGTAGTTCACTGGATTAGTGAACAGTTTGAAAACTCAGGGGATCTCCACAGTAATTAAGAGCCATCCTCCAGGCACCATAATAATCTGTGCCAAATGTAATGGGAATCCATCCAATTGTTGTCAAGACATTTCATTAAAAATATAAAATCTTCATGGGGGCACTAGAGGAAAGGTCAGGAGATAACCTCAGCCAGTAATCTTAATCCTCCGGGGACCATGTTTACAAATGCCAGGCAGTCAAACCAACAGTTTTTCAGGTATTGTATGCCAACTACCCGACCAACAGACTATAATAATCCCACAGTCCACTATCAGGCGACATTTTCTCACAGAATCTGTCTTGCAGCCTCCCCATGTGATCCAACTCACCACCACACGACTGTAAACACTTTACCAGACCCTCACCTGCAAGCATGACTGACTCACAGAGAGGATTCAGTCATTTCTCCCATACTGAGAAGGTTTCGGCTGTGGCTTGTAAACACACTGTGATTGACGGAACAGTACATCTCCCAAACCACAGGCTAGAAGGTTGAACCTAAACAAGCTTGAGGGACAAGATGAAGCATAAATGTATCTTTTAAAATGCCATACATATTGTGAGTCAACTCATAGTTAACAGGATCATCATAAACAAGAGTCTACAGCCATGGTAGCGGGCGATGTAAACATGCCGATGATGTGCACCGTCTAATATTTTACCATGTTTACAGTCTTAGTTTAGCATGTTAGCATGCTAACACTTGCTAATTGGGAATGAACAAATAAGTAGTGCTAAGGCTGTTGGGAATGTTATTAATATTGCAGGTCATAAACCAAAGTATTGCACAAATTAGTTTTTTTGACCTGATGATGGCGCTAGATGGAAAGTAAAGTAATCACCAACGTTATTAGAATTAATCCTAAGGGGAGCATGAACCTACAAAATACATCCAATATTCACCTAAAACCACAATTGTCAATCTCATGAAGAAAAGTCAGGGGATCACCAAAAACATCAGGATACATTATCAGGTCACAAAGCTCCCCTGACCCTACTGAAGTCATTATCTTAACCCAAAACGTGATGTTTCCATAAACCTAACCCAGTTGTTTTTGTGCCGACATCCAACCAAACCTCAACCATAGCGTTGTTAATGAAAATGAATTCTATGTGGATGCATAAAAGCAGCTCTGGTGAGGTGATTTTTGCATATTAAAAAACATCAAATACAACATAAAACAAACTGCTTCTTATACTCTTCACTGTCTTTAAGGTTCTTGCTCTGAAAGCAGATCCTTTCTTCTACGTCTCTCTCGCTCTCTAAAACCCAGAGAATGGATCAAAGACATCATTGATCCTCTCCGCCTTCATTTGCAGTCAGATCTGAGGAGTAGCACTCTGCTACAATAATCTACTGTACACACTGGAGAAAGTGCTGCTGCAGTACCTGCAATCTGTCAGTGTTTGTTTGTTTTTGCTGTTAATGTTAAAGGACTGCACTGACTGACAGTGGTCTCCTTACCAACAGGTAGAAAATACATTTTTCATTTCCAGTTCATAGCTATTCGACCTCAGACCCACACAGTTAGGAATCTGGGAATAATGTCAAATATATAACACAAACTGCCTTCTTCCAACTTTGTAAATTAGTCTAAATACGCCCCATTTGATCAAAATCAGACACTGGAATCATCGTATATGCCTTTATTACTAGAATAGACTAGTGCAGCAGCAAACGGTCTCCAACTGGTCCAGAACGCAGCTGCCAGAGTCCTCACAAGATCTAAGAAGTCTGACCATACTACACAGGTACTAATGTGTTGGCTATTTATTCACGCATGAGCTGATTTCAGAATCTTATTTCTTACCTATAAGGCTGTAAATGGACTGGTTCCCTCATATATCTCTCTTATTTCACAATAAATTCCATCACACTCTTTGTGTTGCTTTGATGCCGGTTACTTATTCCTCGATATAATAAAAACTCTGTTGGTGGTTGAGCTTTTGCTCAGCAAGCTCCCAATAATCTCCCAATGCACATTCGGCAGGCGCGCTCTGTTGATACTTTCAAATCCAGGCTGAAAACAGGTCTTGTTTCTGTTCACTCTGTTTTCTCTGTTTTTAAAATGACTAACCTCCCCGTTGTTGTCATATTAACATTATAATTTGTGTACGTGTGGTTGTGTGTAGGTGTGTGTGTGTGTATGTGTGTGTACTTTAACTTACATATATTGTGTTTTCTTTTCTGTTCTTTTTTTTTTCTGCTGACTTGTTAAGTGTACAGAGACTCTCTAGGTAATGGGCACTTTAAATAAACTCAAGCTAAATTTGATGAGCAAGCTAATGCTTTATAGCACACGGAGTGTACTGCATACAAATTAACAACTAAATTGTTTGACTACTTTTCCTGTGTCTGTACGCTGTATTAAGAAGGCAATTAGCTTAGCTTAGCATAAAGGTGGGAAGCAGTAGGAGTCAGGTAACAGGAAAACGACAAGCTGTGCTTTTACTGATAGTTACGTTTATCGACATTAACATTTTAAAGCAACGCGTCAATTAAAAAAAATCCTTTGTCCTTAGAGCTGCGAATCAATCAACGCCATACTACGTCCAAGCTACGCTTGTGTTGGCAAAGGTGACTCGTGTTCTGAGCCGGGGGAGCTCCGTGTTAATGCGTCATGGAGGGAGGCCGGGTGCTGTGGAGATTTATGCTACTTTGCCAAAAAAAATGCTGAAGTCCAATAATTTTTGATTACAAACAGGGATAAATGTATTGTAAGACTTTTTGACACACTATTAAAAACCAGACCTGTAAAGGAATTATGAGAATATTGAGTTGTAAAAAGCTGATAGCATTTGCATGCCTTGGGATTGATATGCATGTCAGCGCGTGCTGAGAATAGACTCTTTTGGACTCAATCACTTCTCTGCTCTGTGCTGACAGCAGCTCAATTAAACACCTCATCTCAATGACATTCAGGACGTATTTGGATGAGATACTGCTCTACGCACATTTCACCTGGACGCAGAATAATTATGCTGATCCCCATCCATACTATACGTGATGTCACTCTCGTTCATCACTGTGTTGTGTGCTCATTCTCATTGAAAAACATTGTGATGCGGCTCCATGAGTATTCTTATCCGCCTTTTGAGGGCTTAACAGAAATAGCATGTGTCTATTTCATTGTAAAACCCACAGGCATGTGTAATATTCATCGGCAGATCCATTTGTTCACAGATCATCGCTTCATCTGTTGTATTGTAGCTTCAGAACACCATCCATCAAATCCTGTTTACACAATCTATGACTGTTACTAATGAGCTTATATGAGTCAAAATAGAAATATTTCTCTCGTTGCCCCACAGCTGAGTAGGGAATCTGTTGATTAACACATCGTGACATTGAAACACACACACTGGGATACACCGTCACACACCGGCTATATACTGTAGAAATCCTGCCCCCGTGGCCCTCAGGAGAAGTTCGTTGGAGTGCTGATGTTGATTAGCATAGCTTTGAGTGAGCCAAGCCTTTGTCATGCATTTGCCACGATGAATCAAGTTCAACATCTGTAGCCACCGGGCTGTCACCACAGAAAGATTTGCCACAGATGAAGTTGATTTACATATCAAACCGAGGACCTCGTGTGCCACAACCCCCTCATTTGCAGTGAAAAATATGCCCACAATTGTGTTAAAATGATCGATAGGACGATCACAACCCTGCTCATTTATTTATAGCTTATAGACAGAATCCCTAATGACAGCAGACTGAAGTGTTGGATTATTAGTACTATCTAAAACGAGCTCTCTCAGCAGTCGTCTTGATTATCGCTTTCATTCACCATCAGCATACAGAAGGCCTCTATTTGTTTTCTTCAAATCACTTTTGTAACTACGGAGATCTAAATTATTGAGAGATGGAAAGACATTTATATGAGAGACACTATTTTGTGTCATTTCTAACTGCTTCATGAATAATTAACAAAGAGGGTAAGATGTACTGCGCAATTAAACCTGAGCTGTTTGAACAATACTGGGGATGGTCATTTCAACACAGAAATCGTGGATAGTTTGTTTCTACTCGGATTTGTTGCTACTGTGATGTTTACCGCTGCTGTCGCCTCAGATAATACTGTCGCCCCCGTCAGTGTTCAGATCCGTTACTTAAGTAAAAGTTGTGATACACGCATATCTCAAAAAAGTCAACTTTTCATGAGCTTTGTGAAGACGCAATCAGCTGGTTTTAAATTAGCAGAACACTTCAGTTTCCGTCAGTTTATCGCAAACATTCCCATTCTGAAACACCACATTTGAAGGAAGGAGATGAAAAATTAACAAAAAGTAACAAAAGCTGTCAGACAAATGTAGATGTAGAGGTACTCTGAGATGTAATAAATTAAAAGTATAAAGTAGCATAAAATGGAAAAACACAACAAGCACCTGAAATTCATACTTTACTTAATATAGTTCTTAACCTCTGTTGACGGTATTCTGCTGACTTCCACTGGGCGTTTTTATCTATCTGCAACATTATTTATTATTCACCTTGTACCATTTGTATTATTAATGTGACGTTTATCTCAAACGGTAGCGTATGGATAGGATTATCCTTTATGTGGAGAAGAGAGAGAACACTGGAGGCTTCTGGGTAATGATGCATTATCTTTTTTTATGGCAGTTTATTTACCAGCTGTCTCCAAATGATGGAATATACGTTAACAAGGAACCAGTAGCATCATTTGTCTGACATACTGGACATTCTTGGACAACTAACATATAAGGAGGAAGAACTGCTAAACCCGAGGTCTATTTCCTTCCACAATCAAAGATGTTTGCTGCACTGGAAGGAAATCAGTGAGAGTTTCTTTTCATACATCTAAGCACTACCAAAGCGAATACAGGTTGGCAGTGGACCTGTTTGAATTAACAACACCGCGGGGCAAAGGAAGGGGGCGAGTCAGTATCAACTGCAGCAGAAGCAAAGAGGTAATTAACTCTTTTGAAAACCCGAAGCCAGAAACTATTTATTTGCCTGTTAATCAGGCTTGCCCAAGAAGAGCAGATCCAATCTTCAGTAACAGGAAGCACAGTCGACCCCCAGACCCGACCTTTGAGGGGAAACGCAGGGTGGGGGCCACTGTAAGCTCTCAATTATCGAAGCTATCTCGGAACAATAGCCCACCAGTGTAGACAGCGTCGTATTTACGCCCTGGTTTAACTACATTAAGGAAGGGAGTCAACCGAGCTCTGGTTGAACTCAATATCACTTATAATTAGAAAGGCATGACATCATTTTTCTGATGCCTTATTCATCACAGGGTTTATGAAATTACTTTAATTAATGGCTAAGAACGTAATTAAGGGATAAGGTCGAGCAAGTTCACATATAGTTCAATATAATGTGCTAGAAAAGTCAATTGGCTTTAGTTTTTTTTCCTCGCCTGGGGCTTTTTGCTCATCTTCACAGCCTTGATTTGAAAATAAACACTTTTGAATTCTAATTATCAGATATGATGACGAATTAATTTGAATTGAATCCTCAGAGGTTTATGAAAAAAGAGTGAAGGGAATCAGCTGCTGGAGATGTATTTGGTTTAATTGAGCTTCATTAGCTACAGTGTCCCAACAGATACATTAGGCAATTTTCACATCCCAATTCACTTATAGTTAAACAGCTGCTGCAACGTTTGAAAATAAACACATAGCCAGTGGTGGAAAGTACAAGTACATTTACTCAAGTAATGTACAATTTGTGGGTACTTCACTTTGAGTAGTTTATGCTACTTTATACCTCAACTCCACTCCATTTTAGAGGGAAATATTGTGCTTTTTATTCCACTACATTTATCCGACAGCTGGAATTACACTACAGATCTAAATTTGACAAACAAAACAATTCATAAAAAAGTTCTTTGTGCAATAGATTTAACCAAACAACAGTATAATAAGTAGTTAAAATGTGCTCCAACATTGAAATTCTGTTTACATAATATTCCGATAATATGGTACATAATATAACTGTCTGAAAGGGACCAATCTAACCAACAAACACTTATTTGTGGGAATGTAGGACTTGTACTTGTAACAGAGTATTTTTACAGCGTGGTATTGCTACTTTTACTTATGTAAAAGACACGAGTACTTTCACCACTGTACATCAGCATTTACAAGCGACCATTTGTTGCCTTTATATGCAGCCTCACGACTTGGTCTCTCTCCCTCCTCCTGTCCTTGTTTCTCTCTTTCACACACAAAGCTAAATCCTCATCATTACAGGCCGTAAACACTCAGGGACCGGCGTGATGGGGGACCGGAGTGATGGGGGACCGGAGCGATGGGGGACTGGAGCGATGGGGGACTGGCGGTGGGAGCAGCGCGACCTGGAAAGTCACAGGTGGTTCAGCTCGCGGTGGAATTTATCACAGGAGACACTTTGACCTGCAGGGACCAGCAGAGCCACTCAAACTGTGAGAAAAACAAGCCCAGTGGTCGTTATGTTTTTGTTTTTAGTTTGTAAACACTGTGTGACGGCCCCAGAGTCCTGTTGCATCAGTACTGTGTGAGTGTGTGTTTGCTTGTGTGTCTTGCAGGTTCTTGGCTGAGAGGAACAGGGGCGCTATCGTGTTCCTCAGTTATTTAAGCCCGCCTGCCCAGACGCTGCCGTGTCCATCACTTCACCCTTCACCAAGCTGATGGCGTCTTTGTTGCGTTGCCTTTGTTTGTTGTCCACTGACCACTGCATTCATCACTTATCCACCTCATTGTTATCATCATCTATATCTTACTTGATTCATTTCACTTTTTTTATATTGCCAAGCTTAACGGACATCTCCCTCCTTTGAGAGAGAGGGAAGGAGTGGTGGCGGCATTAAAGTCAGATGGAGGGGGGGGGAGTTTGGGAGGAGCGATGTGGAGAAAGAGGGATGAAGACACGAGAGGTGGAGGAGGGGATGAGGGGAGTCTTAGACTCTGGTTAGCTGTTGTGTTTCTTGGTGACTGGCTTTTTGTTGCATGTATGTGATGCAACAATTCTGTCCTATCACCTGAGGACAAATGTGATTCATTAAAGTCCTCGCACATTATTGCACACACACACCACGCGTTCATGCACTTAACAGTCTTGGCCCTGCTAACACACATGGATTGACACACATACAGAAACACATTATATATATATATATATTTACAGATTCAAATGTGTACATACAATACATTCAAGCGTGTTTGTGAGTGAACACACGTAGGAGACAGCGGAGGAGAAGAATCAGCCGAGGACGGAGACAAGTTGTATTCATCTTCTGCATGCTGGGCTGTTGCTGCTGCTGCTGCTGCTGCGTGTGTGTGGGTGTGTTAGTCCCCTTGGATGAGCACACACACGGCTGAGGATGCAGCTGGGAGCATGAGTTCTGACCGAGAGGAGTATGACATGGTCTGTCAGAAAGCTGTGACCCTAATTGTTGACCTTTGCCTGCACAACAGCTCACTGTTGGATCAAGACACCTGTAAGGATTACCTCTTCCTGTTGTCCAGCCACAGCTCTGACCGCAAAGAACTGGGTAAGGACTAATTAACTCCTGATCTATATTGGGTGAAAGGAAGTAGCCTTCCCGTTGTGCTTCGTAGTAATCCATGCTTAGTTTTTCCTCTTAAGAAAGCTACTTTTAAAGGATGTTGAGTAGCTTTACTTGTATGCGAGAGCAAAAGCTGCAATCTGCTTTTCTGCCATTTGACATGTAGTTTTTCCCCTTTTTCCTTTAGTTTTCCATGTGTGATCATAGATGGGTACTCAGCCAGAGCATCGACTGAGCCATTTATACATCCGTAATGAGTTTTTCTGACCCCAGGGCAAAGGGGAACAATAGGCACATAAAACAGGCTCACATTGGCTCCCCAGGTTACTCCAGAGAGCAGAGCTCCTATACTGTTATTACAGTAGATATGCCTTCAGGCGGACTAATGCCAGATGATGCTGTCTTGACCACTCAGGCTTAGAAAGAAAAGAGAAGAGAAACAAACAAACCTTTTCTGAAATGTGTGTTGCTGTGCCTGGGTTGACAACACAAAAGCAGTGATGTTGCGTGCTTAATCTGCCCTGCAAAGTTTCAACATCCTGAATTGGATTTTTGATTTATTCATGAAGGATGATTTACACATCTGTTGCACCCTCGTGCATCTGTTGCTTTGGCACTTGTGGTGGGCTTCACCATCTTTAAAGGAATAATCCCTCTCTTGTTAATGGAGCAGCTCTAAGTGCTCTTGTGGGCTCTGCAGGCTTTAATTCTTTGCTGTATGAAAAGGTGCTGTTAAATCAGGGAAATATTGGCTGAATTGTCTTGAAGCATTCACACTCGTGAATTTAGTGTTAACACATAACACTGTTTACGATATGACCAAAGGGTGTGTGAAGAATTGTAGCTTTATAGATTTAGAAGACAAGCTCTGACAGTGTAACGGGTTTAAGGATGGGAGAGATAAAACATCAACATTTTTCTGTGTACAATTTGTAAAATAACATTTTTATTTTTGTCTGGAAAACTGAAATTAAGAACACCAATGCAGAATATCAGGACATTTGATTTCATGCCAATAACGTGATCTGTTGTATTTTAGATATCTGTTACTGCATTCTTTGATCATTTGCTAATCCAGCAAATTTTTTATTTCTTCTTCAAACTAATTAGTTTTTTGTACGTCCATGAACTCTAGTTTTGTCAGCAGGTGCACAAGAAAGAGGAAATATCATTTGTGGTTGCTTTTTCAAGGATGGGTCCCTGTTCACAGTGTGCATGTCACACCAATCCTGACCAAATCCACTGTCAACTCACATCATTCTCAGTGGAGGAATTGAACGTACATCACAGTGCCACTGGCATCCACCACTGAGCTGTGGGGACATTAAATGCCACTGCATGTTATTCGTCCATTGATGTAAATGATTTCTGCCACATGGAAGCTAAACAAGCTGCTTCCCATAATGTTGGAGGGTGTGTAGGTTGGGGGTGGGGGGGTTATATGAAATGTCGTTATTTTTCTTTCCTATAATTCATAGATACCACAGAGCGTACTAAGTGGTTATAGCACTCAAGGTTAAACAAACAGATATATAAAAGGTGCAAGTTACGACATTGGGAGCATTTCTATTTCTTCGGCTTTCTCAACATGGCGGAGGCCATGCTGGCGGCCCACAGCTAACGGTGCTAACAGCGCTACCTGTGCAAATAATAGCGAAAGTGCCTGCAGAGCCAACAGCGTACCTGAAGGGGGAAGCAGAAGGGTGGGTGCTACGCTGTGGGTCAGGACGGCGTTATCAGCAGAAACCGCTGTAGGAGCACAGAGCAGAGGAGCTAAAAAATCACAACTAGAATTTCCCCACCCAGATGGTACCGGTACATTGAATTTTGGGTCAGAGCCCATGGACTATCAAGTAAAAGATCTAAATACGTTTTCCATAAATGACCATCACTCACCTCTAATGTCATCTTTTGAATTTCTTCGCTGTAAATCTTTTTAATCTAAAAACGTCTCTGTCCTGCTGTTATTACAGACATGTCTAACCAAAATGCCTCAACTCATTCAGGGACTAGCTTTGACGTTTAACCCACGATGGGCTCTGCTTATGGGAAATTATGTTTGTTAAAGGCAAATGCATAAATAATAAATAAGATAGAGACCATTTTGCAAAGGGATCACACCAGCTGTGATGTCAAATCGGGCTTGGGGCGTAAAGGGGGAGGGCCAATGGACCCTTACCCTCTCCAGGCGTCCTAGCTCAAATCACACCTACCTTCTTTTTGATTTTAACTACACCTGAAAAGTCTTGCGACTGCATCTTGCGCTGTCGCATTGACAAGATTTGTCCACAGACAGAGAAACAGAAAAAATATTAACACCTGGCAGAAACCGCCTCTTTGGTAGGATGGTGCTGTGATGACACACACACAGACTCACAAAGTGAAAACAATACCACACATTGTCGCGGCTGGAAACAAAATGATTACACAATACAAATGAAAAGTACTTTTAGAGGTCAATGGAAACATGTTTTAACCTAAGCAAAACATTTGTTCCGGTGCTTTATCTACTTCATAAATGTACAGAGATGAGAGGAAAAAGGAGTGAGACTGGAGGGAAGTACGTAAAGCTTTCAAGATTCAGTGTTAACTTAGCATATGCTTGTTTGTGAAATACAAAATTAGTAACACGATGGGTCCTCCCAAATGTTTAATATTAAAGTGGAGCAGACGACTTAACAGTTTATAGCCACGCAAAAAGTAAGGAGATTTCAAAATTCAATCAATAAACTGTCAATGAACCATTGTTGCCCCCGAGTATACAGTATGTGCATTTAAACATTTTTTGTATTTCAGCTTATAAGGAATATTTGAAAATATAAAAATGTATTTCATCAATTTTCCACATTTCCTCCTCTGTGCTAGCACATAAGAGCCCATTAGGTTTGCGATCATGCAGCTGTTTGAATATATCTGCAACTATCCTGCTCACAGCAGCAGAGTCATTTTACTAAAGTAAATTTTCCCTTCCGACCTCCCCGCTGTTGGCTGAGTATCCCCGCACCAGTTTCAAATCGATTATGATAAAATAAGAATGACTAATTAGGAAGCCTGGGACTCCCTTGTCCTGGTGCGGCTGGGAGAAAATAAGCCATTGTCTTTATTGACCAATTTGTTGAAAATTGAGTTGGCTGATTGTTTTTCAATCAAGGCCAAGCAGAACCCGCCTGCTGTGCGTGTGAAAGGAAACACAAGACTTTTTCAGGGAGATAAATAGGAGCTCGGATCAGCGTCTCACAGTCTTCTGAGAGAACCGTTCCCACTGATCAGCCGCCTGCCTAAGATATTGATGTTTACTCCCGAGTGCTGATACAAGTAACACAACATATCCCTTAAGCCTGTGTAGCTCCTGGATTGCTGGATGCACTTTTAACCCACCTTCCACCCCCTCCGCCAAACAAACACAACACTCACCCTCATTACAAATTACTCTTTCATTATCAGCTGCAGCTTCAGGTGTGTGGGCTTTGAATTGATGAGGCATATTTTTTAGATCACGTTGTTTCACGCACGCCCATCTCATCTTGAGGTTTATTAAACAAGACCCGGGCTGGCAGAGGACATTAGCATCAGCAGATCATTCATTTAGTTCCCACTGGTATCCACTCGCTCTATGCCCATGGTATTTGCAGGGACGGATGCTGCATTGCAGGTTGAATCCAAAACAGAAAAACAAGAACATCAAAATAACTGCACTGTGGAGATTAGAACCCCATTCTAACCAATGTGCCTTTCAATAATTAATACCTACCGTCTCCTGTCTGTATTTTATTGATACGCCCATTTCACTGTAGACCACAAAAGAACAGTGGAGACACTGTTCCTGTTGTGGAAGATAACGCTCAGAAAAATGTCTGTCAGACCAAATGCCAAGCCTCAAAAGGCTTGTGTTATTATTACTGTAATCATGACAATAATGAAACACATTTTGATATTTTTGCATCTTATGGCATTCACTTAAGCAAGGTGGGCAGGGAAATAGAGCCAATATGTAGACTCAGGAGGGTTTATGTATTTATCCAGCCTTTATACTTTCTTTGCACCTTAACACAAGTGTGAGTGTATAAAATGATCTCATGTGAGAGCACAGGGGGTTCAAATCAAGCGGATATGTTAGAGTAGGGTCATTGAGCCGGTTCAGTAGGAGGATAATGACCAGTAAAGTGGGACACATTTTTCATTAAAGTTAATGCGCTAAAGACAAAAGTCAAACAGTGGTTGGAATACCAATCGGCTCTTCTGTAAGTAGTCTGTGAACAGCATGATACACAGGAACCCCTTCATCTCTCTTTCTCTGAGGGCTTCTCTGGTGTTTCCTCCCCCTACAGTTACATTTTGAAGCTCAACAGCAAATGGCATGTCCCTGAAGGTGCTAATTTCAAGTGATGAAATCGGCTCCCCAGTTGAACAGCCGTGGAACTATCGTGAATGTGAATCCATCTCCATGAATAAATAATAAAAATCCTTTGTCCTCAAGACCTTATTAATAGTGCAGACAATGCCACGCTGTGTTGTAGCTTTATGTCAGTGTTTCACAGGACAGTGTTCTCTCTGCATGGCTTTCTCCAACAGAATGCATCAGTGTCATTAATGACAAAAGTATTAGGAGGATGAGTAATGTAGAAAACTGCTTCGTGTTATCCAGGCCAGTGCACTGGGCAAGGCCTCTGCTGAGCTATTGAGCAGTAACATTGCTTTATTGATTAAAGAGTCAAGCCCCAAGCGAGCAGAACGGTGAGAGCCTAAAAGGGCGGCGAGAGATGCAACAGAGCATGAGAATGTTTTTTTTACCTGGAGCAGAACATTATGCTACAGTTTGGCACTGAAACACAGCAATTAGCATCTACCCGCCATCCCCCTCTATTTGCAGTTGACGATAAAAACAAGGCCAGATGTAAAACTCAGAAATGATGGTAACTTTTTTTTAACAAGTGGACCTTGATTGCAGACAGAGTTTGATAAGAGCAGGCTTCTCATTTCTTTAGAGTAAATGACAGTATAATGTGTGCGATAGTCTGCAAATAGTCAACAGGGGCGCAAGAAGCGTGTAGAAAAAAGAAGATGCAAAATAACTGCCCATGAATTGAGAAGGATCAAGCGTGAAGTTGCCAGGAAGCCATTGGCCACCAGTTGTGCCATATTTCAGAGCTGCAACGTGTCTGGAGTGGCAAGAAGCACAAGGTGCTCAATACTTAGGGACCTGGCCAAGGTAAGGAAAGCCAAAAAGAGGCCACCTTTGAACAAGACGCACAAGATAAAACGTCAAGATTGGGCCAAGAAATATATGAAGACTGATTTCTCCAAGGTGTTTTGGTCTGATGAAATGAGAGTGAGTCTTGATGGGCCAGATGGATGGGCACGAGGCTGGATCAGTAAAGGGCAGGAAGTTCCTCACCGACTCAGACGCCAGCAAGGTGGAGGTGGGGTACTGGTATGGGCTGGTATAATCAAAGATGAGCTCGTGGGACCTTTTCGGGTTGATGATGGAGTGAAGATCAACTCCCAGACCTACTGCCAGTTTCTGGAAGACACCTTCTTCAAGCAACTTGCCTAATAATTCTGCACACAAAATACTCATTTGCCTAATAATTCTGCACACAGTGTAGTTAGCCGGACATGCTAACGTTTGCAGCTTAGGCTAAAGCACGTAAACACAAGGTATATAAAGAGTTTTCTCTTGAGCAAACGTGTAAGAATGGATTAAACAAAGTACGACTCTTACTACAGCCCCTGTACACACCACAGACTATAGCCCTACTGTATTTTAGGATGGTTACATTTTTGGGTTAAAGCTGAGAGGAGAAAAGAAAGTGGTTCTTAGTCTTTTGTTTTGCCTCATTTGGCTTCTTCACGTCACTGATGTCAAGCTCTTCTCATTTCCCTCTGTTCTAACGAAGCCTCTTGTACCATCTCCTGTCTCAGAGTTTCACTGGTTGGTTTCGGTTCACGTTGCCGTTTTGTCATACTGGCTGTTGAGCTGTCTGTCACGGTGAAAGGTTGAGAGCCTCCGGGGGCCGGCGCTCCTATCTCGCTCACAGGGTTGATGGCATAGAATCACACTTCATCACACACATTAATGTGCAGTCTTAGAGGGTGATATCACTAAATGGCTGAACACTAAACACTGAGATCTATAAAGACATAACTAACACTGGCTGGCGTGGAACTGCAAATTGGACTGACACTGTTGTGAAACATTGTTTTTGTGCACCTTAAGGCCCTTTACACACCGGGCCGTGACAAATAAACTACACGAAAATGCAAAACTCACACCTGCACCACAACAGCTTTACACAGTGATGATACATCAATGTTGTTACACTACCCCCAACTGGCCAAAAAAAATTGATTAACACTGCTCTAAATCTGAGTTTGAATTAGTCGGATTAATGAGATTTGTAATAATAGATGGGAATGGGGAGGAAGTTTCTATGTAATTACCCGTTTAAAGTTAAATTTGACCTAATTACTTTTTTCCAAGAAGCTCTATAGTGTATTTTTACTTCCAGAAGACATAATGCAGCATCAAAAGAGTGGCTCCGTATCCAATACTGTGCCAATGTTGTATTCACAGCCTGTTGTGCTGCCAAGTGGCAAGAAATCAATTAATGCAGCTGTGAATAACAAAGAAGCTGAATCTGTTTTCCCAACCTTATCTGTTACATAATTTTACTAAGATCTTTTTTACACTAAAATGTACACAGGAATCTTTCTCCTGTACAATCTAATACAATCCGACATAAGAGCCCTACAATAAATAAAGGGTCCTGTGTCAGAGGTGTTTATTGAACTTTATGAAAAACATAAACATTTTTTGAGAGCTGTAGTTTGTGGTGTGTGAAAGGTGTTTATAGTGTTTTAATCCACTGTGGGCTTTTCCCAACTGTACAAAGATATAAAAGAAATCACTCTAAAAAGTAAATGTTTGTCAAAATAGTTGAAACTGTAAAGTATATGAATGAATGAACTCTTTATTTCTTATAATACAACTGAAATAGTCCATGATTGGCTCACCAGCTCGATGTGCAGTATTATTTGCATTTTTTGGTGTGTAAATTATTTAATTTATTTATTTCAATCATTAATTTAGCTTTATTGATATGCTAATATTAGGTATATTATTGCTTTTTAAATGACAAAGATGACCATTTAAAAACAAATCAAATACTTTGTTATTGTTGCCAAACAGAAGGGCAATGATACGCAGCGTTTTTTCTTCAGCTTAGACGCTTTGGTTGCAGTGATTTGGAATATCTGCAGAAGAAAAAATGTCGGCACAAGGCAGTACTTGCTCTGGATGAAGAGACGGTTGAAGCACGTAAGACGAGAGGATGGACCCGCAGGTCTATGTGGGTTAATTTCTCCTCCATTGTTCAACACTCCTAGCCTGCATGTAGGATGGGACGGGTGGTATTTGTCCCGGTTAAACGGTGACAATGACAATCGCAGCGTTTTACCAACAGTTTTGACATTTTTCAACTCTTGGCAACCAGAAAGAAAACACCAAACGTGCAGTGCTCAGCGGAGGATAGACGCTCAGCGCCACTCTTTACACTGCTGGCGTTAGAGGTATAGTGTATATGTGCTGGGTTCCCATTGCAAAGAATTCAAAAAATAAAAAAACATGATCACAGTGGTTGTGGCGGTTGCTTGCCATCCACTGCGGTTTGCTTGTCAAAAGCAGTATTGCGACAGCCATACATAATAGGCTAATGCCACATAATGCTGCAAACCACATATTGAACGACAGAAAAGAAAGTATTACAGGTAATTACATACAGGGGCACAAAAACAGAAGTTTGGGGGCAAAACCTAGAAGTTATTGTAGTATGTTGTATTTACAATAACTGTATGCCATCAAAACTGCCGCAATACAGTGATGTAACGTAAGGAGCTTTTGTAAAGTCTCTGAAGAAGTATATGCTACTGAAAACCATTTAACAAATTGTTCATATATGTTCAAGGGCACTCACCAATGCTGGAAGCTCAGCTCTTAAGAATAGTAGGGAACTTGTCATTTATGGAGTACGACAATGTACATATAGGGGTCTTAGGAAAAGAACTAGCCTACTGCTTAGGCAATTTAGCCAACTGTAATGCTCTTTGGATTGTCTGCAGCACAATAACAAAGAAATACTTTCGCTAAAAGCAGTTATTCCCCCCATAGATACACAGTATTTACAAAAAATATTCTAGTTCCCATTTCCTCTAAAATGGTTCCCTACTTGTTCCCCATAGTTTCCTTTTGCTGTAGCAGGAAGTATCTTATTGGTATCTTATTCAGACAATGTATTACACTGTAAGTCGTGGGCTGTGTTATCAAGTGTTAGCAGATATTTTTGTCCGGGGCCGATTACATTCCTTCAGGGAAGATTACATAATTCACATTATATAAATCTCATTTACATAATTTCATGATTAAACCATATATACGCACATGCATCTCCTTTAAGTGGAGTGACATAGTGAACAAGTGTTGATATCTCTCACGTTGACGTGTGTCAGAATAACACACATGAGGTCCAGTCAACAGAAGGGTGTGAGGCGTTTCATCTGCTGCCTCTGGCTGAAGGATGCAAGATATTTTCTTACCACTATAACTGTAACCACCCACAGGCTTTGACAAGATAATGAGAAGGAGTTCTACTTAAAATGGTATCCACTAATTAGATAGAGACGTTGTTGCACGCTTGAAAGGCTAAATTAAATACAAATACCAATGCTTAAGGGGCAAACCAAGGGTGTAATATGTACGCAGCGCCGCATAGTTTTGTACTATGATGCCAAGATGGTACTGAATGCTGCCGCCATCTGTTATGACAATGATTGAAGACGTTTTTCTTTTCTTTTCTTTTTTTTTAAAGTTCAGCCAAAGGGGACGAGCACCACTTTATACATAAAAAAGTCCATTATAGAATGTGTAGAATATCTTTTTGGGGTTTGTCTGCATGTAAATCCTGTGTTCGTGAGCAGCCAGAAAATGTGTCACAGTGCACCTAGAACATACGGTGCCTTAGGCCCTCCATCGGTCCGGAGTATATCGCTCCCATTTCCTGGAATCTCTTGCTGCTTCCTATATTTTGTGTTTTCACTTATACTGCCATTAACAAACCCCCGAGGAAACATGAAGTACAATCAGAGGAGATGGGAGATGGGGGAAGGACAAACTGAATAACAGCCTCATGACAAAAGACTAGGAGGCAAAGAAAAGTGTGACCTGCATGTCAATGTGTGTGTGTGTGTGTGTGTGTTTTGTATGCAGTTGGCCGATCAAGAGGCTTTTGAACAACGTGGTGATCACGTTTCATTAAAACTAAAGGGAGAATTCGATTTTTTTTTGTTCTCCTTCTTTGAACCCAACTGGAAAAAAAGAGTTTGCAATTTGAGGTTTGTTGTGACATTTTATCCTCTGATTATATTAGCGCCCTCTGCAAAGCAGCAGCTGTCTGGTCTGAAATGATGTTACCTAAGCTGACAAGAATTGATGCAATGACCTTACAGATTGTCACCAGCGGAAAATTGCTCCACGGTTTCACCGTGAAACATTGGAGATGTGAAAACAGTAAAGTGTCCCTGTTGCCACTGTTGTTATCACTAATAACAATCAGTGGAACCAGACTGTGGCACAGGAGATAAGAAGAGTTCTTGGAAGAAAACGCCCAGAAAAAAGCTTCCTATTTGCAATTTACAGTTAAGCATACAGTAGATTGAATTTTGGGATAACAGCCAGACAACAGGTAGTTATAATCACCTCATACACACCCTGGGGGCCATGTTCCATTATTCATCAATAGATGCGTCCTTTAAATTTGCATATTTCATTCATCTGTTAGATGCAGTAATAAATATCCAGATATATGTTCCGTTCTGAGACTAAATTACTTGAAATGCATTAATTCAGAGGCAAAGGTGCAAGTTTTACCCAGAAGAAAATAATATGACAAGAAGTGTTTGGAAAGCAAATAAAAGTGGAACTTTTTCTGAAACACATGAATAATTCTATCAGATTAGAAAACAGGTGAGTTCCAGCTTGTGGGTTACATTTTTACCAGTATGTCTGTGGACCATGAAATGATTTCACAAAAATAACTTGACAGGTGTGTAGTTGAGATCAAAACGAAGGCCAAACTAGGATATATGTTGGCCCCCTCTGATACTGAAGTCCCATTCTCTTTTCCTGCAGACAATGTTACGTGACTCACATTTCTATGGCTCGGATCAGCATGAAACTCTCTCCTCATACAAAAGATGAACCAAAATATCTAGTTCTTTGATAAAAAGCTAAAGGTGCAAACACACACACACAAACGAGGTGCATTTCTGCAGAGAAACAAAGAATTGGTGAGCTTGGCCTTCCCGTGAGCACCACTAACAGGAGCTTATAGTAGCTAATTCAGGTCGACATTGCAGTGTAACTGAAATTACTGAATGTGTTCACTGATTTGATGACTCATCCATTCCAGCATATATTTTAGCATTCACTTTTTTTTTTACAGGTCCATAAATGTATTATAATTTGCTAGGATATTTCCTGAAAAGCATGTCATATTAAACATTAAGAAATGGAGACTTGTTCAATTAGTTTCAGCCAAATATAAAAAAGAAACACAAACAGTCTACAGGCAAACATGCAATTCAACACACATGAAGAAGAAAGTTTCCAATAATAATACAATTTATATATATATATACACACCAAATACCAACTGCTTCAAAACTCAACATAATAACTTGAAACTACCTACTCTAACGTTTTAATTGTTTCCATGTCTAGAAAATAGCTGATCTGCATATGTATCAGCAGGTAGATCAACATTTTAATACTAATCATTTTCCCTTATGACAAGTAGTCGTATCTGTTGGTTTATCAGTGTTGTAAATGTATGTGGTGAATTTTTCCCTGTGTAGCATTAATATTATAACAGGTGAAACGTGTTGGGAGAGTGACAGGAACAAGTCACCTCAATTTACAAGCCATCAGTAGCGACCTCGGGGTCAGTTATGGAAATCCCTCTATGTAAATAAGTTTTACAAATGGTAATTCATACCCTGGTAGATCATAGCCCCCCACTTTGACAAGATAATCCCCAGCCAAGCGTGTAATTAAGAACAGAGCCTGGTATGCTGGGAATACAATGGATGCCTATGACAGTCTGTGCCAACAGTGTGCAAACTAATCACCTGTCACTGGCTGTTACTGACCAAACAGTCGCTAATGCATCCCCTGAGCCAGGTATGGATGAATGTAGAGAAGAGGACCAAAGAGAGGCAAAGGCCCGCCCCTTCTGGTGGACCACTATGGGACCTTATTTTGGTATAAATAAATAGTAAGACAATGGCGAGGGACAAATAATATTTTGATCATGTTTGTCAATTTAAAAGATAATTTTGCACGTCAAGAAGGTCTCGTCCTTGTTGTTTTCAACGGTCACCATAATGATCACGATTGATGATGATAATGACAAACGTTATACGTGTTATTCATGGCACAATTCAAATGGTATTAAAAAAATATTTGTCCCTCGCCATTGACTACTTTACATATTTTTTCCGAAATAAAGTGGGGGACACCAGAAGCGGAGAAAGTTATGACCGGAGCATCATCATTAAATGACTTCAAACGTTCTGTTCCATGCGCAGGAGGTTCGATCAGCAGGAGACTGCAACAAACCGTGGATATGCATTTCAAAATGTTTCACTAAAGCCTGGGGGAGTAGTGGAGGTATGTAGCCTCAGGCATAAACCACCATTTACAGCGGTGGATACATATCATATCACTGCATTATCATAACATTATCGTCACAACATTGCAGCAGATTTAGCACACGAACCAAAAGGGTTTGCTCCTGAGAATCTGCTTTAGACAGCAGTCTGTGCTACATTATCAGCTTCTCCTCTACCTTTCTCTGGTCGTTCGTAGATGCAACCACATTGATATTGTGATATTGATGATTCGGTGTTTAATAAGGAAAATACAAGTACACTACCTTTAAAGTGGCTTTAATATATATTGTTATAACAAAGTGAAAACAACACATTCGGAATATCATTTTAAAAAGTGATGCTATGTCAATGTGGTGTTAATAAAACGTTATTGCCGACTTAAGAATAACTTTGCATTTTAGCGTCTAGCCATGACAGTGCAATCCAATATATCTACTATTTGGCACAAGACCTACACACTATGCTATCCAAAGTGACTTCTTGATATCCTGTCCTTAATGGTAGAAATAACTGTACTGTGAGACGTTTACTAACATACCTTTAATGGAGTTTAAGCTCTGTTTTTAAAGCAGTGTTTAAAAACACGGTAATATAATATGTCAATATTTTGTTTTCAAAGTTGATATGACAAGCAGTTGCATATCTATACATCCAGCTTACAAAGAAAAATATGAGCTTTTATTTGGAGTCGTCTTTCTGGCCTCCTGACAATGTAAGTCCAATATTCACTCTTCTTTTACTTCTTCTTTTACTGTATGGCTCTCCACTAATTCCTGAGAGAAATTTCTGTCTGAGCTGCTAAATACTCCACTATGTTCACCAGCTAGCCGCTAATTGTGTCTTTTTCAGTGACAACAGCTGCTTTCTAGAAAGGGCTCTGAAGGGAGTGGAGAGTGAACCAAAACAGTAATATAATGGGCTTTGAAACCAAAACAATTATCTGAAATATGCTAAATTGCTTCACAGAGCTTCTTTAATAATACATAAAAAAAATGTAACCATTGTTATATTATATTAGATGTGTTAGTGCAGCTTTAAATTATTTACTTTCAGTGCTTTGCAGCTATCAATATGTGCCACAAGAACTATCTTCAGTGTAGATAAAAGCATACGTATACGAGTGCGTTTTCCCATTATTATACAGCTGACCATAATTGAATCCCCTTTCACGGATACACTTCATGTAAATTTACTGTGGACCCACTCCCATTATGGTGAGAGGCCTCTGAATAGCCACCTTCCTCACGGTAACGACACTTCAACACCCTATAGAATGCAAAGATAAGGCATTTGACAGGAAGGCGTTCTTAAAGCCGCAGCACCGGTGGCATTTGGCTGCAACTGAAGTGAAAATATGTCAGTACTGGAGAGCTGCCCTGCATTCAGAGTGGAGCAGGTCAGTCAGGAGAGGAAATGGAAACACTCTCCCAGGACTGTTCAAACATACAAACACTGTTCATATCCGGGCTCTGTCTGACTTGATCAATCACTGATACGTACTGTATATCTCTCTGTGGCTTAGCAAAGCGTTTCTGTCCTTTATATAGGATCAGTACTGAAAAAATAGCACTATCACTAGCCAGGTATCCTTCTGAATCTGCAAAAGAAAGCAGGCCAGTATAGTAGCTGAGCCATCACACCCGATCCACTGCCTCTTTAGAAAGTTTCTTCCCTAAAGCCATCACACTCCTCAACAACCCATCCTAGTTCCCTTCTTCACCCCGACTGTCCACCACGGATCATTGCCTAACGCCCCGCCTACCCTCATCTCCATGCACACATGCACATCCCCTACACCCCCTATGGACTGTGCAACATGAGCAAAGTAGCTCTATTCAGCATGCTTATAAATCTTTAACAGTATATGTGGCATAGCGTAACATTTTTGTATTCTTTAACTTTTTAACTTAACCTTTTTAACTTTTGCCTTTTTTAGTTTTACTGCGCTGTATCTCAGTCAAATTCCTGTGTCTAAATTGTATATTTTGGCAAATAAAGCGGTTCTGATTCTGATTCTCCGTTCCGATGCCATTATATCACTGCAGAGGAAGCGAGCGCAACGAGGTGATGTTCTGAAAAAGGCACCAGTCAAACCCCAAATGTTGGAAAAATTGAAGAATTTACATTTTCTGCTGCTTTCTACTTCTACATTATTGCATTTCTGAGCCAAATACTGTATTGTACTTTCTACTCCATTCATATGAACTTAACTTTAGTTACTTTCCATATTCAGAATATAATCATTCAAATTACAATGTATCATTAAAAGGTTTAGATAGAAATATATTGATCCCGGGGAAATTCATAAGCCAGCAAAGTAATTCAAATGAGTTCCATCTTTACCAACTGCAACATTAAAACATACCTTAAGTAATGTACACATCAATCTATGAATAATTATACTCCAGATATTTAATATACATTATTCTCGAATGGGCCATTCTGAAAAATGAGTACTTGTACTTTTAGCACTTTTAAGTATACTTTGATACTTTTGTACATTTTCTTAAATAACATTTTGAATGCAGAACTTTATTTACACTGTAGTACTGCTACTTTTACCGAAAGAAACAGGGTATAGCATTATGGGGATATTTTAGCAGAAATGCAATATAAATATCTTTATTGTATAATCAGCTGAAAATAAGAATTGATGCGTTTTTGTTACCTTAGAATGAGCCGCTTATATCTACTTACGGAGTGGGTCGTCTTCACGGAGCTGACTGGTACGTTTTTAAAGTAGCCCAGAACGGACAAACCAAGCACTGGCTCTGGATAGGACTACGCCGGACACTGGAGAAGTTTCAGTTGGTTACAATCTGCAACCTCAATGCTTCTTATTCCATTCTTCATCTGTCTCTTAAAATGTCTTTGTTTACAACTTCTCTATAATCACAGGAAACCAGCGTGAGAAGACCAATGTATGCTGGGCTACGCATATGAAACCAGAATATCTCAAAAAGTAATAAATAAAATGGTGTGGTACCAGAGGGAAAAAGAATTGAGCCTATGGCAATTTCTGTTCCTTCATTAAAGCAGCAGAAGACACCCTCCATTTCCTGATGCTCTCATGCCTGCACCTCTTGAGTCTTTCCTTTAACCTCCTTCCAATCCTTTCCAACTTACTGCACAGTTCCAGGTCTGCCTTGCTGATGCATGGGAGGATTTCAGGGGGCTGTAATAAATCTCCTCTGGTGAATACCTGAGTGAATTTTGATTTGATTTTGATTCTTGAAGCATTAGTCCCGAGGGAACACAGTCCTCCAGCTTGAGCTCAGTCCTCTTTGAACTCTACTTAGATTTTCTCGCTGGGCCACCAGCCATAAGCAGATCCAATGTGTTGTTGAGGCCTAAGACGACAGGAGGGTCCTGTTGCATGGTTCTTTAGAAAGATGAATAGTACATAGATAACACACCTTGAACATGAAACAAAATTGACCCCGGCAGATCCCCTCTACGTACTAAGTATTGTACATAGTTCTGGTCATGTATAGCAAAGGAGTTAAGTATAATTCTGAAAATTTTTTTTATTGGGACTGCCCAAAGATCTGAGTTGCTAAATGAACTCTTTTTCCTAGCAAGAAATTGTATACAAATCCCATAGGTAATGCATGACGAAATCTTCAGAGTACTTACTATGGAAAGACATGAGGAAATGAGAGCTGCTTCATATGGCAGCCACTGATAAATCACTTACACAATGACCTAAGTCAGTATTTCCCAAACGTTGATCTAATTCACAACAGTCCTCATCTATAAATGGTTAGAAGAGCCAATTCGAGCGTTTGAATGTTCCTGACCATTTTTACTGCCATGTCCGCATCACCTCATTTTATCTTGAATAGGTAAAACCACCCGAATACATAGTGATATCCGTATTTACATTATTTAAAACATATACACTTTTTAAATAGTTAATGAATGAGACCAAATGAACACATTTAGATAGAGTTAACAGGCTCCTGTTTTTTTACTCTCCTCAGTAGAACAAACAGAATGTACGCTAGCTTTTCATAATAGATTCAGTGTTATAAGTAGACTACAATTATCAGAACGATACGAACATTCAGCCTTCCTCATGTGGCTCAAAGGTGTACAGCAGATATAAATGTTAAATAAAAGACTGGGGAAGAAATTCTGTAAATGTATTTGGCGACCCTAATAAAATCTCCCTTGACTGACCTGTGGGTCCCGAGCCATTCTTTGGGGGTCACTGATCATAGTGACTCAGTTTAAAGAGGAAGCGGCAAAAGAGGCCTTTTTAAAATGTACTTCTTGAATGGTTTGCATATAAAGAATAGTGTGTTCAGAACAGTGCAAACATGTTATATGTATATGCATATGATTAATGTGTGTGTTAATGACTCCAAAGGCATCATTGTAACTCCCACCCCTCTTATTCCATTCATTTATTCATTTTCCATTATTTCCCTTCCCTAATTTTATTTTATTTCTTTTTTATTTACTTAGTTATGTAAATCTGATAACCAGCAAGCCCCGGCCTGTAACGAAAATAATGATGTTATTATTAATGTGAAAAACAACAAAACTTTACATTATCAAAAAAGAAAGATGAAGTGTGTTGAGTGCAACCCCGCTGAGGATTCACCCTGTTGAAGTTATGTATGTATTCAGGTCATTGCTTTCTCCACACTCACTGGCAGCAAGAGACCATGTCAATGTCTGTGAGCAAGCCTCCTCAAAGAAGGCTTTGTTTACCCAGATAAGAATACTTTTGAGATTCAAAGTCAGCCCTTCAATACAAAGTACAGAACCATCAAGTTTTGTTAAAATCTGACAAGCAGAGTTGTATTAATGCCCAAATCATGCAAATCTAGTTTTATTTGTACTGCACTTAATAGTACTGAAAGAGGGATCGATGTAACAGGAGTGTCTGTTTGTGAATAAGGATTAAGGGCTCTAGTTTCAATTCCACATGGCGCAAAACACAGACGAGGCTGTACAAGCACACATGAAGTTCTGGTAAAAAGCTTCAACTAAGTTTGATTAGGGATATATGCTTAAAGTAGATGAGGTAGGACCAATCAGATATCTTCTTTCTCCTGCCCTTTAAAAGCATCCTGCGACATGGCACTCTGACATTGTCATGATGAAGACAGTGATAAGGACTGAATGAGCCACAAAAGCTTCCCCCAAGAGTATATTTAGGCTACTGTGTGTCATTGTGCAAGAGGTAAGGACTTGAAGGGAGTGAAAATCTAAAATCAAACCAGCATGAGAGCAGAAATGGTGCTTCTGTTCCTTGGAAAACCATTGTCTATGTTTTGCCTGCACAAGAAATGTAAAATGACTTGAAGGCCAACAACAAAAATAAGAAATAAAACAAAAGCCCCCGTGCGGGAAGTAACACAAAATGTGTTCTTTGTCATTAAATCAAAGCTCAACAGGAGATCACCGACCATTTTGTAATAATGGATTCAGTAGAATGACAAATTAAAAATAAAACCAGATTTAAATTGTTCTAAAAAGCTGTTAGATGATTAGTGGCTACAACTGTTTTATAATGTTTGAATAAAAATGGGGAGTTTAAATGGATGGATTTGTAAATTTGACACAATTAAATTAAAACAATAAAACAAAGTGAACAAAATGTGCTTTGTGGGGAGACGTCAGATCATGGAGGTTTGGAGTTGAGTACTGACCTAGAAAGCGTGTCAAGGAAAACATCCTAAGAAACATCACGGGAGTAGCGATCAAAGATGGGTGAACTCAGTGTTCGAATACGAGAGAGCCATCGGGGGTTCAGCATCCCAAAGAGAGACCTGAGCTCCCCCAGACGCAAGGAAAACTAGAGCTGGGGTGAGTCTGAGATTAGCATTTATAATGCTAAAATCAATTACATGTATGAGAAATATGTTGAATGAGTGAAAACCTTACTTTACTTCCCCATCACGCACCTTTGTGCTGCAGGTTTGTCCTTCATGTCAGCAACAAAAACAAGATTTCAGAACGGATTAGATGTAGGAAACCCTGCTGTAGCGATTTTTTTACGCAATTACAAATAAGTTATAAAACAAATTAATCCTGAAACCAGAAACCGGCCTAAAGTTCTGACCAAGTGGTGAAAATGGTGAAATAAACCATTGGTAGTGGAACACTGCCCTGCATTATTTCTTCCTGATGGCTTGAGGGAGTTTAATACTGGATGAGATGGAATCACACATGCTCAGGTCAAGACATTTACAGTCTCAGACATAATGCCCCCACATTTCCCCTCATCGTAAGGGTTTCTCTTTATCTTTCAATCTGTTATGTTCTCTAATTTCAATCAGAACTGGTACAAAATGGGGCAATGCGCACTGTGCCCCATTGTAAATACAGAATGAATGTTCTTGAAACTGTCTAGCTTGGTTGTGGGTTAGAAAACAGATTACTCTATTCATTATGTGTACTTATATGAAATATCTCTCTTACAGAGACTGAGAGGCATTATGTATCTTCATGCTATGGCATTACCAAAAGAAATGACAAACGTAATCAAACAAACGGTCATTTACCAAGTATGAATGGAATTTACTTCCTAGACATATCACACAAGAAAACACTCGATTCAAAATCTTAAAACAGCATGTTTTAACTAGAGACGTTGAAAAATTGTAAGATCTAGTTTGGAACAAAATACAAATATAAGATGGATCATGTTGATGGTTCTTGTGGCTATCGAGGGTTCCATTTCTGCCTATAGATCCCCTAAATCTTACACACTGGACCTTTTAAGTAAGTAAATACTCTATCAAAATATAAAACAACAAGTTGAACACAGATGCATCAGTGTGTAAGTAGCATTTAACTGATTGAACTGCTTTATATACACTGTTAAATAGTCTAGCCCAGTGGTTCACAAAGGGTCACAAGCTAAATTTGAAAGGTTGTGATGTGATTAAAGGAACAGTGTGTAATATTTAGGAGGATGAATTGGCAGAAATGGAAGATAAAATGCAAAACTATGTTTTCATTAGTGTATAAAGAGCTGAAACTAAGAATAGTTACGTGTTATTTAGCTTACAAAAAGCTAAATTGGATAATTGTATCTACTTTTGACTGGAGCAGTTTCTTAAATGAGACCAAACTGAGAAACAACCGCTGGTTTAATAACTAAAAATGTATTGTATTGTATATCAAATATTTCAAACCATATTGTGTTTTCTATGAGGATTCTTAGTCGTTAATGCAGCTATCCTGTGGTAAAGTTTGTCTCTTGGTTCCGTCATGTTTCAAAGCGAACCTTACTTTCCTCTTTGCCCCTCAGTGGTGACTGTGCTCTCCCACATGTAAGCTTACGTCGCATATCTGAGTGTTTTGCTTGGTTGCCCAGTTTCCTCTGGCTTGCAAACCATCAGAGTGGCATGGCTTAGTTTCAATTTCAGTTTGAGGTTGCAGATTTTCATCTAGTTTAGCTTTCTTTTCGTTATTTAACACATCATGCTCTCTTCTGTGGCAACACGCATGTAAAACGAAGGCAGGATCCTGCCTATAAATGTTTCATACAGTGTTCAAACCAAAATAGCGACAGTCAAAATGCCAAACTCGAGGCTTCAAAACCGCCACGGTAACTAAGTCCACTTCTTGTTTACAGTCCATGGTAAAATAGCACCATGGTGACCTTTTTGTTTGCATGACAAGCCTAGAAAAATAACACATTTTTCATGCTCACTATGGTGATGCTTCAGCTGCTCCTGAGTCAGCCCTCGATGCCATCTTCAACATCATCGTCATCCTCAGTTAAGATGGCTAACTGCTATTCACACTGAAATGGAATAGACGCCTACAACACAGGTTCTAAAATAATAATTAAAATTGATAAATACAATTTAATTCAGCACTAGAATAAGAGCATTTATTGCACAAATATGAATAGAATTATTGCACTAAAATAAATGCAATTATTGCCCTAGAATAAATGTAATTATTGCAGTAGTATGAATGCAATTGTTGCACTAGAACAAATGTAATGATTGCAAAAGATCCTATAAATAGGTTTGCCTTGAAAAGATGTTCATCTAACCAATTCAATCCTAAGGGCCCAGTTCACTGTTCTTAAGTCTGGTGTCCCTTGCTTCGAGGGTCCTTTAGCGCCTGTCAGTGGGCAACGGGTGAAACCAGTGGATCCAGGATAAGAGTCCTTAAAAATGTGTTGGATGTGAGCTGGAGATGTCTTCCGGGGAGGGCAGGTGATGATTTTCTGTGTGGTTTTGATGACCCCCTGAAGAGCTCTTTTGTCTGCTGCTGAGCATACCACGCTGAGATGTAGTAAGCCAGTGCACTCTCAGGAGGCGTAATTCCTTATATGTGCTGTGCCTTCTTAACAACTGCAGAGGTGTTTGCATACCAATGCATACCTCCTCTCATGCTTTCATTAGTTCACCTCACAAGCTTTCTCCCGATGTGGTCGTAAACAAAAGGCTGCAGGATCAGTACTTCGACCATATTGGACAATTGCTGAGATACTGGGTGGGGGAAGACAACAAGAACAATTTGAGGAATGTAACAGCTATACCCCAGAGCAATGTCATGACCATGACTGTATATAAGAAGTTGACGCAGTCACTGTCAACGTCACCCATTGGTTTGTGGTCGTTTTAAAGCCTCGAGTTTGGAGTTTTGGCCATTGCAATCTTGGCTTTTGTGACCATATTTGGACGGCAGAGAAGTGACGTAGAGACACCGTATACGGCTTTGGTAGGGTAGCAACCAGGAGGCAACTTCCCGTTCTGCAGAGTAAAGCCAATGCGGAAGTGCCTTAATTAAAACCAGCATTCTCTCTACGAGCCAGCGGGGGGCGACTCCTCCGGTTGCATAAAGAAGTCTGATTGTATGGAAGTCTATGAAAAAATGACTCTACTTCTCACTCGATTGATTATGTCAGTAAACATTGTAAACATGAGTTTCTGGTCTTCTTCAATACAGCATGATGTTCATTTTGGTAAATTATGGTCCAAAATAGACCATAAAGTAGACCATAAAGAGGAGAATGCTTAAGGGGAGGCTTACTGTGATTGACAGGTTGGCTGCTGCTAACAGAGCCGTATATGGCATCTCTATGTCACTCCTCTGCATTCTAAATATGGTGACTTCCATTCACCGGTTGCAAAAATCACCTGTCAAGATGGCGACAGGAAAATTGACGAACTTCATAACGGCAGTCCACAAACCGGTGGGTGATATAACGATGACTACGTCCACTTCTTATATCAATCACAAGGTAGACCGCTCTAAAGCATACTCTGCTTTATTGTCAAATGGTTGTTTTCTGACAGACTTCCATACATTAGGACCAGAGGAGTCGCCCCCTACTGGCCAGTAGAGAGAATGCAAGCATAAGACACTTCCGCATTGGCTTCTATCTTCAGAACCAGAGTTGCAGCCTGGCCATGACCGTAAATTCTCGTTCTCTCATCTCATGTTTGCCTTTGATGATTTCTTGCAGTCAGCCAGGGCAGACCCTGCTGTAGTCCTTTGCATTTATAATAATAGGTTATATCCACCTTTTAGAGCCATAGAAAAGCAGATGCTGTATACTCATATTGGTGGTATAACAGGTGGAAGCAACCCAAACTCAGACCTTTTGCTCCACCTATAGAAAATCTATAGAAAGTCATTAGCCTATATTTTCAGAGGCAATCACTAATGAGCCTATTTTCTATAGGATTGCCAATTAGGGCGAAATAGAGCCTGAAGGGTTTTACATATTTAGAAAAAAACAAAAACAAATCAAGATTAGTTGCTCATCATTAGGCCTTGACACACCGGGGAGTTTTCCAAATGTTGTTTTTGTCATAAGTTTTTACATTGGCGAAAAAGCAAAGTCATTTTTTTTAAAGAACAAGGTTGATTGTTTTGAGCTTTCACACCACATCAAAAGCATCAAACAACCACGTGTGGAATGGACATATTCAAAATGTACCTTTACTTATGAGGATTATAAAACAACAACATCGATGCTCAGTAGTCCGAACCAAGATTGCAAACATTATTGCTACTTTGAACCTTGACAAAAGCAGCGCATACCAGATCCCCTCCGCCCGTTCTTACCTTTCACAATAAAAGCCCTAGACATACACACTGCATAACTGTTTACCAGAGGGAACTCAGATTCACTCAGAGCATTTCACCAAATGGAAACTCAATAAAATAGCGCACAGTAGCTTAGGCTAAGAACTTACCTCAGACAGACTGCCACACGTTGCTCTTAATCAATAGGATATCTGTAGTGGGGTAGCTGCCTATCTATTTGAACTTTTTATTGAAAAGTGCTGCAACTATTGCAAATTTGCATCGCTGCCAGTATGAACAGTTTTGATGCGAAATATTCGCATTTGGGTATAATGTCACGAGTCACAGAGTGCATCTGTGCAGGGGATGCTAAGTTACTCTTTAGTGCATATGTCATAACTGCTGTTCCCCTCAGCTTTATGGTGCATCTTAGCGTCTTCCAGCTCAGTGTTCTAGTTTTATGGTTTGCAACTTTACTGTTTAGGTTCAAAATCAATCTATTTTCTAGTAACAGCAGTATGCAGCTGTTTTCAGTGAAAAAGATATGATGAAGACACTGTACGTAAGCTGCTCCACATGTATTGGAGCATTTGGAAGCTAAAGAGCAAGATATTTCCCCAGGGTTTGGTGAAGCAAAAAAGGAGAGCGAACATTGAACTTACATTTGTCAGGTGGCCAGAAACGTGGCTGTAAATGAATGCTAATGTCTTTCTGTTACTGATGTGTGAATAGAAAAAGTGAATGTTAACATACAGGTTTCGTGCTACTCCCAAAGTGGCCATGAAAATTAATTAATCATGCTTTAAGAAGCCGGAGATTGAGATGCTGACCTTTAATTATCTTGCTGTAATTAGTCAGTTTGAATGAGAATGTGTAGCACGTTTGAGTTTATCAACTGGATTTACCAAATGTGGCCATTAATTACTGTACAAAATGACCATGTTTAGCCAAAACGTTTAGGTCTAAGATTGTATGTCTAAGTTGACAATTCTGACTGATCAACCTAATCCTTTACATCCCTCTATTCAAGATAAAACATATACAGCAGGTTTTTTTTCCTGCTCATATGCATTGTGCTCAGCTACATACTGACATTTGTTTGGCTAAGACTCATCAGCAGTCTACGTCTAGCTGAGGCATCACCATCCCCCCGCTTACACCCATCAATGCCCCATCAAGGGCCTGTCCAGCCGCTGTCAGCCGATTGTCATGCTGCTTGCTTCTTATAACCCAATCTGTCATGCATTGTTAATGTTTAAAGGATATTGTTGTGTATGCTGTTTGGAGCAGCTACATCACAGGAAACTGAGTGATGTGAATCGACCACAGGATTATGGGTGCATCTGTTTCTTTGATATTAGATTTATTTTGGGTGGGGTAAGTGGTGGTGGGGTGGAGGGGGGGGGGGGGGTATAATACTGTATAAACGCTAGATTTGATTCTAATTGTTAAAGAAATGAAAGGACGGCGCTGTAAGTCTAAATCACATTAAGCTTCTTGGCAGCACGTTGAAGTGGTTGGTGATGAAATTCATGACTTGATCCAGTGTCAGTATGAGACAGACAAAACTGTTTACTGATGCAATTTTTACTGAACTTGATCTCTGACAGCAATGAGTTATTTCATTAACACACTTTATCAATCATTTCCCAGCACATGGATCAAAAATATACACATGAACTCACCCATTGGTTTGTGGACTGCGGTTTTAAAGCCTTGAGTTTGACATCGCCATCTTGATTTTTTGCCATCGCGATCCTGTTTTTTTATAACAAGAAATGACACGAGATGTAACCAAAATGTTACAATAACTTTCATGAACTGAACACATTGAAAGGATTACAGTTCTGCAGGAATAAACTCCCAGACCAGACAATGTTGTGGTAGCGACCTCTAAATCACAGCAAGCCCGCCCTAAAGCGTAGCCTACTTTAACGTCTATTTTACTCTAAATGGGACAATAATTTACTAAATGACTTGAAACTAGCGATTGAGACAATTAACTGATGTTTGCTGACAAATCAAGTGAGAAGTAGGGTCATTTTCTCAAACTTCAATACAACCATACTTTCCTTTTGCAACCAGAGGAGTCGCCCCTGCTGGCCATTAGAAAGAACTTTTCAGAAATGGAGGTTGCTGTTGGCATGACCAGCAATAAATCCTGGTCTGTGCCCCTCCAAAACCACAAATCCATTTTATCATCTAACAATGCGGTCAAATTGGTTCACTTTAGTGAAAGATCATGGTTTGGAATAAAATAAGGAAACACTACTGTGTTGGAAACGGGGAACAAATAATGAAAGTCCAATATTTTGTTGACCCATCGATGCACCTCAACCTCCTCCCTGTGTGGACTTTTGTCGCTTTATAACTATACAAGTCAACTGACTTCCTTCTTTGCTCACGTAATAATTACTAGGCTACGAGACGGATTGGTTACTTGAACATAAAGTGTTCTGATTACTTGCAGCGTAAAATATGAATAAAAGGAAAAGTGTAGTTTCAAAACATTCTGCAGGAGTATCTCAGAGTAATACATAATGCATTAGCTACTGTAACAGCAAAGAAACCCTCTCAGCTGATAGAACTGCGCTGTTCATGTTATCCAGAACACACTTTCTAGGATCTCAATTCTGAACGCTTGCCAACTGCACCATATCATACATGCGTGCAGCGCTCCGAATGCAATTAATTTCAATCTATTTTGTCAGTGTTGCGCATCCAATTGATTTCAAGGTTCTCCTGCAGTCGGAGCTTCTGGTCAAAGAAGCACCCTTTGCGGACCACAGCCTGTTGATGAACTGATGCTAATCTAGATAGGAGGGAAGACTTGGGGGTTGCACTTTCTTCCCCCACTCCTCCTTCTCTCCCTCCTTCTCTCGCGCTGTTGAAGATTGTACTGATTGTGCTGCAATATGTCGCATGACCATGGTCAGGACTGCAGACTGAGGCGCAATGTCGCCCATGCTTATTTAATCATCGGTGTATGCCTCTTGAAGCAGTGCGTGGATGCGCATGTGTTCCTCACAGCAGCTTACCGCAAGCTCTCTTGACACAGAACAAAGCAAAGGCTTGCATGTGTTGCTCATCAGAAAAGGCTCCCTTTTGATCCCTCATGACGCATTTGCCTAATGCCATTCGATGTAGAAATAAAACAACTCTTTGAATGTGTTACCTGGACATCTATTCAAAGAAAAGCTTTGATATTCATGAGGACGCCCTCATGTATATTCATGCTCCTAAACTTATGCATGTTTGCTTTCTTTTGCTGCATTGCCTGTGTTTTCTAGGGAGCAAATAAAAATGTCTTTGCTGGGTTTCTCTTTTGCTTTTCTCTTTCACAACATGTTTTCTGCAACAGAAGTTAAAGTGGCTTGCAGTTGTTTTAGCACAACAAGATTGAAGTGAGAAGCTATTGAGCTTGTTTGACTGTGCGCTGGGCTGGGTGAGGGATCTGCCCCTAGACATTTGCACTACAGTATCCTGCTGACTTGCTTGCTTGCTCACACTGCCATAGAAACTGGTTTCCTGAGTGCAGTGGAGGCTCATTCTGTTCAGGAGCAAGCAAGGAAGAGGATCGGGAGGAGAGAGTGAGGGGGAGAAGAAGAAAAAAAGACACAGAGAGAAAAAGAGAAACAGAGGGAGGGAGAAGTGAGAGAGAGAGAGGGGGATCAAGAGAGGAAAAGTGAGAGACATTGTCACTGGTGAGTACATAGCTGTCACAGCAGATTGAATCAGTGGTTCAAATCTGATGCTTTGAGCGTGTTTTTTCCTTCTTTGTTTCCTTTTGACGATTGATTTCCCCGGCTTGATTTCACTGCTGTGCTGAGGTGCTGTGAGGGAGGGTTGCAGGTTGCCAGTTTGTTGGGGGATGTGAGTGGGTGAGGCGCACGGTGCTTCGCTCTCAGATGCAGAGGACAGATGCAGAGCAGCCGTAGCTTTTTATTTGTATATCAGTCATTAATACTGTTGTAACCTCTCAACTGGCAATCTTTGACAAATATTTACTTTTGAATAATACATGCCAAGATGAAAACTACTTCTCTCTTTTTAGGCAGCCTTACTGACTATATCATACTCGTCTCTATCATTTATGAAGCACCGTGTTAATATTTGATAAGAGTGGATGTCTGCAGCCGCACTTTCCGCCTCAATCTTACACACCTTCTGCCCATTATACTGCTGTCTGAACCCGGGTGAAAATTGAAGCGATATCGACTTGTTCTTTCCACAGCTTTTTATCACTGATAGTGCGTCTGATCAAATGCTTTTTGTTCAAAAGTACACCTGTATGGCAGAGGTGAAAAGACTTGCTCAGCTGCACATTGTTAAGTCAGGTCACCGCTTTGTGCATGTGTTCTATTTGTGTCTCTGTCTTCTTCTGTGTGCACATGCTTATGTCACTTTTTTTTTTTTTTTGTCTTTCTCCTCCTCGCTCTTGCTGGGTTTGATCAACGCGCATCATGACACTTTGATGAAGCGCCAGAGCTGCGGGGCTAATAGAAGCAGAGAGATACAGCAGGATACCCTGCGCTTCTTGTCAGCCCGAGTGCAGGGAAATTGTGTTATTCTGATCATCGTCTGCTACATTGTCACTTAGGATTTAAAGTACTTCAGATGTATTAATAAGCAAAGATTCTTGCCTTGAATTGATCAGGAAGTATCGTTGGAAACGTATTCTACAAAAACGTACAACCTGTTAGGTGGAGTCAATCCTGTCAGTGTTCATCTCTGCGGTTCACTTGGATCCCCTGCCTCCCTTCACCTGTTCCCACAGTGCAGTTATGTATTTGTTTCATCCCCCTACAGCAGCAGCAGCTTTGGGAGAAGGCTGAATTAAACAAATCCAGTCAGCCTTATCAGTTTTCTGCTGGCTCCTGCCATGACTGGACCCCGGTGGCCCTTCCTGGCAAGCTGTGTTTATGGTGTATGTGTGTGCTTGTGCATGTGTGTGTGGTGGCTCTGCCCTGGATGTGTTACAATGCACATGTGAATTGCATCCATGGATGCATGCGGGTGTGTGTGTGTGTGTGTGTGTGAACGGCATTGACATGATTGTGTGTGATCAGGATAGCCGCAGGGGTCGTTTTGTTTTTCTTTGTGAGAGGATTCAGGGATTGTGGCATTTGTTCTCTTTCCTTTCTCTGGTGACATGATTTATAACTTCTTGTTAAAATGTCACTCACTAAGGCTGGACTGTAAAATGTCCCTGAGTGGGAGCTTGCTGTGTGAACAATAGTGCACAGCGGTGTGATAAACCCATAAAGCACACATGCGGGAATGCATGGATGCAGGGTGGGTTGAGATAATGTTGAGCTCTCTGACGGCCCCCTCCGGACACAATTTGTTTCAATACAATATAAAATTGGGCTGGATTTTGACAGCCTTGTGGCTTGGATCAATATCCCAGTCATCTATGAGAGGAAACACTATTGCTCTTGTACAACAAGAGGATATGCTATCCTGATAATGATTGCACTTGTTTAGAGGAAGCAGAAGAAGCTAATGTTCAATAAAGCACATTAGAGGAGAATCCTGTTCGTGACGGGACCAAATGTTGCCTCTCTGAATGCTACTGAAAAAAGCGATTGGGGCTCAGTTCCGGTTGCATTTTGGTAAAATACCAAGATTGATTAGGCTCTGAGACAAAAAAATCCCTTAACAAATCTTTAATTCACAGTCTGTCTTAGATGGTCTCTTCTGCCCTAGTCTGAAACTGGTGACGTATGCAAACACATAAAAACTCAGCGGCGCTTATGACTGACTGAACATAGCCGACCAACTTAACTTGACCAAAAGAAACTCACAAGTCCCCTGCTTATATTTATCAACTGTACATAATGTTAAAGTATGAAATTGTGGCAGATGACTTGACAAGGACTAAGGCGCCTCCTGAGTGAACCGCCGGTGTTACACCATATACTGTATGGATTCTGTGACCTGTAGCAGTGCTATAACGATTTTGCCTTCACACAATGTTAACTGCATTGTGCATGTAGAAAAATCTGTGAATTATTTAGTAGATATTTGCAAAAATAATACTAATATTATTTCCACCTCATTTACATTACTTCTGCATCTGCAGCACAACCCAGCAAAGGCCATTTTCCATCGCAGAAAAAACAAAAATGAATCCGGTAAAGGTTAACAAATGTCACTGAGCAGTGACAAAACATCTGGTGAAAGCCCTACACCCTTCTAGGCAAAATTAAATCCCCCAAAAATGCCTGTGACAGTTTTCTGTAGCTCCAGATTATGCCATCAAATTGCTCGTTTGGTCTGACCAACACCCTAGAAGATTTTCAGTTTACTATCATACAAGATAGTGTTTCACAAACCTTTAGACTTGTTACCTCTTAATATAAAGCAGTGACCCCTCATTGGTGAAGTCAGGAGTCTACAAGTTACACATTGGGGCCTCTAGACTTGTAATATTGATAATTTTTCATTCAGTTCAATCTGGATTGTTGACAAAAAGCAACAATTTAAGATGAGGATTCTGTATCTCAGTTTTATTTCATATTTCATTCCATGATGCATCTCATGAACGCCTCAGATTCATCCTGAAAATATATAAGATGCATAGAAATATCATGACATCCAAGGCAGTCATAAGTGGCAGCAAGCTTAAAAGCCTTTATTCCATTAAGCTTTAGGCAGTTCCTCTTACATTTAGTCACGTTGCTGCTATAAACCAAAGCTTTCACCACAACTTGTTGTTGTTGTTGTTGAACGCTGTGATCTCTTCCCCAAAACATGACCAGCAGAAATAAAACCAAAACACCCTGAAGGCACTCTTTCACTCTGTTTTTGTCCGGTGTACAAAAGAGTATAAATTTAGGTTTCTTCCACACAAAAAGTCGATATGAACAGTTTCAGCGTTGAAGGTTGCATCCCAGATTTGATTTACAAGAGAGAAAGAGTGCTTGAATGGGTTTTTGTTTGGGAGCTGAATTAAACATAAAACTGAAAATATGGGAAACAATGATTAATTCATTGCTTCTCTGTAAATGAAGAGTAGTACTCTAGTTTGCGTTTTAAACAATAAAAATACTTGACACCACTGCAACAACGTAGAGGGCGTCTGACCTAAATCTGCGCCATCAAAAATCATTTTTCAAGACCTTATGGATCACGTCAATGTAAGTACAGAGAGGAGACGGGATCGGATTCAGCTGCTAAAGCCCTGCAAGTTGTTGAGCAGTGCTGGGGTTCCTTTAAGCCTGATAACGCTCCCCTCTTGATAAAACGCCTTCTGCTTGCCATTTGTTATATTATCAGCTGAACTATAATGCATCATGAGGCGGCGGGCTTCTGAGCAAGTGGGTCCCAAATGTCAGGCCTGGGTTGAATCAACAGCGTCAGAGTGATGGATGCATCATTTCCTCAAGCTGACTGGTTGTCTGTCGCCATCATTCGGGGGCCCAGAGGCCGAAGGTCAGGTCAAACCAAGGGCCTGCCCCCCACAAAGCAATGTGATGTGGCTGCATTTATTTTTAACTGCACGAAGGGTTTACAGAACATAATTTGATGTGTCGTTGAAAATTAAGCTTGGGATGGATTGGTGAAATTAAATATGAAAACAGAGGTTAACGTTTGACACTTTGGAGAAATGAGCATATTAGCTTTCTAGCCAAGAATTAGATGAGAAGTCACTGGCCCGTACGATAAACGTGCGAGCCAGGAAACATTTAGCTTAGCTTAGCATGTTTTATTTACTCTGGTCAAAATACAAAGCGAAAATTTTAGCTGGGTCGAACGCTCATGTCTGTGTTTGTGTGTGTGTGTGTGTGTGTGTGTAACGTGTAAAACAAATCGAGAATGAGAAAGTATGTTTATTTCTTCTAAATATGGAGCTACAGCTAATTAACTTTGCTTAACATAAAGACTGGAAACAGTTAGTCTTTTCAAATGATGCACCCAGAGGTATTTCCTAAAATGTCTTTAAAATACTAATTCTACTCTTACTATTAACCACAATAAAACAATATTAATATTGTGTAATGTATACATACTTATTGCCTCATTCTGTCTTTTAAACAAACTGTATTAAATACCCATTGCTCTCACTGCCTCTGGTAAACAATCAAACATTTTAATAGGCTCTTAAGAATGTGCCAAAACATATCACCATTTCAATTATGTTTCTCCCACATATTTCCCCTCAACCTCATCAGAGACATTAAGAAGCTATAGCGTCTTCCCACTCCCTCCACATTACTCACACCTTCTCTATACACACGACAGGGTGGCTGCTAGTCCTGTTTATTTGTCATGATTAACAATGCAATATTTCAGGGCAATGGAGCATTTTGAGTTGAGCAAAAGCTTTCATCGAGCAATACCGGGCGCTCATAACTTCTGTCTGTAATGGATGTAGCACATCCATTTAAAATCCCTGGTGATGAAAATTACCGAGACTGAAAATGAGCTTAAGCTATTTTTACAAGGGGCCAGATTGCTGCCTGTTGGTTTTATTGTGATGCCTCTGGAAATTAAAACATCCATATAGTGGCATGCAGGAAGCATGGACTAAATCAATAAAAAAGTTCCCCACCTTTGGACATTTTCAGCCTTTATTATTTGATAGCATCATGCAGCCCACCTGCTCCAGCCGGTCTCATGAGTTCTTGTATTATAGAGATTCTAACTCGTGCTGGTTTATGATTTCCTTTTCCTCCACATCACATATGAAACAAATCATACGACTTCATGTTGGATATAATATTTATAGCTCGCAGCGCGGTAAAAATTCATTAGCTACAGAATGATGGGACGACGATGAGACAAGGCTGTAGCGGATGATGGATCAGGCCGGATGCAGTAGTACCACTTGTCAGATGGATGGGGGAATGACATGTTAGGGCTGCTGAGCTGAGCAACGGCAATGGAGAGGTGGCTCAGGGGGGCTCTGTCTGAACCCAACGCAAATGCGCGAAGGGAAGGATGAAGCTCAACAGATGTGTTTGTCTCAGTCCAGTACCCTGATAGGAAGTAAGCCCATATTGGAGGATTCTGCATCTCATGATTTACTTCCATTAAGATGATTCATGTACATGGTACATTTTCTAAATAAGGTGGTGTTTGATAAAGTAACCACAATAGGGGCCAAACAACTTCCCAGGGGCCCCTGAACACGTAGCTACGACAAAAGCAGCATGTTCGACTTCCATGCACGTGACTGGAGTTAACCTTAACCACGATTCTTCCATAAACTTAACCAAATGTTTTTGTTGCTTAATCTTACCAACAATCCTTTCTTGACTTTAGCTATATTGTAGATGTACATACACATACATATACAAGATAAGATAATCCTTTATTACTCCCACAGCGGGAAACATTTGCAGGATTACAGCAGCATAGTGGATAGTGCAAACGAACAAAAAAGAGATATAAGAAGAAAAACAAGATCAAGTATCAACAAGTATAATAAATATGTAATCACACAGTAAAGGTATAATAAATAAGTAAAAAACGGCAAATTCCCACCTCAATACCTAGTAGCATTGCAGGGAAAATGCCAGTATTGATGTGTTGTGAATGAAAGCAGTAACATTGCAAGCACGTAAAGGGTTAGCATCCATTAATGTCGCATTACCGCTATCAGCTGGACTGTCCCTCGCCCCATCTATTCCGACATTGACATGTGAGAAAAGACGTTTGATGGAGATGTTCCTGAATGTGAAAATCATTAGCGGAGTTTATCCTAGTGACTTTACAGTGCGGCTCATTGATGTGTTAAGAATAGTTATGGTCAACAATAGGGATGGGTATCGTTTTGTTTTTTTCCGATACCGGTGCTAAAACGATACTTTTAAAACGATACCGGTGCCTAAACGGTGCCTGAACAGATACTTTTTTTATTGCCAAGTCAAATTTAACAATATATTTAACTGTTTAAAGTATACTATACATATTAGTGCTGGGCAACGATTACAATTTTTAATCGCATGGAATTTTTGCGATTAATCTCATTGTTATGGCAAAGTTCAATAATTAATTCAAAGGTAGTGTATTGTGCACTTTTATTTTAAAAGTACTGCTATATGAACAAAAGTGCAATAACATTTGGTTTGCAAACACTTTAAACAAATAAGGTTCTTTTTAACAGCAGTATTCCCTTTACACAGTAGCAGTTATATCTCTTCACTATCTGTGCTCAGTGTGTGACGTCATGTGAAACGTTCCACTGCTGTGCAACAGGAATAACATGTTTCAGCACCAAAATGCGTGTGTTGTGTTTTCATGAGTCAGAGCATGTGAATGCAGCTCTACTGTTCATCAATATAATGCTGTAACTCATGTGATGATGGTTACCCAGCGATCAAAGAATAAAGACACACTTACGCACAATGTAGGTGTATTTTCCCTTTAACTCACGAGATGCAGGTAGCATGTTTTATACTTAATGTGAATTTAATTCATACTTTGTTGGCATCTTATTCTGAAAATCGGATGTTCCTCTGAAGAAACCGGATGTTGTCTCACGTTAAATCTTTCCGCTAACTTTCAAAGTCCTTCGCTCGCTCCCGATCTGTGCCATTTGAATGCGTTTACCGTGAATTTCAGCGTATAGGTCACTAACATCTAAGTGTCTGCTGAGTTGACCACGGAGACCTGAGTGTCTGCTAACTTTACCGCAGCGATGTCCAGTAGTCTCCATTCCTCCACCGCTGCCAGTGAGCAACGGACTTTCAAAATAAAAACAGCCACACTTTTGACCATTTACCTTTCGGCATTTTCTCTGTTAAAAGGTTGATGGCTAGCTAGCTGCTGTAGCTATACAAACGGTAGCTATCGTTACCTGCTGCCAGGACGGAGTCATCAGAGTAGTGTTAAAAAAAAGTATTTCAATCGGCTCAGGCACCGAAAAGAAGCACCGAAATCTGCGTTGCGTTTCGGTCCGGTAGGTATCGGTCGTATAGGTACCGGTTCCATATTGGCACCGGGTTTCGGTACCCAACCCTAGTCAACAATGGAGCTCTAGGGCACAGAGAAATACTAAATATATAATATATTTAGTATATAATCAGGCTTTAGCTACACAGACAATCCATGGTCATTGCTGTTTTTGATCCGTTCATGGTATTCACCGACAGAAAGATGTAGAATACCACCCATGTCCTGGACAGAAGTTGTCTTGTTGTTGTTGTTGAGGAGTCAGGATATAAATAAGCAAGTTTAATGCCTTTTTTTATTTACTTCCTTAGGATGGAGAAGTAGATTTCCCACCAGTCACATAGCTGATGCTTTTTCATTTGGGTAAACAAGACAAATCTAAAGCGTCTCATGGGCAAAAGAACTGAGACATGATTTTTACAAAAAGATCTGGCTAAGCACAGTTTGAAATACTCATTTATACTTCATATGAAGCACATGCAGCACAAATTAAGTTCAAAGTAACATAACTTTTCTAAATTAATCATAATTCTAAATCTTGTTTCCTACATTACTGATGCAAAAGACTAATAGAAGATGGAAAACCTTAATAACTTAGATGTAGTTTGCTGTTTTTGACATTTATTGTAGCTGAATTTTAAAATGTAATATGTTTGGTGTCCAAGGATACAAAGGATTCTCATTGATCTTCATTGATATTGTAATATATTGTATTTAATTGTGTTTATTTGATAATATAACACATATTTACCATTAAAATGTTTTCAATTCTGTGTATTTGTTTTACAATAAGTCACATTTTTATCTATCAGATGGTGGTGCAAATTATAGATTTTTTAAATGCAGTTAAATGTTAATCAGTTAATACTTTTTTTAAACATAAAAGGACACAACTTTGAGATAGATGGTTTAATTTAGCGCGATAATGTAGTAAATCAATGTTCAATTTGAGGTTTGCCTTAGTCCTAATGAGTAATGGATTGATTTTGCAGTATAGCTCTCACAAGTAAGGTTAACTGCAGAACATCTACAGCTCCAAATCTTTCTATTTTCTAATGCTTATTTTCTCTCGAGCAGGCGTCTGAAGCTCTGCAATTTATTTCAACATTTGCTCTCTGCAAACAGCCCCCATGAGGAAAGGCAACATGGCTGGCTGAAAGCTGTGCGACAGAGATAGGGGCTCCTGGTCAACAAGCAGGTTAATTGTGTGATAGGACCAGATGCTAATGCTGGACTGAACTCAACAATCACAGCCTCAGGGGAGGCTCCCTCGGGGCCTCTGATTGGCCGCAGAACACACCAATCACATCAAATTGGACACTACAGAAAATGTGTTTTGGCCAAAGTCAATAGACTTTTGTAGTGAGTTTAATATTCCAACTTGAATGGATAGATGACAACAGGGATTGAACCGTTTGGAGGATTAGACGATGTGTAGGGTGAGAGAGAATGCACTTTGATTAACTTCACACTTGTGGAGGAGATAACAGCTTTCTGAAAGTGTCTCCGAGGTGGATTATTGAGTGTGAGCGCTGGCACATTGTATGAACCCTCTGAGGTCAATTAGCGAACTCAGGTCATTACGCGATGAGACAGTGGGAGAGAAAAGGAACAGAGTATATACTGTAGGCCTTTAGGGTGACGAAATATTGATTTAAAACAAGTTGATTTAAAAAAATGTCAATATAAAGCAGTCAGAACGACACATTTGATTCTGGTTAGTTGAAGACTAACATGAAACGGAGGTTAAGAATGTCCTTTATTAGGAATCATTACATTTTAGGACTAAAAAAAGTCTTCATTAAAGAGATACACAATAAAGACTACTGACGTAATCAGTGTCATCAATTACAAAAATATATCGATTTTGCATTACGTGCTGCGGTGCATAATAAGAATGGCTGAGCATGCATTCCCCGTAGAACTAACTGCAGCTAAAAAACCTCACCCACAGTCGTATAACGTGTGGAAGTATTTCAGACTCACAACAATGTGGGGCTCTGTAAACTCTTTATATTGGAAATGGCTTATCACAGCAGTACGACTGCCATGAACGAACCAAAGGTGAAAGCAGCCTGGAGCGCGTCGTCAAGCGGCAGGAAGATAGCGCCATGTCCTGTTTATTTTTTGTCCCCACTAAAGCATGATATTCGCATTAGGATTAGCAACACGTGGAACATGTTTCTGTCAGTAGTCGTCACATCAAATTAAGCACCCATGTTAAAAGTAATTTCTGCATTGCGGCTGTTAGGATAAAGCAACGTTAAGCCATGCATCATCTAACTTGGTCATTCGCATGTTTTATAAGTTATTATTACTTTAACGGCTTTGTATTAGTGAGAAAATGGCTTTAACTCATGTTACAGATATATATATATATTAATATATATAGATATAGAAATATCTACAGCTATAGATGTAGATAGATATCCTGACGCAAATATGCAAATTTCGCCTGATTCACGTGGGTCGCGAAAGCCTATCAGCGTTGCGATTTCATACGGTCTATAAACAATAACAACGTTTGGTTTCCCGGGGTATCTGGTACTTCCACAACATGTACAAAGCAGCAACAGGTTATTTCGGCCACGACTGATGAAACGTTCTCTACATGGAGGTAACGTGAATAAACTCAAATGATCCCAAAGTCAATCTAGCGTGAGTAACGCAATGCAAACATTTGCTTGGCGTTTCCTGCGAACAAAGCATTAGACAGAGCCAGGGAAGCTAAGTTCAGGCTATAAACATGTGAAGACACAAAACCAGGCTGTAAAGGCCGACTAGTTGGTGTGATGACGTTTTGAAGTCTCATTCAGCCACATCTTAGCAACCACCAGTTCTAAGACACGTAAAGCAATTCGAATGATGGGTAGCTACTGACGCCTTTTATATCGTAAAACAAAACCTTAAACTATCGTAGACCTTATTTCGGACATCTAACCAAAAAACTAGAAGACAAAGATGGACAGAAACAGGAAGTGCAAAAAAGCTAAATCATTTACGGGTTTTAGGACTCATTCCTGCAGCACTCTAGTTCATCAATATTTTAATTCATTGGGTTGAGTAAAGTTCAATATGGTTATTACTTTGCATTACAGCAACAAAATCTGTCCTTCTGGGTGCCTCCATCCTTCCGCTGTCACTGAGTTTGAACATTTTCAACATGACAGTTTTGTGGACAATCTCTGTCGCCCATTTTGACAAAAGCGTTGGCAAAAACACCAACTTGCTCTAAAAGACAGCTTTAGTTTTGAACATATTTTCACTTGGCAGTATATCTTGGCCTTGCAGGTGGGAGCTTTCAACCAGACTGAATGGTTGAGCTGATAAACATGAGCAAGAAAACTTTCATCCTCCCAAACTGTTGCATTTGACGTAGTACCCAATACCCTTTTTTCGCTTAAGGCTGCTGAGTTCACATAAAAAAAATTATCTATTGAGTCTTTAAAAGGTTCTGTCTCTTTTATCTTTGTTGGCAACACAGCTGGGTAATCTGAGTGGAAGTTTACTCTATAATGAAATAGAACTTTTAGTAAGCTGGAAGAAACATTGTTATTCATCCCTGCTACTTTTCAGTGTTTACTCACTATTTTAATCATTAAAACTTGTTTACAGCCCCTTTTTCTACACAGATGAACTTTAATTTAAAGCAATCAATGATGAGTAATTAGATGCAAAATATTCTGGACAGAATAATTACTTACACATGCTTTTGAGCCTAATTTAGATAAATCCTCAATACATATAACATATTTTGTGGTGTGGTGTAAAAGTCTAATGTTTCTCTCCATGGATTCCAATTCCTCTTCACACCTCCGTCTGATCTGCTGCCGTCTAAACTCCTCTTTGCATGTGGTGGGGCTTTAGGATTTGGGGATCTGGGGGATTATGGGATTTTATGATTGCTCTGAAAAAGACACCATGGGAAACAGAAATCCAAAAATGGCTGGGTTACCCACATCAAGATTAGAGCGCATTATATCCCCCTTTAGGGAAAGAAGACAGTGCATCGCTGACAGCTTTGAAACAAGTGTGTTCTGGAAACGTTTACAATTAAATGAGATTGTAGTAAAAGCCTTCTTTATTCTGAAAGCAGTTGTGTAAAGTCAATGCTTTTTTCCAATTTCATAAAATGTCATTGCTCGTTGTCTAAATACTTTTCCAGAGCCAGTTTAATTTTCTCTGGAAATTGTAACTATTAATAAGTCAACTGCACATGATCCTCTTACACTTAAATGTTGAAGGCTGCAATTACTTTTACATTTGCAATTTATCCATTACCACCGTTGCACAAATGTGCTCGAAGGAAAAGAAAGTATATCTGTGTATGCTTTGGGAAGATATTAATATGTTAAAAATGTTAATGTCACAAGGAATAAAAATCACAGAAAGTTATTTGGACTTTCTCGTCAGAAATTGTTGCTCGCCCACATTTGCATGATTTTTGGAGCCCTTTTCTTTTCCCTGTAGAAATATCGGACGTCATGTGTGACACGCAGAGAGCATGAGTAATTGTGGGCTACAGGGCAGAGACGGCACCAGCACTCACCACCGTCCTAAGACATTGGCCTTAAGGTAGATGAAGCAGACAGTGCACGCCAAAGCAGTGGTTTTATTCCTATTGATCATTGAGAGGCCGTTAGGGACTGTATGGAAATTATTAGGGTTCATTCAGCAGAAGAATTCTGGCCTCGCATGGCACATGCAACAATAACAGTTGCAGAATTACCATTGACGTTTAATGTAATTTTTCTTTCACACAGAAGTAAATTAAAGCAGGCTACCCCTTTCTAGCCGATGACAACAGATGTTGTCTTCTGAAGCTAGCTAGCAAAAGCTAATGCTAACACTGATAGTCTGTGACTTGGCAGAAAACTCTGTCACCAGTAAACTTTTTTATTGTTTTAAGCTATTTTGTTCCCACAAATGGGCTTTTCCGTCTTTGTTATGAGGACACTGGGTGCAGCGCCTTTTCTCTAGGCGGCCGCATGCAGCTGCATTCACTCTCTCCTCATTGAGAACAATTAAAAAGAGATGCTGGTGCTCGGAAAAAAACTATTTGGACACAAGCCATAGAGTACATAACATTTTGGATGGCGAGGAACTTCCCTTCAAGTGAATGAAAAACAAAACTGAAGTATAATGTGTGGCCCTCCTAGCTCTTTCACCAGCTCAGCACTTTGGCCCCTGTCTGCAAATTTGCAAAATGAAGTTAAAAATCTTCTTGAACACTGAATTCATTGTTGTAATGGGCAGCTTTTATCAGCTTAGACTCTGGACCACCCCATATTCTGCCCCCAGGTAGCTCAGGTCATCCTCACAACTCCTCTCAGTGCTTCACTCATGACTCAAAACCAAAGATGATGGGTTTTGTCAAAGCTCTATTAGCACTTTTAAATCCAACTTAAAAGGTATTTTAAAAGCTGTACAACACTGCACACACTGACCTCAATTCTTGTGGTCTTTCTGACTTGATTTTATTGACAAACATTATTTTTTTATGTTATTTGTGTGTAGTGTCTATGTTTTTTATGGTATATCTTTGTATTATGTCTTTTCCTTTTACTGTGTTATTGTCCTGTCCTTGTTTGGCCTGCCAAGGGACTGCAGATGCAAATTAGCTTAAGCTATAATCTGGTACAGTGCATCAAATGGAGACATTTATGTTTAAACTGTACATGGTCCCTTTTAAATAAATTTGATTAAAAAAAAAAAAAAAAAAAAGTCTTAACTTATATATCTGTTATCTATATCCTCTTCGGTTTTAGTCAGTTGTTTTTATTTCTATTTCTCTTAACTTCCCATCTGTTGTATCTCTATATTATTGTTTTATTTTCCATCTCTCTAATTATTATACCTGTACAGAGGCAGATCCTAACCCATTTGGCTCAACTGGAAAGCACTTTAGGTCACTCCTTGTTTTTATACTGTACCTAAAAAATTGAATTAGCAATTGTCTCAACTTAATGAAAACATATACAGTAGCAACATGGTGAATTCTATTCTCTTCATGACTCACTTTTGTTTTGGTACATTTCACATTAATTCTTCTCACGGATGAAGGTTGGAATGACTGTTGGTTGGGGCAACGAGTACCCAGTTATACCGTTTAACATCTTTGATTGATTTCAAGAAATCTACAAACAATAAAAGACAAATTACATAATCCTCCACTCTAATAATTTCCCTACAGTTCCTTATACAATATGACAATGAAACCACAGCCTTCATCTTAGAGTATCAAAGCCTATAAAGTGTGTGCTTGAGTAAAACTCAACACAAACAGCATTTTGACGTCTCTATGTAAGTAAGTAAGTAAGTAAAATATAATTATAACGTGCTTTTCACAGACAGTCACAAAGTGCTTAACATGAGTAGAATTACAAACATGAAAAGCACAATGTGACCATATAAGGGCCAATAATTTACATTCAAATACACACAAATAGAAAGTACAAATGTAAAACATGGTTTAAAAGCAGGCCTAGGACACGAGTTGTTACCCAAACGCCAGTCTTGTGTCTTGAGCTGATTTTCTGAATGAGTTCACAGACACAGTAGGGGTGCAGGCGGAGCATTCCACAGCTTTGGTGCTAAGATGTACCATCTTCAGTAGAATGGATTTTTTTTCTACCCAAGATAAATCAATTCATAACAGCAAACAGAGAGAGTGCATATCCTCTCTAATGACCGGGTTACTATGGAAACCAGGTTAGATTTAATAGCCCATGACGAAAAAAAAAAGAAAAGTCCCCAGGCTTCGCTTTGCTCTTCGCCTCGACTTCAAAACAAACCTTGATTCAATTTGTGCACCCTGAGAAACACCTGATAATGTCGAGCCCAGCCGCATTGTGGTGAGACTAGCAGCGTGAAGGAGTAACTTCATAACTGAATCAAACAGAGAGCCAATTGAAACATACAAAGCGGCAGCGGGGCGAGTAGAGCCACCGGTTGCTTGCTGCAGAACTGTATGTGGTTGTGGGAAAGGGTAAGCGTGCCACAACGTTTTTTAAAGCGCTGGAGCTGTCTCTGCATCCACGCAAGGCACCCAGCTCAGAGGTCAATACCTGGACGTTTTTATTTTTAGAAATTGAAACGCGTCTTTCTCGCAGCGGTGCCTCACTTCCTTGCCCTTTGCACCTGGCCCTAAAACCCACCTGGAGGAGTCAGCCTGCGAAGAATGGATTGTTAAAGGGGTTTTTCAACATGAAAAGGAACCAAAAATACCCTTCTGATTGACTGCAGGATAGTGGTAGTCCACACTCATGGCGTGGGTGTGATCATTAATAGTGTGCTAAACCCTGAGGTCAGTCGAGTCTCACGCTGTCAGATCCAGAGGGAGTAATATGTTCACACAGCTCTGCTCCATTACCCATCTGTCTGGAGAGGAAGAACAATGGCTTCTCAATAACTCTCTGTTTCCCTTACATTCATGCCTCTCGTGTTCTGTCTCACTATCTCTGCATCATTAGCTTTCTGCATACAGTATGTTTCGCCTTCGCAACACTAGAAGGTAGGAAAAAGACTGAGATATTAACACTTCTATTTTTGCAGTCATTATGGTAGAAATAATGTAGGCATCGCAGTGCTGGAGTTCTCTCATTAACCTTATCACACCAGACTAGACTGATGACAGCGGTTGATATTATTTTAGAAACCATCATGAGGCAGAAATACTAATCATGGTTTATACTTCTTTTTATACTTTTATCAATTAAGGCAAAAGTAAAAAAAAAAAAAAAAGTGACTGCTCACACTCATTTTAGTGCTACTTTTGGGCAGAGGTTGAATGACTGCGAGCTTCCCTTCACGCACAAATACTGCACGAGGTGAAAGAGACACATGCATGCTGCCGATTTTCTAAAAACAACAGGAAGCTGGTTACTGGCCCACTGATTTGACCCGTTTACCAACACAATCAGCAGTTGGCTCTGCAGCAGATGCTGTGACACAGAATCATAGTACTTTAAAAACCCTTAGCGCCCGCTTGCCGCAATTTACCTTCAAATTTGCACTGCTTCTCTGAGTCATAACTCAACGTACTCTTTTGGTGGACGTCATTATCCCAATTTCCATTGCGAACAAACATTCATAAATCTGCTTAGGAATATTAGAAAAGCTGCTACTTGTTATTTTAGGACTACTAGCCTGAGATCACATGTCAAAATTTCCTTCAGTATTAAAATAATCAAGTGATAGTTTTCTGTATATTCCTGGATATATTAGGAACAGAAACTGCTAACAGCTAATTTAATCATTGTTTAAGCTACGTCGCTCTCAGCATAACCCACTGAATTCATTGCAACATTATACTCTCTGTTTCAATCCCTTAAAGTATTAGGGTTATAGTTATAGCATATTAATCTACCAAATAGAAGGAAGACAAAGAATTGTCTTGAATTTGTCTGGGGGGGACCCCTAGTGTCAAACTTTGAAAAACCGCCGTTTCAGTGGATTCTTTACTTGGAGCGGTGCCGCTGAAGTGTAAAAAGCCAAACAAGCCAAAGTCATACACTCAAATACACATTTTTGGCCTGTCAACGGATTTTGTAGCGAAAGATTGTCACCACGGGCATTCGTATTTCAGTACCACAGCGCAGGATCTACTTCAATTTGCCGTGACGGCGGATGAAGACTCTGCGAGCGACAGTCCAGTCAAGAGGAAGCTTTGTGGGGAGCTGTGTGAAATTTCAGATGACATAGAGAGGCCAGAGCTGTGGACAGCTGAGAAATCCTCCTCAGGCATAAATCCTCCAGACATGAAATCCTGTCCACCGCTTGGCTAAGCTATAAATTCCTCTCGGTGGACACTCCATTTAGTTTGAATTTTTAAACATCAAAGCTCTTAAATCGTGGGGACAAAAGGTGGTAAATGATAGTCTTTCTGTAATATTTTGATGAACTATAATTTAGAGACAAAAGCAATGAATGGTTGTCAGACAACTATTATTGTAAGTGAGTTATTTAGAATTTTAAGATAATTTGACATCAAAAACTAGGAGGTAGAATTATTGTTATACTTCTGCTTCACTACATTTCAAAGGCAAATAGTGTATGTTTTGCTTATAATAATATCAGTGGCAATAGTGGCGCCATTGAGTACTTTTACTTTTGATCACCCTTTTTTGTGAAATATTATATATAAAATGATACATACTTCATACTTCATTTGGCCTCAAGCTGGATTTAAATAAAACCATCTGAGAGGTTTAGAGGAGAAATGTCTCTTTGGTGAACAACTCATAGACATTTGAAATATGACGAGGGACCTCAACGAGACCTTTTTGGCAAGGTGTCATAAGACAGAACTACTGATTTAATCTTTTAAGCGATGCGATTAAATATTTTAATCTAATTTTAAAGCAAAGCAGTTTAAGTGGAGAATTGTAATCCTTTACCTGGTTTTCCACATATGTAATAAATCACGTTTTCTCTACAAACCTAACCCCACCTGCAGGTTTCAGCGCTTGTCGATGCTCATATTTTGCTGAAGTGAGTTAAGCTTGAGCCGAGTAAATATTAGAAAAGAGCTAATTCAATGTGCCCTGAAGCAGCTTCCTGCTATCTCTGGAGTGTTCTGTGCAGACAGGAGTTGAGGCATCCTCTGAGAGGCCACAGAGCTGCTGCTCAGTGTGAGTTACTGTAGATAAATTCGAGCAATCAGGGTGCGTGGAAATGAAATGCTCCCAAAAAATGTAAGAGAATTGAATTGAATCCCGGCCGGAAAGCGTGTCAAATGTGCCACGTATCGGGTGGGGATATACAAAGACTTTAAATTAAAAAAAGGAGCAACTCTGGCAGGTTTTGCAAAATGCAAAACCCAGAGATACAGGGCTGTATTTGTTTCTTTTCCCCTTCGGTCCCTGTGGAGAGTGCTTGTCAGCATTCTTGGTTCGTCACCAGGTCTTTGTAAGCTGCTCTTTCCCCAGGAAGCATAATCAAAATGCTGGAAAATAAATAAGGTTGACTGTGCCCTGTTCCTGTTATCTGTTTCATGGTAAAAAAAAATCCATAAAGGAAGGTGCCTGACACCTTGGTTTTATTCCCGTGTATTCTTTGGCTAAATCAAATCGATTACGTGTTTTTTGTTCTTAGTATTTGCCAGACTATAATTACTTTTCCCTCTAATGTCATGGAAAATCATCTTCGTCTGTGTGCATGAGTGCATAGTCACATTTCAGTTCGGTTTACATAAATATGATTTCCTTATCCCTGGGCTGAACTGAAGACTAATGGAAGTTACTCAAATATTTATGAAACACATCTCCCAGTATACTTGTCTCGCTGTCCTTATATAGAACCCACCGATATATAGCACCATACGAATCATGTCCTAACAGACCGTCTCTCTCTTTCTCTCCTCTCTCACCCTTGTTATCACCATCTGTTTGTCCATATTGTGTGATCCTCTATTTCGGGTTCCTGTGGCTCGCCACCAGGCGCTTCTTTTGGCCTCTTCCTCGGTGTGTTTGTGGTCTGCGGCCTGGCTCTGCTGGGCCTTCTTACATTCATCTCTTGGAAGCTGTGCCGTGTGCCTCGGCGAACCAAGGCCCATTTCCCCAGTCCGTCCCTCGCCCCGGCCTGTGACCCAGAGGACCGCCCGCTCCAGTCGCCTCTCCGTCTGCCCAGCCCCCAGCAGCCACCGGTGGTCACCATGGCGACAGAGAAGGTGAAGGACCCCATGGGTTCAATGGGTTTCCTGGAGGCAGCTGTAAAGATAAGCCATACATCTCCCGACATCCCCACCGATGTGCAGCTCTCCATGAGGGAGCACTTCCTGCGCCGCACGCAACGCATGCAGAGGCAAACCACTGAGCCGGCTTCCTCCACTCGGTTAGTCATATACATGCATTTAAGACTCTGTGCTGAGGTTATTGGTGTGTAAATATGCTTAGAGATACATATATGCATGCTGACATGGACAGAGTTTATGACACAAAGACATGCGGTACAAAAAGGTCCATTAATCCAAAATCAAATAAAGAAAAAATATGCAAATGAAAAAGCGCCTCACTGCTCGGACATTTTGAAGTAAGTAGGCACGAAATACATTTAATGCACCACTAATGAGGGTAGAAATCTGACATCTCAGCAATATGGTATCAAAAAAGTTAATTATATTAAATATTGTAGATTGTGGGTGCCTCATAGGCATCTCTTTGTAAGTCATAATGGTAAGGCTAATTATATGGGATGAGAATTAATAGAACAGAGGGGAGAAAAAAACTATTTTGCTGTAGTAATACTAGCAGAACTGCACGTTTTCATCATGTTAATAAGTGGACATCTGGAGTCCATTCTGCTTAATATGCAGCTAGACTTTAAAAAAAGCACACTTATTTGTCCTTAGAATAAAGCAGAAAAATTGAAATTTAGGGTCCTGACACAGCAAAGCATTGGTCATCCCCTGGTGCTCTTGCTATTATTTCATACATTTAGGACAGTTTTATCTTCACATTGTTCTCAATCGGTATTCCAAGCATATAACAGCAGTTCAACACTGTCATGAGAATAGTACGCTAGTTGTCTAGGAAAATTGTTTTCATCCATTTAAAAGAAAACAATATGAACACCAGCCACAGGCCACTCGTTTTTTTCCCATCCACACAGGAAATAACTTAGCAAGCCGTTAGCTGTTGTCTTTGATCGATTGCAACTTTAGTGGAAGAAGTCAGGTGATAGAGGTGACACAATCCATCACCCTTTGTCAGTGCTAGCTCTTAGAGGTCAGCTTGGTGTGTCTAGGCATTTGCATTCAAAACCTCCTTCCCTCGAATTTCAAAACCTCCAAGTTGAGGGTTTTCCTGCTCGTCTTCAAAACATCCCACAAGTCATTCCCTGCCTCTCACTCTTCCTTTCTTTCTTCTTTTCTGTCCCTGCAGGCACAATTCCTTCAAAAGACACCTGCCCAGGCAGATGCAGGTATGCAGTCTAGACCTGGGAAATGACTACGTAGTCGACGATGAAAAGTCAACCAGCATCGGCCGTATTCAGCCAGAGCTCTACCAACAGAAGGCCCCGGAATCAGAGGATTCATCCAAGAATGGCAGCAGCAAAAACTGTGGCAGGATTAACTTCTCTCTCAAGTACGACTACGAAAACGAGGCCCTCATAGTCAACATCCTCAGGGCAGCAGACCTACCTGCCAAGGACTTATGTGGCACTTCTGACCCTTACGTGAAGGTCTACCTGCTGCCCGACCGCAAGAAGTTCCAGACCCGCGTCCACCGGAAGACGCTCAACCCCACATTCGATGAGAGCTTCCAGTTTCCCGTGCCTTACGATGAGCTAGCAATCAGGAAGCTCCATATGAGCGTCTTTGACTTTGACCGGTTTTCAAGGCATGATATGATCGGTGAGGTGGTGCTGGACAACTTGTTTGAGACATCGGACCTCTCCAGGGAGACGAACATATGGAGGGAAATCCAATATGCCACCAGTGTAAGAATATATTCCCCTTTTCTATTTCTTCTAGATTCCCTATCAAATGACTAATTGTTACAATCTACAGTATGTGAGACCAGGGTCAAAGCAACTTATGAGTACACTGCGGTCATGTCCACTGGAATTTTTTTTTATATTAGCGTATTACTTTACAATTTGTTGCAAAAAATACAATTTTGACCGAGTCCTGGGATTTAAAAATACATTTTCTGCAACTTACTTTTTGCTCATAATAGAATTACACAAGGTAATGCGGCTTTTCTCTCTTTTTAGTCCACATTGTTAAAGACACAGCCGTCTTGTTTGAATAAACTTTATCTGGCATGTCACAGGACAAAAGTGACATTAGGTATACGGTGCATGTAGAATATACATTCTACAATTAAAACTTGTAGTACTTTACAGATTGATTCCAGTTCTTCTAGACTAAATGGTTGATACTTTTGTAACGGCCACTGAAAGCAGCGTTTGGACAGTTTGGTATTTTTCTTACTTTGAAATTCTAGTTGTCCCTCTGTGTGCTATTTTGGTGCTCATGTTTAATCTGTACAATATAAGTTTTTGGTGGAAATTGGATCCTATACATTGTGTTGAGAATAGACATCTCAGAACTAAGTCTGCTTCTGGCTCAAAGACACTCTGTTGTGCTCCTGCCAATTTATAACATAAAATGTGTGTGAAAGAAGAGTAGAGATGACAAAAAGTAAGAAAATGATGGCTGGTAGTGGGTTATTTGAGGCTTACCTTAAGTTGGCATCAGCAGCTGGCTCAAGCACAGGTCTTGAGTGGTTAACCCAAGGGGGGTTCTGTTGTTCTGTTGTTTGTAGTTTGTCCAAAAAGAAAGCCTCAAGGCAGTCGGCTTGACAGCAGGCTTTCAGTCCCACAGTAGCTCCACAAAGCTACCAGCTAGCCAACAAAAACAAAAGGAAAGTGATGTTAGTTTAATGTCTTTTGTTGAGCCATTTGTTGTCAAGCTTTACTGTGAATAGCCCAACTGTTTCAGAGCAATGAAACCATGGTTGTGACTTGCTGAGAGTGTATCTATTGATCGCCACACCCACAAGCTACATTAAATGTTAACTAGCTCTTGCTAGATTCATGCGCTGTTGTACATGAATCATAATAGCAAGTGCACTTGTTATTATGTCACTTTTAGGCCAATAACTGAATAATCTGCATTCCCTCACATTCATTTTTTTTTCCTGTCGTTATGCACCATTGGCATTATGGAATACATTTTTCAAGAAAATATAATTTAACAATGAATTTATTACATAAAATGCCAACAATAAAAAAAAAGATTTTTAGACCTTTGTTCGACAAACATTTTCTGAGAGCTGTAAGGGGTGAATTGGGGTAGTTTAAATCCTGTCTACAGCCCTGTAATGTGCAGTAAACATCAAATGTATTATCAAAAATCAGATACATACTTCCATTTTTTATTCTACAAAATAAAATAGTCACTTATTAAAATACAGAAAGGAACTGGCTGTTCTCACGAGGCGTTAACATCTCAAACACGAAAGGATAATTATTTTAGCTTTGTTAATGATGTCCAGCGGTCATTTTCAGAAACAAAGTGTTCTCTCTGGTACCATGTTAGGCACCTTACAGCCCTCATCACGTTATCACCTCCACAGAGTCCTTTAATCTGAGAGTTTCCCCTCCTCCAGTGGTTGAACTTGAGCTTCATCAAGGGTTGTTCAATAATATCAACATTATTGCTTAGGACGCAGAAAAGCAGACAGCCATCTCCTTGGCACACAAACTTTATTGAACCTCCAAATGATTTTATGACAAAATCTCTTGCTGACATTAAATTCAAGATTGGCAACATAGAGGATGCACAGATGGCAGGGTTCAGCAGAAACAAAAAAACTAACAGGAAGTGGAGTGTGATGGAAGTCTTGCGGAAGATAAAGATGCTGCTTTACAAACACTGATAACTCTCAGTGAGTGGAAGAGACTTGAGTATTTAGCAGAGGGAGAGATGGTGAATTAAAAGAGCCAGCAGCTTTCCTCAGTTCATAGATCAAGGAGAGATAATCATCAATTACCTAGCATTACCAAGCTAAAGAGTCCGGAGGAGAACAGTTTACTTATTGACTTCAGATTTCTCACACGTGTTCGATCTTAATAAATTATTTCGGGGAAGGTTTTAACAAGCTAATCAGTGGCTTGAATGGAGGCGATTATTGCTGAAAAACCAAACCAAGACATAGTTATTCTTGAGCAGATTAATGTTTACTGTCTTCCATATGCAGTTTTGTATGACCTGATGGCGGTGCTCGATGAAAAGTCAGGAGATAACCAATAATGTCTGTACCAAATTGCATTACAATCCATCCAGTTGTCAAGACATTTCACTCAAAACTACAAATAATGATGCCTGCTAACATTGGCTAATTAGCACTAAACACAAAGTACAACTGAGGCTGATAGAAGTATCATTTTGCAAGCAATCAAGTCATAAACCAAAGCTTTGGGAATTTTCTTTATTTTGACCTGATGATGCCGCTAGATGTGGACTTAAGATGTCACCAAATTTATAACAATTCCTCCAGAGGGGGACATGATCGTCCAGGTACCAGATTTCAAGGCAAGCTATCCAATAGTCAAGATCCAAGTAATACCCAAAAATGTCACCCTCATGATGGCGCTAGAGTGAAATTTATGGCATCACCAGAATCATTAGGATACATCTTGGACAAATGTCTGTAGGAAATTTTGTTCCAATCCATCTGTAAAATAGTAAGATATTTCATTGGATAAGTTTGGCGCTATGAGGAAAAGTGAATCTGCATACTTCATCCTCTGGGGACCATCAATCCGTCCAAATTGTTTTTATTTTATATATAATTATAGATGTTGATATTTCTGTCTGGATCAAAGTGGTGGAGTGGCCCGACGACCAATCGACAGACTAACATCATTGGAGCTGCTAGCGTGGCTAAACTATGATTATTGCAAGAACAGATGATACGGACTGGCACCAAAACAGCCTGTGTTTCTACAAGGACAATCAAAGCGTCACTTCGTACTTTTACAACACTTGACATTTCCGCTGCGCTCTCACATTATGGCTGAACCTTCACACCCTTCAAACGAAATCCCTCACTTCCACAGCAGAGAAAGCCAAATTGCAGCGTGTATGTGTGAGGAGACGTTAAGACTGCAGCGCTCAGACAGGCGTGTCGGAATTTGCCAATCAGTCGGGTTCGCGCCAAGCTCATTCATAGTGATTAGGGGTCTGTGCGACCTTAATTCTGTTGGATGGGGCTAAGAACTCACATGCTCAGTAGGGACTCACACATTACTGTCTGAGCTAATATTTTAGTGGGCAGGCTGTGCTTGTCTCAAAAGTCATTTTCGAGTATATAAAACATTCTTACATGTTGATTTAATTCTCCCAAAAAATATTTGAGGATTCACTCAATATGTGGGTTACATTATGTTAAAGTGCTGAGTTATAAATTGAATTTACTCTCTATTTATGTCATTTTCTGTTGATGAAATCCACTCGGCTGGCGAGTTAAGAGTTGCTCAGGAGGTCGGCCAGAAGTTCAGAATGAAACCAATTTGTTTCAAGGAGACACTAACGCTCAATAACCTCAAGGACTTTAAGTGAAGCCCATTTGTTCAGCTTCCTTTTCTCACTTAAACTGCTCTATAGTGCTGATGGTAAGACCTGTGGGACCTTTCACTTTGATTTATTTTCTTAACAAAGGCAACACTCTTATTTCAGATTTATATTTCTTTGTACAATTTTTACAATTAAGTCATCAAGAAATCCAAGTCAGAAGAACAATCTCTTTTCTGTGCAAAAACTATGGAGTGAGAGTTGGGAGGTGATTAGCTTAGCATAGCATAAAGACTGGAAGCAGGGGTACACAGCTAGCCCGGCTCCCTCAAAGGCTAAAGTGCAACTGAAATTAAATTGCATTTGTCTAGAAAAGAAAAAGAAAGAAAAACAAGCAGCCACCAAAGGTAGAAAATTCACTTTTATATGTTTTGGTTTTATGATGGCACCAGATAGTTCAGCATTAGATGGAGAACTTATTTCGATACAGCCAATAAAATCTTGGCTAGAGCAGTAACATCAGTGTTAGGCAGAGCAGACGGTCCCACTGAGCCACACAGCAGCCTGCTACACAAGACAGCAGGGACAGGCTTTTAACAACAACACACATTAGCTTTCCTGCTTCAGTATCCTTCTTATCCAACTTACAAACATGAACATAATTCCTGTGCTGCACCGTAGCTTACTGAACGAGCGGCCAAACAAACATCCACCAGAGAACAGAACTAAAGTGAAGGCTAGACAGCTAATTAGCTGCTCAGCAACAACACTTTAAATAGCATGTAAATGCACCTTTAAATGTCACTTTGGCCCATTTAAATGCTGGTGTGGCCCTCACTCTGAGTGCTGGTTCTCCAGCTGCCTGCTAGCTGCTGTCAATCAAACCCAGACGCTGACACGCCCCTCCAGTCGGCAGAGAAGAAACGGAGCACATCTGATGTTTTCTCAAAGATCTTTTTTGAATAGTAAAAACAACACATTTAAAAAGCATGAAGACATTGCTTTTGACTACAAAAAGGATGTACTAACTGTGAATTCCGCACCTCTAAAACTCATTTGTGAATCCTCTGTGACGTTGAATCTTAATCACAAACGGAAATGAAAAAACGACCTTTGCTTATTAGCGGTGTTGCACCATGATTATAAAAAAAGATCTTTCTCACCCCACCGATTGCGGCAAAATGTCTTTGAACTGAGAGCTTTTAACATCTCCATGGTCAACACATCTTCTTGTCAAAATTTCTGCAGAGAAAGTGTATTTTAACCAAAATGACCTTAAGATTTCTTATTGTCCTGGGTTCTAAAATGACAGCAAAACAACTCATTCTCTAAGTTGCAGCACTGTGGTTCACAACAAAAATGATCGATTTGTCTTTCAACAAAACTGTGCCTGCTCTAAAAACTAAGCCGCAGTTACTAAACAACAAACTCATAATGCAATTATTTTTCAAACCAAAAATGCCTCGAGAAGTTGCATCATTTAGCTTTAGACACCTCTGTGTGAAGTTTGTGCTCTAATTAGCCAGTTTAGTAGTCTCAGCTGTGAGAATGTAGTTGTATTACTTAACAAAAGAACACCATGAAATGTACCATGTTTTTGCAATTTCACCATCATTTTGAGCAGGATAACAGATTACCCAGTAGAACATTATGTTATGTTATTTGTTTGTTAGTCTTCACTGACTGACATTTAGTTTACAGCTTTAGTTACTTTGCAGATTTAGATTATTAAAACAAAATATAAACCAATTAATAATGTATAATATATTATTAAAGGTTAAGCTCCCCAGCTGTAAATAAAGTAGTTAAAATCATTAGCCCGAGATTTACAAGCTTTATCGTTAAAGTGACAAGCGCAGGAATGCATTACTAATTATAATCCAGTAATATAATAATTCTACAGAATGAATACTTTGACTTTTGGTACTTTAAGTAAGTGTTTGAATGCAAAACCTTTTGTAGTTTCACACGATAGTGTTCTATAATACTACTACAATGCAAAATATCAGAGTACTTAACCACTGGTCTTCACTTTCTGTTTGCTCTATCGTTACAAAAAGCAGACTTTAGGCAAAATACAGAATTAATCCCGGAAACATACCTTAAGGATGATTATTGTGCATTACTCTGGATCAAAGCGTCTGTGTTGAATGTAAATGTGAAACTGAAAGAGATTTCTTTGCTTGTGTGTGTGTTTTTCACAGGAAAGTGTTGATCTTGGGGAGGTCATGTTCTCACTATGCTACCTGCCCACCGCAGGCAGACTCACACTTACTGTCATCAAGTGCAGGAACCTCAAGGCCATGGACATCACTGGATACTCAGGTGTGTGTGTGTGTTTAACTGTATGTGCTTGTTCGTGCATTAGTGTGATTCACTTACAGCTGCAGTGGCTCAACATGTATCAATTGAATATCCAATTGTAAGCGTGTCAGATAATGTGCAGAAACAGAGTCGCCTCTACAGCGGTGTGCTGTTTATTTCAGCAGTTATTAATAATCAACACTTGTAATATTAAGAAATTGTCAGCAAAGAGTTGCAGGCAGTCGGTTTTTCATTCCACTTTTCAGGCAATACTGATATCACTTGTAAAAGGTTACATTTATTGTGCATTAAATGCCAGGGTTCAGGTGTAATTCAGAGTGAATGTGGCGTTTTATACTCACGTGTTTAATGGCGATTTAAATGAGAGACCCAATTTTAATCCCTTGAGTTTTTAGGGGTTTAGCCGTGTGCCATTATTGTAATCTGTGCATTATAAAACCGTAGCTATCAAATTGTGCCTTCCAGCATATTAGGCTGCAAAGCAAGCACTCTTGTTTGTCGTTTATAGATTTAGGGCAGCTAACATCTGACTAAAACGTGGCATAATGGATCATACGAGGCGATTTGTTACTGACGGATGAAGATTGAAATCAGCATTCATCAGGAAGCTTTCTCAGTCATGCTGTTTAAGCTATCTATGTCCTCTCGCCCTCTGTGTTTACACAAGCCGTTGACTCATCTACTTTTATGGACATTACCGATGCCAGGTCCTCAAGGGTTGCTTTCATGCTTAAGTAGAAAACACACACACACACACACACACAGACACTGGGTGATGAAATATGTTACTGATGGCTTAATCTTCACAGACATCTTTGAAGATAATTTAGCAGCCAAGTAAAACCTCTGTTTCTCTCTCTGGGAGTTTCTTTTCAACCTTCAACTTAGTTGAAACATGATATTTAATTATCAGCAGTTCCTACTCAGATAAAGTCCCTTATTTTATGTTCTTCCTCTCACCGCCATTAGATCCCTACGTCAAGGTGTCGCTCATATGTGACGGGAGACGTTTGAAAAAGAAGAAGACGAGCATAAAAAAGAACACTCTGAATCCCACCTACAATGAGGCCATCATCTTTGACATCCCGCCAGACAGTATGGACCATGTCAGCCTGCACATCTCTGTCATGGACTACGACTTGTACGTACAATCCCAACATCTAACTTGAAATCAATGGATCAGGACACTAAATGTAATATAATGCAATATTATTGTTGACACACTTGGAGGATTTAACTTCACCGTGCAGAATGATGTTTTCGCAGAGAAGTCGTTTCTCAGATTTAAATGCCAAAGATTTAAATTTTAAGTGTGAAATTTGAAATACCCAGTGCAGACACACTGAAAATGGACCTTTAAGAGATGAAAGAGAAATTTTATGTCTAGTAGTTGAAGGCACAATAAGCAGGATTTTCCTAAAAATAAAACAATATAGACTCATTCAGAAATGGTCCTTCTCAATCATCACTTAAGAACCACCAGAGGCGTGTGGCGGTGTCTGTATCTGTAGAGACCCGGCCCTCTGCCTGTATTTTCTCTTTTTATTTTGCTGTGTTCAAGAAGATTCTGGGCATCATCACTCCTCTACAATCCAAACATCGTCACTTCTGTTCACTAGTTGCAAAAAAACAAGACGGGGACACCCCAAAATCCAAGATGGCGACAGCCAAAACGCCAAACTTAAGGCTTCAAACCCGCAGTCCACAAACCAATGGGTGATGTTACAATGAATATGCCTACCTCTTATATACAGTCTATGACAAAAACATAGCGACCAGGTGCCAGATTGTAATCAAGCATGAAAGAGGAAGCTGCAAAAAATTGTAGACAAAACGCAGAAAAAAACACAAAAACACAACCAACAAGTGGACAAAATCTTGTTCCATATCTACATTGGATCTGGGTTTGTCTTTCAGAGCTGGGGAGGAGGAGCCAACTTTGAATGTTGTGTTTACAAACCGCAATTGACAAATCTCATTGTGCCTTTAAACACGAACAATATTTGCATTTTCGTAGAATTTCTGTGTGTGGAATAAACACATCAGACACAAATTATCATTGAAAGTGATTGTTATATAGGCCTGTGGGGGATCTTTAATGAAAAACGATTGAATATTCCTCATTTTCAAATTAGAGTCAGTTAAATTATAGTTCTTCAGAGAAAGAGTAGTGCACTATACGGTACCATTTTAGTATGTGAAGCTTTAACAGGAAATGGAAAGAGGGAAGATGTGCATGCAGTGCAGACGGCTGACAGAATGAGAGCATGCATGCTAAAGGTCACTCTGTTTTTTTTTGATTGTGTAGTATAAAAGGACAAGACGCTGTTTAGAAACCTAGCCTCTTTGTGTGTTCTTTACTGCCTGCTCTCATGCCAGGATTAAATAAGGTTTCAATTACACTTCAGGCATTGTTAATGGAGCAAAGATCTCCTCCCTAAAATGAGTCAATTCTAGTGTCACGAAGACAATCAGCTGCAGGTTCACTGTATCAAATCGGCAGGACAGCCAGGTTCAGATCTGTGTCTCCTTTTATTACAAAAATGCCCTTCTTGCAATTAGGAGGGGGAAAAAAAACAATTTGATGCATGAGATGTCTTGTCAGGTTAAGTCAGATGTATTCATACAGTACGTGTGTGTCCCCACAGGGTAGGTCATAATGAGATCATTGGTGTGATGAGGGTTGGCTGCCATGCCGAGGGACTTGGCAGGGACCACTGGAACGAAATGCTGGCTTATCCACGCAAGCCCATTGCACACTGGCACCCCCTGCTGGAGTCCAAGAAGTCTGAGAAGGAGGTAGGTTCCGCACTGGAGTCATTTTACTGGATCATGTAGGATGAGGAATCACGGGCTGAGATGGTAATGTTCTGCGCCAACAGTTTGAATCAAACTGTGAGGGCAGTTTAGGGGTCCAACGATAGCATGTAGAGTTTCAGGAACGAGTGCATATTTGTGGTAATTATTGTAGCTTGACCGCTTAATTACTTAATTAACACTGTCAACAGTTGCAGCAGCAACAATGGCTGTCAAACAGCTCATGATGCCAGTTAAGGTAGTTGCGTCAAAAACCGGACTCTTTCTCAATTCATAACTCAGTGAAACACACAGCCATAATAAACAAATATTTTGTTAGAGTTGTATACCTATTCCGATGCAAACGTCCATAAATCTTCGTAGAAAACATGGAAAAAAGACGCTCCTTGAACATCCTGAAATCATCCCGTTTTTTTATTCTCCTCAATATAGCCGTCTGTACATGTACATCATTAAGTACATTTCAGACAAAAACTGCTTATAGCTAATTCGGCATACTATTAATGGTGCCAAGTGTCTACAGTGTAAACAAACCGTGGCTCAAGTTGTAGCCATACGTCCATGTTTGTAGCCCACAGCATTATCTGCATGCTCCACGGAAACTTTATACTTCCTGTTTACATCCCCCGAAGCATTATGGGAATTCCAACAGAAAGACGTCATATATATATCTACATCTATATAGATAACTTTAAAATTATCTATGTGTTTGTTTATTTGTGTATTTATTTATTCTCTATTCTGCATTTATATTTAGATGCGCTTATTTTTGATGTTATTGTTATTTTGGTATTATATAAATCCAAGACAGAGAGGTTGATCAAATCATGCCTGTGTTATTGATGAGATGTAATGCGGGTATCTTGTCGATATATTAATTATTCAGTCTTTGTTCCTTGTATCAGTGCTTTCAGTCTCTTTTGTGTTGAGTGTGCTGATTCAAAAGTCTGGACCCAAGCAATTATTTTCCTGTACCCTCATGAATCGGAATATTAAATCCCCAAAAGAGTAATAGTGCTGTAAAAAAAAAAAGAAGAAGCAGCATGTGTGTCATGAATCATTTCCATGTGTCTTTGTGTCCTGCAGTGGAAGGCGAGGACAGCCAGCTTTGACAGCCAAGGCTCATGCCCTTCACCCAGGCCCCCTGCTAGTCCCTGAGCAGAGCCACCTGTGACCCAGCAGCCCAGAAGGGGGTTTCCTCCCTCCTGCTGATCCACTTCCTGTCTGTCTGATTGAGCAGAACACAACCCCACTGTCACTCCCTCTCTCTCTCTCTCTCACTATCCCTCCCTTCCCAGAGCACTCCCAAGAACTGATCTAGGACCACTGTCAAGTCAGTTAGTTGTGCTAAGTGCAGTCTTTTGGGGTTTCAGGGTTTGATATGTGGGTGTTATGACGAACCAGAGCTGCCATTGTTGTCCTCAGAAGAGATTGGCTGGACATCCAGTCTGCAGACATTTCAAATTGAGCTGTCCGAGCTGAGTTGAACGAATCTTGGTGTTCTCACATGGAGACGCTGAAGATTTAGCTTTGTGCCGCAGAGAGTCTTTGTTAGAATGACTTGGACATCAGATATTGCTCCACGAGAGCAGCAGAAGTTTCACTGCGGAGGCAACATCTGGGGTAGAAAAAGAGACTTACACTGGATCTGAAGCAATTTCAAATCTCTCCAGCGTTCTCTCATTGAATTTTAAAGTGCTGTATTAGCAGAAAAAAACCCAATACTGAACTGTAGCATTTTGGAACTATTAGATGTAAAGCCACTCCATTCGTCGTTATTGTTTATGAACAGCAAAACTGAAATTCATTTCAAAGCTCCGGCTGAGTTCACTGTACTTCCTGTGTCATCAAGAACATAAGCAATTATCTGATCCGAAGCTCACTGAGGTGAGGTTGGATCAGCAGAAACTAAAATATTCTCAACTAGACAAATTGCAACTTTAGTGTGATTTCTCGAGCAGCCAAGACAAGAAGTTGTATGGAAAGAAGAAGGAATAACAGGATTATTGGTATTCACATGAGAGCAAATTGACTGCAGTGTTAAGGTGTACACGTTTAAATGGCCTGATAGAGGCATAAATGGTCATTGAACACCAACTATAAAGAAAGGGTAAAAAAAACATTAACAGAAACAAGCTTTTTCTCAATGGAGCTCTGTAAACAGGGAACTTGTGAGCACACTTAACACACCCTTACCTCCTTCTCTGTTTCATGTTTGCTTTGGAGCAATCCCACGCTTTTCTTCCAAATGAAAACTCATAAGCAGACAAACACTGTTCAAAAGCACTTCTTTGTGTCTCTTGTTCTTTTTTCCTGAACAGGTTTTGATGGATGTCTATAGTTTCATGTACAGACGTCTGCCAGTTACTGTATGTATGTTTTGTTTTTCTAAGCAGAAAACCAGAAAATATATTATTAAAAGAAAAGAAAAAAAAAAGAATACTGAAATTTTGAATATATTTAGCTTTGTTGGTGGTGATGATTGAGAATAACCTAAACTCTGATAAAGGTCAACATATTCGTCTTTTGAACTTCGAAACATGCAACTTTCTTGATGTTTATGTCATTAATCATATCGTTGTACAGGGAGAACCTTTGTTTTAATTTGCCAGCAATATGTGGATAATAGATTTTTTTTTGTAGATATTTGATGTGATTAAGAAAAAGACTGCAACACCGCTGTATCATCTTGCACCAGTACAATTCCTCTATACTGGTGCAGGATCGGGTCCCTGCATCATGCTCTCTTTACAATAATTAGAAGTTTTAATAAAGTAAAATATGCACAAAATTTCAGTTAAGGCAAGGATAACTGTCTTGTAACTGATGCTGTATCTGCTCAGATGAAAAAAAGTAATGCATCAATAGCTTTTAATTAAAATAGTACATAATTGAGGTTCCACATCTTTACAATGAGAATAAAACATAATCATTTGGTTTTCTATTTACAGGATTTTCCTCCAGTAGCAGTAGTTTTGTTTTGCTGTAATTGGCAAGCACAGATAACATCAGTTTCATTCGGGCCAGGAAATGTTGAACTACGGAGTCAAATGTGATATCAGGCAGGAAAACGGCCACGAAACATTCACAGAGTGAGGCCGTATTATCTCAAACAGCAACTTAAATCTGATATGTAAGAATGTTCATGGCCGTGGCTTAGACTGGTCTAGACTTCTGGTGCCTCACTGGAGGACAAGCGATATTACAGCTCAAACTGCTGTACGATGAACATGCTATATATCACAGAGTTTAGGAAATTAGGGGCCAAACATCAAGACATGAGCAGATGCATTCAGCAGACCCAGCTGGATCTGTTTTAGCCATTTCCTTTATGGGTAAGTGTACCCAGAGAGAGCTGTTTAGTACCTCAGTGTGTGTGTGTGTTTGTGAGACGACAGCGCGGGGGCAGCTGATGGGTGGACGGGTCAGCGTCTACAGAGCAGTGGCATTTCTCTAATTGGCACTTGTTATAGCGAGAACGAGTCAGTGCATTATTGTTCATGCGTGACGTAATCCATCATAGCATAGACACCCCTCCACAACAGTTTGAAATTTGCTCTCATTCACACAGTTATTTTGATGGTGAAATTCATCCCTAATGGCATTATTCATAGATTTCTAATATCATATTTTAGTGTTGAAACAGTGTTTTAAACATGTGCTTTACAAAGGTCATATTTCTTTGAAAATGTGGTGTGTTTTCATAGTAGAAGAAACCTGTTAAATCAATTGCCTCGGTTTATGGAGTCTTTCAAGACCTGCTAGCTTTGCCTAATATTGTAATGTTTCTTGATATAATCTTGTACTCCTTCCAGCTGTTATGATAGCACTGAATTTCCAATTTTTTATTGAACATTTTGTATTTGTAATAATAGAAATGGTTGAGAAAATGTTCTGGTGACTGACAACAGCAGTTGTTAGTGGAGGCAAGTCTATTATGAGTTCCTAGATCATTATGAAGACTCTCAATATGAGTGACCCAGTGTGTAATAAAGTAAACTGAAATGGCAGACATTATTTCAGTCACAAATTGTTTCATTCCTTTGTTTCAACAAGTCTGAAAATCAACAGCAGTTTGTTGTTGTTGTTTTTTCTCCCAAAGGTTGTGATGTGTTATCAGTTCTGTGATATGATTTTACTTTATTTGATTAAAAGACTTATGCAAAAATGCTCTGCGCACTGTGAGTTTTGGGGCAATAAAACACAGCATATAATGACAACACAGCCAGTGGCTTAACAAGCAGGAGCACAAAGGAAATGAGATTTCGTCTGAATCAAATGGTCAAATTAAATGAGGGGAGATGACACAAGACATCACATAACAGTAAGATTTCATAGCCTCTAAGGGGCATTTTCATGTTTTCATTTGGTAGACAACACACAAAGGAACAGAATCAAATGAATAAATAATAGTTCAAAGGCTATTTCTTTGGCTTAAAAATGTGTTATGGCTGATCCGCCTTAAATCTACCATGAATAAAGAGTGTGCACGCTGCTGAAAGACTTATGGCATAGCATGTGTAAATGTGCTGCTCCTATACTTTCTCATTGCCTTTGAAAACATTTCACTGCTTCCCTGCCGTCACACCAGGAGTTTCCTCTTCATGGTCAGTCTGTAAATGATTTGGTAGCCATCGTCCCAGGCGTAGAGCTGTTTTTCCTCTGGGTTGTATTTCAGACTGGCGTGGGCTCCGTACCTCCTGGGAAAGTAGATCAGGGGAGCCTCCTCGCTGACGACCATGTCGTTGACGTCAAAAAGGCACTGGATTCGAGACCGGCTAGCCAGGCGTGTGTTGTAAACGACATAGACAGTCCCACAGACTACGAAAGCTGCCTCTGCGTTCTCCCTTGGGCACCGGGTGTCCCAGATTTGTTCTATATCGAGTGAGACGCGGTCCATCTTCGCAAGGTGGATGTTCGGTTCACTGTCGCTGGTTGCGTACAATAGCCAGAGGCCTTCGTCATCTGCTGCTAGATCTGCAACAGTATCCGGGTTGAGGTTGTAAACAGTAGCGTGGCTCTCCACGGGGAACATGGCGGCGTCTGCCACCGAGCCACTCAGCAGGTCATATTTGACCACCTGCATGTCCGTGTCATCCTCCTGCTGTATGTAGTACAAATAGCCGTCGTAGACGGTGCTTCCAGAACCTCTCCAATCAGAGGGAAGCCTGATCTGTTGGCTGCTGGTGACGCCAGGAGAGCGGGAAAAGTTTTGTACAGAGTTGAACTGGTAGATGTTGTCCCCTGATGTCCCGTTAAAGACGTAAACCTTGGACGACCTGGGGTCTCTGGTCCACATGCCCTTGGGACTGCCCACTCTCTTCAGGATCTTCACTGATCTGATGCCAGAGATGATTTCCACACAGTCTGCAATGAGCGAAAACACAAAGACAATATTTTTGTGCTTCTAAGACTGTTTACTGTATTTGCTATGCCTGTCAAGCATTCCAATATTCACATAACTCAAACAAATGGGAATAATGAATGAAAGCAAATTAGCTGGAGGAAAAGCTGGTTGACACCGCTGACTGACGTTTTTAATGTGACCGTTAATGGTCGCTAAATTTTGAGGTTTTCAACTGATTTAACTATGAAGCATCAAATATATTTGAATCAACGTGCGATGGCAGTTAGGTTGTAAGCTCATGTTGCCAATTAAGATCAAGTTCACAGTTAGTTCCATTAGGATATTTCTGTAAAGTGCCATTCCTAAGATGAAATATGTATTTTTTGCAACCGACAGTAACATTTGGAAAACATCAAGCAGCCTGCAGCAGTCACTATCTGGCTTTCCAAATTAAGGCAAAAAAACAGTCAGGGACACACAGACTTATGAGAGGAGGAATGAGTGCAGCACACAGACAGCAGGAAGATGCTTCCTGTAAAAAGGAAGAGTAATACAATGCTTTCACTAAAAAGCACAAAAAAAGGATGTCCCCCCCCCCCCCCTCCCTGATGTTTCCTGGAGCGAGATTAACACTGTACTCACAAATCTGAAATGGGTCACTACAATGCGGTAAAGTTCCTTTTAGGTCACTTGACAGACATTTACAATGGTTCACTGTGTTCAGAGCGAACATGAGCTCGGAGAGTAACACCGCTGACCTAAGGGCAGCTTCCTGTCCCTCCTCTCTGCAGAGACAGCTCCAGATTGCACAGGAGATTTTACACACAGACACTAATAGAGAAGCCTTTGCTCTGCATTGCACCATCATCCACTTTGAATGAGAGAACTCTGCCTTGATTTTGTAGAGGAATGACTGGCATTATGATTCTGAGCAGACAGTTTATGATATTACTAGATAATTCTTGAATTTATGTGTTATTGATTGTCTTAAGTCAGCGCAAATAATGAGTACATCTATATTTGTTTTCATCTGCTTTTGCAAGAAGAGTCTGTATGGTACCAAAGGAATTGAATGATACACCATCAGGGATTTTCAAAATATAGATCTTTTGCTTGAAGGAGCCAAATGGGATATTCATAGCATGTCAATTGCCTCTCAATGGCAATAGACATGGAGGATGGGCATCAGCTGTAACCAAAGTATGCATGAGCGCAGTGCAGCAGAGCGGCAGCCTTGAGCTAGCCTATTGAGCACGCTCCCAGTCGGCCGGCCCGGCCATGTAATCAAAGCACAGAGAAGCTCTGATTACAACACACACATCGGGAGAAAAACTTCATTCTCTGCTCAGCTTACTCATTTGTATATTTACATAGTAAATAGTTGCTTGCTGCTATATTAATGCTCTGACTATCATATGCAGAACTTTCAGGGAAATCTGCTGATATAAAGTCTGTTTCGTGGAATAAAAAAAACGTGTGTTTCACAACTTTCCACACCACGCTTTAAAAAAGGGTTATAAGTCCCTGTATTATACAGAGCAAATGACAGTCCCAGCATTGTTTAGCAGCACGCCTTGGGATCTGAAGGTTATAAAGACAAATGCTGTGCTCAAACAGCGCATGCAGGGGAGTAGCGCTGCTGAAATAAATGAGTTGCATCAAGCCACATTTCTCCTGGAAAACATTCTGCCCACTGACTCAAAGCACTCCGTTAAATGACTTGTAACAGCACTGTGTTTGTTTCCCATTTTCCAGAGGCATTGCTTTTCCAAGACAGCGCCTATACAGAAGGGGTGGTTTAAAGCCTGATGCGAACACACACACAGATATATATATATATATATATATGTATATACACAGTACATATTATACAGTATATCTCTTAGGGTCTGACTGTGCCAGGGCTGAATGAAAATTAAAGATCAAACACAGCCATCCCTTGGAGCACGTTTTGCATAAGTGTGTATGTACATCCCTGCAGCTCACCAGAGACTCTGGAGTGCAGCTCCTCCCAGTCTTCTTCCTCCTCTTCCTCTCCTCTGCTCTCGTGTAGGCTCCAGGCTTCCTGCTCCAGCACCTTGTCTGCCTTATTCACACAGGCCCGGGGGGAAGTCTGGGTCTCCACGTAGTCCATCTCTCTCTCCACCCGGTCCACTCGGAGTGCAGCTCCTTCCATGTCTTTGAACATCATGCTGTGCTGATTTCTCAGACCATCCATGGCCTCAGCAGTCTGCTTTTTGAAATCCAGCTGCTCTGTGTGGTAGCGATGGGATTGCTCATGCCACAACTGCATCCGGTCCTACCAGACGAGCACAAAACAAAACAAGTGTTGGAAAAACGTGTTAGAATAAACTGTAGGATGAGTTTTTTTCCTAGTTTTCACCCAAGCTATATACCAGCTGTCCTGACCAGCAATAAAAGTAAAGGCATATGGCCACGGTTGCAGTTCTGTGAGGTTGTAGAGTGGTACGTTAAGTTAAACAGCATGCTAACAGTCACAATAACGATGCTAACAGGCTGATATTTGGCTGGTACAATGTTTACTGTGTTCAGCATCTTACTTTAGTGTTCTAGCATTCTAATATTTGCCAATTAGCACCAAACACAAAAGCTGAGGCTGATGGTAATGTCATTAATTGGGCAGGCATTTCGTATAAAACCAAAATATCACTTTACACTGATTCAAATTTGAACCCGATGATGATGTTGCATAAGAAGTCAGAGAATCACCAACGTTATTCCAAGTCATCCAGAGGGGAACATAAATGTGTGTACCAAATTTCATTAAAAGCCAACAATGTCAACCTCATGTTGACACTAAAGAAAAAGTCAGAGTATCACGAACGTCAGTAGGATTCATTTATCCTCTGGGGACCATGAATTTCTGTAAGAAGAAAAAAAGACAATCCATCTTGTAGTATTTGCGATATACCCGTCAGGACCAAAGTGGTGGACACGCATTGCCATCGCAAGGCTGAAATATGAATTGTCAAGAAATGGATGATCCCCAGAGGATGACTCTCACTGAAGTCTGACCCTATATTTTGGTTGAGACCAAAAGCAAAGCTAAAAGAAAGTGACTGTAAATGAATGATGCTCATTAACTGCCGGATCTGTAAATACCCAACAGTTTGCTAACAAGTTCCTTTACACTGACTTATATGACGATATGTCCATATTGTGTTTTCGCAGCTTGCTGCTGCTGCCCCCAGGCGGCCGAAAAATCAGTTACACAAATAAAAAAATCAGTTGACGTTCTGATCAGGCATAAGTGTACTTTGTGTTTAGTGGCGAAGTCTAACGACCAAACATTAGCATGTTAACACGTCGAACTAAGATTGTTAACATGATGAACAACTGGTTGCAAAACTAAAGACGCGAGGAGAGAGGAGTCGAGGGAAGAGGCATTTAACAAAATGGGCATTCTTGCCTCAGAGCCACTTAAATCTGACATGTGGCACGGGTGCCGAATAGACTTCAGTGTATCCTCGCTCCTCCAGCAAGCCTCTTCGCTCTTCGAGATGCATTTTAGGAATTTTGACATCCTTCAAGTTGAAGTGCTGGGAGAAGGAATTCCGGGTCACAAACCGGAGGATTGAGGTGAAAGCAGCCACAAAATGGGGAAATGAGAATATCCCTTAGTTTTGTTGCAAAGTATTATCACTATCAGCAAATAGAATACAGTTTCACAGTGTGTGAATGACACAGTCATAGTGACAGATGGATTATTTAGAGCAAGATTTAATAACAGATGGCCTTCTCCACTGTCTCCTCTGCAACAGATTCATTTTCTCCTTTTGCTTGCTGTGGGCCTGTGGTCAAATGGAAATGAAAGTTCAATGAAAAGTTATCTGATGAATTACTGTGTTCACATCAATGCAGAAGTTGAACCAGCATATTGGAATTGAGACTGCAGGGAAACCACAGGGGGTTGAAGGGAACAGGATTTAGCTGTAAATAGACTATTCATTTCATGCGGATAACAGCTTTAAGATTGTCATTTCTGCATTGCAGCCGCATGGAGAATGAAAAGAACAAAATTCAGAATCTAAAAATATACACCAAAAGAACACATTAAAATAATTATTTAAATGACAGTTCACTGAAATTACAAACCAGACATGTAATCCTCTTGCATTTCATATCATAAGCCAACAAAAGTCTTACACACACTTTGCTGTCTCATCTCTTTAAAAACACAATACTGAACTCTCAGCAATTTGATTCCTTCCCCGAGGCACTTTGTTGTAACACAGCATCATTCTACCTTTCCATTGGGAAGGTGGGATGTTTCACACGTTTTGCAGCAATGGTTGAGCTTGTTCTCATTACTGCTGTGTCATTGTTTTAAAACACTGAAGAAGCTAATGGTGTTGGACAGAAGCTGCATGCTACATATTCTCTCAGAGGCCCCTGCAAAGTTGATGAGCTAGGCAGAGATTGCATTAATTGGACTGCCTTGGTTGAAAAATGAAATTCACATAAAAGGACGTAGTCAGGAACTTGTATTTCTAATTTCTAATGAATGTTTGTTCAGACATGACTGAGCGCGTCAAATTAACAAACTATCTCTGCATATTGTACATATACTTTATACTTAATACTGTGAACATTTGTCATTTTTGTCTAGTTTATATGTGATTTGTTTTTATAAATGTTCTCTCACTATTATGCACCAAAGATACAGAGGAAAATTGTATGCAAAAGCCTATTTGGCAATAAAACCTTATTTGGATTCAGGGATATCTTTGCTGTCACTTAATTCGTGGAAAACTACGGTATATTGATTGATTGTTAGTCATTTAAAGGGGTATTGCTTCTTACCTCCATAGCCAACAACCTGTTCTCCAGATAATCCATCAGCCCCTGGTAGTAATACTGGGCTCCAGTCAAAGTCCAGGCAGTGGAAACAAGGAGGACAAACACCGGCTTCATTGTAAGCCGATCAATGGAGACAGCTGAGTTTCTTTGTCCAGAGTTTAGATGCTTCTTCAGATTTTCCCTCCCAGAACTGTCCTCAGAGCTTCACACAACCTATAAACACTTTCTATACAGTATTAGTACATGTACGAAGACCTGAGAAGGATAGAGTGCAAGTAAGAGGCCGCCCTGAGAGTTCCCAATTCTTTGACCGCTCTCACTTTGCTGGAATGTTTTCACAAACTCTCAGGGAGGAGCCTTGTGCCTCTTACCCCACCATGTACTCAAAAAGTGAATGTGCTTGCTCCACTCAACTCTGTGCATGTGTGCAGGTTGGTGTTTGTTGCACATTTTGTACAGTCTGTCTCAGGCATATACGCAGGGATTATATAGACGAAACATACAGTAACTGAACAGCTCTGTCGAGTGTTACTTCTTACAAAGTTTAAATTAACTCAATAACTGCAGGGATACAGTCTGGATACTGCAATGAAGTTAGTTATGGTGCCTGTCAAGGCCAGTAAAGTACAGGCAACAGAGTGAGGAGGACTCAAACGCAGACAGAAGAGCAGACAGCAACAGCTCAGGGATTTATTGAAGGCATGATAGAGTAAGCTTACTGGCAAGCCCAAACAGAGTTGTAAAGAGTCCACAGGATAGCAGGAAAGGGGCAGGGGGAAGTTCTGGCAGGTATTCAGGGCCATCCAGATCCAGATAGAGTTACAGGTTGCACATTTCCGGTTGCGGTTCGGAGGCTGGCTGGCAAGGGATGTGCAACTTTGAAATTAGAAACAGGTGAGCAGGTGGGCGGGCAAATCAGGAAAAGTCCAGGCATCTAGTGGACAATGAGAATGGCAATGAACGGGTCTGGGGCATTGGGAAAAGGGCAACAAACACAACAAACTTCATTGTGTTATTTTGGACAACATACAGTACAAAGTGTTACAACCCCAGGTTATATAGTGACATTGTGTTTGTGTATTATGCGCTTCAACCTCACCCACCTCTCTCTGGTGAACCTGCTGTGGTAGCGCTGTGTAAATGGCTGCAGGTGAGCCTCTCCGATCGAAAGTCGTTAATTTTTCTGTCAGAGTTTCCGGTCCTTCACGCTGTACGTTAGGAAGTTAAAACACAAAGTAACAGAGTCACAGCACTTCCTTTGCTGCTGACAAGGCCAATAGAGTACAAACAAAATACGGAAACGATGAAAAGATCATCATCATCATTGCAATGGAACAAAACCACACAACAAGGTAATAAAAGGCGATTAAATCGATCGAGAAGATGTAAGAGTACTCCAGAGGGCAAGGTTAAAAAAATGCTATTCTATTAAGAAAATGTGTTCTTAGGTGATAGAAAACTGTTGAACTTGTACCAAACTGCACCTATTTAAAAGCTAAGGGAAAACATTTGCAGTGGCAAATTTGTTCCATTAAACAAGAGTCAGACATCTGGCTTCACCCGTACCCACGGTTGATCCGCCTTATTGGTTTCGAACATACAGCCCCCCTCGCACATTGACAGCTAGAATTGATCAATAACACTTCATTGCTGCTTGGAAGGAGATTGCTTTCCTCTGATCCGCGCGAATGGCGTATACTGCAGATTATGCTCAGTGCAGGGCCAGCAGTGCATGAGGGCTTGATTACACAGGCGATCACACTGACTGACAACACCTGACTATTCAACCCAGGGGCAGCTAGAAACTTTTTTTATTGACTCCCTATAGCACAGACATGAGCAGATTATAATTATATAGGCCCCTGGAGGCAGGCATGTAAAAGCCCACCCACCTGTCCTACATAGGAGCGAGACACTCAGACTTAAAGACACACACAACGACTACAATTGATGCAGCAGCATTTAGCATCTCTATTTAGAGATTTTGCGTCTCTTTTTGGCCGTTTTGTCTCTCTTTGTTGTTTCTACCTTCTATTGTTTTTTTATGTGTATTTAAGCTTACTGTGCATGAGTGTATGTATGATCTATGTTCTATGAGATCATGGGGATTGTGATGCTGGCAAGTGCGTATTGTGTGATGCAGCTGCTTGGAGCAAGAATAATTGTTCCCTGTGGGACAATAAAGTATATCTTATCTTGGTCATTTTGCATCTCTCTGTGGCTGTTATTTGTCTCTTTGCTGTCATTTTACATCTCTTTAAGTTCATTCTACATCTCTTTCTATTTGTTTTGAGTCTCTTTTTGGTCGTTTTGAATCTCTTTGTGGTTGTGAACAGTCACTTAATGCAGAGGCTCTGGTCCAGGAGCTCCTGATCTGTTCACTACCTTCTGTCTATAGGTTGGTTGGGTTGCCGCCCCTCTAGCCCCACCCCTGTTTCTACCCCTGTCCCAACAGATAAAGCTATAGACCGTGAAGGTTGTTTTCAGGAAACAAACCACAAAGTCAGAGAAGTTTGTGTTCAAGGCTCGCAGCTTGTTGCTGTATCATCACAGTTTGATTAAGGGCCGGTGCCAGGTACTCCAGCTGCCCAATGGCTGAGGTCTAATCATTCTTTTCTTTGATTGTCTGCTGGCCAGTATCATCTCATAGTCCTGAACTGAATCACAACGCCCTGTCTATTCTTATGCCAACAGACAGCAGACCAGACCAGACTGCGAGTGTCGTCATGGTAACAAAGTGTCGTACAGCTGCTTTTAGAAATCAAAATGGGCAACCTGGAGTTTGATCTCATCTGGAACACATTGCCTGGCTGGAGCTGGCAGGCGAGAGCATTGACAAGCCTGGCTGTAAAACTGTGTGTTTATGAGTGTGTGTGTTAGGGGTGGGGGGGGGGTTTACCTGGGAGATTTTTTTTCCAATCATAGTTCTTGATTGATGTTAGTAATTACAGTGTTATGCCTTTTGTTCTCCATTTTGCTAAATCGATTTGAAGCATGTGTCCCATACTGCCTGCCACTCAGGGGGGATTTTTTATCTATTATTAATTACTGGCTTAATTGCCCCATTGACTAGTGTAATGTGATCAAAGGGCAAAGCATCATTCAGGATTCATTATGTTCTACTAAACATCGGCATATTGCAGTCTCATAACCTTTTAGCTCGAGGCTGGTGCACAATGAAAGGCTGTAACTGTAGCTCAGACATTTTCAGGGTGGGACTCTTTGATTCAATTTATTCAGGGGACAGGAGACAGAAATGTCCTGTGGCACTGGCAAGCGTCCCCAACACACTGGTGTGCATGGTTCCTTTGCAAAAAATAACCACAAGATGGCAGCATCTCTCTTTATGGGAAAACATCAACAGTGAACCGTGGCGAAAGAAGTACTCAGAAATGTAAAATTACCAATACAATAATGTAAAAATACACAATTAAGTTTTGCATTTAAATTCCTACTTAATTGTACAAAATTATCATCAACAAAATGTACTGAAAGGATCAAAAGTAAAAACTTGTCCTACAGAAAAATAGCAATTTCACATAATATATTGTTAATATGTTGCTAGTTTTAATCGATAAATAGCTTTAGATGCAGTCAGGTAACCGAGGGGTCGGCTCCAAAGGGTCACAAAATAAATCTGCTGAAAAACTCTCAACATTTTGGGTCATTTCTTGAATCTTTAATCTAGTCTGGGCCTCAAACTGTTATTTAAATGAAGCCATGAGAGTCATATGGAAGGAAACTGTCTCTTTGATGGCACTGCTATCAATTAATAGACATCTGAAAGGAGTCAAGAGGCTCCAACTAGACAGCAATGTTGGGAAATATGTTTTAATCTTCAGTAATGTATTGTAATTGTTATGCTTTTACTATGCACAATTAAACTGAAAATAAGCATTAGTAACTAGTAAAATAATGATAGTGAAGTAAAAAGTATATTTCCCTATAAATTGTAGTGGAATAGAAGTAGTAAGTACCAGGAAATGGAAATAGGCCTCCTCAAGTAAACCACAAGTACCCCAAATTGTAGTTGAGTAGATGTTCTTACTTTCCACCATTGAGTTTGTTCGGCTTCATTGTGGCTTGGATCAGAAATATCCTCACCGTTTGAAGTTCCACTGCTTTAAGTGTTAACTAAGTGGAAAATCACAAATATATACAGAGAGGTTGAATTCCTTGGTAGATCCGTTATGATCAAACTCCAATAATGGAAATCAAAATGGACTTATTTGAGGTTTGTGATGAGTAATGCTCATAAAACTAGAAAAGGTCATTACGTATTGAACTGATAAAACAATTTTAAGTTTGTTTTTCAAGTTCTTAAAGGGGGTCTGAAGAACATTAAGGGTAACATGTCAACCACAGTAAAAAATATAGAATGTCTCTCTTTTTGTATAAATAGTATATGCTCAGAGATGGATTATCATGAGGTGCAAACGTAATGTTGAATGCAGTTACAGATATTTAAAAGCTCTTATTTAGCATTTATAAGCACATTAACAATTCATGAATGATTTATAACACACTATAATGTAGTTGCACACAGTGTTTGACAACAATTATTATTTCTCTTATAAAGATATATTACATATTATTATGACTGTTTCACTTGATTGTCATTCATTATCTGTTTAGGCAGCAGCCTCCACTTATGGATGCCCACGGGAAGAATGTAGATGTTGATAAATACATTAATAAACAAAACTGTTATAAATGCTAAATTGTGGGGTCAAAGTGTCACCCCTAATTTCAAAATGCTCCAGACTTTGAGTGTGGTTACAGATTTGTGTGCATGCGTTTTTGTGTGTTTGTGTGTGTGCCGGGGATCTCATGTAATCTTGCACGTTTGCCTTCACACCAGGCGTCAGGAGCCACCCATAAAAACCTCCTTTCCTCTGCAACTGAACAAAAAGCCAAACACCCGTTAAAGGCAACGTTCTTTATTACCCTTTCGTATTGATTGAGAGAAAACTTAGCAGCCCAGTGCCAGGTCATATAAAAGCGCAGACTGAATGGGTGAAGCAACGTAAATCCTTTAGTCCCTTGTAAATAGCTTTAATACACCCGAGGCGCCAAATCACTTGACCTGCGTTAGCCCTGCCGCTTGCAGGCTTTCTGGCTGACTGAGCAGTGTGGAGCCAGCCCCTCTCCTCCCATTCTCTGGTTGTCAGTCCAGGTAATAGTCAAGGCCTTATTAGTGACACGCTTGCTCTGCCTGGCTTCATGGCCTCTCATGTATTTAATCAGCCACTGAGAGCCACGTTTTAGATAAACATATCTTCTCCTTTTTTTTCTTTTGATTGAAAGAATATGCAGTGAAAAAGTTCATTCCATTCAGGCGCTGAATATCGGGGGTTTGTTTGAAAGTTAACAGCTTGGTGAGACTACAAACCAACTTTTGGGAACATCCACGGAGCATCAGTGAGTCATGTTACTACCAGGAATTGTGAAATGGTTTTGAGATGTATCCTAGCCAGATTCCAATGAGGTATGCATTATGTACACACAGTACAAAGGTGTGTCTTGTTTTAATTCGTTGCATACAATTTTGGGAGAAATACTTTTTCCAACATGATATCTAAAGTTGGCCTGGCGCTATAATGAAAACTGTCTCTCAACTTGAATGAATTTCTTGCTGCCCTGACAGCCGACATGCACTTGCTTGGGTTGCTGAGCAGGAGAGTGCCTGAGGGGCTGTGGACAGCTGCTCAGAGGGTGAAAACTCTTGACAAAAGCAGCATTTATCCTTGGTGGGCGCTGCAATGGGACCTTGACCGCTGGAAATAAAGACACAGTATGTGAGAGAATATCCAAGGAAATGCCGTCACAGCCAGCCACAGCTGTTAGCCATACTGCTCCTTGGTCTAGACGAGGGGTCGGCAACCTTTTTTCATATGAAGTGCATAATTTGAATTTTCTTGTTTATCAGAGTGCCATATCATTACGGTTAACATTAAGTTTAAGTATCACACCACATCAATATTTGAATTTCCAACGGATCTGTAATTTTATTCCATCCATAGGCAACGTGCATAACAATATTTTTGAAAAACTTTTCTACCGTAATCAGCTCATTGTAATTATATATTTATGAGAGCACTACACGGCTGCCATCGTTATAAAAACGTCGACATCTGAGTTGACGTCGTTGACCCTGCCAAGCTTCAATTTGTATAGCACCTTTGTAGTCTTCCGACCACTCAAAGCGCTGTACACTACATGTCAACGTTGACCCATTCACACACACACACACACAGATGGCATAGGCTCCCATACAAGAGGCCATCTGCCCATCAGCTCCCTCAGGCCAGGCAGGCAGATTCAAAGAAAACACTTAAATAAATCAAAAAGGCTCACAGACTGAGAGTCCAAGTGGTCGGCAGGTAAACAGGTAACAGGTAACTAAAAGCTCCAAAGAGCAACGATGGTAAGAGACGAACCAACATAAGACAACGGAAGCACATGGACTAAATACACAAGTAAACAGGGAGATAACGAGGGACAGGTGAAACTCATGAGGACAATCACAAAGGTGGGAAAACTCACGAAACAAAACCCAAGACCATGACATATATAGAGCTTGATTATCAAATCCCAGTTCAACCCCTGCATGTGCTCTTTTATGTAAGACAGACATGACAAATTGTGAACCTGGCCTTTAACATACTGTACTGTGCATATAGGAGACACACGTGGGGAACTTGTGCTAAGTGTTTTGATCACATGTAATAGAGTTCCACAGCTGTCAGGAGTACTTTGGAGTTTTATTCAATACAACACAACCATGTGCCATGTAAAAATCTGATTATATTACCAACACGCTCCGCCAACCCCTCCTCAAGCGCCGCATGCCTTCCAAGCTTGTCTACATGACATGTTTCGGCATTGTTCTGTGCCTCTGGAGCTGAGTGAGGAAACATAGCAGGAGGCGGGCTCGTGCATACCATTATCTCACAAAGCACTCATTACAGGAGTATCTCCCGTATACCCTATACCAGCAAAACATGTCACCTCACGCTCTACGCCTCATTCTGAACACCGCAGCACTCAAATCCAACACTTCTTTGGCACAGGGCTGTACTCAATCCATGACTCACTTGAGTGAAATGCCTCAAACTTTACGGTTGCCAAATTATGAAGTGAACAGAAATGTATGCATGGGGTTTGGCCTCCTCTGCCTGTAAGCATATAGGGAGGGGTGACACAGCCACTTGTGACCCACCTGCAAGCCCCTTTTTCATCAAAACAAAGTCATGTTTTGCCACCATACATCATGAGTACATGTATTTTATTTAATGTCAACACCAGAGCAATACAAATGAGGTAATAGTCTGCAGACGAGAACATTAAATTACAGTTATAATTGCTCAAGTTCATTATGCAGGCTCTGAGCAACATGCTTCTACGCTGATTAGTGCATAAACACCTGATCCCGGTAGTTACCTTTGTGAAAATCATCACATTATCTGCCGTTACATTTTGTTCACTGATCTGAGTGCATGTAAATGGGGCATACTTCTTTTATAAGGTAATTACATGTTTAGAGGCTCCATGTCTGGATTAGTGAAAGTAAGAATGCATCCTACCCTGAGATTTATCCATAGTTGCTCTGTAATTATTGTGTGACTCTTGTAAAAAAAGAAAAACTCCAATAAATCAACCATGGCATCCATTGCATCATGTTAAGTTTAAAACCTGTGATCGCACTGATAAGCAACTGCAATTAGCTACAGTACGGTGCTGCAAGATGGAAACAATTTAGTTCCTGGACCTCGATTAAATTAAATCAAATCTTACAGGAAGCCCATTAGGTATTTGTTCATCAGGCCGTCATCTTGAGGTCATACCTTACCCGAAAACCAGTGTCATAATCAGAGCATCACGACAGGCTGGAGCAGGGCTCAGGAGAAATGGGCTTGTCAGCAGCTGATTCAGTCCGTCGCACGGTGTGGAAAAGCTCTGTCATGGCCTACCTAATGGTAATTGTTTGGAGCGGTGAGAGCCCACCGTCTTGTCTGCATGCTGGTATCTGAAGGGTTTGGGGGAGGGCAGTTATGGGAAAAATATTTCTCTTATTTGTCATTTTTTCACATTTCCTCAGCTTATAAAAACAACTTTATTCTGTGTTACAAGACATAGGGGTGCATATTGGAAACGTAGGCAAGTAAGGGACTGTATGAACATTATCAGGGGGGAGGTGGGTGTCACAAAAGGGGAAGGGTTCTGTACGTCAGAGGTGGAAGTAAAAATACCAATATTACAGTGTAAAAATGATCTGTTTCAAGTAAAAGTCTTATTGTCATCAAAATATACTTAAAGTACCAACAGTTAAAGTTCTCACTATGCAGAATGGCTTTAATGTGTTCATCACTTTAATGCTATAGCTGGTAAAGATGAGGCTAATTTCAACTAGTTTATATTCTTTTTAGTAGCTTAACCTATAATAATATACGTTGATTTATATTTTGTATTAATAATCTAAATCTGCAAAGTAACTAAAGTTATCAAGTAAATGTATTGGAGTAAAAAGTGCAATACTGGCTTCCAAAATGTAGTGGAGTAGATGTATAAAATATTATATAATAGAAATAGAAATGATCAAATGAAGTACTGCAAAGCCAGTACAGTTTACTTGAGTAAATGTGCTTGGTGACATTCCACTGCTACCTTCAATACATTTAATTGTTTCTACTCAATAGTAATACTAATAAACAACTGTTAATATTCTTAACACAATTTATAATGAATCTGAAAAGTAATATTTCAATATATATGATATTTCATACTTTTTGCTGAAGAGGGGGGTCTGTCTGTGCAGAGTTTACAACAAATTGAGATCAGTATTAATGATGAAAAGAGATGAATCAATTAATTACTGTTGCATTATTTTGACATGTTGAGGGACGGTGTTGCAGTTTTGGGAGAGGAAGACAACGGGAGTGTCCAAAGAAATGATTAGTAACAACTCTGTGGAGTTTCAGCACCCCTTCACACCCTAACAATATTCATACAGTCCCCAAGATAGCAGGAAAGGTGAGGAAAGAGGAATAAGGGGGAGACAGACAGAAAAAAAGAGAGAAAAAAGTGTTGGGAAGAGAGAGAGAGAGAGAGAGAGAGAGCGAGAGAGAGAGAGAGAGAGAGAGAGATGGCGTCTCAGACAGACTGTCTGGCTGCACCGGGATCTTCAGCACTCAGCGTCATATGATTCCGGGGTCAGAGGTTATCCCCACTGATGAATATCGGGCCGAGTCTTGTCTCCCTCCCAAAAGAAAGGGAGTTGTTTTCACTCCCTTGGTCTGGAAAGTTTATTTCAAGAATCCATCCTGCCAGCACAAGACTGTAAAACTGTCTCAGGGCAGAAGAGTTACGTCCACAAATATTACTTTTTTAACGGTTTTATTGCCCTGCCAAAACAACCAGAGATGCTCTCTCTCTCATTCAAATGCACCTAATCACATAGCTGTGAGAGAAAGAAGGCACATACGTGAGTGCGTATATTTAATAGTGAAACATACATCCCCAGGATTTGGACAGGATTTGGAAGATTATAGTTTGCAGTCTGTGAACTGTGTGAAAGTACACTGCTGTTTTGTGTTTATCCTTTCATACTGAATACCTCTTCCCACATGTCATCCCATTATATCCCTGTGTCTTAAGGGGGTAAGACACCAGCTTTTTAGGCAAAGGTCTTAGCAACAGGCAGAAAAAAGTGAAAGACTCATTACGTATCTGATTATTTCCTTGTAAGAACGCAGAAGTTATTTTTGTCTTTGCGGTTATTCTGTGTCTTCACCTTTTTCACAAATGTGTAGACTCTATAGTAATAGGGCATTTCAAATAACACTGTCAGCAGGATTTCTACTAAAAGCTTCTGGGAGATTATAGCTGCCCAAGAGTGACAAGTGTGATATATGAGATCACACATGTGAACAAATGGATGGCAGACGCCTGGGCATTTATGAGCCTACTGGATCAGTCCCCGCCAGGATATACACAATCGTTTGACAGTCTTGATTTGTGTAATGAAAAACCACACCGGCTCTCCCTGCAGGGTGAGAAAGGACTGGTCTGACACTGACTGAGGTGCTTCCGAGAGTCAAGCTGCAGAGGGAGGAGTGGGTAGAGGCTCAAATGGCTCGTCCCTCGAACCTGCAAGTGCAGAAACGCCATCATCACCCAAGAGTGGATTCACCCAAACTGAAGGCGAGTGGATGTGGTGAGCGAGGCATATGGTGTGACCATGAATGAGATTTACAGTTAACACGATCTCAAGACTGGGGAAAGGAGAAAGAAGTGATTATAAAGGAATGACGTCAAACAACATCATGTTTCTTGTTAACATGCTGCTACCCATCAATCACAGAAATTAGATCAGCGACAACTTTTACACATTTTTGCTATTTTCATATGTTTTTAAGTTACGATTCCCTCTTTTTATGTAGTTTGTGCCTCTGGTTTACATTAAATCACATATTTAACTAAAAGTGTGAGGCTTGTTTTAGAGAGTTTACACTACAGTGGTGGAATGTGACAAAGTGTATTTACTGTGGACATTTTTTATTTGACAGCTTTAAAAAATAAATAAAATGAAGTTAATCACTAAGAAGATAATGTGGACTAGATCAAGTTGGATCAAGAAATATAGCACCTGTCAATATACCATTTTCAGAGGGTGAAAATACGTCATACGAGCTGTAGTTATGCAGTTATTGGTCTAAACACAAGTTTTTTCTCAAGTAGCAGTGACGGCAATCATGTATCGCCTGCTTCATCACTCTGGGGCCCCTCAGCCTTATCACTGCAAGACCTTATCTTATCCACTTCATCAACCCCAGACGCGTCCCTCAGAACTGAGCTACTGGCACACAACATAACCAGGTCTGCTGTTTTTATTCCCAGGAGCCCCCACGTCTGAGTCCCCTCACCTGCACCGCCCCGCTCTATCCTCTGCTATCACTCTGGGAAAAGATAATGAGGGATATTTGCTCCTTATTAGTGTCAATAGTTCTATTTAAGGCCTCATTATCTCAAATGAAGAGGCATGTATTAAACTGGATGTCTGACATGTATTTTGATAATAACTGAGCTTAGTGCCACTGTTGCATGAGGAAGCCTGAGAACAAATCGTAGAAATAAAGACGCACCCCTGAGTAAAATCTGAACACACATACATGATGCACATTCTTGAATGCAGTTTGACTCACTCTTTCTGAGAATATTGTTATCTCCGATTCAAATGAATCATCATGTTTTTAAAAGTTTTCTTCAGCATCAGAGTAACCCCTGGTTTAATCAAGTGTAAATAAGACAAGTTTCACAGAGCTGTTCTAGGTGTTTCCACCTGTTTGTAGTCATCATGCTAAGCTAAGCTAACTGTTGCCTCGCTGTATCCTCATATGAAACATACAAGCATAAGAGTGGTATCAATCTTCTCATCTGACTGTCGGCAAAAAAAGCTAATAACGCATTTCCCAAAATGCCAAACTATTCCTTTAAACACACACATAAACACAAGCAGTGTAGAGAGGCAGGAGAGAAGTCAGACAAAGCAGGTTCCAAATAAGCACAATAGGTCTTGGGTCTACTTGTGCAATTGTCCCTAATTATGACAATGATTCAAGAGAGCTCCACATTCCACTGCCTCTTATGGTTTAGCTGCTATGTGTCTTGGAGCCTGTGGAGCCATTAACACGATACCAATCTCACCAATGGCTCCAGTTTGGGCCTCCCATGGGCTCCTGAATGCAACCTGTCCAGTTCGAGGAGAACCAAACATCCACCCTAACCCTCCCATTCCTCTACACTCACACACTTTTCCCCCAAGGAGGTGGGCATCAGGACAAACAATCAATGCCAATGACAGATCCACGTCAGACAGAGCGTAATTATGGGAACAGCATTCTGAGAGATACCGTGTCATTAAAACCCACCGTCTCCACTGCAACTACAACGGACTCTTTCCTGCTGCCTGTCCATGCTGTGAGGTGTGTGTGTGCGTGAATGTCAAGCTGGACCAGTGTTTCTAATGTATCCCTTGTCCTCATATAACTTTTTGTGTAATTGCACCAGAGGTTGCTGAGTGAACCTTTAAAGGTGCAGAGATGTAGACATGACAGAGACATGAGATAAAAACCTTTTTCGGGGCCATGTGTTATTGAGGGAAGCCTCAATTGCACATGACAGCCGCAATTTGAGAACTAAATTGCTAAAGGTACTTACATAGCTGCTGTCTGATTTTGAAACCGGCCAGACACCATTAATACAAGATTATTCAGAGGAAGAAATGACACATTCAGTTTGTACATAGGACCCAGAAAAGTGGCCCTGGCACTCAATTTGCACAGGTTTATTAGAATAACGTCCTGCGGGCACAGAATAAAGACACAATCTGTGTTTCAGGTCCTTTTCTTCTTCTGGGAAATAATTGAATTGCTGAGCCAAACAACAAAGAGGCAAAAACGAAACCCCAGGAACAATAAATGTGAATTAAAATCTGTCTCTTTCCATTTACAGCACAGTGACAAATGACATGAGATGACAGCTAAGCGATGAAATACAGTGTGAACCAGTAGTGAGTAAGTAATACCACAGGATAAAAATACTCTGTTACAAGTTAATGCATTCAATAGTGTACTTAAACAAAAAAACAAAAGTATTAGCATTAAAATATACTGTGAATCACACACCGAGAGTAAGTTAGCTGTAGCTACTATTCCTAGCAGGTAGCTATACTCTGTTCTGTCCTATAAAAGCTAAAAGTGACATTTTGGTCAGAAATATTGATCATATAGCTTTAAAGAGTTAGCTCTAAAAGACAAAGCCAGTGTTATGCTGGATTGGGATTTTCCTAAACCCAAAATCCGTTTCTTTCAATGGCTGGTCGTGTCTAGATGGTAACGCTCCATTTGTAAAACTCTGGCGAGATGGTTGAGGTTATAGGCATTGACCTTAAATGGTTAAGTTTGGGATAGGTCTTGCCAAAGTTTTCGCGAGTTTTCGGAAATCCAGGATGACCATCGCTGCACGAGGCTTATAACAGATCTGTAAAACACTAGTAAATGATTTATCTAACATAAGTAAGGCTACTGCAGCTGATAAAGGCTTTATGTAATGTGACTTATTAGAAAGTTGTATCCACATACACAAATACATATCATTTTAGTGGGGAAAAACTGCAAGTAATAAGCTCCACTGCTTTGCATTTATCTTTCATCTTCTTCTCCACTTGGGATGGTATCACAGCAACAGGTTTGTTTAGGGCCGCCTCGGTATCAGCAGGACTCGGTCTGCCCGGCTCTGTTTTTAGTAACTTAGGCTACTGTGAAAAAATCCAAAGCATGCTAAAACATAATATACAGGAACCTGGTGTCCCTAAGTGAAAGTCTCACTGTCTGTTCCTCTCCGCAGGTAGCCATGTTTGGAAGTGCTGACAAACAGAGAAGAGAGACAGAATGCATGGGGTCCAGGCCGGTGTCTGGCTTCTTGCCAAAATGTCACATCCTCCTCGTAATCAGGCTCCAACTATGGTCACCTCTTATAAACACGCTTGACTTGAGTGTTTGGAGTAAACTGCAGCACTTTTAATTACAAAGAGAAGTGAATTGGCTTGACTCCCATGCTTTATATGAATTTCGAGTTTGTAAACAAAGCATAAGGTATTGTGTCACATTTATCTCTAGTGTCCCTTTGTCTTAGGGACGCCTGTACACACGGAGATTTGCTTAAAGCAGTCACTCAATGAGCCAGTCACTAAGGTAGAGGAATCTCATAATTAAGGCCTCATTAAAGCTACACAACTATGTTGGTTTACTGGGCAGACAGAAACCTCACAGATTCACAATGGGGCCATTCATAATGCCTCACTTTTCTGAAGGAAAAGAGAAAAGGCAGTTGCTCTTAGCATTTCGGCAGATGTAATTGCAATCACTCAGCTTGTCTGATGCTGATAATGGGGCAATGGGAAATTCCTGTCAGAGTCGTGGCGCAGGGTGGTTTCGCAACCACTTTGGCAGGCTCCGTGTTCCACTGCAGGGCAGCGAATGCGTTACGGCATGCTCACATAGCTGTCATTAAACACATTTTGGAAAGGAAAAAAAAAAAACATAAGACAATCAAAACTCGCAAGTGCGTGCCATTCTCCTGCTTCTTGAGCAATGAAAAGGCAAATATTATGTAAACGTATATCGTCTGTCATCCCTGCACCATTAAACATGTTGAAAGACTACAGTTTGTGAGAAAAAGGGAAAGTGAATATGCTTTAGCAATCGTACTAACCTAATGTACACCATAAATTATGGCTGAGCTATTTTCAACATCTTTATTTTCATTTGTCATTTTCAAAACATTTCTCTTGACTGGTAGTTTATGTGAAAATTAAGCTGTTGGGAAATAAAAACACAAATTAACTGGTACTAAAGATGTTTGGCAGTTCAGTTAAAAGTTTGTTTTCCAAATGTTGGCTTTTCAGCAAGCAGCCCATTTCTGTCTGAAATGTGTGCTACAGTAGGTGGCTGAAATAGCACGTGGGTGCAACGTTCTTGTGGTTGGTTCTTGGGTACAGTATGTGACACTTGGCATCTCAGCAATGCTTCCATGAGAAGCCTCTATTATAAGGCATTCATGCAATGATGCTAACAAGCTCATTTTACTGTCTGGACAAGCATTTGTGCAATAAAGGCCTTCTTATTAGTGCTTTGTGAGACCACCCAAGAAACAATATAGTGATATTACAGATTTTCTAATAATCTCCAGGCAATAAAGTCTAGTTTACTGGACTGCAGTATGTTGTGATGTACAACAGCTATTCAGTTTTAATTAAACTAGAAACAGGACGAAAGGTAAAAGCTATTGGATTTGGTTCCCTGGACACATGATCCTGAAAGACACGCGGAGGGTCCCATTTCAAGATGTTGTAATATTTTACAGGTAGTCCGGAATTTATTTGGCAGTCTGCCAGTTTTTGCAAAGGTATTTGAGGTATTCTGGGTATTTTGCAATTCAAATGCCAGAGAGAAATGTTACGTTTTGTTTAACTCCTGAGGATGCTTCGATAAAATGAATCTGATATATTGAAAAAGAAGAGGAAATTCAGATATTACTTCCCTCCACTGAGTAAATTATTATACAGTGTTTAAATGAAAAAGCATCAATTTTACCATCATTAATATGTGCAAAGACAAAAATGGCAACTTTAAGAAAAGTTTAATTTCAAATTACAGCATAGTATGGGTAATAAAAAAATAGCAAAAGATATAATTTTATCCTTGTAATAATCTGTGGTTTCACAAGAGTCCACGAGAGTGTCAATCAACAAGTGATTCATACATTTATACCATAAATACCATATAAAATGTCAATACTTTCCAACGTTACTGGTGTAGTAGTTATTATAAATTACAAACATCTATCAAAAAAATAATAAAATACAGTTAAGAATAAACAGATGATAAATGATAACACAAAACAGTAAAAATAATCTTACGGTTAAAAAAACTTTCTCTTACAGCTCTCTTAGTTAAAAGGTGGATCTTAATTTGTCCGACAAATTTAAACAAGACTAAAGGCGTATTCACATTATCGCGGAAAAACAGCTTTGGCACGCGCCATTAATATTGTGTGTTGTGAAAGCTCTGTATGGATGTCTGCGGTTCGCAGAAAGTTGTGGCCGCAGCCAATCGCTGTGGACCACTGTTTGAACTGAAAGACCAAATACATGTTGTCTGATTTTTCTCCTTGGCAGCTCTTGGGGTTTTTCCCCAAATGATGTACAGACTTTTAGGCATTCTATTATCTCAAAAGGCTTATGGCTATTTATTGTACCGACCAATGCGGAACGCGAGACCCTTGTTCTTCTGTTGTAATGTGAATTCGCCATAATAGTCTACAGCCATGCTAGCGGCTCTAAGACGGTACATAGGTACAATGGTACTTAAATGCTTACTTCAGCAAGCTAATATGCTCACAATGCGCAATGCTAACATACTAATGTTAAGCAGGTATAATGTTTGCCATCTTAGTTTAATGTATTAGCATGCTAACATCAGTTGCATAGCTTCCTGAGGGGGACATGAACGTGTGTAGCAAATTTCAAGCCAATCCATCCAATAGTTGTGATATTTCACTCAAAATCACAAATGTCAACCTCATGGTGAAGCTACATGACAGTGGATCACCAAAGTCAATAGAGTTTATTTTCATTGGACATTACATTTTAGTGGAAAATGTCTTGGCAATCTATCAATTAGTTTTTGAGAGACTTTGGTCTGAACCAAAAGGGTGGACCCAATGTTCGACATTGCCACGCCGCTAGCATGGCTAAAAAATGCAGTAATAGTTGTGTTACAAAACATGTAATTATATAAGTGGGACAAGATCTTGTGAGGCTGTATTCTGTCTATTAAGCATGTTTCCATTGTCCAGTGTACTCACAGTCTATGTACCATATACCATATATAAATGTGAGATTCAGTTAATGATAAAAATACAACTATAGTTAATGAGTGTGTACATAATAGATCATGTAGACGGAAAACATTAACCTCTCAGTATACATCAAACACACAAATGTACTTTCTCTTGTCCCCTAGCATCTTCCAATGTCCATCCAGAGAACATTAAAAACATTGATTTTTGGTTTACCGCAAAGGTCTTCAACAAACTCAAACAAATGTAGTGTAACAGACATATTCACTGCTTTATTTTCAGGTTATCTTTTGTTGGTGAAGCAACAGGCATCCAAGTTCCTCCGGGAAGTGTCAGTGATGCTCTGTGAAAAACAAACTCTGTCCTTGAGTTCTCCACACCGTCCCTTCACCATCTGACAAGCGGTCAAGTCCATGTCAGCCTCATTTCCTTTCTTTCAACCTCCCCTGTGGTTTGGTGATGTGTGATGGTGCTCAAAAGCAGTCCATTGAAAAAAAAAAAAGAAACTGCAGCAGTGGGTGGCTTGGACGATGCCCTGTTCATGAGTGAGGCTATACACCAAGCAGCATACCCATAAAATCTGAACCGTTCTGTATTGTGATGGAAGCGCCTGCTGCATTATCCACAAATATGGAGGTGTACTGCCCGGCCTGCAGAGGAAAATACACAACATTGATGCAGGAAAGATTTGCACAAAAACAGATATTTAATGTTTGTGTGTTTCTTGGTGTCCTGCTCACCTGTAGCTCCAGCAGCCCCTGCACACTGACAGTGAATATCTTGCTGTTACTTTCTAATCCAACAATCATCTCCAGTGAGCTGCAATCACATTTGAAAAGGACATTTCTGAATAAATACTGTGTTTTCAACAATTTGTGTTGAATATGCAAATCTGAAATCCTTGTTAAAGTGCAAAATGTCTGTTATATTGTTAGATATTTTGAGAAATACGCTTATGTGCTTTCTTACTGAGAGTTATATGAGAAGAATATTGATACCACTGTCATGTCTTCACGAATATGAAGCTACCATCAGCAGCCAGCTAAGTTAGATTAGCACAAAGACAGGAAACAAGGGAAAACAGCTATCCTGGCTCAGACTAAATCTGCGTACCAGCACCTAACCTCACTAATTAACATGTTATAGCTCTAAACCAAAATGTAAAAACAACACTTTATCATGTAGCCCTGTGGGATTTTGTTACCACCCTAGCTGCTTCCTCCTGTTTCCAGTCTTTATGCTAAGCTAACCATCTCCTGGCTACTGTACCGGTTAGAAAGTTGTTTGTGTAAAAACAACAATTTGCCTTTTGTTACCTTTGGAGAGAGCCATGCTAGCTGTTTACTCCTGTTTCAAGTCTTTATGCTAAGCTAAGCTACCCATGGTGCAGTTAGTAGCTTCATTCAAAGCATGAAAACATGATAGTGGTATCCATTTTTTTATTTCCCTCTTAGCTAGAAAGAGAATAAGCTTATTTCCCATAATGTCAAGAGTTTTCTTTAACAACTCAGTGCCATCAGAGTCTGTACAGATGGTTGTAACATCACCGCAGTCTTTAACCACACTGAGAGCACTGGTTCCTGTTAAGTGGAAAATGCTACATTTTTATGGCAAATCAATCATGTTTGTCTTCACTCCAACTGCCATCACAATGAACCTCATTTCACATTCTCTGCATTTTCATGTGTGGGAGGGCGAGACTGGCTGGGGCTTTGGCTAAAAAAGCCAAGGACTCTTTTGGGTTAGGTAACCCATCATAATAATATTATTTATATGTTCCCCTCATTGTACCAAGCTATGAGGGAGGCTGTGGAGCTCTGCACAGGCCGGGGGAGACTTTGGGGAGCAATTCATTTCTGCAGTTTGCACTGACTTTATGTAAATAGAAATTTTGAAATATTGGCAAGAACTCAGAACCTTCCCCAACTGGATTTGTAATATTTCACCATGTAGAAACACTATCAGATACTTCATTATCGGTCTCCCACATCCCAAACAAGGGCATTTCACTGCTATGCTGCTGAATATAACAGTCAGTCTGAAGAGTCAAAGGTGAGTCTATAAAGATTAGTTAGGCGACAGGAACGAGGGCTCTAAGTGAGAGGACATTTCCTTTAGAAGATCTGCTCTGCTTTTATACAGGAAATGCCAAACCGGCTTCCACACAGACTGTAACAGACAACACCTTTAACAGCTCATAAATTCTGTTGACAGTTTTAAAAGTTGCCAGCATTAAAATATCACAATTACACAGGGAGAGTAAACGATTTGTCAAAACAACAACATCAAGAATACAAAGTGTGGTTGTTGTAGTCAGATTAATTACTTCCCAAGATCAATTATATTTACTTGCATTGGTGATAGGTGGTATGACTGACCAGCATGTCTTATAGCAATAACAAATGAAAACCACATTGATACAATCTATCGAGTTAACCAAGAGTGTTATGTAGAGCATGTTTGATTCAGGGGATGAGCTCTACAGCATATTTAGCAATGAGGGTGTGTACATGCGCGCTAGTATGCTAGTTATGATCAGGTTTTTGGAGTTTCCCGGTTTTCAGAGTCGTGGTTAAGGCCTTTTCCAAGATTTGAGAGCCTGGATATGCAGCCTGGAGTACTCTAATAGAGCCCAGCATACTGTGGCATGTCAACACCGTATCCAGGTTTCTGAACATGCTCTGTTAGTAAAGAGATGAGATGTTGAGGAGACATAAATGCGCACAGATGATCAGAAACCTGATACAACTATATTCATGAATTACCAGGTTTATCATGTTCAATGTAAACATCAAATCTGGAATAAGATCGAAACCAGAGTAAGATTCAAAAGCTAGCGTGCATGTGGGTACTCAATGGTAATAACAACAACAACAACAAAGAATACCGACGAATAAAGAATACCTACGTGTATCTGTGGCAGAGTGATTCGATGCAGATCAGCACCCGGACATTGTCCCTGGCCTTGAGCTGGCTCTTGCTCCTCTTCACCTCATTGTGGTCTGTAAGGAGCCAAAATGTTCACAATCATATGAAGATATTGACTCACGCTTTGCTCACAAAAAATAAATCCCCCTTGAAATAACCGCTCACTAAAATCCTACCCCTGCACAGGGATTGTCCAATCCCTGTAAATAGACAAAACAAGTTTGCCTAGCTTTGGATTTCTCCACATCCTGAAGCTATGAACATGAGGCTGAAATAAGACTTTATAGAGAGTTTAGATGGTGGTGTATTTTATTAGCCTTTTGAAAGGCAAATACTCAAGAGCAAAAGTGTAAGGAATGGATTAAACTGTGCGTTTATCTGCTCTAACGCAAACTGCAAGTGCAAATCCAGCTAACTAGCTTGCTTTCTGCAGTAATAACCTTACCTGCCACTACTGCATTAGTTTGAGACTTAGGCTAATGTTAGTGGTTTACACGCCAGCCAACCTTACCCAAGTTAGTGTTACATTTGCCAGACACATTGGCTAGTCCTCATCCTAAAAGCCTTTTCTCTTAATAAATAAATAAAAACAGGTATGTAAGCAATTCTTTTTCATCTCACACTTACAATACTGTGACTTATTAGCTCTATTCTGTAATTAAAGAACAATGACGTTTCTTTATTTCCATATCTTGTAAATTAATGATTAATTGGTGAGGATGTTGACATGCAATTCTAGCCTCAGTCTTTTAGCACAATATCATGTATGTAGCCATCAAGTGGACATTGATTGACATTTTAAAACGAGTCAGCTGGAAACATTAAAAAGTCAGCCGTAGTCAGCATATTCACCCAACCCATGGAACTAACATTAGCATAATTTTCGAGCTAGCTACAACTGATAAAAACTGAATGCTTTACAGGCATAGCAAAAGCAACTAAGGGGGTGGGGTTTAGCGAAAAGTCGATTTATACAGTTTTACTTTAAGTGTTCAGTCGGGACTTTTCTGGGACTGTTTTAGAGTCTTAATTTCTTGCCATATATACTGCAATATTAGATATAAGATAGTGACTGATTTACCAATGTGGACATTAGCAGAGAACTGGTAGATCCCAGTGATGGGAGCTGTGAATCTCCCCGTGGACTGGTCCATTCCTGACCCTCTGAGGAAGGCTCCTTTAGCTGGTGGCTGAAAGCACAGAAATTAATTCACATTTTAGCGCAATAATGCTTTGGTCCCCTTTTTACACCCCTCAGCTACAGAACAGTAGGCAGGTATTCAGCGTATTGCTCATGGGCACTTCAGCCCCGACAATCCTAAAGGCCTGGTTCCACCGGCATTCAAAACTAAGACGTCAATTCATGTGAATTGAATAATTTCAATCAGTGATTTTTGTTTCATGTTGAGTTTAACTTTGGGGAATTTGTCCTCTGACCAAAACAGGGAACGCAGAGTCAGCTACAGTTTAACAACTAGCCCTGCAAGTTCTCACTATGTCACCAAGCTTATAGAACCACACATTGTTGTCAAGACGTGCAGAACATTTTTACTGTTCAACTATCTGGTGTGACCAGGGCCCAAAACACATTTTCACTTTAATCCTCTGCCCCCTTCAATATCTTTCTCCTTACTTCTGACTCCGCAAAAACATGTGAAATATCCTTTCCAAAGCTATTCTAACATAGTGCTGTATTAGCATGTTAAATAGTTCGGCAAAAGCTTAATCCTCCCTCTTACAGCCTAGTCAGCCCATCCCAACAGGGCATAGTTCTTCCACTACAGCATGCTGTTTCAAACAGTGTCTATTTTTGTCCTCTCCACACTTTATTCCAAGTCAGAGACAGAGTGCCTTTTGTACGCCGCACAGAGAGTGATGTGTAGAATTGAAAAAGTAGATATTTTTGACCAAAGAGCCAGTCTGAGTTTCAGAGTGGCAGTGCATGCCTTGCCAGTTACCAGTGAGGGGATGATCCTCTCATAATTCCCCCACATGCAAACTAGGCAGTGATTACCAAACACTCGCTCTTTCAAACACAGTTAAGACAGAGAAGCAAATGGGTCAGAAACAAAGCCTGTAACCATGCAGAGGAGGATTAGCCAAAACTTTTCTTTTTGAGCCATGCACAGGGAGCGAGGCTGAACCAGTTCATAAACATTTACTTGGTTTCAAATAAACATACTGTCTGAAAGTTCTGGAGCTCCACCAGAGTCTTCTTGTCGACCACCACAGGTCCCTTGAGCTTGCAGTGGAAAGCCTCCTCTATTCGCCGGTAGGAGGTCATCCCCTCCAGGGTGAGGAGAGCCGTAGGTAGCTGGCTGGGGCTGGTTTGTCTGTCCAATGCTGCAGCTCTCCTCTCTGTAGCCTCTGACAGAATGAGTCAACATTGATTTTCAAACTATGCATTCATGATAATGTGATGACAAATAATATCGTGGACATACAAATGTTTACTGTAGCTGTAGGTCCTCTCTGCAAAATTAAGGTAAGAGGGGATGAAATGTTTGTACCTTTAATCATGTCTTTGAAGTCCTGGAGAAGAACTTCCTGGGTCACTTCAGCTCCAGGAGAGCCAGGAGGTCCCTGTGGGCCAGGAGGACCTGGGGGACCAGGTGGGCCCGGCTAGTGGAGGACAGATGAACAAAACATTGCCATGCATCAAACTTGATCTGAAAATCATCATGCAATTTTGTCTTATCTACCTTTTACTGAAGTGCAAAAGAAGATACCAGTATCATTCACAATCAATCAAGTATTTGTTTGGAAAAACTGCAAGACACAGTCTAACTATTGGGTTTACCAGGGGTCGTTTGCGTTTGCGACACTTTCCAGGGAAGTTGCCAACCGGTCTTTTGACAAAGTCCATCCATGATCCCAATGGATCCACTCGCTGGTTGTCAGAAATCTGCAGCAGAAACAAGACAAAGACAAAAAGAATAATGAAAAAATAGGCCAATATGAGTATTAACAGATACGAAATACAGAATATCAAGGAAAGCACATTCCATTCACAGTGGCAGTTCCAGCCACCACACAGTTCTTGTTCAATAATTACAGCCGTTAAAAATGTGCCATTTACCAGATTTATTATATATTTTAATTCTAGATAATGTTGCCCAAATTAGGCCTGATGCAAAGGTTGGTACCTTCAAAACTAAATCCAATGAGTTATTATTTCTTCCCTTAAAACCATCATTGGAAAATCTTGCCCTTAGATACAATTAAGTGGTGCCAGACACCTTGGAAGGTCACACAGGGAAACCTCTCTTTCTGTCACTCCTGCCCAGTAATTTTTATTTAATTGCCATCTTAGTTTGCCACTATTCTTCTCCGAAAGCTCCACCTTATGCTTATTATTTTATTCCAGATAATTCACTCAGGTGCCACGTCAGTTCTTATTTGCCCAATGTGCTTGGACAAATGTAAACAAACCTTGATTTTTTTCAGCACATGAAAATTTCCATGAGCACTCTGGTGATAAATGGGTCTGCCCCGTGTACATGTGATGTAGATTCTGTGGATTGCAGACCTCAATTACTGTATTTATAACATGTCAAAATGGCCAACGCTTTCTCCATCACCTAAAGACATACTAGCATTTTATTTTATTAATACTGCTTGTTTGAGTAATGATGGAAAATTTAATAAACGAGATAACAAATGTATATACAGTGTATACAGCGGCGAGTAATGATTTAAGATTGTTAGTCTGTTTCCTAACGCTCGATCTTATCTGCAATAACTCATTTATAACAAATTACTGTATAGGAGACTGGGATCTGTTACAGAGAGAAGAAACACAGTCCAAGAAGACCTCTGGAAGCAGCATTTTTATGCACAGTGCTACAATTGGTGTGTTTTCTTTTCGGTAAAATGTGAAGCTGAAAGAATTCCAGCTTGAATTTTACCCTTCCCCAAATGTCAAGTGTCTTGAGTTGAGATAGAAGAGGAGATAAAGACGCGCCATGGAGGTGAGCTGCCTGAAATGGAATTTGTTTAGGGTTGGCAGCGGGACACGGATCACTTATCTACAAAACCAACATGACCCTTTCTTCACTGTTAAAGACTTGCCTCTAGCTCAACCACAACAAAGTTACTCCTTGTTTGTCTTTTCAATATACTGTATTATAGATTTTTTTGATATTTTGGATTTTCAGCAGCCTCTCCCTCCCTTTCTTTCTGTCTGTGACTTTTTCTTTCTGACAGCAGTCAAAATAAACAACCTAACAGGCGCTGCGCCGGCTGCATATTGGATCGTTCTGTGTTTTTGTTGTGATTTTGAGGTTTGGAAACAGATAAAAGCAAGACTGATTTTGTCAAGACAAGAACACTTTTACACTACTCAACACTGTTTCCATAAAACTGGGGGCCTGTAGAATAAACTGCTTTTTCCTCTGACATGTCAATTTTTCATATTCATTAACATACCAGTTCTGAAAGCTTTATAGGAATAGTTTGATATTTTGAGAATTACCTAAACACGCACTAGCTGATTTTTTTGGCAACTTGGACACAGCAGAAACAAGTTCGTATGGAAAACATGTTATCAAGCAGTTGCTTATTTACACATCTAGTAGTTAGAGAGAACTATTATAATTCATTGAAGTCGTGTTTGTGTCCACCTGATGAATATTAGTCCAATATTGACTCTCTTTCGGCAGTTTTTGGTCTCCAACAGATCCTGATCGATATATATAGCTCTTTTGCTACCGTTTTAGATGAGAAGATCAATACCACCCTCATATTTGTCTGTTCAATATATAGCTAGCAGCTATTAGCTCAGAATAAAGACCGAAAACAGGAAGACACAGCTGGAGACACAGCTAGCCTGGCTCTGTCAAAAGGTAAGAAAATCTGCCTGTCAGCACCTCTATCTTATTTGACAAATCTGTACGAAAAATTAAGTGTAATGTGGTTTAACAAGGGTAATGATTGGGAGTATTTCTTGGCTAGGCGCAGTTACTTCCTGGAGTTCATGTCAACATCCAAGCCATAAATATCACTCGGAAAGCTTGGATATATCCAGTTTAGCACTTAATAACATGGAGGTGCCTCAAAGTCCATTGTTCACTGTAAACTTAAATATTACAGAGTTAAATTGTTAATGCACTTTACTTTTATTGCTCACACAACCAGCTCTGTAATCAAACAACCGTGTTGAGATGTCAGATGACATGAAAGCGGGCAATAACCTCCAGTAAAACGTTGTTTTTACACTTTGTTTTTTTTATGGATTAAACAAACAAGACAGAACATGTTAATTAGTGAGCTTTAGATGCACTTGTAGGTCTTTACCTTTGGACAGAGTCTGGTTAGCTGCTTCCCCCTGTTTCCAGTCTTTGTACTAAGCTAAGCTAACCTGCTGCTGGCTGTTTGTATCTTCCGAACAAACATGACATTTTCCAAAATGTTGACATATTCCTTTAACATACCAGTCCTGTAAGCTTGAACAAATATTAACATGTTGACAACTGGGGGCTGCGGTGGTGCTGTGGTTGTACTTGTATATTTCCACTGGGATTGATTGTAAAACGGTGAATCATCACCTCAGACAGCTCAGTATGATATAAAAGACACCCACCCAATTATGAGAGCCAATGGGCACCAATTCCAAGAGAAGTCAAAGCTCTACATTAGTTCTTGTGTTTATATCAATGTCATAGATAATTTTCTTGCTTTTTCAGGGATATGAAACAGTGCAAGTATGCCCACACATGTGACTTATAATTACACATCTTAGCTATTCCCTACATCATAATAAAAAAGACAGCATATCATTGCCAGGAAATCAGCCATACTCTGAGCTTGTTATCCTCTTTAACACACGCCATTGTAATTAAACCATTAAAACCTTGCCCTCAAGGATTGTCTGTGCTCAAGGAAGAAAGGCTATGACCAAGTTAATTATTACCTTCATTTCTGAGCTAAAAAATAACAGCAAATCACTGTATAAATAATCTTATCATCAGCTTAAGGTATGCTCAACTCTTTCCATTAAACAGATTTGTGTATTTATTTTAAGCATGTGAACTGTCAGAGCGCAACATACACCATATATAGTGACAGCTGGGATGGCTCACAACTTGCCAAAAGAAAATCTGATTCATTGTATGCAGGTGAGTCTCTGTCGCAACTGAGAACATCAAAGATTCCAAACATGCAGACTTGAAAACCGTATTGCTTGATGACACAGAACAATCTGTCAGAAACGTTCAATCTCTCACTCGCTTGTATTGACTGTGGCGTAAAGTAAACTACGGATTCCCTCGCATAGCTCTGTATCAGCACGTACAACTGGTGAACAAAGTGGGGAGGGAGCAGATCCAGGTATAAGTCTGAGAGCCGATGAAGAACACCAGGGCTCTGGCTTTGATCACCGCTGATGTGTGAGTGCCTCAAAGTGGCCTCGTCTGTCAGCGGGTGTGAGCGCACGCCTTTCCAGCACAGACTGAGGGAATGTGTCAGGTATTCTGTCTAAAGGTGAGAAACTTTAAATCTTCTAGACAGTGTTTATCCTCGTTGATGGGGCTCCAAATCATGACACATTACTGAGGCTTCACATCTTTAGAATGGGACGCAATGTGTCCAGGGTTTAGAAGAAGTACCTACACAACAATGTAAAGGTACTCCATTACAAGTAAAAGCCAGGAATTCATCCTTTGACATGAATTACAGAGACGTATTGTATTATCAGCAAAATGTACTAGACAAGATTTTTGCTTTACCTTATTATGAAGTCAATGTTGAAGCCACAATGTAATGGCTGTAAAATTATGACACCATTAGCATTTAGATTGGTTCCCTATTTGCCTCGTTTTTTTATGTAATTCTGTCTGCCACTGTGAACAAAATGAAGACTTGATTTACGGCAAGTGCGTCAACCATTGTGCAACCACAATGGAGAGACGATAGCGTTTTTGTTTTACGTGGTAGCTATCAGTAGCTATCCGCAGTTACCAAAGACTATCAATGTAAGTTGAAATGGCTGACACATGAAAGAGTGGTATCTATGTCCCCACTGTTCCTTTAACTTCTGTGTATATCGTTCGGTAGTTTAGTCCAGTGGCTCCCAACCTGGGGGTCCCGTCCCTTCAAAGGGTCACAAGATAAATCTGAGGGGTCATGAGGTGATTAACGGGGTAGGGGAAAAGAAAAAACAAAGTTCTGCAATATAAATGTGCATGCATTCTTGGACTTCCTTCTAATTTTGCATTGTTGTGAAATGTTGTATAATTTGAACTCTTTGGGTCAAGAGCACTTTAATATAACAGTAGTTTAGAGTAGAAATACCTCTTTGGTATGACTGCTAACAGCTCAGAGACATTTGAAACATGATAAGGGACCCAACAACACATGTTTTAACTTCTACAATGCACATTATTTTATAGGCTTATTATATTTATTTTATGTTAAATAAAAAGTGGCTAACTGTCAAATTAACATAGTTGAGTAAGAAGTACTATATAAATAGCAGCAAATAGAAATTCAAAAATCTCAAAATTTGACTAAATTACAGTATTTGAGTATCGGTTCTTGTCCACTGTTCTATTGTCTGCTGGCACACATTAAAAGTGAGCAGAGGTTTTTTATTAACACACAGAGCACAGCGAGCTTGAAGTTTCTTGGATCAATTAGTGAATCAGTTGTACTCGATCATTCACGGAGGCCCTGTGAGATTTTATTACCATGAAAAGAATATTTTAGGTTTTCTGCACAGCTCTAAGTGTGTTTGTCATGTAGTTTGGGGAAAATTAGGTTGAATTTATTTGAAGCAATAAAATGGAAAATATTTCCCTGGGGCAGCATGCCACCAAAAACACAAACACAACTGTTAAAACATGTCTCTGGAGCTGCAACCAGATCCTGAAACTCTACTCCATCACAGGCAGCTCCTGAATTCTTCCATATGAACAGTTGAACTTATTTTCTTTTACGTGTTATCTGTTTTTCTACCTGTTAGCAAACTCGAGACGACATGAAACCTTTTGCTGATAAAAACTGTTGCACAGGCGGCTTTCAAGTTGGACAGGATGATGAAGAGCCTTCTTTAATCCCTTGTTTTCACATCACTGTACTGCTCCCTGTGCAGTCATCCATGCATGGGTGGACGGGCCCAACGCTGGGCCGATCCCGCCTCGGGAGGCAGGGATCCCCAGGCTGTGTGGGACGAGGGGATCCTGGTTACCTGCGTGCATCCCAGTCGTCATGCATCCACCCCCGTGTTCTCCACCGCTGCACTTCACAGAAACAGATTGCCTTGAGGATTTATCGCCTAAGAGCTAAATACAGTTAGGCATGCAATGTTGACTCTGTTCTATTCTCACCGTGTTATTACTCAATTGGCAAGCACCGTGTGCAAAACACAATTGCTCTATCACACCATGAGCATGCTGTTATTAGTTCCACAAATGCTGAAGGAACACTATTTGGAAGTGTAGATAAAATATAGTTACTATACAAAAATATAGTTTAACATGCTTCTTATAAGACGGCCTGATTTTGACGTCACTGTTGTCCCAACAGAGGTGTGTATACATTTATGATGTGTGAGCGAAAGTGAATCAATTTGTGTTTATACTGAAGAGATCACCCTGAGACAATCTTGGCTTCCTCTTGATATAAAAAAATACAAAAATAAATATAAGCTGAAAGACTTTGAACGCTGTGTGACATCTGTTTTGTGTACGAATTATAGCTTTGAAACTGGAGTGAGTGCTCATTTTCCCTGTGGTAGGTAAAATGAGCTGATGAAAAGCGCTCGTGATCCAGATCCATCTCAGGTACGCAGGTTTGCCCCGCGGCTTGACTGGGTGGGCAGAACATTTCAGGTGAGAAGTCATTAGATCCTCCTCCTTTTATACGATTCCTTTGTGGCTCTGCATTATGTTACATAAGTGCACACTGTAAATGGTGCATTTTTTCTTTTATTACTTTTATTATGCAACCAATTTGCCCTCTGTAGTGTTACGTTACATCTTACAAGTAGTTGGAGAAATATAATAGGTGGTGACACAAGCGGGTTAACTGAAACACTGTTGTACGTGCAGATTTTAACGAGAACATGTGACAGATGCCAAACGACTAGGACATTTATATAGGAAGGAATAGTTCAACATCTTGGGAAATTAAATTATTTGCCTTCTTGACAATTTCACGAGAAGATCAGTACCACACTCATGTTTGTATGGTAAATATGAAGCTAGCTAGCAGCAGACACAGCTCAGCATAGCATAAAAACTGAAAACAAACAGCTAGCCTGGTGTCAGAAGGTCACAAAATGTGTCTACCAGAACCACTTAAGCTCCCTAATTAACAATAATATAATTTGTTTAGTCCGTACAAAAACAAAGTGTAAAAACAACACAACACTCTGTTACCCTTTGACAGAGCTAGGTTAGCATTTTCCAGTGTTTATGCTAAGCCAAGCATCTCCCGACTGTAGCTTCATATTTACTGCACAGATAAGAAAGTTGTATCACTTGTTCTCTGCAAGAAACCAGGTAAGTGTATTTCCCAAAATGTCAAACTATTTGTTTAAAAGTACAGGGAAATGGTTAAAGCTAAATATTTCACATTTAATCTCTCTTATGCAGCATAATTGTGATTTTCTTTATACAACTGCCCATTGTAATGTCCATCATATGCATTTGCAGGGTAATCTGAAATACCAACCTCCTTTGTAGCTCTTTTGTAGTTGGCTCTATTAGTTGTTGTTTTTTTACTTGAAGCCATAGTTGACCAATGTACTGTTAAGTGTAGCAATAGTTCTGAAATCATGTTTCAGTGTTCCAGCACGTGATAAGAATCAGGCAAGATTAGAAGGATTTCTATGAATCTGGCTTCAATCTGAAGCTATTATAAATGAAACTAAATCCAAATAAAAGTCGCTCTATGTCAGTGTGGTGAGAATATAACACTGTAGTTTATTTCAGATGACAAAAGGTCGATCATTTGTTTATTTTTCATTCTCTCTCAGGTGACTTCATTAGGTAATTTGAGTGTTGGTAGTCGTCCAACATGTTAAATGAGAGTTCACTATCTTAGAGCAAAGGCCATAGGTAGCGTATGAGAGGTGTGAGTTTCCTGTGGGACCTGGTCTTGTCTCGTATGCGTAGGTTGATCCAAAAGGTCCCACACACTGCTGCATTAATCATCACTGGGGATGAGGGAGAGGAAACAAAAACCCTCGCCTCGGGCTAAACCCAGCCATTACTCAACACGCCAGGCGTGATGTTTGACTTGACTCCCTCAATTACAGCCATCACAGATCCCTCACTGTTCTCAACAAAGACAGATTCCTCTCATCTTTGGAGAGGAGAGCAACGGGGCTTACATACATGCACCTTTGACATATTGCTCTAAAACTGTACAGCATGATGGTTCACAGAGATCACGGTTGTTTGAAATGTACTTCACTTATCATCTCATTAAAAAAATTCCACTCACAGCACAACTCCACACCTCACTATTGTGATCACTTTCAAATGGAAAATCTCCTGAGGAATGCAGTGTACGACCGCACGCTGCCAGCAGCCCACACACGGGAATGGTCAGATAGAAAGCAAATGCCATCATAAGAACTGTTTGCAATGTTTCCACAGGGCACAAGGGAAAACATGTAAATGTGGAGTGTAAATGTTTGGCTTGTTTGAGAACACAAATTCCTCGCCAAGACAGCTCCAATGGACGTGTTGTTTTCTCTGGGAGCTAACAGATGTGTAATAGGATAAACTTACAAACTACCCAAGGAAAGTAAGTTTACCGCTTTTCATGGTGTGTGGTACCCTTTTTTTTTCTTCTTCTTTTTCTTGAACAGAAACCTGGTTTGGGTGGCAACAACAAATGTGACTTTGAATACAACCACTTCCACAGATGTCAAGCCTGAAGCTCAGGTTCTCATCAGAGGTGACAATGTTTGGCAAAGACACTATCTGGCATAACACTGCGTCTTAAGAGTGATTATGTCATTACCCTCTGATTGTGGGAGATGAGATGAAAAGAATGTTAGAGAGGGAGGCACAGAGGGCTAATCCTCACCGAGGTGTTCTCTTTCAGGACCCTTTCGATGGGGCTTTGTGAGGGGCTTACACGGCATGCTGCCCCAGATTTTGGGGCCGCACCGCCCCTATCGGATGTCCCAGACACAGCGGAGTCAGACTCGGCCTGTGAATGACAGAATCAATGGGCTGGGAACAACACGCCAAAAAGGTCTTTAAATATCTGTCCACCTAACTTTCCCAGGAGTTACATCATGGCAGCGGGCCTATTAGGGACCTCAGGGGAAATAGTGTTTGTAAAGACACCCGTCTCCCTGTGGGACGGGACAGAGGAGTGAAACCCCAGTGGGGTGCAATCTTCAGCAGGCTTGAGGGTTGACACAAGGTCATCCTTCATAGCCTCTGCTTTTACAGGGCAAACCAAGTCAAATAAACATCACCAGGCCACAACCACCTACAATGTGTTCTTAAAGATACAAAGGAGACCTCACTGCTTGGTTTCAAGGGGGGAGGCGGCGAAGGTTACGGTTAGGATTCCAGAGACTTGCGGCTGGTAGGAGCTGAAGACTGGTATATGGGGCAGTGAGAGTTAAACGAGAATGCCAACGTAATGGGTGGGCTGAAAGCAAAACAAATAGCCTGTTGGAAACTCTCGCAAATATGCAACACCAGCAATAAACCAATAAATAACAGAGTCAAGGGCCAACGGTTGCTCCTGAAAATTGAATTGTGCCACTGTTATGCAGTTTTGCTGTATATACAGTTCTGATGTAAACAACATTGGTCTTCAGTTACAAATGATTTTTTTCTACTTGTGTAATATTCTCTTTGGCTAACAGCAATTCCAAAGCATCTTCAGTTCTTCTTTTTGTAACTTCATTTCCTGCTGCAGCAACAGCATTTTAAATGATCTTATCTCACCTTATTGCATCTTATCTTGTCTCGTTCTGCCTGATACATGAAACTTTAACACATCCTGATTTGTTCACAAAGGCTGGAAAATTGGTGGCAGACACCCGCAGCGTGCACTAATTGATGCATTGATCAGCCTTCGGATGTCCACATTCCTGGCATACCTCCGGAAGTCATCCATTTAGTGTTTCACACATTTTGGTCCGTCTCACTGTCTGAAGCTTGACCTACAGGGCACACCTGTCTCGCCCTAGCTTTTACCTTTGCCACAATTTATTTGCCTCGCATATTGCCTGTACTGACAAGAAATCTGCACATATCTGCAGATTGACTTCAAACTTTGATGCATTATCATAAGGAACTAGCTCATGAATGTAATACAATGTATAACAAGTTAAAATATAAAAAAAAGTCACTTTGACATTTAATTTTTACATTTAGAGAGTTTTACCTTGACGCTTTCGCCGACCTCTTCACTGTTGGAAAAAGTAGCATTGTAGGTCTCTGTGTGTTGTGGGTTGGCCTCCTTTGGCTTCTTTCTCTCCTTCTTGGCGTCCACCCCATCCAGGAGGACACATTGAGTCCAAAACACTGCAGCCACCACGGCCAGAGGCCCAGCCCCACACCACATCTTCACACTAGTTTTCAATTCAGCACCAGAGTCCCTGCAGAAACAGCCTGGATCTTCTGTGGAGGACTCAGCCGTGAATGATTAGACAGAAACTGAGGATGCCCACAAGGCTCACAAACACAAAGTCCCAACGGGGGGAAGGAGACTGGAGGAATGCAGCTTCAGGGACTCCCTGTCCAAGAGACTGTCAGACTGACTGCTGCCGCCGTTGCTCCCCTCTTGATGAGCTCTCAGCCAGCACAACGTTGCAGGGGCACTGTTAACTCTACCCAGAAAGCTAGGAGGCTTACTCAACTATGAAATGTGTCAAGCAGAATGGTCCAAGGGAATGACAGATCGGCGCAGATCTGACAGCAAATAAACCCATTAGTGAGATTTTTCACGCTTTCTGCTCTGTTGGTGGGTGAGGTGTAGAGGTGGAGGGAGGGGTGGGGGGGGGGGGGGGGGGTACAGGGGGCAAAAGAAGAGGCAGTGAGGAGGGGCGTCCGAAGCTGAGGGTGGGCTGTGGGGGCTAGGGATGGATAGCAATATTCTCTTTCCCACCCCCCGCTCTCTCTCTCTCTCTCTCTCTCCTGCTGTTTCTCACACTGAGCAGTGGATCCAGGCTCCAGCAAAGTGGTGTGGTTGCTGGAAAAGCTGCAAGATCCACAACAGTTGGGCTTTCATCCGAAGATGCAGTTCAGTGTTCAATGTGTCTGTCCGCCAACCATGCACCCCCGCAAGGGATGCAGAGTGAGCTAAGCCCAAGAGGAGGTGGATGAGGTCCAGTTTTGATCTTTGCCTAGTCGTCTTCTTTTATCCTCACTGATATCATTAAACTTTACAGGTTTGTTCTTCTGCTTCTGTCTGACACAACTCATGTGCTCCCTGCTATCTCTCCCGACAAGTCATCAAGTCCAACTTTCTCGTAAGACAGCAGTGATTTGTTGTGTGGTAGGTCCCTTTTTTTCCTCTTGCACTCCCTTGTCCCTCTGGTCTCAGTTGCTGCTTTGCTCTGACTGAGCTCACAGGACGGCTCACAGTCAAGTTTTATCATCACCCTTTCTCCCTCCCGCTTCTCTTTCTCCCCCCTCTCCCTGTCTCTCTCACACTGTTTTTCTCTGTTTCTCTCCCTTGCTACTACTGGCAACCTTACTAGCTTATCCAGCTCTGTTTTATCTCATCGATGAAATGTTCAAGCTGAAGAGGTTCTTTGGCAGACGAGTTCTGCGTGTGTGATGTGGATCAAGTTGTGCATCTCTCTAAGTGTGTTTGTCGTTTTGGCTCAATATTAGACTACTCTACCAAAGCCCTTTGTTTACATCCAAGCAAGGAATAGAAATGTGCTTTTTTTGTGACCTCAAGGCATTATCTTGTTTAATCTGCTGCCTGAAAACCTGCCAAAGTGCCCTGACTGTGCCATGTACAACAGTGCATACATGTTTGTTTTATTCTGTTTTGATGTTCAGAGAGAAGTCTCACTTTTCTGAAGGCTCCATTAGAAAAAAACATTTGAAGTAAGTACTTATATTTCAAGTACTGTCATTTGCAGGTTTCAGTTAATAACAGGACTGACATGAACAAATTATTGGTCTGGATATTCCTACAATCAGCTCATTGTCGAAAAGGAATTCAGCCCTCCCATAGTCTTATTAGAACAAATAACATGTTAGCTACAACATATTATTTTACTTTTAACTTCACAACTTGCATGTGTTTAGAATTATTTTGCGTCTACTTGATCATTTTACATTTTAACACAGTGCCACCCAGAGGCAGCAGCCTGCAGTGCAAACACCTAACCAGTTCTTTTCCAGTATGGCTTCATACTGGTGCCGTCCCACTTCGGGTATCCGCCGGCACGTCTGTCTGTAGACGTAGCAGGTAGCAGCCAACAGCGTCAAGCTCGTCACGGGCAAACGGAACAAAACCGGAAATTTGGTAGGTTTGCCTTAAAAATAAAAGAGAAGAATTTAGATTACATGTGTGAGAATAAAAAAAAAAGTTTAGGACATTTTTGCAAACATTACGACCATCATATGTTTGCTTTTATATTTCATGTGTCTTTTTTGCAGCTCAGTTTTTCTCTAGTCAGTGTTTTGTACCATCAAATACTTCAAAAATTAAAATAATTTGATCTAACTATTTTTGCTACTTTAGCTAATTACATGTATATATTTCTTTTCAGCTAATTCACCTTTTTATTCATTGATTCAATTCCACTATGTATCCATTTTTATATATCCATTAGCGTTACCTGAACCAGCATCCATTACTTTTATCTAATAATTTAAAACAATTCTCCATTTGTTTTTATTTGTTTCACCATTTTATCCATTATTTACTTTTAAGTAAATAAATATATATATATCCATTTTTTTTTTTCTGTTATCGCCTGGAAACTGTAGACGCTACTCTCCAAAACTAAAACTTCTCGACAACACACAGATTTTACTTTGAAAGCGCTGCTCGGAAGTTATCCTTGTGAATGTGGTTAGCTTAACAAAATAAAAATTAATAGCAACGTTAGCAACTAGTCAGTGACCAGACCAACTGACAGCTTAAGTGAATTAACTGGAACATTAGAGAGAGAACAATTACAGCCCGACCTGCAGACCGTCAGTGGAGTTTTTAGAGTCCTCCCACATTTTGGAGTCGGCGTGTTTTGGGAGGCCACGTGTACAGGAAGTGGAGTCTGACAGCTGACTGGAAACCACTGCAGGTCTGTTTGACTAGGAAGTGAAGCTAACATTAGCCAGCTGGTAATGTTGCTTACTTACAGTCATCTCTCAGGATCCGAAATCTTTTGAACGAACCGCCCAGTCTCGCTTTAAGTCATCGTGCTTGACAGGTTGGTCGCATCGTCTCTTTGTATACCATGTAGCGTTAACTTTAATAATGATTTATTAACGTTAGCTTGCTTGTGTTAGCCACTTAGCTAACACAGTCAAATGCGTTCTACGGTTTAAAACTATTTTAAATGACGTGACGAGCCTAAATACACGAGCAAACGGTTATTTACGTGAAGGGGCCGTTATATAACTTTATTATAATTGTTTATTATGTTGTGATTCCGTGCTGGTGAATAATATTTAAGTGGACAATGTGAATATTAACGTGAAGGTTTACGGGTTGACTACTAAATCATCGTAACTTGTGTTGCGTTACACAACATCTCAGGTTTGTATTATAATTATTTATTAATTATCAAACCGGGATTTATTTATATTTCTTAGATTCAATAGCTAGTGTGTATTTATGCTATTTACTTTGCTGTTGGCTGCTCATATTTGTGTATTCCTTGATTTCTTTAGGTATTTGTTGGCTGGTTTGATCTCCATGAGTCGCCCTCTCAAAGATCTATAATTAACTGCTGTGTAGTGAACTGGAATATCCAGTGGGCGTGATGCATTCGCGGAAGTGTCATGCAAATGTATCATTTACTCGGAACTCAAGTTGTGCTTGATGATCAAAATAATTTTGCCTTCGCTAACTTAGCTTGATGTTACTTTTACCCTTCTGCAGGCAAACATGGCTGTTTGGAGGAAGCTGTGGAGCACAAACCTCCTGGCAGCGTCTCTGCTCTTCTACATCCTGCTCAACGCCATGGATGTGAGCGCACGGCCGGCCAACATATCAAGCGCAAAAGATAAGTCTGCAGCCGGCAAGGACGACAACGAGATTCTCCCCGCCGACCACCTGAACGGGATGAAGATGGAGCTGGACGGCCACCTCAATAGGGACTTCCACCAGGAGGTTTTCCTGGGGAAAGACATCGAGGAGTTCGAGGAGGACTCTGAGCCAAGGAGGAACAGGAAGAAGCTGATTGAAATCTTCACCAAGTAAGACTCGTCATCTTTTAAATCTCAGCCAGGAGCTACAGCATTCTTGAACTGGTTGCTTGAGCCTAGATGCTGATTAGTGATCAGGTTCTTCAGGATTCACCAGCTATAAGTCCGTGTCTAGAGACCAGCAAAGAGAGGTGCTATGTATAAAAATAACCCATATTCTGTGATAACTACACTTACCACTGAGAAGCTGAAGTATTGCAAAACACAGAATGAGAGCAAGAGTATTGTGGAAACCCCAATATTACGACACATCCTCTTTCTTAAAATCCAGATAAGGAAAAACAAGCTTTCACCTCAGAACACACATGAGGCAAAACATCAGAATTCCTGCATTGAAAGTGAGAATGCACTGAGGCTGTTATGTAAGTTAGTTATGTAAATATGTCTCTGCATAGTTTAACTTTCCAACGCAAGCTGCCATTGTTACAGCAGAGAATAACGGCGAAGGAAGAAGGCCGCTCCATATTTTGATATTATCCTTCAGCATGACTTCACACGCCCCCCCCCCCCCTCCTGCTTCCTTTATTTTACCTTAAATGGTAAAGACATGTCGACGTTAAAAAGGTGTTGGTGCTTGGCCAGTTTAAACAAAAGCACCCGATTGGACACGAGCCAAACCGGTGATATGGCTCATTACAGATGGTAGTCGTTTAATCACTGTGCAAATGTTAAATAAGCTAAATTAGCAACTTTTCCTCACAGAGTTGATTTCAACAAGGACAAGAGTGTTAGCGCCAAGGAGATGCAGCGCTGGATTATGGAGAAGACGGAGGAGCACTATCAGGAGGCCATGGTGGAGAACAAGAACAGTTTCCGTGCTGTTGACCCCGACGGTGACGGTGAGAGAGAGAGAGAGAGAGAGAGAGAGAGAGAGACAGACAGACAGACATCCAATTATAATGCAAAGCATGCTGACCTTTTTCAACCCGTTCAGGCCTGTGGCCATGTTGCAACAGTGTGTCGTAAACTAAGTAATAAACCCAAATCCTCAATGCATGCTTTGTCCACAGGTCATGTGACGTGGGATGAATACAGAGTCAAATTTTTGGCCAGCAAAGGTTTCATTGAGAAGGAGATTGCTCTGAAAATAAAGAATAACGAGGATCTGAAACTGGATGAGGAAAGTAAGTGTAGAACAATATGGAATATGTTGTAATCTTTTTTTTTTTTTAAGAATATATCCCAGAATATGTGCCGCAATTTGAAAGTTTGTCACCGTTGCAGCTCAGGAGGTTCTGGAAAGCTTGAAGGACCGCTGGTTTCAGGCCGACAACCCTCCATCTGACCAGCTGCTGAATGAGCAGGAGTTCCTGTCGTTCCTTCACCCGGAGCACAGCAGAGGAATGCTCAAGTACATGGTCAAGGAGATTGTGCGCGACTTAGGTACAGTTTGCTTCCCCAATACCTGAATCGTGAGCATCATTGTCAAACATTTGCAAACTATTTTTTTAAGACAACCTTGACATGTTGTACCTTTTTAGGTTGATATGGAGAACTTGTTAGCAAACTGCAGCTTATTTACACATCCCAGTAAACGCATAGCAACGTTAGCATTAAGAGTTCAATATCGAAAAGGCATATCAGCTCAGTTTTTATCATAGTTAGCTCATTTCTCAGGGAAACATCTGCCTCTTAAACTGTTAAATTCTCCACTCAGTAGACGTGCTATAGCCTCAAACTTCAGTCTGTCTGAAGCATGATGCAGAGTCGGTCATGCTCAGTGGGCTTTTAGAGCTTTTACGCTAAAAATAGCTGCTGCTGTAATTGATGCTGGTGAGAGTGAATAAAAACAGCTGTAAAGGCTGTAAAACCAAAACAGTTATTTTGTGAATTGATAATATATAAATATTGTTTATAGCAGCTTTATTTTAAGATATTTCAGATGGCACTTTATGTGTTGCATTGTGAAATATCTCTTCTGTTGCCAACCTCATGAGGTGACCTGGTTTGGAGCCAATTTCTGTAAATGTAACTCTGGGTAACACCGTTAAGTTATCTCATCTGTTTATGTAATAAATAGAACAGTGGATCTGTGTTTTTTTTTTTTTAATATGCATTGTTCCGTGATGGGTCCCATTAAGAACATGTATTTAACCGATGCAGGGTTAAATGTTGTTGCTTTGCTTGTAGACCAGGATGGCGATAAGAGATTGACGCTGTCAGAGTTCATCTCTCTACCTGTGGGCACCGTGGAGAACCAGCAGGCTCAGGACATCGATGATGACTGGGTACGAGAGAGGAAGAAGGAGTTTGAAGACGTCATCGATTCCAACCGTGACGGCATTATAACCATGGAGGAACTGGAGGTGAGCAAGGAAAAAGCACAAGTCTTGTTCGATTGATCCCTATATTTTTTGATACTTTACGTTTGTTGTTTGAGGTTTTCGATTCAGCATCTAGTAAAGTATAAGCCAACCCTGTCATAAATGCAATTTTGATCACCACTGACTTTTCTTTTCTTCTTGTGTGGCGCACAGGAGTACATGGACCCAATGAACGAGCACAACGCTCTGAACGAGGCCAAGCAGATGATCGCCGTCGCCGATGAAAACCAGAATCATAATTTGGAGCTGGACGAGATTCTCAAGTATAGCCAATACTTCACGGGCAGCAAGCTCATGGATTACGCCAGAAATGTTCACGAGGAGTTCTGAGGGACATACTTTCCCTCTCAGCAAAGCGGGGCGACTTCCTACATCTGCTTCAGGGACAAGCTGGGGGGGGGGGGGGGGGGGGGGACTAATGATAGGAGGTTCTAGTGTGCAATTCTGTGTTTAAAAGTCTCAACGGCCTCTTTCACTGCTGACTCCAATTAATGCATCCTTCCTTCCTTCAGCCCTGGACCGTCTGCCCGCCATCAGAGTTAACATGGTCTGCCTTCTGTGTGCCATTGGACCTTTTTTGTTTTTTAAATGTTGGGCTCCAAAAGTTTTTGTGTGAAATGTGTGTATATGAGGAATTTTAACCCTGACTAGATATTGTCGTTAGTGGTGAGAGAGACTGTGCAGCGAGGCGATAACACCGTTTGTTCTGCAGGATCTCTCTTTTTAGCTGGCGGTTCTGTACACAGTGTAAATATTCATTGTCCCATACCGATGCCTCTGGCAACAGAGAAAAGATAAGAAAATATATATATATATACATATATATATATATAATGCTGCTACATGGAAAAGCCCTTTATAGAGATATCATTATATGGTGGCGCACACCAAAATTAGCCTACATTCAAAGGTGATTTAGTCATTAGTGGCGTACAATCCCACTAGTTTCTGTTAGAGATAGTATCCGTCCTACTTGCAACAGGGTAAAAAAATAAATAAAGTAGAAGCATAACTTTTAAAAACTGCCTCAATAACGGACAGTGATACTTCTTGGCACAAACTTTCATTAAAAATGTATTGTCACTGCATTGTATGAGAACAATGTACCTTTTTTTTCCCCCCTGCAGACATTTTGACTTATTGAAGGAAAAGCACAGGTGTCAGCATAATTCGATTCACACGTGTCGGGTCCGAACGTCTCCTGGATGTAAAGGCCTATTGTTTGGATCTTGACTAAAAGCGATCTAGCTTCGTGCTGTTATTAAGGATGTGGATAAAGAGGAATTTATTTATTTGACCTGTATGATTTGGATCAGCTGCATCTTTAAAGATCTCTTGTTTTTGCTTAATTGCTGTATAAGAGGGTGGTCTTTGTGTGATGGCTCACTCTTCGTTATATTTACCTGTAAGCTACATTTGGAATGCTTTTGTTTCATCCTTTCATTTTCACTTGTTTGCAAATGCATGGACAGACGATGGCGTTACATTCCCTACGTTTGTGGACTGTTTGGATCCTGCTACAGGCGTGGATTGTAAGATAAGATTTACGATAACAATGTGACACAGCTTTATCAAATGTACTGCAAATGTACCGGTAATAAATATTTCTTATCAATTAAATGGCACCTGGGTTTCTTTAGTGTTCTAGTTATTTTCAGAGACGATTACTTCTATTACAGATTAATCACCAAATGGGTGTATATTGGATTGCATATATACGGGTTATGGTTCATTGAGTGTTCTATCTGACGTAGTACTTCACAACACACTTGATTTACAAATTTAACACAACATTAATAATCCATCATCTGCGAGCGACACTTAAAATCAGTGCAGCTGCAGTTCATAATCAATTCATAATGATCATGCAAATACCATAATTATCGTACATCTGGCAACGCTGCAAAAGTTTGTCCCAAGTATTTGGACTGAGAGTTGGGTGCCAGACAGGCGAATAATCGTATTCCTCAAACCTGTCACTTTAAAGTTGTTTATCTAAACAATAAGTGACAGAAAACCCGGATAGCTCGTTAGTCATTCCTCGCTACAAAAATATGCAAGATAACAGGAAAAAAGAAACCGTGAATATTATGAATGCTACAATTGAAACAAGCTAGAGGGACAAATAATACATATTAAGATCTATTATACCTCTATAGCGTAAGAACTCAGGGGAACATAAATAAACTTAGCAAATTGTTTTTTCACGTTTTAGCAAGGGCATACGAATGTGCTCATCTTAGGTTCTACTGTCTTCATATTGTCTTTCTGTAATATTCATTACCTTTTGTTTTTGTACCACAGCTCACAGGTGTCTCATTTATTTCCTTACTCTCTCCACCTTCCTTTCCTGTTAAGGTTGAAACGGGCAAATCCTTATTGCTTCTTCTCCCCGTTTGCAGCTCTTTGTCTTCTGTGCTTTCGAGTAACGTACGATAGAACTAAATCGTGCAACAGTTGATTTAGAAGCTGCAATCTCAAGTCGATCGACAAAAAATGAATTGGCAAATATACAATAGATTAATTTCCAAGCAAAAATGACAAATATTATCTGCAACCAGCGAATGTTTGGCATTGACTTCTCAAAATGTGAGGATTTTCTGTATTATATCATTAGAAACTGGATGTCTTAGGGTTTTGGGCTGATGGGGGGAACAAGATATTTGTAGACATCACCTTGTTTGTTTTAGACCTAAGGATTCATCAATGATAAAAACGACGTTAGATACAACCCTGAATCAACTCTGAAACAATTATCCTGAATTCAGCATTTAATTCGGACGTTTGTGTAATTTGAGAAGATTCTTCAGTTTCAATCATCAATGAGTCCAAAATTGTGTTTTGAGAGGATTTTTATTGCGCATATACGGTTTAAGGTTCATTGTGTGTTCTATGTAACGCGGCACTTCACATCACAGCAGGATTGTAAGAAAAACCACCATATCACCAAACCAATGATTTGTATAGAAGCGGTTACATACTGAACATCAATTCATATGTTTTATAAATGATCTTTTGTCAGATTTGATTATTCACAATTCAAATGCATAACTGTGGATTTTACAATTGCATTCTAAATGGCTTTGACTTTGACATGATACCCAATCAGATGACGCACGCTTTTACTTCACAGACATCACTTCACAAGACAAGAGCTTTTACACTTTTCCCAATATCATTTGTGTTTGTCGTACAAATTTGACACAACATTGATAACCCATCATCTGCGAGCGACACTTCAAATCAGTGCAGCTGCAGTTTTTACGAAGCGCTCCTGAATGCTACTCCAAGTCAGACACATGCAACCGTAAGAATAACTTTAAAAAACACGACAGTCCCCTCTAAATACCACCCTACTCTACGCTGAACTGTACTGCATCGATGGACATACGAAACATATAAATATAATAGGTCAAAGGCCAGCACTAAAACAGAGCGAACACAAGGACACATTATTATACACAGCATAACTTACTTTCTTTTCTTTTTTTTAAAACAGATAACACGCACACACACACACACACACACACACACACACACACACATAGTACATTCATGAATTAAACATACAACATCTCACTTGACATATTAAAGTTTAAAATGACAAAAGAAATTGACTTAAGTAAGGCGATTGTGTATATGTAAATGCAACTTTTACACAATTAGTTAATAATTCTGACAACGATGATAATAATAATAATAATAATAATAATAATAATAATCAGCTTAACAGTTAGTCAAGTTCCAGTTTCTCCTCAATACTCATTTTTCAAATACAATAAAATAAAAAATAAATAAAAATCAACTTAACGTTGCAGTCTGTAAGAAGTAGAATTTTCAGCTTTATTTTGGTCCCTTCAATTTGGAGAGTATGTAAAAAAAAAGGTATGAAAAAGGCTGAGATTCCTACGCATTTCATCTGATGTGGATGTAAACGTGCTTAAATTAAAGCTGAAAGTCCGCACTTTAAACCTCATACTCATTGTGTCATTTAAAAACGTGCGGTACAGGAGCACAGAACCAACACTACAACAAATGTGTCACTTTGTATACACTTACAGACTGCTCCGTTTGTCGCTGTATGCGACAAAAAGAAACCCCAAAGTTGGAATGGATATTTAAAAAAGACGACCATGATTGAAACTTGTAAAAATAAGGACAGTAAAGGAAAGTTAAAAAGTCTAATCACAGCCGCCCGTGATGAGCTTGTGCTCGTCTCTAGTCTCGGTCTTCATTTGGTCGACATCCAGCGCTTTAGTCTTTACAGGTAGGGATACTGGTTGAGTTTTCGTTGGTAAGTAGCAGCGTGGTGGAAAGGCTGCCCTCCCAGCTGCTGCTGCTGCTGTTGGTGGTGGTTGCCGTACTGTCCCGGAGCGGACCCTCCCAGGGCCAGGCTGCCGTTCTTTTGGAGCAGCGCCAGGGAAGAGTACGCTCCGCTCGCCCTGCGGGATGAGTCACCTTGCATCTGGTCCACGGCTTGGGACACAGAGGCCAGAGCGGCAGATGCCGGGTAGGCGTACAGGTTTGGGGTTGAGCTGAAGAGGGTGTTCTCGTGAAGCCGGTAGGAAGAGTGGGACGAGACGGGAGGAGGGTATGTGGGCTGCCGCCTTAGGGAACTACTGCTTCCTGTTTGATCGTGGGATGACGACATCACAGACTGCTGTACCTGAAACAACAGAGAGGGTCATACATACCCACACGTAGAGTGGGCAGTCGTTGACAATGGAATTTTTAGATCTCAACAACCCCACAACACGTCTTACTCCGGCACAGAGGTATCAATGAAATGCGGTAGTCAGGCTGGAGAGTAATAGTAAATATAACCAACAGTAATGTAACAGGTTGAGCAGTAATGGAGTAATGTATATACATAATGAGAACAGATTGTAGGCAGATTTGTAAATAAATATAAAAACATATATACTGTGACATATAAAAAACAACTCCCTATGCAGGTATTAAAATAAATATAAATACTGTGATGTGTACAGGTATAAAAAGGCATAAATAAATATATATGCTAAGAAGTATACAGGTTGTAAACAGTAAGTAATCAGGTAAGTAAGCAGGTGGCACCAGTGCAGTAGAATATGTATGTACAGTACCAATAAGTACAGTATGTCAGTAGTATAAAGTACTAAGATAAGTAGACACATTTCATTTTAGGTGATAATGTTGGTTCTTGGGACAGAACCAGACTCTTTCTGGGTTGAACTTGTTGAGCAGACACAAGCAACATTTGATGCCGTTACCTGACTCAGATTGAGAGGCTGAGACCTGCTGGACGCGGCCCGTTGATGGCGATCGGTGTTGGAATCTCCCGCCCGACTGGACTGCTGAGTCGATCCTTTCTTGGATTTTCCAGAGCCACTTGTAGCTTGATCTACGAGTGCAAAACCAGACAGAATATTGTGAGCACTAAGAAGAAAATGGATTACAGCTGCTTGAAGTAAAATGGATTAGTTCAACCCATCAATCTTAAAGCCTTTCCACAGGCAGCAGACCAGATCCACTCCTTCTGTTGCTTTCACGATAAAGAATAGACACATAATATTTGCAGGCGAGTATTTTGCCTTTCTTGTTGTTTATTTGTCCCACCCCCACTGTGCAAAGGCCTTAAGAGCTGCGCTGATAATTAGTGCACCTAAAATGGATCCACATCTAGTTAATTAAAAACAAAATGAATGTATATGAAGACTAAAGGAACTCTGCCCCTGGAGGACCTGGAGCTGCCGGGGCTTTGTGGGTTGTGCTCTCCCCCGGCTGGCTCTTCACAGAGGGCATGACGATGGCCAAAGACTTGGTGGGCTGTGAGGTCGTCTTGGGGCTCAGGGGGCTGCTGTTGGAGGAGTCGGAGTCATGCACGGTCACACAGCTGATCACGTTGGTCCTCTGGCTTGTTCCAGAGCTACAGGAGAGAATAAGAGAGGCATTCAAATAAACATTTCAGCAAAAACAAAAAGCTATCTCTGTGAGAATTCAAAATTCCACAAAAATGGAAATGAGCTCACCAGGCGGCAGGGAACTTCCGGTCATCGTCGTCTTCTGAGTCGCTGTGGATGGTGATGATGCTGACAGCAGGGCTTGGTGTGTCCGAGATGACGATGGGCTGAGACTGGTCGCCAGCAAAAGCAGAAGCATTGTGGACCACAGTGGTGGCCGACGACACAGGCCTGGAGGGGAAGAAGATGCTCCATCACGCTCTTATTGCAAACGCTAAATCTATTTGAACATTTTAAGCAGCAGAGGTAACCTGCCACCTATTTATGTCGCTTTACTTTACATTAATTCGGCAGAGGCCAAGGTTTTGTTATTTTATATTTTTGTCAAAAGATATCATGCAAAGACCAAAACCAACAATGTGTTAGTCCGTCCCTCAATACATTCCAACATCCCCATGCTGTCTGCCAGCAAGCACTGCGGTTTTTAACTCACTTTAATCAAACAAAAGTAAATAGTCTATTTGTTTGGGACATTTTCAGCAGTGGATTAATCCACATGTTGTGCTCTAGTGAGTATTTACAGTATTTACTGTATTCATAATAATGAAGGAACATGTCACCCAGTGCAACAGTGTGGCTCACTGATGTGTTTTTAATAGTTTTTGAACAATAACAGAGCTCTATGGCACAGAGGACGAAAATATATCAGGCTTTGGCAAGTCAGACACACTTGTTAGTAGATCAATTCAATGTTAGTTTTGGTGTAGCCTTGGGAACCACATTTTTGAGGTAGGTTAAAGCTTCAATGAAAATCGCTGGAGCCCTACTGTCTTCGAACAAGTGGTCAGGAGAAGCCAGGGATCACCACAATTTATAAAAGACCCACCCCCCCCCCCCCCCCCCCCCCCCCCCCCCCACCCCCCCCCCCTGAGATTCTGAGAGGATACCTGGCTTTGCTCTCTGCATGTCGAGCCTTTGACCTCTTTCCCTGTTGGGATCTGGAGTGAGCAGCCCCTGAGTTGTGGCCTTGGGAGGCAGCGTGACGGCCAACACCAGAGTCCTGCTGGCTGAGGCCGTCGTATTGGCTTCCATGACGACCCCTATGAAAAGGAAGGACACGCTTAACTTGCACTTACGTTTTAAACTTTCCATTTCATCGTAATAATAGACCGACCTGAAGCTATGACAGACTGAGTCCCGTCAGACTTAACTCACCTCCAGCCAGAAGCTTGTTGACTGTCGGGTATCGGGGCTCCCATGGATGACTCGGGCACCACTGCCTGCCCGGGGTTGTGGATGGCCATGCCTGGCATCTGCTGCCATGTGGAAGGGATGAGGATCTGCTGTGTGCCTGCTGGCCAGCCCTGCTGTATGCAAACACATGCATACACTTAAATCATAAAATATTGCATTTCAAAAACCTTAAACCTCAGCAGTGAGACATTAAGAAGAGAACAAAGTGCAGTGTCTTGAGCGTGGAGCGTCACCCTGAAAATAAAATGCATCATGAGCACGTTTGTAGACAAACACCAGCATTCCCGTCTCTGTCCCGCACACGGGACATCCAGCAGACCCTAACACCACCATCTCAATCTTGTTTTCAGACTTATTCCTGTACAGAGAGATCTACATTTGTCAAGACTCAGAAGGAAACCTGTTAAAAGACACTTTTCAGTTTTTGGCTGAAAATATGGGTGCCTTTTTTATTCACCTTATATTTTGAGTAATTAAGATACTATGCAGTTAAACGTAATGCTTGTCTAGCCCAGTGTAATAAATGTACATTCCACCACTGACATGGCCCAACCCTAGTGGTCATGAAGTGGTTCCTACCTGAGCCAGCATGCCGGGCTGGATGTGAAGAGACTGGGACGACTGGTTCTGAGGAACTAAGGGTACAGAGTTGTCCATCCTCACTGGATAACCAGAGGGCTTATTGGATGTCTGAAGACCTGCAAGGAAAAGATGGAGGACGAGAAAACATAGAATAAAAGAAATTTAGGGATTATGAAGTTGGCTGCAAAAAACAGCAAAATATCCGTAAAAGGTGTATTTCCTTTAGTGGCTGGTTGGTCAAATCATTAGTCAATATTTTCATTGAAGCTTTCTTACCCTGGATGGTGGGAGGGCAAACTATGAGTGTTTGCTGGAAGGGCTCAGTCTGGGCGCAGAGCTGCGCGGGTCTGGTCTGCAGCGGTACCCCCTGCTGGGTTAGGCCGGGGATGTTTATGGTGGCCTGCTGGTAGAGGCCAGGCTGGTAGTTCAGCAACGGGACGTTACTGCTGAGGGACAGGGACTGGCCTGCCGTCGAGGCCATCTGCAACATAATGTATCACAACATGCAGAAAACATGGTAACCAATGCCAATGAACAATGATACATCTCGCCTGTTTTACAACCATCTGCACATGAATGTTGAGGCTCATTTACATACAGCATTATAGAGAATAAGTATATAGGAATAGCCTATCATCTCTCTGAAGGACTCATTGATAGATGATTGAGTAATAAATTGAGACTGTTTGATAACCAGTAAAAAGATCTTCACAGTATCTTTGAATGCAATAAAAAACAATTGCAGTTGCCTCTGTTACCCAATCATCAAAGTGTACAAAGGGTGTATAAATGAAGATACATTATGGGCAGAGGTGATTTAATTGAAATGAATGATACTGAAACATAACCGTTATTCATTAATGCAGATTGATTTGATTAAATCCTCTGGGCCTTATATATGAAGCCACGAATGATCAGTGGGGCAGTAATAGAGAAACAAGACTCATTAATGGTACAATTTCAGAAATTTCAAATAAAAATGGAAATGCTTGTCTTTGGGGACTCCCACTGTCACATGAAGAAACTGATGAATCAGATTCAATGCGTAGAAATGAGCACATTCACACAGTAGATAAATGAGGTCATCACTTTACAAAGCTACTGACATAAACTGCAACACGTGAGATCAACAAGAGTAACTCATTGAAGCCCACGATGAGGCAGATCAGAGATATTCTCACCTGGTTGTGCTGGTTCAGTTGGCTACTGAAGGTGACAGTGAGGTTGGTGGCTGCACTTGGGGTATTGTTGCTGCCAAACATATTTTTGCCATTCTCAAAGGCGCTGCATCTGCGTTTGCATATATCCATATTTTGAAAGCAGGACTTCACACTGTAAAATTAAAAATGAAAAAAAAATCGTTAAAAAGGGAACAAAGATGGAATCCTGAAAACTCACTGTGATGCTGAACCACAGCCACCGCAATCATTACGGTCTCGGTCCTGAACTTACTGCGAGCTGTGAGGGAAGTGCAGCAGGTGTGTCATGGTGACAAAGGGGTGGTTCAGCGTCTTAATGGGCGTGATCCGCTTGTCTGCGTCTAGCGTCAGCATCTTCTTCAGCAGGTCTATGAACTCCCGCCGGTCAGCCTTCTCTGCCAAGATGTCCGTCCCCTCCAGGTTTGTCATGTTCACCTGCAGAACGACAGGAAGTCTGGGTTTGTCAAAACTGCTTCCTGGTGCACCCAACGACATCGCATCAAAATGTACCCAACAGTAAAAGTGCAGACTGACACACCCTTGAATTATTTGCCTACACACACAGTTGTCCCACCTTGTAGCCCTTTAAATGACCAGTTCTACCAACAATATGGCTGTAAACTGCAGGAGCTTATCTGAAATGAAACGGCTCCGTCCTCACCTGCATCATATCATCTAGACAGTTGAAGATGTATTTCCTTGCCTCCTTTGACTTGATGCCCATCTCTGCCTCGTGCTCTGCAGTTGTCTGCAGAAAAATAATAACAGCAAAGCCTCAGTATACATACGACCGCATGTTAGGGCCACTGTGGATAAAAAAGAAATAAGAGATGCACCGATTGCAATTTTCTTGGCCTATCTATATTTTCGAAATTTGTTAAAAGTCTGACCTGCCGATTCAGATTGTTTTTTGTAAGGACTATAATTGACAGCAAAGCTCCAGGCTTTTTTCAGCACCGTCCTAAAAAATAATTTGAATCGTCCCAAAGAATTGGCATCGAAACACTTGAATGATTAGGATTTAAAACTATTGTATTTTTTTTTTTTCTCTCAAATACTTGCTTTGAATCTTGGCCGATCTGCTGAAAAACTGCCGGTTTCAGTAGCCAATCGATCTATGCAGGGTAATATTTAGAGAATAAAATGAACGTAAATTTCACAGTAACATTTGTGAGTTTTTGACAATAAAAAAGGAACCACATTGCTTCACTTTGCAAGCTTCATCAACCTCATCACACCACAGATGTCGCCGTTAACCGTGTAATATGCCTAGAGTGGAAAACCTAATCTAATTATATTTTGCAATCAATAGTATATATATATATATATATATAAATACACACACACACACACACACACACACACACATATATAATTATTTGTATCGGCCCTAGTATAACAACATAGTATACAGTCTGTAGTGTAGATACGCTTGATGACAGAAACAGTCTCAGGAACGTTCATCTCTGTGGAGTCACGTACTTTGAGTCTCCAGAGCGGGTAGCTCGAGTCGGGGCCTCTGTTGAAAAAGCGGCTGGTCTTGGTTCCGGCACTCAGCAGGTACTCTGCAGGAAGGCCCTGTGTCTGGGAGATGTAACGAATCTGAGAGAGACAATTGAAAAGGAAAAAAGTCAGTTGATCGCCTGAGACAGCATGTGACCTATACTTGTGCTCAGGAGCAGTTTATACAGTTAACATCATGAGAGCCGATTGTGTCAGCCACTGAAGGAGATCTTGTTGGTTTACACAAAAACATGCAAACATTGTAGTTACTATTTCAGTAAACTGTCACGTGTCCACAAACATGTTTTGTGATTGTTAAATTATTCAAATCGGTGACAAAAGATGTATTAGTACTGAAACACGCTAACAGGCTGTTGATTGACGAAAGAAAGTGCACTTTAGAGTAGATATATTGGTGAGCGTGCTGTCGCTGACCTGATCATACTCTGAGGCACCAGGATAAAGGGGCCATCCCAGAAACAGCTCAGCAATGACACATCCCAATGACCACATGTCGATCGCCTCACAGAAAGGAAGGCCCAGAATGATCTCTGGAGCTCTGCAAGCACATCATAACATACAAACGACAGCACCACAGCAGGTCACGTACACGTTAATCAAAGCTCTTACTTTACAGTTGAGGCGGACGTACTCACCTGTAGTATCGTGACTGCAGGTAGGTGGAGCAAACCGCCTTGGACACGTGGCTGGCGGAGCCAAAATCAATGACTTTCACTCTGTACGGCTGCCTCAAAGGGTCTACTAACATGATGTTTTCAGGCTTCAGGTCGGCGTGGATCAAACCCAGGCTCTTGAGCTTCATCAGTGCCGTGGCGACCTGTTGCAGAATCGGCCGTATGCACTTGAGCAGCAGCGGACTGAACTTGCTGTGCTTCAGGAAGTCGTAAAGGTTCTGCTCCAGCATCTCGAACACAAGGCACGTGTGGTTCTTGTGCTGGAAACACTCGTATGAGCGGACAAAGTTGAACTCATCGGCATTCTCTGTGCTCAGCCGGCTTAGGATACTCACCTACAGGGAGGAAGATGAAGATATTGTGATCATTAACAGATAAATAATGAAGAAAACACCGTGTTTCTTTTCTTTTGAACCCTTTGAACCCTAGGCTTTTATTACTTAGGTTACACAACATTTATTCACAAACTTTAAGCAGAGTCACAACATATCTTAGCCAGGAATGCTTTTCAGAATAAGTTGGGCTGAACTTGATTGAGGACAGTTTTGTAAAGCTGTTTGTAAAAGTTTTTTGACTGTAGGTCCACAGGTTTTCAACACAAGCTAGACAACTCCATATGAACGGATAGAGGAGAGTGTCGGTGCTCCAGGGACAACAACAACTGTATTGAAAGGACTCTCTGAGCTTAGTACTGTCAAATGAAAACATATCGATTATGCAAAACAAGAAAAGTTCAGATCAGCTTTCTGTATATCCACTCTGTGGAGTTTTTACCAACATACTCACTTCAATTTGACCTTGCCGAGCATAAGACGGATGGTTCTTCAAGATCTTAATTGCCACTATCTCGTTTGTTCCCCGCTTCCAGCATTTTGCCACCTGGCCAAAGGTGCCGCGTCCCAGAAACTCGAGCACCTCGTAGCTGTTGGACATTGAGCACAGAATCTCATGCTGGACCAGCTGGTAGTCTCCCTCGCTGTGGGAGTTGCTGCTCTTGGTGGTAGAAGTGGAATGAGCTATGGACTGAGCTGTGGCGGTTCCCCCTCCTCCACCACCAGTGCGGTTTGAGACCACGGGGGCCGAGAGCTCCTCCAGGATCTGAACGCTGTCGCTGCTGTCCACCTCCTCGCTCTTCCGCTTCAAGCTGTACTGCTTGTGGTAGAGGTCGCACGGCTGGGAGGAGGACTCTGCATCCTTGACACGACGGCTGGAGGAGGAAGATGAGGAAGAGGAGGGTCCACGAACGCTGCCCGTGCTGTCTGCCGCCCGCACCACCGTCTGCTCCCTGGAGCCGGCCGTCGGTGGGTGCACCTGGTTGGAGTTGTACACTGGGTTGAAGTTGGAGCCAGAAGCGGAGGGTGCAGCTCCCTGGGTGGGGCTCTGCTGGTAGTAAGCATTGTCTCCCAGCTGGTTGGACACGTCCCAGGCGGTGTTCTCAACTTTGAGCCTCTTTGAACGAGAGCAGGCACTGGAGGACACGGAGGGAGAGGAGAACACCTGGAGCTGCGACGCCATGTCTGCAGATTAAAGATCAGCCGCAACCATCATTATGACATCTAAAAAAACAAACATAAACGAGACGTTGTTATGGGTGGACTTAAGAGTTTGTCCTTTACTGAGGATGATGCAAACAAGAGGTGAAATGGATCTAGACCTGCAACAATTAAGTTGAATAATCGAGTAGTCAATCGACAGAAAATCAATCAGTAGTTCTATTCTAATTCACTTGTTTTGAATATTTGTTCATACATTTTCTCTGTGTGTAGCATGGAGGGGGCTGCAACTACATTACATTGTGCAATCCTGTATTAAATAATAACAATTAGGTTATTATTCTTTTGAGGTAAAAACTATTTGAAATAATACTTTTGGTGTCCTAATTAAACTGATTATGTTTAAAATAGCCAGTTTGGAGCAAAAAAGCATAGATATAACAGCTATTTCTAACCTTTCAAAGAGTAGAATATTGTGGAGCCAGATCAACTAATTAAGTAATTGATTAATCAATTAACTAGTGTTAACTGTCTCAGCTCTAGACTAATGACCCTTATCTCTCGAGCCGAAAAACACACCATTACACGCCTGTGTCGGTTCATTGATACGTGTCCTTCCACCTTGTCTACCTGCTATGTGGCCCACCTTGATCACACATTAGGGTCAAGGTTTTTGCTTTTGGCCCCTGTCCCTTCAACTGTCCCCTGAACGCCACAGGTAACTGCAGTCCGGCGTGGTAGTACCGACGCTTCGCCCGATTCACGAGTGACAATACCTGTATTTGATGAGTGAACACACCGACGCCGATCTGACATCTAAGGCCTCATCATCACCATCACGTCCTCACCGGGCTCTGTGTGCTGCTGCAGCGGATCAGCTGGAGCCGTTAGCCGCCTGCTGCAGCAGGATGGATGAGGGCTGAGCTAACAGCGAGCTATCCGAGTCACATCTGACTCGAAGTCGCAAGTCACATCGCGTGTCAAGCGAGCAAAATGTGCACCATGTCACTGGAAATGTCAGATAGCATCATAATGAGCACGTTCGCCTCTACAGGGCTCCATCTACACCACGGTCTGTCCGCTCGCCGTACTTTGTACCGAGACGACGTAACGGTGAGACGACACGGACGTCAACGGACGCGGCGGTAGAGCCAAAGATCGTCTATTATTCACTGTTACATGTTTCACTCATTACTTACACACTGTAGCACCGTTTAAACCTATTTTAATAAAAGGGGAATCAGTAGATGAGGCTGTTGTGGAATCAAGTTGCTATATTTGTTACAAGTACGTGGAATTTTGAGGTACTTTGAGGTAATTGAACTAAGGATATTTCCATTGTATGCTACTTTGTACTATGCTACTTTGTAACAGCTACATCAGAGGGCAAGTTGTGGAAGGGTTAAAGTATTAAAAGCATTTAAAGTCTTACTAAAGTAAAAGTGCAAAAGTAGCGTCAAAATATATTTAAAGTACCAAAAGTCATTATGCAGAATCATTTTAGAATAATGGATATTATACTATTGGATGATAATGATACATACATAATATTGCAAGTAATGTATCTCTGAGCATTTCAATCATTACAACTCTCATGAACATGATCATTGAAATGCACACTTGTTCATACTTGAGATTTGATATTTTGGGCTACATACATCACTTATTATATGCATCCATATGCAACTCACCGAGAAGGATCCTTAACTGTTAATATGTTTGGCATTGTGTATATTTTGTGTATTCTTATTGATTTGATTGTGTTTTTGCACTCTATATATTTGCACTCTTTACCATGTTCTGCAAATGCTGCACAACAATATCCCTCTGGAGGAATAAAGTTATATATTTTTTGACATATAATATAATAAGGTGTTGTGTGTGTGTATTAAATCTGGATTTTCATAACTATCACCTGACTTTAAAACAGTATATGTCTTCCTGCACGAGAAGTAAAACAGGGTTTTTTGACTCACTGGTCTCATCTTTTAACACTGGTGGGCGCTGTTGTTTAAGCTACATGGAGATGTGATGCAGATATGAGGCAAAACTTAACAGAGAACTCTTACTGCATGTGTGAAAACACAGACCATGTTTTATTTTTCATTCATCTTTCATCTGCATTCCTGTTCATTCAGATATATTAGCATTTGTTTGCTTCTACAGCATGTACACAGTGACATAAGCACTGCATTTCATAGTGGTACTGCAAAGTACATTTAAACAAAACATTATGAAGACTAGACCAGCATAGTCGATGCAAAAAAACGAAAATAACTGAAATAAACGAAATAAACTGCTCATCATGAGAAATAACACTCTGATTTCAAGGTTGATGATGATGAGTAACAATGATATGACACTCCTTACAACGTAGCTGAATTCAAGTTTAGGTATGAAATATAATGGGAATAAATGCATACATTACACACACGCACAGAAGAGTGTATTTATATATAATAATAAAAAACTCCTTCAATGAATCAGACATGTTGATCAGATAATGAAACCGATGCAGCAAACAAATGATTTATACCAAAAAACAAACGAACAAAGAGAATAAACAACACAAGTGCTTGGCATTTTATCCAAAAGGTTTCATTCAACACTGTATAAAAGCAATGCTAGATTTATTCTAATAAAAAACATTGAAGAGGGCAAGACCAGCAAATCCTCATTTCAAAATAAAAGGTGGATCTAAAAACAGCACAAGACTTCTGCAGATATAATGCAGCTATTGTAAAAAAAAAAAAAAAAATGATAATGAATAACAGCATACGAAATTGCAATAGTTTCTTCACTTAAATGCACTTTAGAGGTGGATTTTTCTGTGGAATAAAACAGAAAAATTAATATTTCGAAATATGATCCATTTTCTATCAGGTAGGTTTAATTGTGATGTTGAACTGCAACCCCAAATGTGACTCCATATATATGGAAAGTGGCTGTTGCACTTTTCAAGTACACAATCTTGCTCCTCTCCAGACACTTCTTGGCGGACTACCTGAAAGAGTGTCGGAAATGCACACTCCTTCGTTTCAGCTTCTCCGGGTTGTGGGATGCCATGTGGGAAAATTCTCGGAATATGTCAAGGTATGTGGCGTCTCCTGATGAAGAAAGAAAGAAAGGAAAAATATTAATGCCACTTGAGCAAAACATCCTTTTATATAAAAGTTATCAATACAAGCAACAGAAAGCAGAGGAGTTAAGAAAAAGCCCCATGCATGAAAGGAAGGGTGAAAAAAAAGGGCCGAGGCACCATGAAGCTTTCCTCTTTCAACTTTCCTAAATTCTGAGCCTTTACTTTTCTCGTGGCCATGGTAACCGCTGAATCCACAGGCATAACAAAAGCAGTTGAGCTCTTTTGTGTCCCACGAGAGCTTCCAGGCTTGGCTAATTAAAAAAAAGGGGGGAATGAACATTCCTTGCTTTCCCTGTTTATGTGATGTGTGAGTGTGAGAAAGAGAAGGAGAGATCACTGAGTAAAAGCCTTATAATGGATAGATATGGCTTCTAACACTTTATTTTAACTTTCCATTTAGAGGTTCATAAAACCTAATGTTGAAAGTAAGAGTATTCTTTTAGGTATTTATTAACGTATTTCTCAACAACTATAATGTCTCCTGTGAATCGTGTGTAACAGGCGAAAGTTACCGAGTACCAGTGGATAACAAATATACCAATATCAAATACTCTGACAGTAAGTCATTCATTTACATTTTTACTCCAGCAAAAGTATTGGCATCAAAATATTTTTAACACACCAAGTATTCATTATGAACAATGGCCCATTTCAGAATAATGTATCATATATTATTAAATTATGATTATTGATTCTATTTTGTAATATTAAAATTCTCAAAAAAGATGCCTCTGAAATGTAGTGGAGTTGAAGTATAAATATAATGCACTTAATGGAAGTACTCAAGTTCTAGAAACTCATAATTGTACAAAGGTACAGTACTTGAGTAAATGTATCAAGTGACTTTCCACCAAGTAGGCTACATTCATTGTATTGTATTTACCCGGAGTTTTGAAGTACCTGTCTTTTAGTTGAGTTTTTCCATTTCATGCTATTTACTCTATTCTATTTCAGAGGCAAATACTGTAGTTTTTAATCCACTGCATTTCTCTGAAAGCAAAGTAACTAATTTAGGTCTATGAGTAACAATTAATCTGCCATTTAGTTTTCAGATTAATCTTGTAATGTCCCAAAAATGTGAAAAATGATGATAGGTGGAGTTATTACAGTTAATAAAAATGATAATAAAGACTTAAAATGTACTAACAACAACATTGTGTGTTACAAACCATGTATTACTATCTGTATACTGCTTGTAAATGTTTAAAAACCCATATGTTAATCTCCCCATGCATAAACAAACTCATTCATATTCTAGTTTAGGTAATACACGTTATCATGTCATGCTTTGAAAAGGTATTTGATCCATTATTAGTGCACCAGCAGTGCATGATATTAGAAGTGTGTTAATGCTGTTAGATGTGGTGAAAGGCTGTCAAAGCAAAGAAGAAAGAAGCAAAGGGAGAGGTTAGCTTTTAGTCACATCTTTAATTTATTTTCTTTTCAGAAGACACTGGGAGGAGTTATTGAACGAAAAAAAGGGAGTCAAAACCAAACATAGGTAGCAGGTAGTGTTAATATGCACAGGTATATTCAGAGGCACAGTATTAAAAGAAATTGTACAGTTAACAGTCAGAGACAGAAAAAATACAAGAAAATGTTAAAAATTGCATGTTAGAAGCAAGCAGTTAAAGTGTTAATAGTTTTTAGTTTATACACACACACACACAACAGTCAACAGACACATCGTACTGTACAACACATAATCCTTCAATGGCTTGATGCAAATCATTGTTTGGTCAGTGATGACATCATCTCATAAAATCTGCTTCCTATTTTTGTAAGCTATACCACAATAAGTACTGCACACAATAAGAAAAGGCTACTTTTTCAAAGTGCTTTGAAGGGGGAGTGAGCTGCTCTTTCTGTTATCTTATGTCAGTTTTGAGAAACCGTTAAGGTGGGTCTGCAAAATGAGTAAGGATTGTACATTATCTATCTAAAGCACACGCCATTTTCACTAACCAGCAGCCTTCACTTTGTTCTACATCATTAGAGTACAGCATTAAAGGTATTGCGCATTTATAGCACAACCCAACCTGCTGCACTAATGGGTGAAGCAAACAATATTACGGTAACTCTGATCAGACCCAGCTGAACGGTCAGAAATGCGCTGTGCTGCACCTGTAACCACACCCATCAGTGATGTCACAGGGACCTGGAGTACACGTGAACATCACTGCAGCCAGGTTAGAAGTTACACCAATGGAAGTCAGCAAGAACTAGATTTTCAGGGGGTGTGTTTGGTAAAATGGTAAAAAGAAAAAAACTAAACTCTTGCTGGCACTCTGAAAAACTGTCTGTAGTCTTTGGTTTAAACTAAACCTCAACAGTCCATAGCATCTGTCAAAGACAAGCAACATCTTTGGGAAAAATATTTTTCTTTCGGCAAATTTTTGCCTCAGATAACGTGAACAACGCAGTGGTCAGTCTCATACGGGGCCGCTCAACACTCTAACCCACAGTTTCTGGATCACTGCCATTTACTGTGAGCTGAGAGAGACAAACATAAAGAACTCAACAGACCTGACGTCATTTCAGGGCATAAACGGGATCATTAAATACAGTTTGGGGCAGCGGCCAGGCAGCCATTTTCATTGTCATCAAGCTTTTTGCACTAAGCAGCCAATGGAAGACAGTGAGAGATGGGTGTTCAGTCTGTCATGGATGTTATTCCATGCACTGTTGTCATGTTTTCTCAGTATATAACATGGATATCAACGTTGTTCAACAATAATAAATGTCAAATATTCACATACACTGGGCACAGAAGAAACAGAAAGAAACAGGGCTGAAGAAGACCTGCCAACAGCCACCCATGCACTATTAACAAAGAACAAATCTAATATCGGCCTAGTCGTCATACATTAAAATACCATAAATAAACATTTTAAACATACAAATACTGCATGTACAGTAATACATGTTGGGTTATTGTGATTTATCAAAAAATGTCCATCTTCTACTGCAGTTTTTACTGCAGAAGTACTCCAAGAGATTATATAGCATGAAACTTTGGAGAACTGGCTCTCGTTCTCATAATGAGAAAATAATACTGGCGCTACGTGTGTGAGCGCTCAGCAAATAAAATCTAACAAAATATATCCAGCTTAAAAAAATATCATCTGCATTGTTGTTAAACATAATACAAAAAATACAGATTATCTGTACTGAAATAATCATTGCACTATTGCTCTGGACGTTTCGTCATAATTAAAAACAAAAGCATTAAAACTTATGTTGAAAGAAAAAATCAAAAAGAAGGGAAGGTACTGTGACATAAGAGCAAAAAATAAATTTAAATCACTGTTGGTAAGAAAAAGTGCATAATTTAGCTTTCAATGAAACATAAAAGCTTTACTTGATCAAGCTCTCGATCAATACAGAGAAATGATACTTCTTCTGTGATCATTTACTCTCAGTCACAAGTTATCGCAGCTTCACAGTTTCCTCTTACGACTCTCACAATGACAATACAAGAGCTCCACTCCACCGCGCACGGACAACAGATCCTCAGGTTATTAGAAAAGAACAGTCAGCTCAAATTGAATTGACCATGAACAGGAAAGTTGAATTGGCTGCACCACCCTGTACAAGACAATTTGGCATTATTCACCCGACTCATCTGTGCTACAAATACTGTGGAGAGTTACCAAGCTGGTGCCGGAAGTAATAATTCCCATTCTGTATTCCCATCTCAAAGTTTTCTTTATGCAACATCTCCCTTAGTATTGGTGCCCTGAGTTAGTTTTCTATCCAGCGTTTGAGTTCAGAATGGGTGGAAAAAAAGGTTTTGCCACAAAAATGTTTCCCTTAATTTTTTTAGTTTTCACCGATATTTTGCTGTTGTTGTCACTATCATTTTCTTTTTTCTTATTGTTGTAATACTAATTGTGGCCACAAGTGGCTGAGATGCACCTCAACCCCATATTCTTAATAGGACTAAAGGTATTCATCTTTTTACATGTTTTGCCAAAAGTCTTTTTCCACCTGAAAAAAAGTAACTAAGAAAAATTATCCTTATTAAACTTTTTTTTTTATCCAAAAGTGACCCAGAAACTAAGTGAGTTTGCAAATTGTTGAATTAAAGCTCAGTGATTGGATGTTTCTTTCTGAAACACTTTGGGACTCGTAGTAAACGTCGACCCACGTCGTTTTAATGTACACAGCTTGTATCTTTAACTTTTAAGTCTTCTGTACTGATTTAACAAGGAGAGTTTCATGCCGATTTAAGCCGTAGAAAAAGGTAAAATAACATCAACTATGGGAAAAATGAAGGGGACTTTTACTTCCGGAATCGTGCCCAAAATAACTCTTTTCAAATTCTCACTACGATAACAACTCAGTCTCACGATGAACTTAAATGTCAAATTGTTGGAACAAATGAGCTCTGGCTGGTCTTCGGTTCAGAGCACCCTGTACCCTCGAAAACCTCCAAATAAAAAGGGCAACGTTGTTCCTGAATACTCTGCTGGTGCCTTTATCGTGGGTCTATTGATTGCTTCACAATAGTGCTGCTGGATAATCTATGAAATAAAAGAGTGGCTAACCCTTCACTGGCAGTGATTCCTCAACTGTGCGGTGATTGGACGGACTAAGCTCATCATCAGTGGGTAACATCTGACATCAATAAAGGAGGTTAATACTGAGTTATTGTGTGATCCTGAGTGAGTAGCTGACTGCTTTGGTCTCAAGTCAGCAGACTGTGCTGGGGAGATTAATTATTCTGATCTAGAGAAGAAGTTATTCCGGTGGTGAGAAAACAAGTGGAGGAAAGCCCCCCCGACTCGTCTCTATCAATCAGTCATATGTCTACTGGCACCCCCTGCACTGGTTTTACACTGTATTTTAAACTTCTAGCACTCTGCTATATTGAGACAGATAAACTCCTGAATGCATCTCTTATACTGTTGCTCAGTGGGGCTGCTGATTGGGTATTGACCTGGCTGTCCAAAGGGTCCCTCCGACTCCCGCATCTCCTCATTCATCCTGGCCAGACGCAGCCTTTGGGAAAGAAGGAAAGGGTGTTTAAAATTCATCAAAGATGGAGAGACGATAAAAAATGGTATGGAACGTATATGTATATAAAATGAACATACAGTGTGACGATATCTGCATTGGCTTGCTGTACAGCTATACTCAAAGGGTCCTGGCCGTCCTCATCCCCGTCGTTCTGTGTCGCGCCCCGTTTCAGGAATAAACACACCTGCCTGAAAATACCAAAGAAACAAAGATCAAGGTGATGTTACACTTCCGGGTGCATCAGAGGATGACCTTCATAAAAACACAGAGGCAACAACTGAACTGTATAGGTGGTTGTCCTCAAAAATGCCTATAAAATCATAAAATAACTCAATAAATTGATAAGCCATGATGATCAGCAAACAGAAAATATATTTCAGATTATGCTAGTTTTAGTTAGATATCTTACTTTAGTTGATTTTATCATCATATTTGAAATAACAGAAATGCGTATCGATGAATAGAAGAAGTATAAAATTAATAATCGGAGGTATATAAAACAGAAATAGCCATAGAAATAAGAGAATTACAACTAGAAAAGAGCAACTAAAGTCGTGGTTACAAAGCAGAGTGTGATTAGTAGCAGCAAAGCAGCAAGTTAGCTTGGTGTATGTAAACAACGCACATTTTAATTCCAAATTATTTTGGCATCATAATTAAGTAAAGCAAGAATTTTGTGAGGCTGACTGTTCATGACTCGTGTGACAGGTCTGGACCACTTGTGTATTTCGGTCATAACGAAGAGAAGATTCTAAGTACCAGAACATTGGTGAATGCCACAACTTCGTACGAGTGGTTCTTTGCATGAAGTTCATTGTGCCTTCAACAAAGCACGTTTTATGGAAATAGAAACTCTGTGAGATGTGGTCGCAGCTACTTTCTGCCTCGTGACTCACCCCGTGTGTCCCAGATATGTGGCATGATGCAGGGGGCCCCTCCCTCTCGCATCCCTTTGGTTGACGTCAGCAGCGTTCTGCAGCAGAAACTCGCAGGCGATCAACGAACCCTAAATAAAAAAAACAACATGACAGTGAAATACTGCAATTGATTTTGGCAGAAAAGGGTAATTAAGAAATAGATATTCTCACATTAACAGCTGCAGTTCACATACAGTTGATTATGTGGAACAATTTATCTATTTGATTTATTCTACTTAGTAGCCCTTCATTTCTATGTGAGTGAGGATCTGTGGCAGAGTACGACTGACTCTCCAACCACAGCATGAACAAAAGTTTCAACCAACAGTCGCATTTTTCATGTGTGTCTCATGTCGCTGAAACAGAAGCAGAAACACTGATTTTCTGCTTGCTGCTCTCTGTCAGTTTTGAAAGTATTATAATGAATTACAAAAAAATGTCTTTGGCATCCATACTGATGAGGAGCCAAATATACACATTTGTGATTCATGAATGAGAGTCAATCAGATGATGCTTCCTGCGTGGACTCATTTCTGGCAACCGCTCGCTTCGACTGACTCACCCCGATCACGGCCTGTATGAGCGGCGTCTTTCCCTCGTCCTCATCGTTGACCAAATTGACATCTGCCCCATGGGCGAGTGCTTCAGCCATGACAGGCAGGTTGCGGGCTTTCGAGGCCTTGCAGAGCAGCGCTCCGGGATGAAGGTCCCTCGTGTCCTCCGGGTCCGATGTCTCCGGCTCGACCTCCAGCTCGGCTTCACCGCTCGAGTCCTCCGACACCTCGCACTCTGAGGACAGTGGAAAGAGGCCGGGAACTTGAGTCATGTGACATTCATTTCCCACTGTGCTGTCCATAATACCCAAGGGACCATCTGTTACTCGTTCCTCCGCTGGACTTACCCTCTGTGACGCTGTCCACCACTGAACCAAACACCAGGATGTCCGTGCTACCATCTGTGCTGCCTCCTAACCCGCTGTCACTGCTTAGGCCTGCCGGACCGGGAGATGCCAGAGCATGGACACGTTAGTTACCGCTGTGTCTTTCTGGCTCATCAGTATTGTTTAAAAAAGGTACAGAATAATGCAAAACAGAGACTTGATCCAAGCATCTTACAGTCTATAATGATAATCGTGAGTGTTTTGGAGTTGCCTGTGAACACATTGCCAGTTTGCTTTGGGGGGAAAAGTCAAAATAGTGAGTCGCTTACTTCGAGGTCCAGATCCTGTGTCAAAGTAGGAGAAGAGAGAGTCCAGCTCATCAGGACAAAACAGGGAGTCTCGTCTGAACTTAGCAGCTGCTGTGAGACAAACACAGGTGACTGGTGAGAACCCCAAAGAGAAGGTATTTTGACTAATATATTGGAGCACAGTTGTTGGACCATTATTAACACATAGCCCTAGTTTGTGCCTCTCATTTATCAACATTACATTGAAGTCACAGCGTTAGACTTCTTCTTTCCCTGCTCTGAATGTTTGTCCACAAATAGACAGAGACACAAGTCCAGACAGAGATCCACTAAAGTACCTGAGGAGAGGGTGGACGGGGAGATGGTTCCGGGCTCTTGCCGGTACCTTCGTCGTGTTTTAGGAACCATGGTGGCACTGTTGTGTCTCCGACACTTCTTCACGCTCCACCGCCGCTCCGACTTCCTCTCTCCATTGATGAGTATCTCTGTGGAGCCCAGCTTCTTCAGGAATTTCTTCTCCACGTACTTTGCCTTAATCCAAGCCTCCTTCTCCTGCCTGCGATAGACCACATACCATATGAGAGACTTGTAGTGCTTAAAAGTAACAGATTTAATTTAGCCATATTTAATGAATTCCTACCTTGAACTGGACGGTAATGGTTTCTTTAGACCTTGTTCTTGGTATGAGCCTTCATAGATGTGGTTAATGACGCTGTTTCCAAGCTCACACATTAACTACAAAGCAAAGACAAAGAGACATGACATCAATGGTTTCCACTTAGACTGGACATTTTGGGAAATATCCTTATTCACCTTTCTCTTTTTGCTGAGAGTTAGATTTTTTGCCTCCAGTCTGTATGCTATGCTAAGCTAAGCTAACTGTCTCCTGGCTGTAGCTTTATAACCAAACAGAGCTGAAACGAACTGTACCTTTAATAACTCTGGTTCCCATGAGTCCAGTGTGAGCGAGCGAACCTTCGAACAGTGAACTCCGAGACTCCTGCAACAAAAACAACAAAAATAAATATTAAAAATTAAAACATTTGAGAGGGATATCACTGAGGCAACAGATGGCGGCCACAACAAAGAAAACAAGAGTAGTTTATATTTTTTTTAAAGGAGAGAAGAAGATTTATAAATGAATCGTACTCTAAGGTGTTGTATGGTGACCCGCTGGTCTGAATAGCTGCAATGATCTAACATCATTAGAGGGAAATGAGAGGAGCTCCTAATGTCATGCAAATCACCAAGTTCCACTGATGTAACTGTCTGGTTCCCAGGCAACAGTGGCACACTAGAAAATAACAAAACACTTTTGTTGCCCTGCATTGTAACAAGATGTCCGAACTCACTGTGAGAGGATGAGCCCCAACAGGGAACATGAATATTCAACAAGCGAGGACACACACACACACACACACACACACACACACACACACACACACACAGGGATGAGGTTTGTCATTACATCAGCAGTGATAATTGCAACTTCAAAATAAGACACAACTCCTGAGGGATAGTTTTTTTCCATCCGGGAGCTTGAAAACAAATGAGTGTGACGTAACCGAACATGAGATCTGGTTGAGGATGTTCACCAGGATCTGATGCTGAATTAAACTATTCAGAGGCTTGTTCACTGTGTGTGTGTGTGTGTGTGTGTGTGTGTCTCAGCTCTGCAGTTCGTCTTTATCTTCTCACTTCACCTCCCTCAGTGAAAACTCTCAATCAAAGCCTGATCCAATAAGCAGTGTTACGCACTTTAATCCCCTCAGCAGTGCATGTGTGTGCGTGTGTGTGTGTGTGTCAGAATGTGCTTAGAGACTTTAACAGCACAATGTAAGGCCAAAGTAACAGACAGTTGGCACCACTTCCTGCCTTCAGTGCCAGTACACAGAAACATTGGCAGTGGTGGAAGATGTATTCAGATATTTTATTTAAAGTCCCCCTACATGCTGTTCTTTGATTCTTTTTTTTTACTTAACTTTAATGTTTTTGCTTCACTGTACAAAAGTACTGATGCATGTTCGACACTAGAAGACGTATTTTGGAAACAATAGAGATCCAATATACAACTTGAGATTGTTTTTTAAAGGGAAAAAACATATCAGACACAAATAATGATTTAATGTTTGTATTTGTTTTAAAACTTGTCTGGAGTGGATCTTTAAGTAAAAGTACCTTAATACCAGCGTGAAAACAATCCATGAGTAAAATACCTGCAGTCAAAGTTCAAAGAGATATTGTCTTTTTGACGACACACATTCTCCAAACCTGGGGCCTACAATACCCACAATGCAACTCGACTTCAAATAAATTCATTAGACTTCATGATTGGAATTAATACTACATATATGCAGTAATGTTAATCGACAAAGTTACTCCAACAACCAGATAAACGTGGTGGAGTACAAGCATAAAGCAGCAGAAAATGGAAATACTCAAGTGCGGTACAAGAACCTCAAAACTGTGTTTACGTGCCGTTTAGTTAATGTTAGGCTCATTTGCCAAAATCCAGATTGCTCTTGGATAATTTTTTACAGTAATGTGAAAGATACAAATGTTTTTTCTAGACTCTGACCTGTGGATGCCAGAGCACTCGATACACAGCAGGATGCCCAGGTTGATTGAGGCCCAGCGAGGGTCGGCCTGGCCACAGTCACAGCACTGCTCGTTCCCCGGCAGACACTGGATCCGCTGCAGGATGGTCTCCCCTCTCACGCTGCGCTCCCGAGGCTCGCTGGCCGAATCAATACTGCTGGTGGATGGAGAGGCCGTTCTGTCCAGATGCTAAACATAAACACGTCATAAAACATTAGGATCACAAAGATGTGTTCAGATAACTTAACATTACCAGTTTCACACTGTTAAAATAATCTATTACAAATAAAAGTCCTGCATAATCTGTAAAACCGCAAATTGTCGTTTTTACACGTTTTGTATGGATTAGGTATAACATGTCAATTAGTCAGCTTTCAACATGTTCAATACATGTTTATTTATGTATTTTACTTTCCACAACTGCAACAATGCAATACAATGTCATAAACAGGCTTTAAAACACATGTGTACATGCTTTATGACCCAGACCTGTGCCTTACCTCTATATAGTATGTGTCTGGGCTTTCTCTGTAGGCCGACGCAATGCTGGCTTGAACTGCCTGAATCCACGCTTGTCTTAGCTTCTCAGACTCAGCCTGAAGCATACAGCTCCTGTAAAACAGACAAATGAAAGTAGTGGTATAAATCATGATGTACCATCTGTACAGATCTGCATAATCTAGTGTGAAATGCTAAACAAACAATGTATGTATGTAACATTCTTCTGCATATTCATAGGTTTCACATATATTGAGATATATTGTACATCTTTTTAGAACGACTATATAGAACTGTGCTTATACAGCATAAGCCAAAAAAAGTGCTGCGATGATTTACCCAAGTAAAAATAAAGAATTAAAAGAAAATGAGTCTAAAAACAGCTCTGTGAGGCTTTACTTGCACACAGTGTAGCTTTGAACTGAATGCTAACATTAGCATGCTATCACACTAGAGATGACAATGTTACCGCGGCTGGTGTTTGGCAGGTGTAATATATGCCAATGTGTGTTTGCATTAGGGCTGTGCCGAATGTAATTTCTTTACATTCGAAGCTTCTATTGAGGTTTTCGAGTGAAGCTTTGAATGTCTGTTGACATATTCAATGATTTCATCACCCTAAAAAACTGTGATTATTGTTATATTGTTATTGTGGCTGTATGAATGACATTCATGGTGCTGTCAGATTGCTGCTTGACCACCCTGCTCTAGAATTATTGGAAATGTTTGGATCACACAATTCAGAAACAATCCTACGCAGCCACTACTGGAATGTTATTCTACAAGTAGTACAATATTAATAATATTTGTATAGCTTATTTTTGATCTGCAACTGTGCATAAATATGGTGTTTAAACGGAATAAATAGACATGCCAAAATAAAATGAACAGATGCGTTGGAATGATGCTTCGTGCTCGCCGGTATAGCCCTAGTTAGCATGCCTACATTTTCTAATCAGCACTAAACACAAAGTACAGAGTCTGATGGAAATGTCAGTAGTTTTGCAGGTATTTGAAGGTACTAGATGAAAAGTGAAAGGATCAATGCAGATATTAGAAAGTCGACCTCAGAGGAACATTCATTTCTCAACCAAATTGTATGTTAATCCAGCCAATGGTGAAGTCTTACTTGGAAGGGGACAAGACCTCGAAGCAGAACCTCCTCTCAATGTCCTCACACGGTTTAACAGAGCACAGCCGGAGGTCTTCCACCACCACCGTCAGGGAATCCTGCCAAAACACAAAGAACTTATCTTTTCTCTGCTTCTAAAAAAAAAAAAAAACCTAAACACTACACAAACATAAACCTTTAGCGCCTCCTTGACAAGACTTTCTTTCCTAGCAATTGAAAGCCTCAGAGTGCGTGACCATTAGATATTTACAACCAAGCAACACTGTGTGCTCCAGATTAAGTACTCAGATATCAGCAGAAATGTCTTGACACGGCATCGGGTGAGTGCTAATGAAATTCAGAGAAGACCCCCATAACGTTAAAAAACATTCAAGCCGTCCTTCCATTAAAGTTGCACTTAACCTCTTAAAGCCCACTTTACCCCGGGGAAAGCTGACAGCGTCAATATATATGGACTTGCCTTGAGCTTCTTCTGATAGACCAGCTGACTGTTCTGTATGGAGAACCACCGTCTAGAGAGCGAGAGGGAGGAAGATAAATAAATCATCATAGATGGATATCCTTCCAATCTTTAAGGGAGCAAAGGTGAATCAATGGGTTTAGCTCTTGGCAACACAACATCATGGCCATGTGAGAATTGATTACATCGCTTCACATCACAGCACCACTAACCTCCCGAACCTGCCAGTGAATGAGAAACTGAGGAAAACTGCTGTGACACTGTAAGTGTTCTTCCATCAATGTCCTGTGTATACTACAGTCATTACATTGCAGTATATTAAGATTTTTATTTTTACCTGTTCCAAGTCTTAAAGGCATTGCTGGCCCTCTTGAACAAGTAGCCCTCCATCACCACACCGTTAGGAGAATCCACATTGAACTCCACCTTAGAGTCGTCACACGAAAAGTCCTGAAAGAGAAGAGAAAGAGAGACATGAGAACCCTAAATTAACCCCGGCTGTCATAGAAAAGGTTGACACACCAGCTTATCATTGGCAGGATGCTATTCAAACCTTTTAATTGTCAAACAGGAAACAAATCCCTTTTCTGCACTGAGGAGGTTGCATGCGTGCTGTTCCTGGAATACCAGCAGCATTGACTGTGACTGTACTGTACATACAGTCCATTAACCAACCAAATCATGCACTGTGCGATCATGTAGAAACCGTCACGTGTTAGTCCATGTATGCATAGGAGTTGCATGTCATTTTCCTGGGTGGCACACTGTGGCATTTCGTAACTCAACAGATGCTAGTGTGACGCAACTTATTACATAAACGGAGTGTGATTCATGGGAAATTAGCCTCCAACCTTTTCTTGACTTACAACACGACACATAGCACTTTAATGCAAGCTAATAGAAAGTGGTACACAGGTATTAGAGCAGTCATTCCTAAATTAATAGGTTTTTGTGAAGCAATATGTCCAATTAGCTATATTTTAGAGGTGATATATAATATGCAGTAGGGACAGAACATTAAGTTATCCAAAGTTCTATTGAAACATCGCATGCATGCAGCCCTGAGAAAATGCAGAGATACATCAGACATAATAAAAGACGTACCCGAGAATATATGAAAGTCTCTGCTGGAGTGACCCAAATAAAAACAGAATTTCATTTACTCTCCTGTTTCATAACAGGATGTGTGTACACGCAGCAGCACACCATTAACTGCTTATTTAATGTTTGAATGACAGAATGACTCGCTGCTCTCCACTATATCATCATTTTAACTTGTGTACACTTGTGTACATTGTGTACAATTTCAGCACACATGAGAGACAACGTTGTAGTCGTGTTCCTTCTTCAGTAATCAAAATTAAAATGTGTAACAGGACGTACGCTGAATATACTATAAGTCAAAGTTTGTAACAACCAATTAAAAAGGGGGACCAAATCTTAAAACACCACTTTAACAATCAATAAAAATATCCTTAAAATGAGACAAACACGTCAAAAACCACTGAATACAAATGAAAGGAGATACAATGATTTTCTTTTAACTATAAGATTAGATGGGTAATGCAAAATAAGAGATTTCTTTCAACAACAAAAATGGATAAAGAAAAGTGGTAAAGGGTGGCAAAAAAAGAGTCTAAATATCACAACCAAGCCGTGAATATCTTCATAACCTCTACAATAAATCAATATCTGTTACGGAAATATGAAGTAAATAGCCTAATACTGCACAAACTATACAGGAATTCAACCTTTTTGTCTACATGTATGCATTTTCCTGTGCACCTATCCACCAGTGTGCATTAGATAACACTTATTTTAAAATGTACACATGCGTCATTGAGCATTACACCTGGGACCTCCAAACATTTTCAGACTTTAATGAGAGGGAAAGTTGCTTGGGAGTAAGTTGTGGTAACAGTACAACTACTCGCAGTTACAGCAGTTCAGCTACTCGATAACAAAACTTGGCATGACAACAAATAACCACAAAGATAACACCTAGAATAAAGCTGAATATTATGATGACCAAATGAGAGTAATAAAGCCAATTTAATGCAAATCAACCCACCAAACTGCGGTCCCACTGGCAAAAGATCTTCATTTTGAAACGTTTAGCGCGTTCCAACAACATTGAAAAGCACGAAAAAGGCATATATATATAAAAATAGACTCCAAAAAACCAGATGTCTCAGAGTAGAAGCATGTCGGCCTTCACTCTCTCACAGCGGAGGTCAATGTATCTCGTCGCTGCAGTGCGGTGCGTAATTCCAACACTGACATGTGTGCCCTCCACTAGAGCCACCTGCCCTCCGCCCTGTGAGCCTCGAGGACTAGGACAAATTACCATACAGCTGCCAATGTATCCGTGGCAGGGTGCCGAGGGAGAATAGTGGACTACACTACGTGGTACTGTAGCTGCTCTCGACACAAACACAAGCAGGCTGCTTTGACACTTCTGCGTCTGGGTCTGCTTCGGTTTTACAACTCCCTAAACACACCTCCCCCGCTGACGAGGGAGGGCGTTTCAGTCCCCTGTTGACCCAGAGGGAATCTATCTGGCAGGCTGCCCAGACCACCAAACAAACACCACTCAGGGCTTGATTTACCATCTCCTGTCTACTCACAAGTGCAACGCCAGCTTCAAATCTGTCGGTCGTCAATGCAGCTTACCTTCAGCTGTCAGATGCCTCTCTTCTCTGAATACGACATCACAAACATGCGAGGCAACACTCGAACAAGATGTGCACTGGGTGCTACTCTGCAACCTCTCAAGCCCACGACAAAGACCATCTATTTTTAATGATGCAACGTCACACAGACAGAAAATGAACATCAGTGAATTATTGAGCAGGCTGGGAAACAGCGACTTCCAAATGTTTGGAAGCAAGTAAGCAAATTGTTGTGTGTGTGGAGCAGCGGAAACGCTGGATGACGCAGACAACATGTCCCGATGCTTCATCCACCTGCCGTAGAGTACTTAGGTCGACCTAAGAGCGTTTGCAGAGCGCCAACGCTCAGTCTGCTGCGATGTGTTTGTTTATCGTCTGCACAGGATCCTTCTGTGTCTCATTATCACAGCAAGCTCTCTCTACAACACTGGCTTTGCGCTTTCGTGCCGAACATACCTGCCTGACATCTGCTCAACGGACCTGGTTGATGTTGCTATATAATTACAAAAGCCGCAAAAAGTTAATTTCAAGTACCAGACATTGATCATGAGAGGCAACAAACAGTCCACAGTCTTCTGCGATTGGTTCAACAACAAACAGCCCAAACTGTGGAGATCAGAGAGCCTCAAGTTCATGCTTCACCTCCTCAACTCCTCGAGCACGCCAGCGTCCAGGCTGTAGCGGGCTCACTTATAGAGCTGGAGTGAAAGTGCTGATCTCATATGAAATTAGTACCAACCATGTCATGCTATATAACTTGTCGGGAAAAAGGCTAAATATGCTCCGATCTGTTAGGATACATTTCGTCGAGGGTAAAACCGGCATGGCCAATTTCGCAGGTGTCCCTTGACCTCTCACCTCAAAAATATCATGAATCAAATAGGTCCTATGGGTACCCACGAGTTATGATAATCTCATGCAGTTTGGGCTTGAATGTGTTATTTCCGCCTATTCTAAATATGGAGTATGCATACTGATGTCCCTAAACAGTCTTGGAATTGCATAAATTAGACATGACTGGAAAGCTAAGATCCAATGAGCCCAATTGTAGAGTTCAAATTCAAGTGGGATGATGTTATTCCCCAATGTAGCCATTCATAGTATAAAATGACATCTAACACACATGACATCTAATATAATCAAAGCCTTATGAAACTTTCCAACCACCCAATTGCTGAAAAATGCTACTCTTGCAGAAATCTTCAAATAATGTCTTGGGTAGTATTTTGGAGGGATTTTGATTTTTCTCAGTTCTCAAGTATGGAAATTACCATAACTGTTTTACAGACAAACCCATTAATCAAGAAAATAATATGCTGATTAACTGATAATGAAAATATGTATTAGTTGCAGCCCTAAATCTTTTAAAACTCTTTTTATATACACATATTTTGTATATATATTTAATTGTGTACTGTACGTGCCTTCTACTATATATCTCCTGGATGTTTACATCTGTGTTAAGATGTAGAGTGTTGATGTCCATCATAAAAACTACCATCCAAACAAACATATTAAATCATGTTTTTACTACAACATCTATCTGGAGTTTCAAGCAGTAGAAATAAATCAAGTGACGCAAATGGGGGGAAGCATGTAGCGTTGCGCTGGTGATGTAAAGGAATATAGAATAGCAGGAGGAGTCGACTGCCTTGAACAGGACTTCTCCATTAAATCTGAGGTTAAAAATGAATGGCGCTGGCATTTAGATGTTTTCTGCTGCACTGTGCACAGATCCAGCAGCAGTGACAGCTGGAGCACTTCAACTCCCTTTCTGCTCTCCTGGTTTCTTGCCTGTACCGAGTAACGGCTGCCCCTTTGCCCTGGGTAAGTTTACACAAGGCTTATTGCACATGCTCGACGTGATGGAGAAGAAAAGAAACAAGAAAAAAAAATCTCTTTAAGAGGAAGTAGAGAAGTATAACAAAGTAGGCCACGCTGTTCTAAAAGCAGCGGTGAATAAAGAACAACAAATGCAATGACATGTCACAATTCTGTGCATGAATAAGTCTAAAATCTGTCATGTAATATACCAGATTCAGACAGTGAACATACAGAATGAAAGCAACAATTACATTGTCATCTATTTCAGGACACTGCAATTATCCCTATTCAATAGGCAGAGGGCGAAGGAGTACTCAGATCAAGAGAAGTAGCAATACTACAGTGTAGAAATACTCTGTTACAAGGAGAAGTCCTACAATCAAAATCTTCGTTAAGTAAAAGCACAAACGTATTAGCATCAAAATATACCTAAAAGTACTTAAAGGCAGTCGTCTCACACACATACTTTACATACTACCAGGTGGCTTAATCCATAGTAATATATCAGAATATATTAGTTGATTTATATTTTGTTTTAATTATCTAAATCTCCGAAGTAACTAATGTATAAAAGTACCATGCTTGAGTATTAGTAACTCTCCACCAGTGGCAATAGGCGATGAAACAGACGTTTCTATACAGGCCGCTGAAACAAAGACCCGTGTTTCTAATTGTTCTTCTATAAATGATTCAGGATTTACTGCAGCTTTCCCTCGAGGCTTTTGAAGTCCGACTACATCTTGAAGAGAACTTCAAAAGGGTTTTGTAAATGTCCTGTGCTAACACAGTGGGCTCTGCTGCACCGTCCCGTCCGCCAACACGCTAAACCAGAGAGGAAATTCAGACGAGAAAACAAATGTAGGAGAACTCACCTGCATGAGGGTCTGAGAGGAGATGGTGGCATTGGAAAAATACGAGCAGAAGGAGAGAAAAATACAGCGTTTAGGTGGAGATAATACAATAATCTTGCAGCTTCAATGCACCTCTGATTATCCTCCTTACTGGTCTACCGGCAATGAAGCTGCCCACGATAAAATAAATCACCACCCACCACCACAATATATTCTCACCATTCAGAGTTTAATGTAGCTTCAACTCCCTGACCTTGTATATTTACAACCACAGTGCACGTCCCTTGGTGATGGATGGTGCATGATGCTCAGTGTCTAACAGCTCTGGCAAAAACAGATCAATAACGAGCCCCACTTGTGACCCGGCCCTTCCCCGTGGCTCTATCCACGGCACAGACCACAGAGCCTGGAGGGAGAGTGCTGACCGGAGCTGTCTGACAGATGGTCACTGATCCTGGGGTACAACAGGAGCCAGACACTGGCCCGCTGGAAATGAGGCTTTCTGAATTATTAACTGACAAGATATCAGACAGGGAGTGCACCCTACATGTATTTACTCGCGCACCAAGAGATAATATACCCATAGAGCCTATTTTAATCCATCCAATAGTTTAGATATTTCACTAAAAACTAAAAAACAAATTGAAGTCATGGTGGTGCACAAAAAAATAGGAGGACCCCCAAAGTCAGAGGGATTCATATAAACCGTGCGGTCAGCACTTTACTGGACTAACAGCACAGTGAGGCTCCTGCTCATCAGCACAAACAGAAGATAATGTGCTGACCATCTACAGCAGACAACAGTGGGATTAATAACTCTTAAAAGCACTTAATTCCACCTGATTTTAATGCTTAAATCAATGCCTGTACTTTGTTAGGGGGATTAATCAAACACTTCCCAGCTGCCCAGGTCTAATCCCTCCCCAGCCACAACAGATGCACTGCATGGGCCAAGTGGCAGACTGGATCTTGGAGGTGAGATGTAAGCCCATTAACGGCCTGTTAGATTCTCAGTTAACAGCTCAGCATCAACCCGCCAAGAAGTAGCATCAGGTAAAAAAAAGAAAAAAAACTGCACACTGAGCAAAAACAGTAGAAGTTATAGTTGTGCTGACGATGGTCCTATGCCTGAAACCTTTGTCTCACTTTTTGCACATGCGGTAAATGTATTATTTTTGCATCTGAAGAGCCTACTCCACTTTTTATCCTATGAGCAAGACAAAGCAGGAGTCTCTACATTCAATTTAAACCTTTTAATTAAACACCTTTTTCACACCGCATAGAATGCAATCTAACGCCTGTCAAATCGGACAAATTATGAAAGTATGATGGAAAACCAATCGGGAAAATATGCTCTGGAATTAATTAATATTATATTACATTTTATTCAGTAATTCACAGACGTATGTAACAGTAATTCCTAATGATTTAAGTAATTACATAAACACAACATGCACTGGGATAAGCGGCAGAATTTAGAAATAAAAAAAATATTATTTCAGTAAAACTGACACTCATTAATTAATAGGTGTATAACATCTCTTGACATCACGCAGTTGGATACAAATACATGTTATAACTAACGTTACAGCCTGCAGTGTTTTTTTAAACCAATGCTCTTGAAGATCTCAGATACCCTGCCATTTTTGGGTAAAATTCTTTACAATTCTTAATTGACTGATCTAAAAAGCAAAAAGCAGGAACTCACCCTCTGCTGTATGGTTGCATGTTTATGCTCCATTTCCCTCTTCTCCACGGCTGAATCAATCACCAGCTGATCCAGCTGAAAGTCACAGATACAAAAAAAGAAAAACAAGTTCAGTGCTTCTGAAGGGACATCCAGCCAAATGTACATCCTGTGAAACTCTCCATTTCGAGGTGATTCTGATATATAGTACAGTACAGTACAGTGACTACTACTGATATATAGTAGCAGTAAAGGCAGCGCCAGAGAGGTGACGGGTGATTCAGAGAAGCTGACTGCAACAGTTTCCACTTGCAAACACAGGCTTAGCCTCCAATAACATGTTAGGTCAGTGTTTGGTAATGAAGCATCGATTTCTCCTGCAGCGGACAACCTGCTGTGACAAACAAGTTAGTCCACAATAACATGTTTGTGCACCAATAAAATATCGGTTTGAACTCTAATGGATCCTTTTTTATTGAATGCGAAGAGGACGCTTTATATTCGGTACAATACACCTAAAATCAGATCCAAACTCCAACGTATCAATCAACGAGCGGAAACGCAAAAGACACATTACGCAACCGCGTCTCGTCGATCGTTCAAAGGAGGATCAAACCGGTTCGAATGGAGACAGAGCGCACGGGGACGTGACAGAGCTCAGCTGAGAGGCTGATGAAGATGCTTTGCTCACCTCAGTAGCCAGTTTCTTCATGTACGGGTTGATCTCATCCAGCAGGTTGTAGCCCTGCTGGAACAGCGAGTACTGGGCGTGCATGAATGACAGCATCTGGGTGGGACAGAGGCAGTTGTTTGTTTTTTTTACATTATGAAGTGCTGCAACGCTGCACATGACTCTTTGTGGAGTATATTGTAAAGATGCAGGTGTTTTGTGTGTGTTGACTCACAGCATCTAGGATGTCAAATTTCTTCTTCGCCTGCAGGACATTGATCTGCAGAAAAAAAAAGACAGACATGCGTTTTTAAATGTAAATAATAGATCAGACTGTCTGTTGTGGTCTGAGTATTGATTATTGTTTGATGTACATCCACAACAATACAGGCTCATGAGATAACACCCTCTAGTGGACAATATGTGTCCTTTCCTAACACCAAGCTTAATTTGAGTTCAAGACAAAGGTACTTGTACTTAACTACTTAACTTGAGACAATTTTAGCTCTTTTGCAAATCAAGATTTCTGAACACAAAACATTCACAGAGCTTATAAAATATAATGTCTTTTAATAATGTTGAGGTTTGGACTATTAGTTGGACGTAAACATTGTGAAGGTGTCACTTTGAACTCTGGGTAAACGTGACAGCATTTCTCACCTTTTTTTCAGAATGTTTACAAACCAAACAACAAATCAATTAATGGAGAAAATAGACATTATGTTGTTTTTGGGATGTTTGCAGTCAGATTTCTTCTACATGACGGAGCCGTCAACTCAAGTAGAGACAGCGTCACGACCAGTTTGTTGGACTCATTTAATGTTTCTCTCAAGTTGGGCTTAAAAAAAACTAAATATGAAAGGGAGAGAACGAATGGACAAGCAATCACATTTTCATTATTAAGCGGCAACAATATTTTCAGTTCCTGCAAAACAAAAGCTGACGCCTGGTTTACTTTTAGAAGTTAGTGTTGATCTCTTATAACAGTCACAGTGTGATGTCAGTACTTTTACTCAAGCAGAAGATCTGACTACTTCCTCCACAATTGCAAACCACCATATGTCCCAGTACGAGTGAACAGCGGAAAGAAAACACACTGCCATAAACAAACCATCTGGCATTTCATGAGTTAAAGCCTTTGCATTGTACATTTTAAACAACGCAACCCTGAATAACATGTTGTGCTACATTTAAGAGGTCACGTATACATATAGCACATCTCCCTACAGGTTTGACCTTTTCTGCCTTGAGACACTTTCAATCAAGACTCAAAAGGGTAACGTGTCCGAGAGCAGTGAGAGAAAGCTGCCAGCAGACAGAATGAAGAATAGAAAAAAAGAGGGCACGGCCATCACAGCGATCACACTGAATCAGTCTCTTTGTTCCCCCCCGAGGGCGGTCATGGGTAGGAGGTTACAACTTGTAGGCTAAATAAACTGCACGCTGCATATGAACAGATGAACAGAGAGGAGGATGTGTCACACAGGAAGACGGACGGACGCAGACATCACTGCAGGCTAAAAGGGCTGCGTCACGGCCGTTCCCCCGATTGTACAGGCAGGATAAGTCCGTCTAGTGCGACTGTAAACAAATTCATTAGAAGGATATGAAAAGATTTGATCATCCAAAATGTTTTACAGTAATGTTCGCCCCTCCTCCCTACACCATACCCATCACAGACCTTTTCACCTGACGGACACAATTTTCCACGAACCTCACGCTATTTTGAAACGGGTATCAACACTTTCAGAGGAGGTCGAACAACACGTCGTATGAACTAGTTCTGTTTGAGCGTAGCCCAATCTTGGCTCATAGTCCAGGAGTCTTTACATTGCAAACAGGAACTGCTAGTAACTAAAGCAGTGTGACTCTTCATGATGCAGATTAGCTGAAGGCTTACAACATCAAGCTGTAGACAGTTTTACATTCACTACTCAGACATTAAGCGTGTTGTCACCAGATTTGTTTAGCAGTGCTGGATAAAAGCTTGGCTTTTGTTGATCAGGTGTTATTTCTATCAAATGATCCGATATTCAAGCCTGCTACTTTGGTGACTTGACAGCAGACGCAAAACTAAGGAGTTGAAGTTAGGGTCCAACCTGTAGTACGTAGTCCAGAGCGAGGTGACGGAAACACTTGCGAGTGATGCTGAGAGTGCCGCCGGCCTCTTCCACCTCGTGAGGCTTGTTCTTCGGCGCCTGAGCATTCTTCACCTGAGCTATTTCCATATCCTCACGCACCCGGTCGAAGTGCTTCTTGGTCTCCTTGAACTTCCGCACATCCCTAAAAGACACAGTTAGGAGGAAGTGAGACGTCAGTAACTGTACACTGGATCACAAAGCAAACTACTGTTCAGTTCAGAAGAATTACAGATTTTTGGGATATTTAGCTCCACCACAAAGTCCATATGAGGTCACAGGTCGCCATGAGGTTTCACTGCATTGTTCATGATACGTCTGTAACAACAGATCCTGGCTGGCAAGGGTTGTACTCTGTTTAATATTTAAAAAAACACCAAAAGGGTTTTCGGGGGTAACAAGGGTACATCTGCTCTTTAAAGATTCAGGACCTTCTGGTTTTTTATAACTGTGTTGAATACTTTAAAGATCTGAAAGGCCTGCGGGGATACCTGACTGAAGCACCGTAAATTGTAAGTTTACTCACTCTTTCACAAAGTTGTGCAACTGCTGCTTTACGGACCGCTGAGCTTGATCAAACAGGATCTGAAACGGATGAAAAGAAAGGATTAACATCATTGAAATTAACGTCTTAATGATTTTTGAAACACATGAAGATTTTGTATAACGCTTAGGAGAAATGGTTTTCATTCATATCTAAGCTAGAGCTAAAACAATGAGTCCAATACTCAGTTTTGAGTTGTCTTTTGATAATAGATTTATGCAGTTTTAATACATTTTTCAAGCATAACGCCAAATATTATGTCAGCTTCCAAAATATAAGTAGTTGCTGCTTTTCTTTGTCTTGTGTGAAAATAAAAAATAAAAATTAAGTTAACACAGTAGTGATTTTTTAATGTGACAAATAAAGATGTTTCCTTAACTATTGTTTGAATATTACAATACAGCACAACAAAAATAAAAAAGAACGCATGTTTTTTGCACAACCTAAAGCATTTTGCCATTTCTCATTCAAAGTGATACAACTTTTTGGAGGGAAAACAGCATTGTGCCACAGTCAAACCCTCAATGTATTTCTAACCAACAGAGGGCGACAAAGCACAATGCTTTTTCTGCATGATGCACGCAAACGATGCAAATCAGCCATTTAATGCCCGTTGGAATGGTGGCGGAATCCCACTCTGACTCAAACTACACCCGCTGCTCCACAATAACACTCTCGCCTTCTTTTCCGTGTTTTACATTAAAAAGGTCCCTCCTCCTCTTTTTCGCCCTCCGAGCACATCCTCTGTGATCGCTCCAGCCAATGCTGCTGCTAAATAGGTCACTCGGACAGAGAGGGAGGGAGGAAGCGAGTGAGAGTGAGGAGAGGCGGGGAGGCTTTTGGTACAATGTGACACTGCAGAGTCTGCATCCAAAGCAGACTCAAAGCAAACCCACTCAGACAAATTGTCAGAGCCCATGTGCTAAACTGAGCAGCTAGATTGGTTAAGGGGTTTGCATCCTCATCCTGCCTGAATAATTGGATATACAACTGTGGGTGCGGATTAGAAGATTTGCAAGGATCCCATAAAACTAAGCTTATGGGTGTTTTAACTCGGGGATTACGAGCACTGATGATGAGTGAGACACTTCTCTATAGTTGCCACTGTAGGCGTTGTACAGAGGGAGCCACAAACCAGCATCACAAATAAGTAGAGATGACTTAGAGATGACCAGGCTTCAAAATAAAAATGTGGCTGAGATGGAAGTGGTCATCGTATTCCTGTCACCAACTCTAAAAGAGACGCGTTTGTTTTGATGGTGGGTTAAGGCTTCATTTTACTGCTCTATAAACTCTCTGGGCCCAAACAAGTGTGAGAGTGGAACAACAAAGCAGCCCTCCCATCCCGTTTGTTGCTTCATCACATCGGAAACCATCCACTTTTACTGTATGTGAATAACCAGCAAAGGAATTGCTCAAATGCCGCACCAGACGCCGTCTTCTCCAACACGCCAATAGCACACTAACAGGTGAGCCAACCTTTGTAGTCAAGTAAATAAAGTGCTTTTCATGGCTTCTTGCAAAAGCGTCACGTTCAGAGGCTGTTTGGCTGCAACGGGTTTGATTATGCACGTGTGGTCAATCTGAACGCAGTTTAAAAAGCGCAAGTGCAGTCTTGTGCCATCGAGGTGTCCCACAAACACGCAAGGACTCCAAACAGAACCACCAGGGGCAGCGGTGTGCAGAGGCCATAAACACTCGGGTGTAAGATTAGATTGGGCACCGTGCAGACATGAGTGAGCTGTATGGAGGCTCAATGTAAACCACAATATTTAAAAGTAGTCAAGTCAACAAGCACACAGAGATTGTGTATGTGTGTGTGGGTGGGTGTGTGTGTGTGTGTGAGAGTGGTGGCAGGAAAACTGCTGTGAGACATCCTGGCTCTGGGGGTAGTGCAGCCTGTAGCATTCCTGAGCTGCTTTAGTGGCAAGTTGACACCCTACATTCGTTGGCCAAGATGCGAGAGGTTGTCTCTGATGTTTACTCGCCCGACTGCAGGATGAACAATACACCACCTAAAGGTACCGTATACAATTTGCCTGAAGGAACATTGTTGGTTTGATGGCCCAGTAATTTGTGAAATATCTTTTTTATATTATACACCGGATGAATTGCCATGAAAATAGGACATCCGTGGTCCCCAGAGGTTTGTTCTAAATGACTTTGGTGAGCCTTAACCTACCATCAACAGTTGCGTCATATACAAGTCTAAAACTGAGTGAAAACTTTATTTGTTTTGTTTGTATATTATTCACGCAGAAAAGACAAACACGCATACGCACAAGCACACAATAAGGAGACACACCATCCCGTCTATGGTTTCCAAGTGAAATACATAAGAATTCAAGTTTTTTTCTATTAGTGATAATGACCCATGAGTCACGGGTCTATATGATAGGCGGGTTAGCTGGTTGCTTAGATCAATATATTAATATATAATAATAAGCTCCTACTGTGACTATAGACTTTCAGTCAGTGTTAAAATGATGAAGAAGAGAAACCTTTTTGTTTGGATTCAAAATCTGACTTTTATAAGATCTTATTATCATATTTAACAGACAGGTCAGAACACGTGCAATGTTATGTGGTCGGACAAAGAAAACACTGTCAAACATGTTGTACCTAAGTAAGTAACTTAGGAATATCTGGCACATCTTCCACGACCTGTTATCAGAGCTGAGGAATGAGACGGCTACAAACACCCTCACAATGGACTACTGTACCAGTTTGCCTCTCATTCCACAGGCATGTCGGGACACAGACTGATCTAATGAAAGCAGTCAAGCAATAATCTACGCGAGTACACAACTGTCAAATCAGATAGAAAACGTCAAAGTGTGGGGAACATATAATGCCTTTATTATTTATGTATCTATTGTGTGGTGAATCTGTCCGGGATGTCCATGCAACGCAGATCAAAATGTCTGGTATTCATACTGCTAAAGTCTAATCTTATTATTATCAAGACCAATGACCAGCTGTCAATATTAAGTATTTAAGGAACACAGTAACAACAAAGTGTTGGGGCAGACATAGCAGTGTTTACTTGCGTATCAGTTTCTCTGCCAGGCCACTATAAAGACTTATCATTTTCCTATATTTCTACTCTCTGAACAAAGGACGCAGTTGTAGTCTGTAAGGAATGAGAAGGATTGCAGCTGCAGACAGGAACAGCTTCCTGCCGTGTCTTTCTTTGTTTTCCAGTTTCCAAATATAACTGAGAGACACTAGCGTTGGCATCTCACATGGGAATACACTCATTCAGTATGCACACAGCCTCCTGCATGTAAGTGAAAATGTACTTGAAAATAATACGTAAATATCCTCCATCCATCCATGCCTTCTCTCTACCTACTGCACATATAATCCTATCTATAATCCTATAGCAGCTCAGATGTTAAGTCTCTCTTTGCATCTCTGTGTCAGGCTCCTCTCATTTCTAATGGATGTTCGGAGAGTCAAACATAAGTCAATAATTTATCGAGTATTCATATGGAGTTTCATGCTTGAATTAAACAGAGACTGTTCAAATCGTGGCCTGATTCTGGTGATGCTTCTGGTGAGGGAGAAGACGCACAGGCTCGGAGCTAAAGTAAAAAAAAAAGGGGAAATACTTGGCTTCACCTTCATACAAACAGTTTGTTTGTTCTGTTGTGTGGTGCTAAACTGGCAAGGGAGAGCTGAGCAACCAGGAAATGGAGGGAAACGAGGGCCAAGACTCTTTCATACTTTTCTTGGATCTGCATGTTTGCTTGTCTGAGCTCACGTCCTTGTACACGTTCACTTTATGTGTTTATTTGATGCGTCTTAAAGGCATCCGAGCATGGCTGCAACAAGGGCAGTTGGCACTCAGCGGTCCCATTTGTACGGTGCCATTTCATATTGCATATGTAGTGGCAGCTGCATGACAGAAGCATGCACGCAGAGGGACATCCGTCACAAGTAGCAGGCATAACCATCATCATATCTTATTCATGGGAGCCCTGCTGGAGTCCCTCGGCTACAGGAGCGCCACACAGTTCAAAGCGAAGGGTGTCTTTCCTGATTAAAATAGGAACATGTGAAAGATGTCAACATAAAATGTTAATTAGAGTCTTTAATGTCAGTGGGTCACGAGGCTACGTTAAGGTCACACCGTTGGAAATATCATTTCCGTGAAATCTTTCGTCTCAGGGGAATCTTTCTTATCGCTTCAGTCTCACACTACTCTTACAACACATAGCCCTCCGGCTCCGCTTATACATCAAACAAACAAAGAAAACCATTGAGAGACAATCATATTAATGTCCAGGCAGAGTCTTGGTGCTAATGGACAGGGGGGGGGGGTAGCCAGCTGGTCTCAGGCCAAACCCTCGCTCTTTTATGCTCTCTAAAGTGTAACATATTGAACCAGACCAACAGAGGATACGTCACTCTGACAGAAACACTGACGGGCATCAAAAAAAAGAACCGCCTTTCCAATAAAACGAAGAAATTAACAATAAAACCTTCACAAAGTAGCTTTTTGCAGGATCAATATACGGTAAGCTTAGGGATCATTAGTTCTCAAGTATTCATATGTCAAGAACTAAAGAGCCAAATCTTTCATGAGATCAATTATTATCATCTGATGATAATGATTGATCGGGTGAATGCACGCTCCATTGCCAGTTTATTAGGTACACTCAGCTAAAGCAAATGCAGTCTGAGACAACAGTGCTGCAAAAGATGCAGCCTTCGTGAAGGTTACAGTGTAAATGTGTATTTGAGACTGTATAAGAGCGGAGTTCAACTTCAAAATAAAAGTTTAATAAAAGCAAAATGCACAAAGAAAATCTGTGCTCCCGCTACTTATGTGTACATTTTTAAACCTGCATTAATTGATATGGTTGATGAGAACAGTGAGAGAGGTTGATTTTTTTATATAATGCCATTACTTGTACTTATATTTGCACTGTATATCTTTTTGTTCATATTGTATATATATTAGAGTATTTAAATATTCTACACACTTTTCTGCTTTTTGCACTTCTGGTTAGACGGTTAACTGCAATTCATTGTCTCAGCAATGATAATAAAATTAAATCAAATCTCCGTCACTGTAAATAACAACCCCAACGATTTAGTGCAACAATTTGGCAAAAGCCCAATTAGCAACTGAGAAACATCGTTATTGTCCTCTGACGCACACTCCTGTTTGTCAGCGATCTGTCTTTTGGCTCTGGAGCAGTAGAGCATGCCAGAGTTTTCCTTTTCATCGCTGTGATTACAACCTCCACTTCACTGGCTTGCCCAGTATTGGTCCCCCACCAGACAAGAGGACACTATTGTCTGGCTACATACTATCAACAGTCACGCACATGCATACTATACACAAGCCCCGCCATATGTAATCCATTCAAGGTCACACTGGGTTACTACTGACCAGCGACTGAAGCTACTCTACTTCTGGCTGAGCAACCCGGGGCCCATTAACCCTTCGGTTGTAAAGCCGACCCCACTCGCTACCAATACACTGGAGGTGAATGAGGTGGAGGGAGGGGCTGATTTGCGATGACACATCTTTGTTGGGGCTCCAGAAAGGAATGTGATCCCCTCACACGCACACACACACGCTTTGCACTTCACAGCGTCGACAACCACGCAACGGGTTTAAGCTAATGGACTTCAAAGGGCCTTGGAGGCAGGAGGGACGGGGGGGACTGGGGGGGCATGGGGTCAGTTATATTAGAGGCGGGGAGGGGAAACGACGCAGCAGTAAAGCAGAAACGCTGGTTATGTGAGGGGGAAGATGTAAATGAATGAAAACACAGCAACAAAGCTGGGAATAGGAAAAATATTAAAAGTAAAATTGAGTGCCATCTTGGTAGCTGTGTTGCCCAATGCCGTTCTCTTCCTTTGTGTTATGTTTCCAACAGCTAAACCGGCATCATACCAATCTCTAATAAGGCATCCTTTATAAGGGCTTTATAAGACGTAACTAATGGAGTTATTAACAGTTAATGATTCATTTACTAATGCTTTATAGATCAGTTATAAAGGCAACTACTAAGAGCATGTTGTCAGGTTGGGATCTCACATTTTCGTAATGCTTTATTTTGCATTTCTAAGAAGTATAGTAACATTTAACACATGGTTTATAACACACATTACATTACTAATGTTACTAATAACAGTGATTAGGGCTGTGTGTTTTTGTTGTTAGACTGGAACCAACAGAGAGGTGACTCTTACATATATTTCATATCTTATGCTGCTACTGGACCACTACAAATAATAACTGCAGTATTTCTTTCTATTCAGCAAAACAAAGACTTCTTTGAGTTGTAGTTATTCTAACCTTAAAAACACTTGAACATGTCCTTATATCTGCTTATAAGTGCATTATAATGTGTTACCAACTATCAAAAAATATTAAATGAATTACTTATTTATTAATAGATTCCATTACTGCATTAATAACTAAGAAACTTAAGAAAGGATAAACACCTTCCAATTCACAACCTGTGAACCCTGAATTTTCATTATAATAATGGATTGTAATGATATAATAGCATTTATTAGCCATTAGCAAAGCCATTAGTTATAATTGATGTACCCTTTTTAAAGGGTGACTTATTAATAAGTAGTTCAGTACAAAATACGACATTCTTCTAATATATAGCCTTCTTAGAAAGACCGTGTCCTCTTCTTTTTATCTCTTTTGGACTGTCTGAGATGTGATAAAGCTCTGACTGACAGGTACAGTACAGACAGTTACACAGCGACAGACGTAGGTAATAAAGTGTGAAAGAAGAAATTCACGTGGGATCGGTTCAAACACAGCTCAGATTGAGCCTCTGTGTCGTTTGAATAGGAATACGGGACCCTCGTGAGGCCTTAACCGCCAGTTAATGTTGGATGACATACAGTCCACTGTATGTGGAGCATATGGGGACAGTCTGGAGAGCAGGCTGACTTACCATGTGGTAGTTGATGATTTCCTGGAGGCTTTCACCACACTTTTCCAGGCACTCCTGCAAAGGACGCAAAGCACATAATAGCATCATAATATACGGTATAAAAGAAATGGGGTCAGAACAGCTGATGTATTTGCATCCGAGATCAAAAGAAGCAAATAAAAACCGTCAAAAGCTGAAACCAAAATCTAAACGGCAGTATATCAAAAGAACTGTAATGCTACATTTGAGCTGGTTAATGTCACTTGAGTTTAACTGGAGGATTTCTTCTCTTGAACTTTAAACAGGACAAGAAACTATAATTGCAGGTCTGCTTCAGTTTCTTTCTCTTTTTTTTTTTTTTTCTTACAATGGAAACTATAAATATGAACAAGACTTTAATAAGAAACTCTCAATTAGTCTTACTGTTGAAGCCAAGAAGGCTTTTAATAGTACTTAACGTCAGCAGCAATGAAACAGTCCAAGACGCTGGTGCTGCGAGCCGAGCCAGAAGTAAGTTTCCAGACCGCATCCGATGCTCACTTACTAATCTGTTAGTAATCGGGTTTACTAACACACATTCAGAGCTGTAAGGCTAACAGCCAGAGAGGAGGAAAGTCCCAATCCCCAGGAGACAATTACTCTAACAGTCAGAAAAACTATGACAAATAAAACCACAATAAAAAGGCTAGAATGTTTCAAACAGAGCTGCTAGATGAAACGACTTGCACTCATCAGAACCTCACCGAGATCGTCTCATCCTTCTTGCACTGCTGAGACAAATCCCGGATGCCGTTGACGAAGAGCTTGTTGGCGCTGACGTAGGCCTTCCCTGCTTCAATCATCCCACTGCATAGCTTCACCAGCTGTGGAGTAGAGACACACATTTGGCGGAGGGATAAATAAAGGCATCACTTTCACCACACATCATATTAGCATTAGCTGGGCCGTTATCACTGAGGACACAGTTTCTGGGAATTTTGTTCTTTTTTTAGGAGCATCTGTTTCCATCTGGTTGGTTATCTTTGTTGGCTCAGCTAAAACACTTTAGTTCCAGGTCAAAACCTTCACATTTTCTCAATTATTTCCAGCACATTACCACACACAGACCAGCATGTATGTCGTACAGTTGCATGTTTAGTTATTTCCACCAACATACGGTAGTGGACGCACTCTCAGGTGGTGTTTATATGTTATATGACATCATCATTCCACACATATTGTGAGTCTTCTCTGTGGCTGTCGTCAAACTTTGTGATATTTGTCATAAAGTCCTGTATTGTTTAGCTTTTATGTTCATGAGAGGAAAATTGTTAGTTCTAACGGCAGGCTTTGGGGGGTTTTTCAGCCCCTTTTATTCTCCAGCAAAGTCCCACTTCCTCCCAGCTGCTAACCAGACACAAGACTGAGCCATTAGTTTCCTTGAGTTAGATGAGAAGGTTGAAACCCTGTGTTTACCACACAGACTTTACTTGCGCAGCCCATCCAGGTATATCAATGGCTGCCAAAGTATATTTGGCGACACATTTGTATTTTTTGTCCGTCAGAGAGAAAGAGTCCTTCCATGATCTGTTAACTAGTGGACACTCTCCCCTCGCTCTACCCCTCCTCTTGTTCGTTCTGCTATCACAGAACTGTCTGCTGACAATCGCACACATGCTCTGCAAAGCAACACAAGAGAAGAAGACGGCCGGCCGAATTCCAGAACCGAATCAATCCAGAGTTCACGAATGATTTACGTGAACACCTCTGCACAAATGTGTCTGATACATGCAAGTTAACTCTGATAAATGAGTCTGTGTACTTAACACAACACGGACAATCTCGAGAGGCCAACACTTCCAATAAGTTCAGAGCAAAACACAATTAGTTTAGCTTAGCATGAACTCATTATTTCAAAAATGTAAAAAAGAAATCCACCGACCAGCACCTCTAAAGGTAACACAAGATGTCATGTTTTGTTCAATTGATGCACAAACTAAATTGTAAAAACTATAAGTTGCGGTATTGTGAGGAGTTGGGGGCTGAAACTGTCACAGAGCAAAGTGAGAATGAGAGTCGTATTGATCTTCTAAACTAACTGTCATCAAGAAAGTGAATGAGAGTATTTCCCAAAATGTCAACCTCTTCCCTTAATCCCCATTTAGCGATAGCGACGCCTTGAGCTAAATGCTAATATCGTATTTTTTTTATTCACAATATGTCTTACTTTGTTCTGTATTACTGTCTTTTTGTCAACTTTTAATTGCACCAATAAACAATTGAATGAGATAGAATTTGGCGTTTAATGTGTAATGTAGTTAAAAGCACCTTGAAATATGGATTCCTGAATAGTTTCCCCCGATTTATGGTCTAGTGTTAAACTCTGCCAAAGGATTAGATCAGAGGATCTCATTAAGCTCTTCCACAGTCCTCCTGAGTTAAGAACAGCAGTCCATAGTTGTTTGCAGCCCTTCCAAGGTGTTGAGTTGAATTGGTTTTAATTCTACTGCAAATGGGAGATGTGGATCTTTAATGTAGAGCTGAGTGGAAATGCACAGGACAGTAAAGAGGAGAACAGACTAATCCTGGCTCTCACAGGCACATAATTCAATGTCAAAGGGAGCAGATGGACCGGTGACACAAGCACAGGAAAAACATCTGGCTGCCTCATCAACTGGTGTGAGTGCCACGTCATGGTTCAGCAAACCTCAGCTGAACCTTTCAACAGGACTGAGCGACATTATGCTTTCCATCATGCCTTCAGTGGAGTCTAGCAATGTTAGTGTGGGATTAGGCTCTGCAGAGTATCGCAATGCTGGTGACGAGCAGCTGAGTGTAATGGGCAAACTGTGTTTAAAGTCTGTTGCAACAAGATATGCTGTGACAGAATATGGAGAAATAACAAACCAACATTCCTCCTTTTTAGTCATTTTTCATCCAATATAGTAATACTGTATAGGCCTGGGATCAGTGTGTGAAACACCCTCTGAAAAAAACAAAACCATTAATGTGCCAAAGCCTGTTTCCCAGAACTGGAAAATAACCCACGATTATTTCCAAAGCAATTCAAGGCTCGTTAATTTAATACCTGCAAACCAAACATACCAAATATGTCCAGAGTTGGCTGCTGGCAAGGCACAAGCGTGCACAATGGCCTTGGGAAAAAATAAATAGTGAAAAATAAACTAATGCAGATTATGGAGGGAAAGAAAACGTTGAAGTTCCCAGTAATTAATGTTCACTTGTGTTTCCGCCTGCGTAGACCAACTTGTTGGCAGAGACAGACACTCGGTACTCTTCAAATTCTTGAGTGAATTTATGCACATCTGGTACAACATACCTTTATTAATTACTGAATCTAAAACTTGTGACAGCACTGAGATGGTTATTGACTTTCTTTTTGTGCACCGGTGGGTTTTCCCCAAACATTCTAAGATGAAACGGAAGAGAGGCAGACTATAACAAATATTCAAACCATTCTTTTTACATTCATTTCTGTGAAGTGATACGAGGACAGTTTAGGTATTTCTTTATTATTTCTGCAGCATAAATGAAGATTGATATGTTAGATATGGACTTTAAGACTTAAATAAGGCTTTTCATATGTGCCTTAAGATTTAAATGTATTATGAGCGTATTCATAACATAAAGAACATGGCTTGTACAATAGTCCCATTAACACCTGTATCATTGAACAGGTCACAGTATATTAAGGCATTAGGTGTCTGTCTTATGAATGTTATTATAAAAAATATTATTATTACTATTCTTTTTAAACTTATTATTATTATTACAAAAAATGTTGAAAGCAAAGATAAACAACCGTAGTTCTCCCTCGAACATATATCCTGTTTTGTAATGTACTGTTGCCTTTTCATACAAAACCATAATGGCTAAAATAACGATCACTGTTCTCTTTAAACCTCTGGCCGCACCTCCAACAGTGATGTCACAGCAGGTGTTTGTCCTTCAGGTGCACTTTAGCACCAGGCTGATGAGCAAATTCAGCACATGGAAAAGCAGATGCCACTCCGCCTGATCTCCACTGACAGCTTGCAGAGCAACAAATGTACCAACAACATGAGTTAGCATGGCTGAATATAAACGATACTGTGGTTGTATTGACTTTAAGTGAACGACATGTTAGACGATGTTACCCTATCGGATATAAGCATTTTTGTTTGTTTATGTACGTATATAACACTTCTTAAGAGAGAAGTAACAAAGTGCTTCGTAGGAAGAAGGAAATAGGAAAATAACAGGTGTAAAATGAGGAGAAAGCAAAGAAAACATTAGTTTTTTAGATGATTTTAAAAATGTGCTCTGATTTAATGTCCATGTCTATAATACATTGTATAATCTGCTTATAGCACTGTATAATTACAGTTATATTATGATACTTGATGTTATGATTATTGCTATAAAGTATAACAAATATGTATGAGTGCTTATAACTTCAGTAATTATAAAGCATTCATTATGAATTATTGATAGAAAGTATGTTTGTAATGCATTATACACATGAGCGCCATAGAAAGTGTTAGCGAGTGTACAGATAGCTTTACAAGACCAGATGGACAAGCAGGTAAAAGGCATTGGCAGTCAAATGTCTCACCTTATCCAGTTTCGCCTCAATCTCCACAACCTCCGTCTCCACTTCATCAATATTTGCCCTGAAAAACAAAAGCAAGAGAAGCTATTAAAACATGTGTGGTAATGTGTTACTGGATGACTGAAAGATATCGCATTACGGTCATTTATCTCATTTGGGAAAACAGCCGTTGAACAATCTGCGTGTGATTTCCCACGTTCTCAGGAAGCATGAAGTCGCTCCATAAATCTGTGAATGACAGATGGAGATTCTGCACGGAGCCAAACCCAGCCATGTTCGAGCAGCAACAGGCGAGAGTTTGGGGGAGCTTTAAGTGAGCGAGACGCCGTCCTGGGAGCAGTTCAGCTCTGTCAAAACAAAGTGACAGACGAGGTCTCGACACGTGAGAGCGAACATGGCTGTCTGGCACATCCCGAACCCCAATTCACGGACTTTCACTGTCAACACCACCGCCGCTAATACCACACCCAACCGCACCACAGAGAGAGGTGTGATTTACACCCGGAGGCTCACAGCTGCATGACGTGGCCCCTAAATGCACCACTCCCCAGCGTCTCCACAGGCTGGTATCAATAAGCGCGTATAATGACCAGATCTATATCGCCTTGATAACCTGCTGCTCATCCTGCTAGTATCTGCTTCCTGCTGCACAGTGGGGCATCGCAGGAGTATAAATGGTGATGATAATCAACATTAGTCATAAAGTCACAGCTCTGCATACCTCAACCAAATATACGGACAGTCCACCACTTTGGCCCACACCTAAATATCCACAACAACAGACATTCATGTGCCCCAGAGGATGCATCTTAATGAATTTGGTGATCCTCTGACTTTTCATACCAAAAAGGTTGACATCCATCTGTTGGATGGATTGCCATGGGATTTGGTACATAACTGGATAAACTGTAATCACTTTGGAGATCCTCCGAGTTTGGTTTATGACATGCAAATCTAGTGACTTCCCATCTGCCTCAGATGTACATATTTAGTGCTAATTAGAAAATGTCAGCTAGTTTGGTCTACATTTTTGTCCATTCGTCCATCTTTTACATTATTCTTTGTTTTTTGTCCGTTGACAGACATGATACATATTCGTCACAGTTCTCGTTTTCAATGGTTACTTTTTATTAGGATTTAGTCTTTGTTTCCTCTTGAAAAGTAGGTCATCAACAAAGACAACATTAACATCTGACAAGCGCTTTTGAAGACATATACTGGCAGCAGGGATAGTTTGGGTGTTTTGAAGTTGTATGAGGTACTCCTCAAAGTGATATTGATCTTTTTAGGAGGATCTTACTTTTAGGTGGCTAAAATACGTTTTGCTTAATTAAGACTAGTTTCCCATTAGATATCAATGAAAAAAAACGAATCACAGCACAACACACACACACACACACACAGCAGGTCTGTGATGAGAGTATCTGTGGCATATATCGGCCACAGCTGGCAGGATATAAAACTTGTATCTCTGTCATCTCTTTCTCGCTGGCCTTGGGTGGATTAGCCTGCTTGGCCGAGGCTGCAGAGAGCTCAGGGGACGGGGGATGGCACGTGCTCCCATACTCCCCTCCACCCCCGCAGCTTCTACTCTCACCATCTCATTTTAGAAGGATCTGAGGAAGTGAAGAGAGGGGGATGGGGGGGGGGGGGGATACTCCGGAGAGGAAATATCTGTCAAAAGCTCCAACTCGTGCAAAATGGAAACATACATTACTAAAATAATCAATATCATATTATTCCACATGTGGACGTGTGTTGTTGTAACCTCAACTGATCTCCTGCTGGACAGCCTTCAGCCAACCACACCCAGGGATAATGTTGCAGTGAGCAAAGCTGTTTTCATTGCTGATGTCATTTTTGAAACGGACCTTTTTATGTGATAATGCGGAGCTTAGCAAGCTCTCGCCTTTCAGGAGGCTCGTGCTCCTCACGCCTTTCAGCAGCAGCCACGCTGATCTTACAATGTTATTTTAATATTTTATATTCAAGTGTCTACAGATACCCAACAGTTTGTGAATGACCTACTTACATTTGCCAAAAGCAGACGCAGCGATGTTTGCAGCGCTTTTGACATGACGAAGGTTTCTTCCATCTTTTGTAAAAACCTGCTATTCAAATATTTATTTCATGGACTACAATTGTGGCTTTGTACATTTTAACGCCCAGCTCTTCCTGCTCTCAATTCATACCACTGTGTTATAAATATCAGACATGCTTTATTAAATGGTTATTCAAGGTTTTTATGGACTATTGGATTCACAATATCCTTTTATGGGACGATACAAAAGTTGAACAGGGTGAGAAAACAGGCTTTTCCAAAGCCTATTTTAATTAATTGTCTTGCTTGGGGTGACACTGTTCATTAGTCTTGTTGTGCACACTTTGATGGACCTGTAGCGCTTTCCAGAGGGCGGTGAGAAGGGTCCTTTAATAAGATGCAGGTTGCCTTCCGCAGGCAACGGGATCTACTCTGCGTTGCTCATGAATGCAACTGAACAAGTGGCTCAACGCAGCGACAGGCCAGCTAACTGTTCCAGATGTGTCCCCCCCCCCCCCACTGACCTGTCTCGCTGCACATGCCTACCATAATGGATGCACACGGTTTCCCCCGGGCCCGTAGCCACAGCAACCATCTCCTAAGTGGGCCGGAGAGGTCCCCGATGTGCTTGTGAGTTGACCCTTATTCACACCACGGGGGGAGCAGGGAAGCTAAGTAGACAATAACCTCACTCACAGCGCGGCTACCGTGACAAGAGATGACCATCCTCGCACCATTAAAACCTCATCAGGAGACTATTCAACAGCACTAAAGCAACAACTCAATACTTTTATGTACTTTTATGTCAAGGCAGATTGAGGTTACATGCCACTGCTTGTGTGCAGAATTAAGATGGAATCATTTATCGGTGCAGTTAAGCAGCGGCGTTAAAAACATCATTAACGCTGGGATTGTGCTGAGGAAGCTGCACCTTTGGTGGTTTCTACATGCTGACGGTGCGTCCAGAGGAACGTCTGACGGGCCGTTTACTTCAATTCACGAACCACCGCACGTCTTAACTAGTTTCACATGATGCTTAAGGTTAAAGTATTTTGATATGTTTAAATAAAATAACATTTCGTCCATGCTGGTGTGAACTGTGACTTTCAGAGGTTCTGCCAACATCGTCTCAGACAAGATGTTTCTATTATTCCAGTAAGCAGTGGCAGGAAAAACTATACCGATCCTATTGCTAAGAGTAGCAATAGCACTCTGTAAAAATACTCAATTACAGGCAAGATTCCTGCCGTGAAAATGTAACCCAAGTCATGTACATCATCAAAATGTACTTTAAAAGGAAAAGTTCTTTTTTTTGTTTATTTTTCAAAAAATCATATTTTCTAAAGCTCATTATATTTTGTATATGTAAAATATGAATCTATCAAGTAACCAGTAACGAAAGCTGTCAAATACATTTAAGTGGAGTAAAAGATGTAAAATATTTTTTATATCAGGAAAATATTTTTTCCCAATAGTTGCGGAGTACAAGTCTAAAGTAGCATGAAATGGAAATACTTCCTCTTTTATATCAGTACCTCAAAGTACAGTATTTGTGGCTTGGCAGCTGTGTGTGAGCTGGATGGCTGAGAGGGATGCAGGTGGGCCAGGAAGCCCCGGAGGGTTGTGTTTTAGAGGGTGAATCTCGGCAGAGCGGCCTAGTGGTCTGGAGAGAGAACGAGCAGGTGGGATGCTGAGGAGGGAGCCAACACTGGGTCCAGGTAGTGACCCCTAAGATTCAGCCGTGGCCGCCCCCAAACCAAACCGCCAGCTGGGGCACACCGAGTAAACCTACAGCCGGCGTTCCCGCTGGGGAGAGCGAATTAGCCAATGAGTGATGCAACGATGTCAGCTTACTCTCGTCTCTCTCTGCCAGCATACAAATGAGAACAGCTGTAGAGCAGACTACAGGCTAGCTTCAAGTGATCCTCAGCAATCAGCAGACTGTTTGGTATCAATCTGCTGTTTGCTCTTCATCATCTTTAATCTTAATTCAAAAACCTGCCACAGAAGGTTTCATCAGTGTGGAGAGTTCAGGAGGCTACAGAGGGGAGTGGAGGAGGGGGAACCAAGAGGTTGGAGACTGGGGGAATGGGGGGGGGGGGGGGGCCTCGTCTGTCTGAGGGCCCCATTGTGAGAAAGCCACTTCCTGTCTGGAGAGATGGCAGCATTTTTGTTGCAATATTGATTGCTTTAGTGTCCTAATTGAGGCTGGATTGCAGAGATGGATGGCTGACTGGAGGGGGTTGGGATGAGCGTATTCCCCTTCAGCTACATTGAACAGCAGCTCGAGTTATTCTTAGCTGCCTGGCTCCTGATGCTCCCTTGCACTGCCCAGCTCTCCTCCTCCTCCTCCTCCTCCTCCTCCTCCTCTTCCTCCAGGCCACTACATGAACGAATGCAGGGTCGAGGAGGCACCCCTGGCTATGCAATGCCTAGAAATCCTACCCCAGTACATTTTTAGAGTCACACTCATAAATATCTTACCTCCCCAACCACTTAACCTTAACTAGGCCCAGCAAGCCTCTCAAGCTTTGGATTCAGTAATATTTAGAACAATACTTTTTTTAAGCTTTTACAAAACCAAAACTAAGAGACAAAATTGGGGACGTTTACACTCCAGCAACCGCAACCAACATTATCCAAGACCGCAGCATCACATTTACCAAATACACTGGTTGGTGTTCATCCTCAAAGCCTCACCTCTTGTAACAATAACTTGAAAAAAAAAGACTCTTTGGAAAGATGAACAAGCTAAGCCGGTAAATGGCTTTTTATTTCCACGTCTCCTACATTGATCATTAGCTGGTGAGGATGGTAACTTTTCGCCTGAGACATTTGATACCATGTATGTAGGCCTGAAGACATGCATGATTAAAACGCCTGTTACAGGATTCTCTTATTGATACGAGTTAGCTGGAAACACAATAAAGACAATAACAGTACCAGTACAGTACATTAACACAACAGACAGTAACTCATGACACTTAATTAGCAAGCTAGCTATAACTGATAAAATGTTAAATTAATAGTTGCTGGCAAGAACTCAGAAGTCTGCGTTTGTCTACCTGTGCCTGGTAAACTGCTTAGCGAACACTCAGTTACTGCGACAATAGCTCATTATGACCTCCAAAGAAACGTTTGCACTCATCCAGTTGGCGCCACATTCACATCATCATCCGAATAATTTAAGAAATTATACCGCCCCATAATCTGTCGTAACCCAATCCTCATGCATTTAAGGTGCAGAGGGAGTTCAAATGTCTCCCGTAATACTCTCCCCAACATGTGCTCAAAGCCCTGTCTATTGTTTCATAAGCCCAGGCTTTTATCTCCGCTTGAAAGCTTAGATGTGTTCCTTCAGACTTAAAACCAGCCTGCTTTCTGTTCTGAAAGAGCCGAGAGCTCGGGGGCCGCACTGTAAACACCGCTCACATTTCTGCACCAGTCTGTAGTGCGCTGTTGTCGCTGCGTTAACTTCAAACCCTCTTCAACAACGCACATCTGCACTAATGGCCTCACAGAAGTGACACATCTCCTGCAGCAATAATGACTAATTTATGCTTCTATTACAACATGCTGGAGGCCGTAGCATTAGGCCATATCGATTTAGCTGCATGTACTGGATGGGTGCTATCCATCAGGGGGCTAACATGTACGTCTCATGTGCTGTCAGTATATTAACGCCTTGTTGCTCTTCTACAAGTGGAGGACAGTGCTCAGCTCCCCATCCCCCCCCTCAGGATGACCTACTGTGCCAAACATGTGTGTGTAGCCAAAACAGCTGAGTGGCAGCCATTGACCAAGCCCCGTTTCTCCAGCAACATTCATCCGCAGACGATGCCTCCCAGCCCACCCACTCATTCAGTGCACTTAATACTGAGACCACCAACACTCCGAAGCAGACCATTTCCTCACGGGGGCCTCGAGTGTGTGATCTCTGCCAAGTGTGAGAAGAAACCGTCTGGTGTTGAGTTCAAGAGAGGACGGGACCTTCCAACCTTTTGGGGTCACACGGTTTCACATTAGTGCTGAAATAAATCAATCTACAGAAAATGAATTGATTGCAATGTCAATAAGTGATCATTTCAAGTCATTCTATTAACAGGATTTGCTTCCTGCTCCTCAATTCCTCAATTCTATAAAATGTCACAAAATAGTAAAAAGATGTCTTAAAATTGCTTGTTTTGACTAAAACTAAAACTATATTAAATATACCATTACAGAAGACAAAGAACTTTTAACTTAAATGATTAACCAATTATTAAAACAGCTGTTGAATTTTCTGTCAGTGGACTAATAGATGAATAAAATAATAATGTATTTTAATATCATTAAAGATCTTCCAAATCTGTGCCAGACAAAACAAGAGATGTGTTAGTTTCTCAATAAAGGGCATTTTTCACTACATTCGGACATTTTCTATATTAAACAATGAATCGATCATCAATCAATCATTTAGTCTGTAGAATTTAAGAAAATAGGCAGAAAAATACCCGTCACAAGTAACCAGAGCCCATTGAGCCTTAAACCGACTTGTTTTGTCGGACAGACACAAATAAAACATGATTTACTTCACTCATTCTCTGAGAGCGTGTGTCCGATGTCCTGTCGTCTAAATTTGCCAAGATGAAAGCCGAACCCCTCACTGCTCTGAAGGCTGTCAGCAACTGAACCAACAGTTAACGCGCCCAACTGCCATCTGACGGAGCTTGTTCTCGTGGAGAAGCCCCTAAAAAAAACGTGGTCTATTTTAGCAGGACGCACGTGTAGGCGACCCTCTGTCACAGCAATGAAAAGCCTTGTGAATCACTAACAAAGACAGAAACTCTTGTACCGCTATGTCTGCATGAAAACTTCATGCCTCACGGTAGCATGCCTCAGCCAAGTTGCAGTTTATGTCCATGTCTGTCTCAAATGTCACCACTTTATAAAATTGCTTTAATTAGCATATGAATTCTTAGTTATGGCCCAAAAACGAGTTTTGTGAGGTCACAGTGACCTTTGACTACAACACATTCTAATCATTTCATCCTTCAGTCCAGCATGGATTTGTGCCAAATTTGAAGAAATTCCCTCCAGGCGGTTCTGAGATGACATGTTCACGAGAATGAGACTCAGACATAGTGGATCTACTGCAAGGCATTCAAAATAGAGTTATGCAGGAGGGTTAAAATTAACTCTATTAACCTAATTCTGCACAGTTTTGTTTTTGTTTGTGCTGAAAAGCGTCTGAAATGCAAATCGGATTAGAGACGGTGTCATAATATATATGCATGCCCCATATTTCATATAGAATCACTTGTTCAGTCTCCACTGTAAACTCAGTTTAGAGCAGCAGACTTCTCCTGTAGATTGGGATTTTAATTGTCTTACTATAATGTTGCATCGGATTTGGGACTTGTGTCACACAACTAGATTAGACAGTTAGCCAGATTTCTTTGGGATTAATTCAGGTTTTCTACATGCATGTATCGTGCTTTTATTCCATCACTGCAGTGGAGAATAACTCATTATTTATATTAGAAAAAACAAATCCACACATAGTTAATTACCTCCCAAGAAATTATAAATTCAGATAGACCTCATCAGGCTTTGTTTCTCTTATTTTCCTCTCCACAAATACTCACGTAATACTTCTGAAAATGGGGAAAATGGCCAATGTATATTTACCATTTAAAGCTTTCCTTTTAAGATGTGGATGTAATTCTTAATATTTCTATAGCCTCTTATTCTATTAAGTCATGTTATTGTTTGTATTTCACTTTGCTGCAAACCAATTCTTACTGCTGCAAATAACATTTCTCAGCGAGTATCACATTTAATTCAACACTATGCTGCACTCACGGTTCTATTGACGCTACATGTAGTTAACAACTCTCCCTGTTTTACATGAATGAGCCAAATAGGCAAACAAAGAGTTAACTGAGCCAGATGGTCTTCCAATTTCACCAATGTTAACCCAAAGAGAGCCAGAAGTAAACATGCTTTGTGATACAGGGCACCTTCATCACTGGCGTTGGATGCAGGACTGTCATCTATCAATATCATCTACTATCCTTTCCTCATCATCTCATGGGGAGAAGACGGATGCAGCTGTTACACCAAGTGAGGAAAGTGTACCCATCCTGCCTCTAAGCAGCCAGAGTGGAGCTCCAAAGTCTCATTTTTCACAATGACAGGCTGAAGTCAACAAGGTGTCGGTCCACCGAACCTGAAAGCATGAATCTTTATTTTTGGAATCATACACCTCAGGCTGTCGTGTCCTCTCCGTTAGGATTTCCCCAGGGCCTGAACTTTGGATAGAATGTCAGAAACGTACAGTATCCACAGCTGAACATACTGTAACCTGAGAAAATCTCTCATCCAGAGAGTCGTCTGGAATGGAAAGAACAGGAGGGAAAATTATGAGATTGAAAGAGGAGGAAAAAGGGGAACTTGAGTCTGGCTGACAATACGTATGCTTCTCTCCTGACTGCACAAGACCTCTCCAAAATCAACAACCCTGATGTTTTTTCTAATTGAAGAAGATCTAGTCTGACGGCTGTTGAGCGCTCCACCTTAGATAACCAGTCTGCCTGCTGTGGGTGAACTTTTGCCTGTCTGCTTCCTCCTCCTCCTCCTCCTCTTCTTCCTCGGCCACACCCCTGCCAACACTCCCTCCTACATTGCTTGGCTGTGCGGTGCTTCTCTGCCGCCGCAGACCACAGCACATAAATCTTGACGGAGAGAGCAGCCCGAGAGCTTGACGCGTCTCCTCAGGAAGCAGCCCAGAAACACCAAAAAAAAACAGTCAAAAACACATTTGGTGTTTGTGTTACCCGACGAAGCCGCAGACAGAAGCCAAACATATTTCAAGCTTTTAAAATAAAGGCTTCACTAAGCTAAATGAATTTCTGAAGGCCAACACCAATAACAAAAGGTTGATTATTGCCAGTGTTGAATAGCTTTATATATGACCATGACACTTTAATTTTCACAAGACACTTTAACTGCCCAGGAAAAGCAAAAATAATTAAAAAGTCAACAAAAGAAACTGTAAAAAAAGGAAAAATATATAATTTAATGCTGTTTTTACTGACTGTTTTTATGTAGCTGTGGTCAGACAAGACCCAAGGACTCGACAATATCCTATATTTAATAAAAAGGGCCAGATTGGTCTGACGTATTGACAAATAATAAAAATGTTCTTTTCCAGGTTTTATATTTATGTACTCAAAGGGGCTGTGAACTCTCATTGCGTGGCAGAGGATAGAAGTTATGTCAGTTGTTGATCATTATGATTCCGTTACATCTATAAAAGTTTAAAAGTGATTGATTTCAAATTATACAGACTCTTATAAGAAAGGGGAGCTCATCACAAATGGCAAAAACTAATACAGTTTTAGTCACTAAAACGATACAAAAAACCCTGAATCCTACATTTCCCATAATGCAACTCAACAACATTTCTCATTGGACTACCATTAGTGGACACATCTCCTCCAGCCGCCAAGTTCTCAGACTTTACAAAGTCCTCTGCAAAACCTCAGGAGACATTCAACTGTTTTCACAAGCTGAGCACTCCTCGTGATGAGTAAACGGATTTTTGCATGAAAATTGGTGGAAAGCCCCTTTAAGAAAGGACCGCCTGTATGAAAATAAGAGAGGACAAGAACACATCCGTGTTTTCAAACTGTCACACTTTTTGTTGCTTATCTAAGTCCATAAAGGAAACTTTCACATATAATCACAATCGCTGGATCGGGCCGTTAAGTGTCCCGTTGGACCGTGAACAACGTGCATATTTTCAGATTCCCTTGGCAAGAGACATTCGTTCTGGCGCTGTCCAACGACCAATGGTCTCACAGGCAGTAAAAGCAGCCAAGCAGGCAGACAGCCCTCTGAGTTGGGGATAACATTCCCGTTTTAATATGAGCAGATGAATCTTCACACATGTAGAGAACGGGAACAGAGAGACATTCTTCTGCTGGAACATACAAATCAAAACGAGAACTATACAGCCAAGTTTGCTCCTGCAAAAAAACTGCCCTTATAATTAAAATAATACGGTAGTTTCGGAAATAAACGTACTTGCTTTCTTGCTGAGAGTTAAGGCCTTAACACACCCAGGGGATTTTCTTTTCATGCGATTAATTGGCATGTCAATATATTCTTTCGAACTGCTGTTTTTGTCATGAGAACCTTCACACAGAACTTGAATATTATACGGAGCATTTTCGGAGCAAGGTTGATTTTTCTGAGCTTTTGCACAGCGAATAAAAGGCATCAACCCATGAAGCCGCGTGGAACGGGTTGACCGCTACATTCATGAAACAACAACAAGGAGAAGCCACAGTCCGAACCAAGACAGCACACTTTATTACTCCTTTTAACCATGACAAAGGTAGCGCAGACCTATTCCACTTCTTCTGGTCTTACTTTTCACATAAAAAGCCCTGGACATGTAATATTCACAGATGAATATTTAGCATTTTGGTGTTGTTTATTCGTACAACCCTGATGTTTAAAGGCCTCTAGATGAGTGGATTGATGCTACTCTCATACCCGTCCATTCAATATAAGGCTACAGCCAGTGGCCGTTTAGCTTAGCTTAGCTTAGCATAAAGACTGTAAACAGGGGGAAACAGCTTTCTCTTTCAGAAAGTAACAAAATCCCGCCAACCAGCACCTCTAAAGCTCACCACTTGTTGCTAAGCTAACCACCTGTTGGCTGTGGCTTCATATTTACCGTACAGACATGAGAGTGGTATCGATCTTCTTATTGAAAGTGTATTTCCAAAAATATTGGACTATTTCTTTCAGTTAATGTCACAGAACAAGACTAAGAGTCTCCAGCCAAGCTAGCAGCTCTGTGAGACTGTAACTTACTGTAGGTAGAGTGGTGTTTTAAACTAAATGCTAACATGCTCACAATGACAATGCTAGCACCATCTTAGTTTAGCATGTTAGCATGCTAACATTTGCCAGTTTAGCGCTAGAGACAGCTGAGCCCGATGGAAATTTGATTTATTTTGCAGATATTTTGTCATAAACCAAAGTATTGGGAAAATAAAGCATCATCATCATCCTGAAGGGAACAATAATATCTGTACAAAACTGTATGGCAATCCCTTCCGTAGTAGATGATTTTAAAAAACAACAACATAAAAGCCAACCTTATGGTGACACTAGAGGACAAATCAGAGTCAGGGGGATTCATCCTCTGGGGACCACAAATATCTGTACAAAATTTCATGACAATCCATCCAAAAGTTGTCGAGATATTTCAGTCTGGACTGAAGCGGACTGAACGTGAGCATGGCTAAAAAAACAATATTCAAAGATATTCAGATGACATAAACCTCTGGACAATATTCCTCGCCAAAAGTAAATGTACAAGCAGCTCTTTCACACTTCACTCCCTCGTGCAAACCTACAATGGATACTGGCTGCCAAACCCTGACTCCTGACCCCGCAGTAACCCTGCGAGTGACCCGACCCCTGGGGAGCGAGCAGCTGCCCTCAGCACTGACCAAACTCTGACCAAACTCCAGGCTCAGGCAGCTCAGAGAAGTGGGTTTGCATGCCAACAGAGACAAACCTGAGCATGTCTCACCCCTTTTGCTTCAGAATAACGTGTCAAAGAGAGAGAGAGAGTGGGAGAGAGAGAGAGAGAGAGAGAGAGAGAGAGGGAGAGGGAGGCTGCTGCTGACCAAGAGCAACAGCTGAAGTTGTCTTTCCCGCTCTTTTTAAACCCAGCCAGTTCACATTCAGATCCACCAAAGCAACATACAGACAGTTCTTGTTGTACTGCACTCGAGTACACATTTGAGGTATTTGTACTCTTCTTGAACATTTTCTTCTCATGCCCCTTTATACATCTACTCCTCTACATTTCAGAGGGAAAAATTGTTTGCACACAAAACACACAAATGGCTGATATATTAAAACTACCCAACAGTATATACAAGTACAGCTGAAACGATTAACATTAATAGGGTGATAGGAAATGAATAAGCAACCTTCTTGTGTAATGTTTCATTCAAAAACGTTTCATGGTTCCAGATGTGAAGATTTGCTGCTTTTTCTATTAGTTATTTTAACTATTTCGAGGTTTGGTTGGTTGGACAAAACAAACATTGTGAAGGTGTCACTTAATATTAATATAAATTCATAATGAAAAATCCTGCTTTTACATTAATGCAAGACTAATACTAAACTAATGATATAATATTTAATAGTATGGCTTCATATACTATAGAAATATCATTCATTACTTTTAACCACAAATACACATCTCAACGTGAGCTACAACATGATGAAAGGCTCTTTGCCACTGAAGTCATCCACTGAGACTTTTTTCAAATGTCTAAAAGGAGAATTATTTCCATTTATAACTCGTCTGGCTCTGGGATTTAGTGCAGCAGACAAATGGCAAAACATCTGGATTATCTAATTTTAGCATCTGCTCAGACGGATTGATTTGAGGGTACATGACCCAAGTAAAGTCGGAGTTATTAGCTGAATGTTAAAGCAGAATTGCACATGCTTTAACTACACAATTAGAAACCAGTAATGTGGCAGGAAGTTTCTCCTGCTACGTCGAAGTTGGAACCGTGACGGTTTTCTTTCGTGTCTCAGCCTTTCCACTAATATTTCAAAGCTTTGAGTACGGGTCAGCTGTGGAACAGACGTCTTCTGCACAATATCGCCTTTCTTTCTGTAGTCAGGCAGCTGGATACATCTCAATACTGAAGACAGTCATATGAAAGCGCCAAAGTGTCTAAAAGCAACACCTCCCACGCACAACTGAAAACTGTGTATCTTCCCCTGCTGCCTTTATAACAAGCATCTTTTCAGAGCATTTTGAGCTGTTTAGATTATCACTGTATTGTTCGTTGCTGAGGGATTTGTTTGGTGGTACATCCTGGGTATCGGTCCGACAGCGAGAGGGGAAGAGACTAAGGCTCATCTAGGAATCAGTGGGTGATTAGTAACTGTGTGGTTGGAGGCCTGAGGAGCCTAAATTGACAATATCAAGCAAATTGTACGCAGTGATAAAATGAGTTATAAAACATTGTATGCAGCATTACCTGAAAGTTTAATTTAATGCCACGTTTTAAAGGATAAGGCGGATGATATTCTATATTTTTCTTATTGTCAACATATCTCATGCAAAGACCAAAATCAAAGTGTTGCCTGAGTATCTAAAGCCTGATATATCTTGCATCTATTTTATATATTTATTTAATTATATATATTTTTTATTGATTTTAATAAATGTTGTCTATCCCTGTTTGGATAAATTGAATTTTCTTAAATAATGCTGAAGAATTTTAGAGGTTAGTTTAATAAATACCAATTGTTTGCCACTTTCAACTTCTCAAATTTGAGTAGCGGACTTTCTCTAATTCATATCATTGTAAACTGAATATGTTCTGGTTTTGGAGTGTAAGTTGGACAAAACAAGATGTTTTAAATCACATTAATAAGTTAAAACAAACCTCTATAGATGGTTAAAACATCATTGGGAGTTACAATGAGACTTTTAAGCACCTTTTAGGACTTTTTTTGAAGTAATGACAAAAGTATTTCTTCTTGCAGGGCTTTAACTTCCACCATGAACCCTGTCAGCTGTAGGAGGGTTAGCAAGTCAAACAACCTGGCATCTGACTGTAGACTGTGACTGTATGTCCTCTCCAAAAACTGCATTGAAAGAAACAAATGTTGTGTTGTTTGTTCCTTTAGCAGTTTTCTACACAACCATTCATGTTCCTAACAGCCTCTGGGGAGCTTTCGTGGTTAGAGCTCTATTAGCTGCTAATACATCCACAATCTGTACTGAACACTACAGCCACAGATACAGGAGATTATAAAGATCAGTTACAAGTGATGACGCTCAATCCAGACAATGAGATACATCTATTGTGTACAATAAGCACAATATAGTCTGAGAAAACAGACGTTTCTATAAATGCAACCGTCAATTTCGGCGTACAGTATTTACAGTGAATTTGGCAGCAGCCATGTGTTGCTCCCCTCCTGAACTTCCTGCTGTCAGCAAAGTTCTTGGAAGCTGAACTGGAATGCATAAAAAGAGACAATGAACGGGAATGCGGCCAGCTGAGTCCTGCGCAACCTTGAGCGGTTGCGGGGTCAGCGGTGAAGTCATTCTGGAAATCGCATAAACAACAACTCCCCCTTTGATATCAACACAGGAAGAAACAACAATCCTGCTTTCACACTCACTTATTTAATGGATCAAACATCTGTGTGAACATAAAACCACTGCTGGTGTGATGCAACAGTCTGTAACTAGACTTGGCCAAATATCACATTATTGTTTTGTTTTTTCTAATATACCACATGATCTTTCTGCTCTTCTTGAGCAAGAACCTGTAAGCTGCCTAAGCGGCCATACAGAAAGGATTTACATTTAAAGTACTGAAACAATTAGCTGGCTATTTAATTACTCAATAAACAAAGGATTAACTGATGCCAATTTAACACTAGCTTAATCATCGATGTAATTTAGCGAGAAAAAAATGGCAAAATCTTGCTCGTTAACGTTGCTCGTTATATGTGTCACACCTTTGTAAAAGTGTTTGGTGACGGGGTAACAACGCTACAATATCGTAGCAGTGTCTGTGTAAGACGTTTGCATCCAATAGTTATTGAGATGCAACGACTTAGCTTCCTGTCTTGTTTTCGGTTTGAACATCAAAGCAATCCGGACTGAGGGGGCCTCCGGTTACAAAAGTCTTGTCGCCGCATGATTGTTAAATTTGGCACACAGCACAGAGAAGGTCTTTAATATCGGCTAGATTTGGGCTTTTTTCACAAACCAGCTGGGTGTTTTCGCCATGCATAATGCAATGCCAACTCCATCCATCCCCCATCAGCTATGGTGGCAGTTGGGGGGGGGGGGGGGGGGTCGTGCAATTAGGCCAGCACAGCCCAAGGGGAAATGACACTTCAGACAGGGAGCCAACAAAGACGGTCATGTAGAGAAAATGTGACATAGATTAACCCTTTCAGCACAGCAAAAGTGGCATTTACCGCCCCCCCCCCCCCCCCCCCCCACCTCTTAACAACTGAATTGGTGCAGTCTGCGAGTGCTTCCTGTGCACCATCACAAGGGAAACAGACTTGAATGGACGGTCTCAAATCATGTGTTTATTATTACTTAGGATGAAAGAGGATGTGTTCGACGTCACAACAGTATTGTAGGAGTTGGGTGGGGAGAGGGACGCCGCTGATCGGCGGAAGTAAACGGGAGAAAGGTCAGGATATGAGAGGTCTCGGCTGGCGGCGCAGGTTTATGTTAACTCAGGGTGGTCCGAGATGACGGCAACACACAAATATGTCAATGAAGATATTTGGGACGTATGAGAGAACACACACACACACACACACACACACACACACACACACAGAGGATCCAGAAGAGGCCTCGGCTGTGAGAAGCAGCCTGGACAATGTTCCATTGAAAGGAGGAAGACAATAAAGCCTACAGACGTGAAGCTCCTCGCGGCCTTTTTCTGGGCAGCACACCAGACTGTCGGGGTAAAAAAGCGGCAAAGAGAATAGAGCGCCACTCACAGTGAGCCAATCCTACAATGTAACACCCTGACATTTTGGTGAAATAGCAGAAATCCCTCTGTGAAAATCCCTACACAGGCGTGATGTGGTGGGGCTGAGCTGGGAGCCTTCCCGGCATTTTTGTGGGCTAAACATGCAGCTTGGCTTGCACTAGAAAGGCATACCAGACGCGTGAAGCATTCAGCTCTTTCCTGTCTGAAAGCTTGAGAGATGGTTTGCTCGTCGAAACAACAGCTCAGGGGGCTTCCACGTGAACTACGCCGATATCCATTTCACTCAGAACAGGCTCGAAAACAAGAAAGCTTCCAAGTGCTGGTTTGCACTTGATCCCAAAATTGAAACAACTGCCTCGGAGACGCAGCCCAGACAGCCGATTCATGGTTTAGATTAGCATGTGGAGCTGGTGCTTGCTCAGACATCGTGCGAACGTCACAGTGTCAGTTTCAGCTGACTGAAAGACAAGTCAAAGTGAAGAGGAGAGGTGTCACTTCCTTCGGGGTTTCCCCCAGGTGTTTCCTCTGATCTGATATCAGCAACCCGCCCCTGACGTCACCCTCGGACTCTTTTCCGTTGACCTGCGACCCCCTTCCCATCAGTCCATGGACCTGAATGTTGATGTGACTCCTGTGTCAACCAGCAGAGAGCTAAGCGGACCCTGACACTTTCAGCAAGGAAGCACAACAAGCCAGGGAGGACACTGGGAAAACAGGGACCCCAAAGCCCGAAGCTTTTGTTGCTCAACCTAAGATGGGACCTTTAAACGTAGCTAGAAGCGAGGAAGACAATAACAGACATTCTTTGCCAATTTTTCATTGGTCAATCCACAAACTTTGTGATGACACTTGATGGTCCAAAAAACAATGGCAGAGCTTAGAGAAGTGAAGCATGGAACAGCTGGCTGCTCTTCAGTTAATAATGCCGAAACATGGCACTGAAAATGACTCTCTGGAGAATTACAGCTACAGCAGTTATGCGCCGGACTCAAGAGTGCGAAAAGAAAAGAGCAGGATTATACAGTTTTGTGAGAGAAAAAAAATGAATCCGCCAGGGCTCATTGGTCTTTTTCGCCCAAAACCACACTCTCCAGGGAGAACCACAACAAACAAACAGCGAGACAACAATGAGAACAACTTTGACGACCTAGAACCATCAAATGCTTTGAATTTGTTCTTGAAAAGTGACCCCAAATGATTAATGTGCACCGGTGGGCCGTCATTGAAGTTTCAATAACGCTGGAACTTGTTCATGGGATTTATGTTGTGACTCAGGTCTGGCTGTCACAACGGGGGAGAGTCAGCAACCTCCTCGCACACATCGTCTCCCCTGGGTTTTGCCCTTTACTCTGAAAACTGCTTTTAAAATTTCAGCAGACTGACGCATTTCCTGGCCTGTCCCTAGACCCGGTTCTGGCCCAGCCACGACCAGAAGTCTGCCCCCGCACACAGAGGGAGGCAAAGGAGGACTGGAAAGGGGAAGAGAGTATGAGGCAGGGAGTGAGAGGGATGGAACAAATCAAAAACAGATGCTTGTACACGTGTGATTCAGCATTTAAAAACGGAGTCGAGACGGAGCTACGGGTGCTTTGTGGAGGCCGATGATTTTTCCTATTATATCTGCTTCACTGATACTATTTATGTTGGACGAAGAGTCATTTTTATATGACCTCAGGTGACGACAAACACACATCTGTATCGTTAAAATCCTCACTTTTATCCCATGTTCCGACCCATAGGGTGATCGACATGTAGCGTGGGGGGATGTTGATACACCTGGACACTAACCAGCCACGTTCCCCTCTCGAGAAGCCTGGTGATCAGGTGGAGACGTTTCACAGACATTACATTAAAACAGTGAAGTCTGTTCGTCATAACTCTTTTTTTCCCCCCATTTTTTCCGTCTTCCGCCGTCTCACTGAGAGGACACTTCGCCTCACATGCTGCTTTTGACTGGAGGGCAAAATCTCCTCCAGCACAGCCTTAGAAACACAGCTGAGAGATGGGCCACGAGTCGCAGCCGCTATGTGCTGAGGAAATTGGGTATTTTCCAATTAGTGTTCTATCTTGAATGTAAAACGCGGCCGGTGTAATAGATTCCAGGCCAAACACGCTGCTACCCTAATGAGAAACCCTGATACAGATTAATCTGATTTCTAAAGCATGCACGTCTGCGTAATGTTTCTAGGTCACACACTCATGAACGAGTGCATTTCAAACAAACCAGGCTCTCAAAGCAGTTGAAGCAACATTTTTTTGGAAATGAGTCTAGAATTTCTGTCCGTTAATTGTGTTTGTGCAGTCTGTGTTGAATACTCCAAAACAGCCAATTTACCAAATGTACAGACCTAAGCTGTAAAAGTTAAGCCTTTGTGTTTGTCTTCAGCTGAGCCTCTGACTGAACCCAACACTGGTTGTTTCTGTTATTCTCTCTCCTTTTTCCTCTTTGTTTGTTTAAGAAGCGGATTCATAAAACCCCAGGATAAAACTGAATTTTTGGCTCAAGCTGAAACACTTGGAAGCGTCTCTGCGTCTCATCAGGTCTTTGAATTGACATTTATGCAACTGCACTGCTTCTAAAATTCCCCTTTTGGGTTCTGTCGGGTTACAGCCAGCATTCCGTTAGCTTAGCTTAGCATAAAGACTGGAAACAGAGGGGAACAGCTAGCCTGGCTTGTTCAAAGCCAACAAAATCAACCTACCAATATCTCTAAAGCTCACTAATTTACACATTTAATCTTGTTTCTTTAATGTGTACAAAAGTGTGTAAAAACAACAACTATCAACTATCACATTTACTGGTATATGGTGGTATCATTTGACAAGTTCCCAGAATTCTGAAAATGTTCTGTAATTTAATGACATAAAGTGAACCTTCATGCTAGCGGCTCTGTAAAGCTGTCGCCTACTTAGGAACATCTGTAGCTTCATATTTAACTGACAGGTGTGAGAGTGGATCTATCATCTTATCTAATCCTCCACCAGAGAGCGAATAAGTATATTTCCCAAAACCATTTGTGATGTACAGAGAAAGAACAACCCTACTTCTGTATTACGCAAGTCTTTCCTGTACATCTGCCAAGTCTACTTTATTGTATGGATAATCTACCGGGAACATTAGTCAGACTGTTTATATTAAGAATCACAGTCCATTTCACATAACCGTCAGCCCACCGTGGAGTCATGTTCCAGCTGAGGCTTAACTCCCTCCGTTCGGGGTCAGAAAGTGTTGAAAGTGCACAGATGATAGTAATCCAAATACGAGGTATCCCTGCAACCTGTTGTTAGCTATGCTCTAATACACACATGTTCAACATGTCTGTTATGTTTCTAGATGTTCCTGTCTTGATAAAACACATGATCAGGTTTGGCCAAATTGGAGCCTGACTCCTACTTATCAAGGGGAAAGTGGATTTTCTCCTCCAAACAGTATGAGACGACTGATATGTACAGCCGTGCAGAATTGAGATCAGATGTTTGGTCTCCGTTACCAGAATGCAATCTGCCAGGGAAAGCAAATGCTGAGTAGTGAGCGATTTTTTGTTCACTGGAGTAAGACCAAAAGGCTTGGATTATCAGCGTTAAAAATCTGCTCAGTGTGTGTGTGTGTGTGTGTGATACTTCCCTCACTGGCCCAGCCCTTGTTTTCTAACTGCCCTGCCTCGCATTAGTCACTGCTGGTCTCATCCACCACGGTTTGTGTGATGGGAATACTAATGCCAAGTTACTACAACTCGTACATCATTTCGGGCTCAGGATGTTGCCATAGTGCTGATTCAATGTCTGCGGCGCAGCATGCGCAACCTGTGGCCACACCGGATGGCCGATTTGAAAGAGAGAAAAAATTGAGCTCTGGCTATTAGATTCCATCGCACTTAATAAACCGGTCACACTCTTGCCGTTTGTGCGCTGACTGATCAAGGTCTTTTGTCACCTCTCAGGATGTGCGACAGAAGCAGATTAGCAGCCTTCAGCATGCAGCACTCTGCTTTTCGCGGCTCTTTGTGTGAGCAGTGTGTGAAACGTCTTGCTATTCATGAAGATGAAATGAGAGGGACAGCCGGGGCTCATGCAGTGAACCCCCCTCCTCCTTCAATACAAAAGGCTCAGGGATGACATCATCTCTGCATCCCAGAGCATCTCACCAGGGATTAATCTGCATTTACACAAATCATCCATTAACTTCCTGGATATACAGCATATATATAGACACAGTATAATATATTATGCAGCACTGTATAAATTAATAAAAATGTCCATGACCTCATGTTCTGCCATCTCTACAACCTGAATCATTTAAAAAATTAAAACACTTTGTATATGACTTTCAAAAGGCGACCAGTAGAAAGCATATAACGGAGTGATGCTTAATTTGAATTTTCAGCATTTAAACAACAACAAAAAAGTGTCGATGGCATGTACAATCCCATAATGCAATCCGCCACATTTGTGTAACTCTACACATCATAGTGATGACGAAAAGTAACAATGATTCTGTGTCGGAAATGTCTGTTTGCTGCCAACTGTTTGGTAAACTACTAAGTTTCTAGAGTAGTGAATGAGTGAAAAAGGGGAATGATTTTTGCGTCTCTCTCTAGTTTTCACTCTGCCTTCATATGTGGCCGTGCTGCGGACATACAACGGGTCTCACAAACCGGTTCTGATCAAGAATTACACAACACCTGGACCTGGGAGCCATCTCTGGAGGCTCTAGAACTAGAACGGTTGCATTTGTACAAAAAACACATAAATTAGACTGAGCACATTCATCCCGGCAGACAAAGCCTTAAACCCAGTGACCCACCATGCTTTGTCATTAGGATCCACTTCTGCCAGACCTTTATAACCGTTGAGCGGTCTCAATCCACCTCCTGAGGTCTAACCGTAGACTGTTTGGGTCTAACCCTGAAGACTTGCGCATCTGTTGCACACTGCACTTTGAGTTTATGTTTACTTTGAAGACATACACTCAGTTACCAGTTTATCAGGTAGGCCTACACCCGGCTAGAACTAATGCAATCTAACACAACAGGTTATATCATTCGCTGTTTCTATGGGTAGAATAAATGAATGATCTACAAACTACACCCTCCAAAATGATCATTAAGTTGCATCAACGCCCCTCGTCAACAGTTGAAACGGAACACTATGAAGGTCATGAATGAGGATTTATTGCAGCACTGTTGCATTAGACTGCATTAGTTTGAGCTAGGTGTACCTAATAAACTGGCAGCTGAGTGCTTGTCCCTTCACACACTCTGATAATCTATGTGCAGCCGCCCTACAAGCTTTGGAGCGTGGTGCGCTCCCAGGCTCCAACTGGCAAAAGCCCTTCATCCGATCTCCTTTTAAAGAGATGAAAGCCTTCCCAGCTAATGGAGCAGCGCCTCCTCAGTGGGAGGGCAACAACGCTGTGATTAAGAAATCATATTGCCCTATATGTATCATCTGTTTGCATTCTTTCACATCAGGATGACACCGGAATTGGACGTTAATCCTCTCAGGTGCGACACCTTGCCCGTCCACAGAGACTGCGCGGGCGAATGTGGGCCAATCCCTGATTAGAGAGGCGCGGCCGTCAAACTACACGCTGCTGCTTTAATCCCTGTCACTTTCATTACCTGGAGTTGTTAGCTGCGGGGCACGGAGCTCGCGGAGGCCCTTTAACAAGATGGTGGGAAATGCCCACGGGACTGCGTCATCGCGCCTTTTCTCATTAAATGAAGCACACAGATGAAAATTAAAATAGCGGAATAAACTCACAAGCGTGGAGGGGGGAGATGGTGGCGGAGTTAAATGAGTCTGATGCGGACATCACAAGCAGAGGTCATTAAATCGAAGCCAAACAGGACACAGGCTTTATGGGTAAGACCTTAAAAATGCAACAGAACACTATTGATGGATGTGATGGAGACCAGCTGGAAACTGGTAATGTGTTTTTTCTTTTTCAATAACAATAATGCTGCGCCCCCCCTTATGGCATAAGTCACTGCCTTGCTGGGAGGAGCCCTCTTGGCTGAACAACACAGATTTAAGATTGGAAGGAGGTCAGTCTGAAATAGAGCAGAAGCAACAACACCTCGCAGTCAGTCAGTAGAAATCCCCTCCAGCTCCATGCAGCTGGGGATGCAGATCTTCCAGGAACACTAGAAACATTCTCCAACCTCCCAAAAGTCTCAATGATGAACCGAGAGAAACCAGGACGCTTGGAATGAAACAGGACTCTGAGCATTTAAGAGCTCACTTCAGATGTTCTTGGTACCATTATGAATCTAGCATGCACCCTACAGTACAGTGGCAGCCTGTGAGAAACGTTCCCGAATGTCGCGGCGGCAGTCCGGAGTAGAAAAGCAATATACTGTATATTACTCTTTTGAACAAAAAACGAAGATGCACTGAAGTCGGTAGAAGAAGTCTTATTTGAATGCAAAGATTTGTTAGATTGCAGCCGATCACGACATGAAACTGAAAGCAGTGCTCTGTTGATTTCATTTTGGTTCAAACATCTTCGGTGCAATTTTATTTTGCTTCTAGGAGATGCGCTGTGAATTGATACAAAAGAAGGGAAATCAGTGTTCTGAGCAGGATCAGACTCCAATATGAAACCGTTGCAATCTCAATAAACGTGCATTAAATATGAAGTCATGACGCTAAAGTAATTCCTCTATAAATTCCTTTCCCTTTCTCACAGAGAGGGAAACAGATGGGAGTATATCTTGCAATATTCTTTTTTTTAATCCAGACGCCAAATGAGTCAGGTACTTTCCAGTTCACTCATAAAAAAGGTGCTCTAACGCAGTTAATAAAGTTAAACTGAGGACAAATACAATTTGTTTTCAGCATTTCATTCTGAATGTGGAAACTCATCTTTACAATATGTATAGAAAGTCACAAGTTTTTAATAGAGCTTTCTGTTGTTAAAATGGTGGTAATGATACATATGGTACTGTAGGCTTGTAGAGCTTTGTCCATAAACATGAAGCTGCAACTATTCTGACAATCACTTAATAATTTAACAACATTTTCAAGCAAAAATTTAAAAATAATCTGGTTCCAGCTATTATTTTTTGAGGGTTGGTTGGACAAAAAAAACAGATTCCAGTTCAACGCACTTTATATACATTTCACCAAAAAGCCATATTATTATTATACTATTGTGTATAAACATCAGAATTTTTTTTTATTTTCAGCTATATCACCCAACTTTTTACTCTGAATGCATTTCTGCTGTACATACAGTATTTATTGACTAAAACTTACAGACTTAATATCTTAGTACTTACTTACATTCCCACTAAGCAAGCATAGTTAATTCATGTCTCGCGAAGCGAGACACTCCATGCTCTGCATTCCTTCATACCAGGCAACTCCTGGAATTTGACATAGACCCCCCCCCCCCCCCCCCCTCACCCTGTCATCTGACTTTGTGTCCCAAATCCGTCCATCCAGTCATTCTCTCACAGACGCTGGAGAAGCACAAGCAGGGAGCGCCATAGGTCACTGGCCTTGGATTCCCAGCCTGCCGGGGCTCTCTGAACAGTGACTCAATGACAAACCCCATCACCATGAAGGCCTCGCCTCGGTTCTCCACCCCCCCAGCTGTTCACATGGGAAGGGAGGGAGGATCATCTGGGCCCCGGGCCATTCAGACCCAGAATATAGAGTCTCTCAGCGGAAGCAAGAAGCTCTCCGGACAATAGTTATATTCTGCTGGAGGACTGCTCGGACACATGAATGGACCAGCAAGGTCGCTGAAAACAACGCGAAACCGTTGAAAAGAGTGTCCATGAAAAATCCTCTCAAGTTCAGCATAAATACTAAAAGGCATTCATGGCGGTTCAGGAGCTGTAATCAGAAAACACACCAAAGCTAAAAGTAGTTGCTAAATGCCTGCGTTAGCTATAAGAGTGTGAGTCCTAACTTTAAGACTAAAGCACTAAAACCTGCTCACAGTCAGTATAATGCGGCCCAATCAGCTCTCCAACGAATCAAAAACAATTCAATTACAACGGAAATGACGTTTCCCGAAGCTATAAATCGGTTTTCCTCACAACATGCAGGCCTACTTGGACGTGCACATTTGTGCAATGGACCAATAGCAAGCTCTGAGGAGACGGCGAGCCGGAGAGTCCAAAACACAAGACGCTATTGTAGCTTAGCTTATTAGCAATGTTGTACCATTTACTTTTATTTAAAATAAAAGGGGAGTGGTTTGCAGACAGTTATGAGATTAGAGAGGTATTGTGAATAAACTGTGTGACCTCATCTACTTGTAAACTAACATTAGCACATTTGTTAGCATTGAGAGCTCTATTGTCCCTCTTTATTAACTTTATTGAACATAAATATAGCTAGGAGCTGTTGTGACTGGTGGTTGGTTAGCTCGCTAGCTACAGCAGTTCGCCACAAGACAAACGATTGCTTCATAAATATTGTGTTTTAAAGTGCTCAAAGTTAAAAAAGCGCATACTTCACATGAACTACAGCCAAAGATACTGGTTGCTGTGCCGCCTCAATATCTTCCTCCAGCAGTATGCGAGTGCGACCTCAAGCTAACATGTCAGTGGGGAGAAAACAGGTCAAACGTTGCGTGTTGCCACTGTTGTGCCGGAGCAAACACAAACACACAAGTTCCTGCTGCCGTGTAATCATCACAGACCACTTTCTCAAAAACAGATGTGGAGCGCATCACTGGTTGCAAACTCACATCTGTCCGAGTCGTGGTGTCCATAGAGACAAAACACAGATAGAATTTGTTCAAGAGATCTTCGGCCCTGAACAGGACTTGGTTATTCATTATGTTTGCATGGAACTGGAACTGGGAACTGATTTCCTGTCTTTATTTTACGCATGTGGGAAGCGCCATGTCATGCTAATCCTCACAGTGAAAAGCCTTTCATTTTCCTGTACTCTGGGCATGCTGCTTCCTTCCAGTCATCCACCTCCAAGGTTGTTACATAACGCAACATAGCGCTGCTTTTAGCTCCACAAAGGAAACCAATTGAATGCTCTCTGAAAGAAAACGCAGTTACAGGCTTCAGTGGCTTCCAAGAACATGCGTTTACTTTGTCTCCTTTTAGCGTCTCTTCTAGTCAGTTAAACATCCTGAGAAGCAGATAAAAACACTCTCAACGTAAAGTGGAGGGGAAGCGCACAATAACTGAACATAGAGCATCTCTCAAGATAGTGAGACAAGGAGGCATATTTTCATTCCACACGCACAGCTCCAGTCAGATAAGAGAGAACTTTATCGACCCATTCATGAGAGACAAAAAAGAAACCGTGAGCTCTAAATGACTCTTTAGCGTGCAGCTTGGAGCCTCCTTGCTTAAGCATGTGAAACAAGGAGGGAGAAGGTTAGTGCAAATACCCTTCACTCAGCGTTTCCCGACATGTGCCTCTCTCCGACCCAGATGGCCGTCATTAAGGTGCTGCGGCCAAGTCTGGAAGTCTTTGATTTATTTGGGAGCAGAGATTTTATCTCCAGGGAGCCCTCACACAAGTGCAGTGTTGGAAAGTATTTACTCAAATACTCTTAAGTGTACTTTTTGAGGTATTTACTCTATTTTATGCTACTTTGTACTTCTACTCCATTGCATTTCTGAAGAAGGTACTTTAGTCCACTAAGTTTATTTGACAGCTTTTGGTACTTTTCAGATAAAGATTTGATGTAAAAGATATTTGAGGCATTTATTCAAGATTAAACCAGGCTTGTTACAATAAAACTATGTCTAATTGGTGTAGGGCTGGGCGATAATTCAATATGATAATTTATCATCTTTCAATGGAATCTTTATATGAAATCATATATAGAGATATCCTGATACACAAATGCATCGTTTAAATTGATGATAACAAGCACAGACAAACTCAATTTTCTCAGAAAATCAGATTTATTTTGCCCTTCAGTTCTTAATTAAATTAGCAAATACTCAGTACTTTCATTTGTCAAGTATTTAACTCACACAAGAGTATAAAAACCATATGGTTATTTCAAATAGACTGTGTATTTATTGAATTACCAGATTTTGTTCATATCACCCAGCTTCTTGCTTCTTTCCTAAATCATTTCACGGTCCTTCAGATTTATCTTGTGACCCTTTGGATGGGCCTGACCCTGAGATTGGGAACCACTGGACTGAACTACCAAACTGGAAATAGTTAAAACTATTCATCAACCTTTAGATACTCACTCTAGAGTTCAGGTTCATTTTGCCAACTTTTTATGTATTTTATTATTATACCCCAAATGCATGTCAATTTGACAAAGTGTTAAAGCTGCCTGTAACCCAAAATACAAGAAAAATGACAGACGTCTATAAAATGTATAAATCTTATCAAATCTAATCAATCAAAAATATGATCATGGAACAGTTCAAGTCACAGGTTTACGATTCATAGACACAAATGTATCAACGACGGAAAATTGATAATCAACTAATTTGTCATTGTTTAAGTAAAAATCCCAAACATTCATCAGATAAAGCTCCCCCTATCGGGGATGTACTGTTTTTATTTGCTTTATGTGAAAGTAAATAGAATATCTTTGGGTTTCAGACTGTAAGTCAGACAAGTTGTGAGGTGAATTTTTTCACTTTCTGTGACATTTTATAGACCAGACAAGTAACCGATGAATCAATAATGAAAGAGAAATAATTAGTTGCAGCTCCAATTTGAACTGCATCCCTTTGAGCAGGAGCTCATCTATATAAGGGAAACCAATACAGAAACCCAATCTCCATCCATTACCTTTGATTATTCTGGATTAGGACTATGTTTTTTGATTCTCCTGGACACCATTTTAACTGTCAAGTGGATGCTGATGAATAAAAAAAAGGGAAGAAGTAATGAAAAATGAACCAACAGACAAGACTTTGATCTCCTACTCTGCCCATGTGACAACTCATACGGCTGCATTGCTCATCCTCATGCCTCCTCTATCAGATGACTGACACGCAGGCTGAAATTACTCACAAATCTGACTGATGTTCCAGAACTGGAGACGAATTAGAAAACAAAAGACACCATTTATCGGATAAAGATATTAAAATCCCACTGAGATTGAAATCCAACAAGCAACACATCAGAGAAGACACATGGGACAAGATAGCATGCGATGTCTGGGATAAATAATGTGAATTAACCCGCACAGAAATGCCAGAAAACCGTAATAAAGTGTTGCATGCAATAAATTGTTGCGTTCAGCAATTAAAACGATCAAATTAGTGTTTAGAGGTGTCCATGCTCTTACCTAAACCGGGGTGAATCTTTAATACATTCTTCAAAATCCACCGTCATTTTGGGCTGGAGAGTTAACTTTTTTTAACGCGGTTAAAATAGGGATTTCATGTCCCGGGTGTAGAGTAAAGGTTTAGAGAGGTGTAAGTATCCGTTCCTCCCGCCGTGTCCTGCTCCTGCAGCGGTTCAGTCTCTCACTCAGTCCCGCTCTGAGGACCCGGAGCTGCCTCAGTCAGTCCTGGACCTTGTGCTGCCTTCATGTACTCCTGCTGAGCTCGGATTTTTTTAAGATGCGACGTGCTACGTAGAAGTTGAAGCCGTTAACATGACCTAAGGAGGTAACATTTACTCCTGTATTGTACTTAAGTAAAATGTTGAGGTACTTGTACTTTACACGGAATACTTCAACTCAAATTTCAGAGTGAACTATTGCACTTTTTACTCCAGCACATTTATGTGCTGGAGTAATAAATATATACTCAAGTGACAGTTAAGTACAGTCAGAACTGTACAGTAGCCTAGGAATGAAAAAGAACTGAAGTATTAGCAGTACTTCCAATGTACTTAAAGTACCAATAGTAAATGTAGGCCTACTCCTGATACAGAATGGATCATACTGTTAAAATTGTATAGGCCTGTATTATATCATTGTGTTAGATGCATTATCATGTAAACAGAATGTTAACGTTGTAGCTGATTGAGGTTGGGCTAATTTAACTACTTCGACAGAATTGCATCATATTGTATCAGTTAATAAAGCTGTGCATGTAAAAAAAAACTACAGATGTCAAATTAATAATGTAAAAAGTACAACATTCTCCTCAATTTTGTGGTATGAAGTAGCATACAATTAATGTTTTCAAGTAAAGTAGACGTATCTCAAAATTATACTTAAGCGCAGTACTTAAGTAAATGTGTTTTGTTACTTTCCACCTCTGATTATATCAAATTCCGTCATTTAACAGCTGCACACGATGTCGTTTTGCACACAACTCGTGAAACTTAAGATTTCCGATAGCATTTGAAAGCAACACGTGTTCAGCCCTCTGCATGAGGTATGAGTACAACGCTGACGTCACGTTCCATCTAATTTGAATGAATACATGTGCAATAATCTCATCCTAAAATGATATTTCCTCCTCAGATTCAGTCGTTTTTCATTGTTTACTATTCAAACAGCAAAAAGAAAAGTTTCAGCCACTACAGGTAAAAATATGTTTGCTGTGCTGATATCCACGGTCACTCTCATTTCTGTAGTTCTTTGCATTTTCAAAGAAGAGACTAAATCATTTTAAATTTTTCTACATACTCATTAGAGAAGTGTGATGAAGATATGTTATACTCTCTGGTGTGTTAACTCAAAGCAGTGAAGAACTTGGCTTCACTTTGATTTCTTCATAGAGACGAATTCATCCCTCTCATATTGTTCACACCTCTGATGGTATGTTTTCCACATCAGATAATCCTGTTTTGCTGTTGGCAAAGCTGGGAAAATGTAATTAATGTAAAAGCCTGACTGTGAAACTTCTGCTTGATTCTTAAACACTTTATAGAAACCTTCAACACGTCAGAGGGTTTCTACGTCTATCTACTTTCCCATGCCGCATTTAAATGAGGGTATCTTAAGTGCATACATTTCCTACAACATGGCTATTATTAATTCACAGGAAATGGGAAAGCTTGGAGAAAGAGCTCCTGCTTGGGATTTCACTGCCGGCTTCCATGGAGCGCCATTGTTCCTTCCGATCCCGGCTTTAAAAAGGCTGCGGCTCAGGCCAAGAATGGAAATGATCTCATCCACTCTCAGCAGTCAGCAGAGGTGTCTGACATAACTGAATCTCAGAGGAAAGAAATACAGCTGTTGGAGTGGTTTGTTGTGTTAAAATGCTTGTGCCCTCAAGGGATGGCGATGTCAGTCTGTTGGTCAACCACTTTGGTCCAGACCAAAACATCTCAATATCTATGGGATAGATTGCCATGAAATGTTATAGAGACATTCATGGTTCCCTGATGCAACCTGCTGATATTGGTGATCCCCTTACTTTTCCTCTAGTGCCACGGTGAGGTTGATATTTAGTGCCGAGAGAAATATGTCAACAACTGCTTGATGGATTGCCATAAAAAATGGGTGCATACATTCATGTTCCCCTCAGGATGAATTGCAATAACGTCAGTGATCCTCTGACATTTCATCAGGACAAAATGTTGTCCAATGTCTGTCCAATAGTTTGGTTCATGACCATATACCTACAAAACCGATGACATTCTCGTCAGCTGCAGGCCTTTCTTAGTGTTTAGCGCTAATATGCAATTGTTAGCATGCTAACACCCTGAAAGCTCTGTTTTGTCTTACTGCTGTTACTGCTGTGGGAACTAAAATGGCACCTCAGTCTTTTTCTCCACCCCCCCCCCCCCTTCCTCTCTGTTTCTCTCTGGTTCCTTTACCTAATCTGAGATGAAAGCTTCTTTATGCTTCTTTATGAAGGTGTTGAGTCAGCAGTTGGCTGATCTGAAAGTGCACACTGCTGGAGAAACTTCAGAGCAGACTTTGTAACATGCATATAATGTATACCGTTCTAGATTCCATTGCAGCAGCACATTAAATCATAGGTACAGACATTTATGTTTCCCTTTAGCATGAATTGTAATAACTTTGGTGATCCCTTAACTTTTCATCTTGCTATCTCCAGGTCAGTTTTTTTTTTTAAATATCCAATACTTTGGTTTATGGCCAAATACTTGCACAACTAAAAACATTCCCATCAGCCTCAGCTGTACACGCTAAACTAAGATGGTGAACATGGTAAACCTACACCTGCTAAACATCAGCATGTTAGCAATTGTCATTTTAAACAAATTCACAGGATAACATTAGCATTTAGCTCAAATCACCACTGTGCCTAAATGGACATTCAGATAGAAAACAGCCTTGTTACTTTCAGCCAGAGCCATGCTAGCTTTTTCCCCTTGTTTCCAGACTTTATGCTAAGCTAAGCTAGCCTGCTGCTCACTGTTGCTTAATATTCAACAGCCAGATATGATAGTGTGATATGAACTTATTCATCTAAATTTCAGCAAGAAAGCGCACAACTGTATTTCCCAAAACATCGAACAATTGCTTTAAGATTTGGGACTCTGTGAGGTTTTTGGGGCAGATTCTGAGTCATGATGATGATGAACGGAATTGGGAGCTTGACTGCGAGATGATTTACAGTCGAGACTGCCTCGCTATCATATCAGACTTTTCCCTTCCTGCTGCTTTTGCTTACTGAGCGGCATCTCACAGGAGCAGAGATGGGGCCTTGTCTGCTTTTGTGCAGGAAAACATAAGTAGGAAGGGGAGCTGTCGACTCCCATTTTTGCTCCCTCTCATGGAAGACACAAGCGCTGCTGCAGTGTGGAATCACAGCGAGAGAGAGACGTGTGGGTCTCTGGGAGGATGACCTACTTTTGCTCCCCTCTTTGGGCTGCTGGAGAGAGCTGTGAGTTGCACTGCTGAGCACACAGCTTGTAATGTTATCCCTTCTGACTGCAGGTGCAATGCTCCACAAGACACTACCAATGAGGCATGTACAGATGCCGCATGAATCTTCTGTATGATGCATGTCTTCCATGTTCTTCTATTTTAAATCAATTTTAATCTTGCCATAGGACTGCTGTACTCACTCTCGTGGTGATGTGTGTGTATGAACTAAATGTACTTAGAAGGTGGATGGAAGTATACAGAGATCATACTAGCATGATCATCATAGTATTGTAGTATTTGTGAGATACTGTTTATACTTTTGACAGAGCTCTGCAGACTTCTCTACAGTTAAATGAGAAGAATATATATATATATATATATATATATATATATATATATACGGATTAGACAAAGGAAATGTTAACTAGTGAGCTTTAAAATAGTTAATTGTGGTTCCCAGTGTGGAGGTCGGGAACCAAACAGAGGGTCACAAGATGATGAACTGGATCGGAAAGCATAAAAAAAACAATGTCTGCTGCACCAAATCTTTGGTTTTTCATGTGCAGTACTGTATTATTATACCTCTAAAATTTTCAAATAAAACAAGGTCTTTGGTGGAACTGGTCATAACCAGTAGACTTATAGTAGACATCAGTGACAAGGGGTCACAAGTGTCAAAGCAAAGACGTTGCGAACCAGTGAACTAAAGGATAGCGTATGTTGTGATGATAATACTCGTTTAAATAAATCATATTCTCTGCATACTGGGTCACGTACAAGCCCATGATACATGACCTCTCTGAGTTTGAAACCCCCCTTTTACCAGAAGCTGTTTGCAGTCATGCTAACATCACTGCTGACTTATTTAGCAGCCTAGCCAAAGCACATTTGCCAGTGTAGCTAATGTCTCAAAGCCAAAGTTCCTCTCTGCCTCTGCAGCTGTAAGCATCGCTCCTGGGGGTGTTACAACTTCCAGCATCAGTTCCACTGCATCAGCAAAATAACTTGGGGATGGAGGTGGACGGGGTCCATGCTTTTAATTCAGCTATATGTTTTAATGGTTCTCTAAAAAGTAGATGGTCTTACATAAATGCAGAACCCATATTACCCATTTAACACATAAAGGTCTAAATACACAAGAAAACCAAAGACTTACAGTTCAACATTTTTGGGGAAATACTTAAAATACCCTTTCTGAGAAATGAGCAGAATGATACATTTCATAAATAATATGAACTAAAGCCAGCATGCGGTTAGCTTAGCTTAGCATAAAGAATGGAAGAAACAGCTAGCCTGGAAATACTACAGCCATGTTTGTGGAGCTGTAACGCTAACAGAAACTGTTAACGAGTTAAATTAAGGAACTTGACAAATTAAAAGTGTTTCACTTTTGGACAGAGTCAGGCTGATTGTTTCCCCCGTGCTTCGAGCTAAGCTAAGCGTACAGTGTGCTGACTTTAGCTTCATATTCCACGTACAAACATGAGAGTGGTATTGATCTTCTCAACATATTTCTCCAAAAGTCAAACTATCCCTTTAAAGTCTCACCTGTTTTTAAATGCAGTATCGGTGAATAAAACACATTTAGGGAAGTCACATGTGTGGAAGAATGAATGCACAACAAATTCTGTATTTGTGAACCACTCATTAGCACCATATCAGGTCACATAGCATGTCAATCTTTGAGAACACACTTTATTAATAAACAGACTCTCAGGAGCAGCGAGTCATTAGATGTTTTGACCTCGTCTCTTGTGTGTTAATCGTGTTAGAGTGAGCCTAATTGCTTAAAGGAGTCACAAGCTTTACACCCACAGGCCTAGCTCCTCATCCACTCTGCAGTATGTTGTTCCTGTCAGTGATTCCTGTGAGGGAAACTGTGACAGGATCCCCATAAAGTGTGGATATGGGTGAGTACTGGGTCAAGGCTGGAACAGCAACAAAGGAAAGTATTATTCAGGAAGCCTGTGTCACTCTGTCAGCTAGACAATATTTTGTATTTGTTATATGAGCTTTAGAGGAACAGGTATAGGCCAGTTTTATTTGACATGTGGACAGGCTAGCTGTTTCCCCTGTTTGTAGTATTTATGCTAAGCTAAGTTAACCATCTCCTGGCTTTGGCATCATATTCAACGGACAAAGGAGTGTAGAGATTAATTCCTCCCAAGTAAGTGAAAAACAGTAGCGAGGAGTAACTGATCGTAACGTGATCGCCGTGCGATAAACCAACAAACAAGGAACTGAGTGCTTTTTTGTGTAAACGTGTTTTGGACATTTTTGTTCATTTCAACAATTCTGCTCAGCAAACACGTCTGGTGGAAGGATTTCTTGCATCTCTCAGATGCTGGTTCTGACTTTTAAGGCAGTCTGATACAACAGACAATTGATTTTGGACATCAAAGGAGGGATTTAATATCAGATGACCAGAAACAACAGACCTCCGGGTTCGGCTGAACAAGATCCTGAGAAATGAGACTAAGGCTGGTGTTGCTAGGCGATGGCTCAGGGCTTGCTGGAGGAGGAGGGATGAGGAAATCCTGCAGAAGAGCAGAGGAGCCTCAGAAACCCTGGTTGCTTCACATACTTTATTTGGTCTAGGTCCACCTACCATCTTCGTCCACTCAAACCGTGCTACCTGAACCAAAGTAACTACACTGATGCTCAAGGTGCTTCAGATTAAGAGCTATTTATAGTTATTCACTTTCTGTTTACATTTAAAGAAACGGTAATGTTGGTCTGTCGGTCCGCATTGAAATATCTCCACAGCTATTTGATGGATTGCTATTAAAGTTTGTACATTCATGTTCCCCAGAGGATGAATCCTACTGACTTTGGGGACTCCCTTACTATTATATCAGTGTCACCAGCAGGTCAGAGCTTTCCCTTATCTGTTAAAATATCTCCACATCTACTTATTGCACACACATCTACCTATTTACTCCTGTTAGATTTACCTCTTCGGTAGTAACTAATGGACCGAATGCTACAGACCGGATCGGCTAGTTATACAGTACTGAGAGGTGGAAAATGGTATTTTCATGGGATTTATTGACAGTAAGAAAAGTATAGAATAATGTCCGCCTTATCTTTGAACACAAGTAAAACAAAAACATTCAACTTAAGATGAAACAGTATTACTGAAATAAACTTCTTCTTCCTCTGGTCAGGTTCATGTCTATAACACAATGCTGCCACCATGTGGTAATGTATGACAGGAGCACCTTCATCAGGAAGTGATGATACACATCAACAACTCCTCTTGGTGTCAGGAGCTCAAGTAGCACGCTTCCTTCTTTTTCTCGTCTTCAACTCTGTGAAACACACAAAACAGATGATGTTGAATACAAAATAATGTAGAGACTCTTGAAGCTAAGGGGAAGTGAACAGTTGGTAACTTACTGACTGCAGCTCTGCTGGTGTCACTGTGAGGAACTGCAGCTACGTCAACTGTTGTTACTGCCGGCTTTGTTGCCCGTAACAGGTATCTAGGTACATGCTGGGAACAAGAACAGACAACAGAAATGTATGGAGATTAACACTAATGTTATGGTAGGTTGTCAACTGAATTTTGTTTTAGTACGTACTACATAGTACGTTACTGAAAATGAGGTGCAACTTGTTGTGCAATCAAATTATAATAATGCACCATGTACTGCACTTTTTCTTTCCTTTTATCTACTTTTGTATGTATTGGGTGTATAGTATAGCACTTGTAATGTCTTAAACTGTCTTATTGTGTTTATGTTTTATATGTCGCAAAAGGAATGAAAATTCAGAAACACTGACTTTCATTGTGACAATGAGAAAGACTCGTATCTGGCTGATAAGTTCCTCATTGCCCTATTGACTCAGGGTATCAGATCAAACCATTCCTATTTTTTTATTATTTTAAATTAAGAAGTATTCAAAACCCCTGGGCTGAAAACAAGCAGTCAGTCTTTGAGTATAACCTGAAAACTAATCACTGAAACACCACTGAGGAAGGACTCCCAGCAGCAAGAGGACTTGAGCTCAAGTCTTTGTTAGGAGAGGACAAACATTCACACGGATGTCCTTGAGTGAGTAAACAAAGTGCTGTCTCTACTAGAAGAATATTTAGTCACTTAAAGCCACCTGAAGACAGCACTCTACCACCTTAAAAAAGTACTTGATGGAGGAAGATGATACGAGACTCTCCGCGGTGAGGGGAAGCAAAGGTTATGTGGCCCTTTGATCCTTATCAGCAGTTACAATAAATCAATGTTGTCTACTGTACACGAGCAGACGCAGCAACCCACACAGATGAACCCAAGAGGGCAGAGAAGCTGGTTTCAGACAGTAACAACAAAAACCACCAGCAGCAAGAGACGATGCGTCAGTCAGTTGATTTCTGCATTGCTGCTAACAGCACATGTGCAAGAAATGTGGTTCAATGCCACAGCGGTGCCCATACAGTGAGGGGAACTGATAACGGCTTGGGGAATTTTCATTTGCCCTAGTTACTTGAGGTTACCTAAATGAATAATGCACATGGGGTAGATAAACAGACGGGACTCTCTCAGTGTGACGGTGAACTGACCCAGGAGGTTTGGGGATTGGCGCCGGCTCTGCTCTGGATCCTCCGACTGTGTCGTCGATCAGCGGAGCTGCTCGGACGATTTACAGTGGAGGGACGAAGGCGACTGCTGGTAGATGAGGTTTCATCTACTTCAGCTAGGAGGTCCGTCAGTTCTCCATCACTGATCTCACCCTCCACCATGGAGCCGTCTGTGCAGGGAGAACATAATGTATTTAGACAATTTAGATTCCTTTATTTTATCCATAGTGTGGATGAAAGGATGCAACACACCAATGTGGTCCTTTAAACAAGGAGGCAGCTACAATTTCCACAATCAATTCATTTGCAAAATAATAACAGAATTGTGTGTGAATTTATGGTGCCAGATACCTACGTAGTTAAGAACAAAGCTTTACCTGTATGCTGGGGAGTGACCGCACACTCAGCACAAATCCAGTCACCTGCTGGGCCAGTGTTTAGTGACGGAGTCAAGCAGTCCATATGATACCTGGAACAAAAAGTACAACTGTGATTAAGTACCTTTTAACATATATTTCCTAGCAGCTCCAGCAGAGACTGACTGGTCAAAGTCAGTGAAGTACAACTAACTATTGTAGTGGATATAATGCTGCTGCTGCTATGACTGAAATAAACACCGGTATGTAGTGAAGATGAAAGACCAAAATCCCCCTCGATAAGACTGTAATGCCGTACCCTGAATCACAGTGTATGCACACTAGCAGCCGGTGCCTGCGGTCGCTGCGTCCACATTCCTCGCAGATAACAGTGTTGCTCCCCTCTTCTTCTTCCTGATCATCATCAGCTTCCCTTCTCTTTGTCCTCACTTTGATCTGCAGCAACAATGTAAACAGTTTAGCCCTCCAAACACTGCCCACACGTTCCCACACATATCAAAAAGCTTCCTTCAAGATACTCACTGCAAAATAATCACCTTCTTTTGGATTGGCCCTCCAGAATACCGTCTCTGGTGGATGAAAGCAAAACTGATCCGATCCACGGGACAAGTGTTGGTTGTCTGATGGAGTAACAGCATTTGTACAACAACAACAAAACCTTGATGCTCCTGCAGATTAGACATAATAGTGTTTAACAATTTGATTCACAGTCTGTATGTAGAAAAGAAAAGGTAGTGTGAAGCCAAAGTGAAGGCTCATACATATATTGTATGTAACAGTGCTGCAATTAATGATTATTTTCATCATCTTTCCTCAATTAATTCATTAATTGTTGTGTCAAAATCCGAGAACTTTAGATTACAGTCTAAAACCCAAATATATTCTTTGTTCAATGATACGAAACAGAGAAAAGCAGCAGATCTTCACATTTGAGAGGCTGGAGGCAGATAACCGTGTGGCATTTAATTGATTAAAAGAGATAATTGATTAATAAAATAACTGTCTAATCATTCAGCTGTAATCGCTAATGTCTTTTGACGTGGTATTGAACTATTGATATGTCACTGCAGCAGAACAGTGAGCCATGAAGGTGGGATAATTAGCCTTATTTTTAAAACACAAGTCAACTTGTCTCAATATATTTATTTTGTAAATCTATGACATTGCCAGTGGTACACCTTCTCGGCATAATTTAAGAAACATATCATTTTAATAAAAGTAAGTGAGGTAAAGACAGGACATGTTTTGCTGGTGAAGTGTATGTTTACCTGGGACCACTGAAGTATACAATCAATGCAAAACACATGCTGGCAGTTTTCCAGAGAGGCTATTATTTGCTTTTCAAAGGGGCTCAGGCAGATATAACACTTATCTGCAGCCTCTCCACCTGCTGCGTTTACCACGGTGGACTTATTCATATTTTAAATATTACTGGACAAGAAAATTACTGTTTACTGTGACGATGCTCATATGGCGCTTGCTAAAGTAAAAATGAAACACAAGTCCACTGTTGAATCAGATTGAACGTTACATTACCGGTCATGACGATATTAACAGCTAACGTTAGCTAAGCTAGCTAGGTTCGCTTAGTCGATGGCTAGCATAACATGATCGTGTAGCTAGCTAGTAATTTTCTTTTCCAGTAATATTTAAAATATGGATAAGTCACTATAATACACTGTAAACTATTTGTGCCTTTTAGCTAGATGTTACAGCCTTTGGTTACGGCACATATTAACTAGCTATATACAATTATTATAATTCGCATGTAACTGCCACTTTTCAATTCACTCCATGTTCCGCCGTACTCAAACAACTTCCGGTCTTATTCTTTCAAAATAAAACGTCACATCTACAATTTTAATATTTAGGTTTTTAGGAGCCAAACCATACCAAAAGGAGAGAAGAGTAAGAGAGATTAATTATGCAACAGGATTTGTGACAAATATTATCATTATATCATAGCATTACAGAAAGCACGAGATCCTGGAGGACATAGATATAGATCTTATGTGCGCAAGAGATTATTTTGTTTGCAAAAGATCCATATTCATATCTTGTAATAACTTCATAAACAATTAGCAATCATACAGTGTGTTGTAATCTTGGAAGAACCACGTTTAAGACACCCTGCATGCCCATGACTTAAAAACTAACCTTTAAGGCCTAATAAAAAAGAAAATGTGAAGCATGCTTGACCTCTATGTGCATTTTGTGTGATTATGTCAAGCTACGCAAATTATAAATAGAATCGCAAAAGCAGACTGTGTACATATTCTAGTGTCACCAGACTATGGTTTCCTGCCCCTCTCTTAACTCCACTCCTACAGTACACTGAAACAGGAAATTAAGACGCCTTTGCAAAGAGCAGCATTGTATATGCTCACCGTATTCAGAGAGGAGCTGTTCAACCAATGTGCCGCTACAAAACTAAGCTATTATCTAATGTGTTTTTAAACATACAGTGTAGCTTTCTGCATTTGGAGATCAAGCAAAGGAGTCAAGCGAAGTACCTTGGTAAGTGTTTTTTTTCCTAAATACTTTTTGTTTTATTTCAATTGTGTATAGTCTAGGTTTAGTTTGTGTAAAGAATTTAATATTCATCTAATATTTCAGAAAAGTTGTAAGTGAAGGCTACAGTAAGTTTAAGTAACTTATGTTTTTTTTTTTTTAAAGTAATCATTTTAATAAATGTAAAGTAGTAATTACATGTGTGAGTAAATGTTCATTATGTGTTAAAATGTCCTCCCTGTTGTGAGAAACCTGAACGATACAGAACAATGTCGTCAGCTTCTGGAACAAAATTAAAGAAAGAATGACTAAAATAGATTTCTGTCAAAGGTGGTGAAAAAGTGAAAGTGGAAAAACTCTGAATGGAAACATGTTTGTGTTTTTCACAGTACCAGATGCAGCAGCGTTTTTGAGAATCAACCTACGCTCACTGACTTTCATTTGACAAAACACTCCGTCTGCAATGACGAATGTGACAGGTGGCGACTGCAGTACCCCCTCAGCAGAGTACCAGTACTACTTCTTCCCGACGGTCTACATCCTCGCTTTGGTTTTAGGTCTACCAGGAAATCTGGCTGCCCTCTTCGTCTTCGCCTTCAGGACCACTCCCCGCACAGCCTTCAGTGTTTACATCAGCAATCTCGCTCTGGCAGACATCGTCATCCTCTGCACGTTGCCCTTCAAGATCCACTACCACCTCAACAGAAACAACTGGGTGTTTGGGGACGTCGCTTGCCGTGTCATTGGAATTATGTTCTTCGCCAACATCTACATGAGCATCTGCTTCATGACTTGTATCTGTGTGGATCGCTACATGGCCACGGTACACCCGCACAGCTATTTGAGGCTGCGGAGCCCCTGGTGCTCCCTGGTTGTGAGTGTGACGCTCTGGTGTGTAATAGTGGTGGCTATGCTGGTCTTTGTCCTCCTGGGACCACTGGAAACCAACGCAGACGGATCCGGAAGCCGCAGCTGCTTCGAGAACTTCGCCAAGAACGAGTGGAACACGCGCTTGGCGGTGTACAGCCTGCTGTGCCTGATCTTTGGCTCCCTGCTGCCCTCCGTCATCATCCTGGTGTGTTACCCGCTGGCTGCGAGGCGCATCTCCATGATAAGGACTAAAACAGCCCAAAAAGCTGTGAGGGTCATTTACACCATCCTGGCCATAACGCTGCTCTGCTTCCTGCCCAACCATGTGGTGTACCTGCTGCACCTCCTTCGGCGGATGGAGGTCATCCAGAGCTGCTACTTGGCCAACGCCATCTACAACGCCAGGCGGGTCACTATGGCGCTCGTCATCCTCAACACATGCCTGGACCCCGTGCTTTACTACGTCACCACCAACCACTGCAAATGGAAGCAGTTAAAGATGGCATGGCCGTGGGGAAGAGTCCGGAGAAGGAGGGGTGTCTATACCATTGCAGTGAGCTGAAGGGTAACGGTGTATGCATGTTGTAAATATATCTCCTTGTATGAGTCATTGTTAATGTAAAAAAAACAAGTGTTTATTAAAACTGACTTTGTACATCAAAATAAAAGGGACAAATCAGACTTTGAGTATCTTATTTTCCTTAATCTTGTGCAGTTCAGTCTATAAACGAGTCCATGACAGAGTGTCTTACATCACTTAAAAGAAGAATGGGCCAATAAGGATTACAATACCAATTCAAAGTTTACAGGTACAAATATGTAATCCTCTGTTTTCAGCCTCCACAAGTCCAGTTTCAAAAGAGTGAGAGTACATGAATTACTTTTAGTGGGAATTTTCCTTCAATTGTTTGTAGTTTTGGAACAAAAGATATTTCAGCAGAGTCCAGATGGAAGCCCCTTTTTCAGCAGAGTTGATAGGAAGCTGCCGAGGTCCTCGTCCTGACAAACAAACAAGAAAGAACATAAAGTCAAAGCAGAAGCATTGGAAGGGAAGACAAAGCACCATTACTTTTACTTTAACACATGTTGACATAAACACAGATACCTCGAAAGTGGTATCAGTACATAGACAAATCGAAGAGGACAGACAAAGTACTTTTCAGTCGTAACTCATAGATATACGTCACTGCGGTTCACATATTTTCTTTTACCTGATGACACCTTGAAATTAAGCAGTTGCTACTTACAACCCCTCGTTTTTGCACACAGCATGTCATACACTCTAGAAAGTTTAACCATGTGATATTCCACAAAAAAGAGCAAGCATTGACGAAAAGTCGCACCATTATCGTTTAATCAACAGATTATATTCGCAATTAATTGTTTGGTCAAGAATATGTCCGAAAATACTGATAAACTGCTTCAGACTGCTTGTTTTGTCTAAAAAAAAAACTAAAAAACAAAGATAATCAGTTTACAATAAAATAACAGATAACAAATAACACATATTATATTTGATCAGGTGAAAATAATGAATGTTTGGCATTTGTTTATGATTATTTTAAGTACATTTTAGTTTTCTATATGTACTTACTTGCATTATTGTATTTTTCTTTATTTTAATCTCTACAGTATTCACATTACTTTTACTGTATATTTGTACTTGTGTATGTTACAAATAAACCTCCTTTTATCCGATTTTTTAATTTCAGTGTCAATAGATGAAATTAATTAATAGTTTCATTTGACACATATAGCAAACATCATTGGGATAATACACAGGTGTGATTAATGACACAACAGCAATACATTAAGGTAGGCAGTTAAATGGTGATTATCCTGTGCTTATCCTGCCATATAAAAGGATATTAAACATTTAGTAAAACCAGTAGTCTTTTACAGCCATGAAAAAGAAAATGTAATACATGAAAAATACTTTAAAAAGAATAAACATGTTAAAAGATGTGCCATCTACATTAAAGCTTACAGAGATTAAGGTTGTCCTAAAACTGTTACCACAATTTATTACTTAACTTCTTATCGAGTACCTGATTATATCTCAAACTGTGGTATTGAATTTAGTGGCTGTAGGACTTTTTTGAGATAATTAAAAGACAAAGAAGAGATATGACAAAGAGGCAGACATGTTTATATTTTACCCTTTGTGCTTTGCACGGCGCACATGAAACCACAGAAACAACTCACCTTCCATTGCGCAGTGACAACAGGAAGGTTTCCCCACCTTCTACATTCACAGTATTTCAAAGCCCCGACTCTCATACTGTCTGCCCACATACGCCTTTACTTCCTGATCAACCTTTTTCAGGGCCTTGAGGGCATATGAACATTGTTTCACTGATATTTTGCTAGCGGTGCGGTCCGACCAGATTCTACCCTAAACAAATGCACTCACGTGCTGCGGCGAAAAAGGATCTGAGACAGGAAATCGTGTGGGCGGGCAGAGTTTTAATAATCACTCATTCATTTAAAAGAACAGGGAGCAAATGTTGCCCTACTTTTTGCCCATATAATTTTAGTTACTAGTTACCTACTTTTATTGACTATGCAAATATCCTATATAAATATGGACTCTGTGGGTCTACTTGACCCGTTGCTATTTGTCCAGAGGGCTGGATGATGCAGCCGCCACTGCTGCTCAGCTGTCTCAATAAGCACCTTGAGGGCACAAAAACTCATGCAAGACTTAAATTTATCCCCACAGGCTTGTGCCTTATTCACACCTCTGTTTAGTACATTAACAGATGACGCAGAGGTTGAAATGAGTCTTCGGATGGGCCTGTGGTTAGCAAGCTTGTACGGTGGTGTGATGATTACTAAGAGACTATTTATAAAACCAAAGATATGTTGACCCTCTCAAACCTCGTTGTTAAAGGAGGAAAAGTGGAAATTGTGGACAGCTATAAGCACGTGGGTGCTTGTTTACAATCAATTCTACAATTATCTGACCACTTAAGGCCTTTTGGATCCGTTTCAATACATATTTATTTCCATGCCAATGAATTACTCCTATATAAAGATTTTTTAAAAGTGCTAAAGCACTGAGGTGCTGAGTGGAAGAGAAATGTTTCATCTTGATTCCTTGTCTATTAAAACAGAAGATGAAGTAAGAATCCTTGATGTCATTCTCAATGTAAAAAACAAACAGACCCTTTACTTATTATTAACATTTTATCATACGTATTGTAATGTCCTTATATCGGACCTGCCCGTTTCTGTGGGACAGTTTACTTGTCTTATTGTGTTTTGGTATTGTGTTTGTGTTTTTATGGTGTCGTGCTGCCAAAAAAAAATAAAGATCTTGTCTTAAAACAGCTGTAATGTGCAAAGTTTTTAAAAGATCATTTAGATGACAAAGTAAAATTAAATCCGTGACGCAAAGACGCTGAAAATATTTTACCTGATAACTCCAGGAAAGCAGCAGGACCTTGGTGTTGGCGTCTTCAGCAGAGGAGGAGACTTTGATGACGATGGACTCCACCATGACTGTACCATCGGGGAGGTGCTGGATGGTGTAGCCTTTTAACACGCTGAAGCAGACAAATGCAAAAAAAAACAGGGTTTATAACAGATGTTATCTTACATGTCACAAAATGCAGAGGAAATGAAATGTGATACATACGCTTTACCTTATCTTTCACACCACAAGCATCCAGGATTAAAGGAGATAAAAACAGAAATGACGACACATTCCGTACGGCATATCCTGAAGTATATCACAAATATAACAAAATAATTGAAAATAAACTAGACACGCAAACAAACAGCAATGGAGGAAGGTAGAGAAAGTGGCTGGTGTAGGTGATAGCAGATTAGAAAGTGGACGCAGGAGGCCCGGTGAAGCTCCTCCTCCTGCAGTGCTGCGCTCACCTCTTGAGGTGCACGTAGATCCTGTGAAGCGTGTCGGAGTCGCTGTGCGGGTCCTGGAGCTGCACGCGGCAGGTGAAGCGTAACTGATGTTCGTTGAGGCCCAGCTCCTTCAGGGCCTGCTCTGACGACACCAGCTTCAGACTCTGTGCTCAGGGAAGGACAACGAGGAGTTGCACCATCATCATCATCATCATCTGTTGAACGCGACAACTACTAGACTGCAGGTCACATAAGTATTTAGAAAGTCTAAAACAGCGGCAGACTTACAGAGAAGTATTTGAACTTACGTTTTCTTTCATGATGAGGGTTCCATGCATGGTACGGGGCTTTTTGGGATCAGGAAGCGGCCCTTCAACACAAGAATGGTTTAGAACATAAATAAATGAACAGCTAAAAGTCTTCGGCGTAGATTTGGGGGCTGCTGATTGTCCCTGCCAATAGTTTCACAGATCTCAGCGGGTCGTTATGAAGAAAGAACAGATACTCGACCTGACGATCTGGCAACCCGCTGTACTACGCATTGTCAGGTAGAAGAAGCCCGAACAGTTTGAAGGGCTTAGTATTATACTTTAAATGTTTCAGACATTGTAGAGCTGGAAACATTTTTGGTCGATATAACCAACATTAGTCTGATATTATATTCAAATCTGAGGCGTAAGGTGTTTGTGATTATTGCCCAGATATTGGATTTTATCAAACTACTTTATTACTGTGCCTGCATAGCCACAGAAATCACACTCAAGTCAGAATCTTCAGAGAAGTCAGACATGTGAAGTTCCTTGTATGTGCAACACAATCGTGGCAAATAAAACGGTTCTGATTCTGAAACTGGACAAAAAGTCAAGAAAGAGGATGGAAAACCATTGTTGTACTTTCCTGATAGGTGACACTTCTCATTTCTTATCTGGTTTTAGAGTCTATCATCTCACATACATGACATTTGTCATTTTGGGTTATGATATTTAGGTGACACGGCCCCGTGTACACCACTCTGAAAAAACACTTCAGTCTTCATCAAATGTCAGGAACAAACAGAATTGTGAAACTGAAACTGCGTAGGCACCCTGGAAGCCATCGTGACCAAAGACAAAACTTTGTGCCATTTTATTACTCGTTAGGTTGTGAATTAAACAAACTAATTCCTGAACAATCAACAAAACATACCTCCGAGAGCCATCTCTCGCTTGAGCAGGTTGAGTGAGATATCCACAGGCACGCTGGGATTTGTAGTCACAGTCACTGTCTCTCCGTTGGCTGGCATGTGGCAATCTATGCCTGCCATTGAAAAAGCAACATTAACGGGACTGACAACGCCTTCTCCTCGTCCTACTGTGAGCATGCAAACTTTTAGCAATGCCTTTTAATGGGCCTAACATTATCGACGTAGCTGGAGATGCACTTACTGAACTCCTGTTCGATCTTGCCCTTGAGGAACTCCATCTTCACCGCCTCCCCGTGTACCAGCAGCACGTTTCGAGGCTCAGCCATGCGAATGAGCTGCATGATGCCCTTGGCATCTGCATGGGCACTGAAGGACATGTACTCCACCTGTAGCTTCACATCCAACTGTAAGAATCACAGAAAATGAAGTCAATCACTGTGCCAGTGTTGTTTTTGGACATGGAAATCAAAATGAACAACTCTTACTGTTGATCTCCCTTCCATTTCCAGTTTCCTCTGCCCATTTAGGATCTTGTGACCGATTGTTCCTTGTACACAATACCCAGGCATGATTACCTAAAAGAGGCAGAACTAGTTGTTCAGTTGTTAAAAAAAAATAAAACACAAAAAACATCTTCTATTGTCTCTTCGAGACTCACCATGTTTTTCTCATTGCCAGCCCATTTCTTGAAGATTTGCAAAGACTGGCCAGCATGCAGCATTCCTGGTGTGGCAAACACCACCTGAAAGTGGACACATTGTTGTAGTTCACTCCCATTTGAACTTTGTACACATTGGAGGAAAAAGAAACAACTTACCATAGGCCCAGGATTATCAGCGTAGGAGCGATCAAACGGCTTGATGTGCTTAAATTCAAACATGTTTCTCTGTACAAAGGTTTTTCGAATCTTCTGGTTGGTCCATGTGATGAAAAGCTTGTAATAATGATTAGCTTTCTCCGTCATCCCAGTGGAGAAGTAGATCGGGGCCTTTAGGTTCATTCTCTCCCTGTTTGAGGAGAGGAGATAATTAGAGTGTCTGTCCAATGAGCCGGCACACTTATTACAAAGAAGTTTAGACAGAATACCACCATTATTCTATCAAGCGTAGTCAAATGAATTCAGCTATTTAAGAGACATTTATTTAATTGGAAAATCAATATGTGTTATAACTTAGAGTGATTACCTCCACACATCACTTTCACTATCATCTTTGCTCTCTTATTTATAGCTTAAGCTAAATTCACATGAGCTCTCGGCAGCCTATGTGAATTTCACTTCTTTTGAAGAACAAACCTACCAAAATGTTTCCAACAGGATGCAGAGTTCTTGTGCTCTTCCGAGGGCAAACACTGGAATGAGAACCTGAAAAGATGAGAAAACCAAAATTTTAAAATAATCCAAACTTTCTCTCCATGATGCAACATAAGACGGAAAGTAAACACCCCCAAAACACAGAAATCCCACTAACTCTGATAATTACCTTTCCTCCTCTTTCTATGCTTTCATGCACTTTCTTCAAAAAGTCCCTCTCTCTGCATCTCTTTGAGTCCCGGATGGTGGTGGCATATGTAGACTCCGAGATGAGCATGTCTGGGCGGCACTTGTCGATCCACGCCGCACTGCAAATATACAAACACAAGGATGAAGAGACTGTAGGCATAAGCTCCAGCATATAATCAATAAATACAGCAAAGGCCACTTACCCTAAATGCCTGTCCGGTGTCATGTTATAGTCCCCCTAAAAATGAAAAGACGTTAATCTGAGAACCTATCTGTCAAATTCCCTCTCTGATACAGTGCAGACTTGTTTACACTCACCGTGTAGACCACAGACTCTAATCCCACTTTGATGTGCACCATGGCAGCTCCCAGGACATGGCCTGCATAGTACGCCTTGATCTCCAGCTCATCATCCACCTGCCAGCAGCACAACAGAAACAGCTTGATTTGCCATCAGAAGAGACGAGCAGCTGGTGCCGAAATGATTAATGGATGGATATCTTCAAAAATGACGCGAGCACTGCACCTGGACGGTTTGGTGCAGGTTCAAAGGTACCACTTTCTTCATGCAGTCCTTGATCATCTGCGAGGTGAAGAAGTTGGTTTCTCCCTTTTTGTCGACGGTGATCTTCCGGAAGTCCTCCAGCAAAATGGGACAGATGGCCTTGGTGGGATGGGTCATGTAGATGGGTCCATCGTAGCCCACCATCTCACTCATGAAGGGCAGAGCGCCACAGTGGTCCAAGTGGAAATGGCTGAGAAAGGAACAGGTAGCCATGTAAAAAAATAACAACACCATATCCATATTGGTGAGAGAGAAATGACACAACTAACCTGATGATTACACAGTCCAGAAAATCAGTCAGACGCCCATTCTGGGTTATGTAAGAAAAGTCGGGGAAACGTCTCTGCAATGACAACACAGATTTGCATTCAGTTGGGATTAGACTGTAATTTATCTCTCTACAAGGTTCAAATCATATGAAACTTATAATATGTCTTATAAATAGGTTTTGAGGCTAATGCATTCAAACAAGACTATTGCACGGAACTAGCAAATGTCACTTGAGTCGAGAATAAAGAGTCCTGAAGAGAGATTCAACTTTGAAATGATATACTGCTACAATTGATTAATCTTCCGAATATATTCAGATTACTTGATTATCAAAATAGTTGCTAATATTTTCTACAGATTGACTAATCAATTAATCGCCTAATCTTCAACTTTAATGTCAGAATGAAGGTTAGCCAGACCAACAAAACCACCTGGTGATGAAACTGCAGGTGTTAAACATTTATGGAAGGAGAGATGTGTGTGTGTGTGTGTGTGTGTGTGTGTGTGTGTGTGTGTGTGTGTGGAGATTGTATAATGAGTTTCCTTATAAGATGATTCTGTTAGAATTAGATCTGCAATCAGACACAGCTGTCTTTGTTGTTATCATGATTAAGGGGCACAAATATAAGGTTTTATGTCAGGCTTCAACTGAGTGCAGAATCGTGACACAACATTGCTGTTTGTCTTTTGAAATACAAGCTAGTTGACTTACATCATCATTGTATCCCATGTGCATCCCACAATCGAGCATTATGTTTTTGCCTCCGATAGAGACGAGGATGCAGCTGCGGCCGACGTCCTGTCCAGCACCTTGGAGAGGGAACAGTGAAGTTGAGAGAACGCTTTAAAAAACAAGACACACAGTAAATACACCACTACGTTAGCTTCGCCAGCTAACAGTGGCTGCTGGCAGTGACGGGTGAAACGTACAAAGTGTTCTCGACCATCATAACAGAAAATACACAAGCTATTACTGCGCAAAGAGCGCCAGACATTTAGCGAATATATACCGTCAAAAAGGTTATAGACACGTTTGTTGTTGACGGAACTAGCATAGCAATATGCTAACGTCCCACTGTGGCGTCACCGTTACTCACCCAGTGGTGTTACTTTTATTTCAGGCATGTTTTCTCAGCCTGATGTTGAAGATAGAAAAAGGACACCCAGTTAGCCCAGGAGGCTGGTCTGCTTCAGATGTATAACACCTTTTTCACAGAGATATGTTTATTGTCCAACTTGTATACATGTGGGTCATTTCGAGAACAGACTACCAGAGTCTAGCTGCACACTTCCGGGCAGCGCTTTCAAAATAAAACACCTTGCTGCAAACCATGTCACAAGACGTGACTAAAAAAAGCTGATGTGCTTTGTTTTGAGTTTATATTTACATTCATTCACACAAAGCATGTATTTTAAAGGTTGATTCCAGTATTGTCAGAAACAATATTAAAGATGCAAAGATCTGATATGCTCAGAGCACAACCATTCCATATTCCACAGTCTTTTTTCTTCTCTGTGTTTTCTGCCAATATCACGACAGGCCACAGAGTGTGCGGTTCCCCTGTCGTTAATTTATCTCACGGTAGCGACTTTGTTCCCTCCGAAAGCGAAGCCAGCGCTTTTATTTTTAAGGAAAGGTTGTACATTTCCGGTGTTTCTCCGCCTCGAGTCTGCGCAGTAGAAGCGGAGCAGAGCAGGAATGACCTGTCGTTCCACTGACATGAGTACCGCTTGAATTTCCTTTTTTTCGAAATTTTTATTGCAGGTAATGTGTTCGGTCTCTTAACTTACACGTCAATACTTACATTTATTACAGCCTCCAGTTGGTTGGTAGCCGTTAGTCACGTTTGCGCATCCATTCGTTGCCTGTTGGCTTTTGTCGATAGCACTTCCGTATAGAAAACCATGGCTGGTACTGAAGAAGACCAGAAATTCTGCTTACAGGAGGTGTTCGATACTTTCAAGTTGTGTTTGTCGGAGAACAAAGAAGTCTATCTTGAACACTACGTCGCTGGGTGGCGTGGTCTCATAAAGTAGGTGTATTGTACATACTATACTCAGCTGAAACAGTCTAGAAAGTGTCAGGTGGTAGCAAACCGTTTTGTTTATCTTATTACTAGATTGCTGAACAGCTTGGGGAGTGTTTTTGGCTTCATCTCCAAGGATGCGGTCAACAAGATCTACATCCTGGTGGCCCACCTGAATGGTGAGAACGGGTCTCAGTATGCCACCGTTCAGTCAATGATCAAGTACGAGCTGGAGAACGAACTAGTGGACCTGACCAAGAGAGGCGGCCACCCAGAGTCCGGCTGTCGCACCCTACTGAGGCTCCACCGTGCACTGAGGTGGCTGGAGCTCTTCCTGGACCGCCTCCGCACCAGCAGCGAGGACAGCAAGACTTCCGTCATGTGTTCAGAGTCCTACAACGAGTCTCTCTCCCAGCACCACCCGTGGGTGGTCCGCAAGGCCGCAGGCATGGCGTTCTGCATGCTCCCGGGGCGTCCTGCTTTCTTTGAAGTGATGAACGTGGGCCCCCCGGAGCAGGTGGTGGCCAAGCTGGGGGAAGCTCTGCCTCTGATCTCTCAGGTGTACCAGATCACAGAGGAACTTTACACTCAACACAACTTAATGGACTTACCGTAGAGAGCAAAAACAGTTATATTATTTTGCCACTTCATACATTACAAGGGCTGTCAATGTAGCTGCTGTTTGTTTTGGGCAACTTAAGGGTTGTTCCTCATCTGCACAGTGTTATTAACTAAGCATACGTTCACTGCCGCTAATCTGTATATTCTACATCTTTTAAATAATATGTAATAACTACTGTCAATTTAAATGTTGCATGTTTATCTGCAATATTTTATAATGGGCCTCTTTTAAACTCAACTTTTGCCTGTATGTATTCTATTTAAATGTAAGTAGATGAAGGGAACAGTGGGGCCCAAGTCTTAGCTCACTGCTAAGAGCTGTTTGTTTTAATTATTTATTCCACAAATTGCTAAAAGAAAAGTATTTGCAACTATTTTGACAATCAGTTAAACACTGAAGGCAAGGCAAGTCCAGACGACCTAAGGGGTCGGGATGGTTCATAAGGTAGCAGCAGATCAGAGATGTACTTTGGCCCTAAACCATTCAGTGCTTTATAAACAAACAGCAGGATTTTAAAGTCAATTCTTTGTTGGACAGGAAGCCAGTGCAAAGACCTCAGAACTGGAGTGATGTGATCCACTTTCTTGGTCTTAGTGAGGACTCGAGCTGCTGAAGTAAAAAAAACACCAAATATTTGATGTTTTCATGTTCTGAAACAATGTGCTGCTCTTGCTATTTTTAGTTTTTTGACAGATTCCATTAATAGCAAATTGATAATCAAAATAATTGTTAGTTGCTGCTCTATTTAGAACCGATACAAATCATGATGTTATGCATTGGAGAAATGCATGTTTGACATAATAATAGGGCTATTAGGTCTCATACCAAATTCCATTGAAATACTGACAGATATATTGAATAGATCATGAATATGATATTGTATGATACCAGATATTGCATTCATTTCTGTTGTCTTTCATTTAAAAGACCAACGACAAACTGCAGCCTTAACGGGAGAGAAGCCGTTTCTAAATCACTTCTTCGGTGACGGGAAAGTCTAAACTTGCCAACGAATTTAACTGAGACATTAAAAAGCGAAACATACCCAGACAGTAAGAGACAGAAGTGGATACTTTATTAAAAAACACATCAGTTTAATGGCCGAACCAAATACTCAGACAGTTTTACTGAGAGGGAAAAAAAACAATGAAACAAAAGTTTTTAGCCGTAGACTTGCTAGCCCCGCTGTGTGTGGTCTAAATGCTGTTTATTAATGTATAAATCACAAAATACACTGCTGTTATTTATTTGAAGTGATTGGGGTATTGTTTCTCAAGAATGTACTGTAATATATACATATAGTATCATTAGTTCAAATATAATGTATAAACAGTGTAGCATTATGAAAACATGTTCACTTGGTTGACTATTGTGAATGTTTGATTTGGTTATTGATTCATTTTGTTACCTGTAGTCTTAAGTAAATAAGTACATAAATTGACTCTGATTGTCGTGTTTTTATAATCCGGTGCTCATGGTTGTCAACGTCAACTTTTACTCAAGTACTGTACTGAAGTAAATGTTTGTTGTACCAGTTTCTACTACATTTCGGTGGAAAATATTGTTCAATACATTTATTTATAACTTTAGTTACCTATTCCTACACAGATTCAGATTGACAGAAAATAAAATCAATGAATACATTTTGTGTATTTGTAGCTGCAGTTGCGTACTTCCACCACCATGGGGAGGTCTCCTCGACTCACACCGCAAGTCGTCATCAAGGCAACCAGACTGTCATAGCAACCTCGCTGACGCTTAAAGAGAGGCACTTCCGGCAGGAACTGGATGGAAAAAGCGCACAAACGGCGTTTTTCAGCGTTTTAACTTGTAATTTAGCTTCAACAGGAGGACGCATCCTATTCTTCCACGTAGTGAAGCGGCTTCTAAACATCAACGGGTATGGTTGTCTTCGACTCTTATTGTGAAGGACTGAAAAACAGACTATTCTGAGCTTTCCCGATAATATCAATGCATTCAACCAGGCCAAAGTCCTCCAAAGGGCGAAGCAGACCGGCTGTTAACGACTCTTCGTGTTCCGGTGACGCTGACAGACGCACACCGAGGCCACCGGTTGCGTCTCCAGATGTCCCCGTGCACAGCAGGCCGGACAGAAACCTACGCTCCCAGTCACAACCCATAATGTGGCCGGCCAGCCAGCTGAGCCAGGATGGGGTTCTGCAGATGTCGCAACACGCCCCCGCAGCTCCACCGCAGTCCTTAAACAAGTACAAGGTTCTTCCGTCTATAGGTAGAAGGCAGTCAGATGTGAGTCTGCACAAAAACATGTCCGAGCTCAGCCTCTCTGGTGATGCTGTCCTGCAGCAGAGGCCCAGCCACGAGGAGCCAGATCTCCCCACACTGAAGGATGTGACCCCGCAGACCAGCAGCTCCGAGGTGGACAAGAGGACTGGGCCTAAGCCCCCTGATCCAGGACCTATAAGGACCAAAGAAGCTGGTAGTTTGCTCCTGGCTATTCGAGCACCATGTGGTAGGAGGTTTCAGCAGCACTTTGAACCCACAGACACTCTGCTGACGGTGAGAGCCAGTGCAGAGCTCAGGTATGCAGCAGAGTACGGAGGGGCTTCCATCGAGACCATGGATGTGCCACGCAGGACCTTCACAGACATGGACATGAGCTTGGCCCAGTGTGGCATCTTGAACAGATCGCTGTTGTGCATCTCACAGAATCAAAGTGTGGGGGGGTACCAGTGAGCTTAAATGTTTTTAAAAGTTTTTAGTAACTTTGTGTCAAGCAGTTCAACGTTTGAGATATATATAAAATAATTCAATGAGGGAGAAGCAGCAGAGCCCATTTGTTTTTTAATTGATTTTATATGCAAAACAAATATATATTTCAGGACGTTTGGGGCTTCATAAGTAGTTGATATGCTATAAATGTGATTTTTTAAAATTAACTTTGGTAATTTAACTTTTTTTGTTCCATATTGGGCTAAAATTATTATTCGTAGACTCTCACTATTTGTAGACTATCACTCATTTTGTCTTAAAACATGTCTGGAGAGAATCTTATTTTTGGAGCTTTTGAAGACAGAAAATTCAGAACAATTAGGTCCACTAATGCATCTTTACTGGAAACTTGTTTTGCTGCACGATTGCTCTGAATACTCACTAAAACGTATCCCGAGTGGCTGTTTATATGTATGTATATATATATATTAAAAAAAACAGTTGGACTATGAGGACATTTAAAATGACAATTCTGTTCTGTTCCAGTCAAAACAGTGGGTGATTAGTAAATCAACAACTTATCTGCCGTCAGAATGGATTTAAAGAAAATTGGATTCATTTGTTTATCTGGTATTTAATATCAAAGCATACGAGATAAACGCTGACAAATGCATCAACAAAACGGGTTGTTGCAATTATTCACATTCTTTTCTGATTGTTGTTCTCATTTGCCAAATATGCTTTAATTAGGATGCAGAGGCGCAGTACAGCCAATATATTTACTTTTAGAGTATAACTACTGCCCTGCTGTATAACCACAAAACAAATACTTAATCCTGTGACTGGTTGTTGATTTTACATACTTGTATGTGTTGAGTCACTAGTTGCGATAAGGTAACAAGACATTTTGACACGCTGCAGAAGGAGAAGCACAGGTGTAATTATTAAAGTTAGGAACGACCAATGCCGTCCTTGTTATTAGCAACACCTGTTGAGTGAAAATGGCCGCTGGGAAAAAGGTCATCAGCAATCAACCCTCAACGTGTTCTGAGAAAGAACTCCTTTTATATGTTTTCATACTGAATTTATCCACAAATAACTTCTGGATGGATGAAAGCTGAGTGTCCTTGATGAAGCGTGAAAGTACCACGACATGACGAATCATTCACCGGAATATGTTGTATACTACCTGAAGAAATATATTTTCATTATAAGTTTAATAAAAGGTTCTGAGCAACATTCATTCTTTTCAGCAATATAATGGTCTTGCTTGACACAATGTCTTTTCTCTGTATCGCTAAAGCTGTCGTGCAAAGAAAGCATTTCAACTGCAAGAAACGGAACAAGTTTAATATGCAACAGCAGTTATTTATTCTTTGTCCACACAAAAAGAGCAACGGCTCTGGTTTCACAGTCCAACATCAAACTAAGGAAACAGGCATTTAAACCTTAAAATGCTTCAAGTCACTCAAGGATATTTTTTTTAACTCAACCTATAAATATATATATTTTTTTTAGATCAGTCACATTCTTATATCTCTCTAATCCTACATGAATAATTCACTTTATGGTCGAACGCAACACTGCAATCCATGGACTGTAGTGTCATCACCACCCTTCTTAAATCCTGTTCTAACAGCCAGTGGCTGATTTATAGTCTGGTAGACCACTTAAAGGCTTAAAGGTGACTTCAGTGATCAAACAAAGTCGGACACATCAAATGGAAAAAAAACCAACGTCGGCACAACTTACCGCCGTGAAATAAGTTTGCATAGTGAACATTAGCATGCATCTCTCTTCTGTAAACAATAAACCCTGGAAAGAACTCAACAGTTGAGGTAACGCATCCGGTGTTGCGTCGTGCTCGTAGCACTTCAGCTCATCATCTTGTCCATTTCTTCCAGATTGCTGGTGTCGAGCTTCACGATGCTCCTGTCTGTGGGTGAAAGATAAAGAGATAAAAGTCACGTTAGGATCCATATATTTGCTGTTCTACGCGATTACACTTGAAAGAAACAGGAAACGTACTGAAGTGCATCTCAATTTGGTTGATGATATCCATGCTGTGTTTGCTGTCGACCATATTGACCGCATATCCCCTTCTTCCGAAGCGTCCCGTGCGGCCGATCCGGTGGAGGTACGTCTCGTTGTCGGCATTCCCAGCCATGTCCACGGGGAGGTCAAAGTTCACCACAAGAGACACTTGTTCCACATCGATACCTATGTAATCAACATAAACACTAATGGGCTGGAGACCTCAGAGCAGAAAGATTGATTTATTATTATATTTTGATAAGCTCTCCCTCACCTCTGGAGCACACGTTTGTAGTCACGAGGACTTTCTCCTTGCCTTTCCGAAAGCGTTCGATGACGGCGGCTCTCTGCTCCACCGTCATTTGCCCGCTCAGTAAGGACACCTGGTGCCCCTCTGCGATCAGGTTTGAAGCCAGCCAAGCAGCCATCTTGCGAGTCTAAAGAAAAAAGCTAAACGGCTAAACATACTACGTCCTGTCAGGGGACAATTTTTCCTGGAGTTGGAAATATAAATAAATACAGTTTACCAAAATTCTTGAACCCATTAACAACTGGCATTAAAATGCCATCGATATCCAAGGAGAGGACAAGGAGTGAGAGATGTGAAAAAATACTCTTAAAACAGTTGACTCACATGGCAGAAGATCATGGCCTGTGCGACGGTGAGGCTCCCGTACAGGTTACAGAGCGACGTGAACTTGTCCTCCTTCTCCCGACAGATCACATAGAACTGCTTGATGGTGTCCAGCGTCTCCTCTTCGCGTTTCAGCCGGATGATGTTGGGATCGGGAACCACCTGCTCTGCAAACCTCCACACTGAGTCCTCGAAGGTGGCAGAGAAGAGGAGCATCTGGCAGTCCTTCGTCAGCTGTCTGTGTTGACACAAAGAAAAAGCAGGAACAGCATTGTGACAAGAAGGATTGGCGTTGACTTGACAAAGCTCTTTTATTCTCACCGCTGGTACGTTTCTTTGAGAGAAACCCACCTGTGGATCCGTAGGCTCTGGTCCCGATGACCCTGCGTGGCGATCATCACGTCAGCCTCGTCGAGCACAAACATAGTGATCTTCTTGGGGTCAATATGCTTGTACTTGGTGCACCAGTCGAGGACCGTGCCCGGTGTTCCAATGACAATCTGTTCCTGCAAATGGACGCCTCGCTGCACTGAACAGAAAGCAGAAATCCATGTGGTGACATAACCGACTCTGGCTCTCCAAGGACTTGAAATACCATTTTTGCCGCCAATTTGAGCAGACGTAATTACAATTATGGTCAAAGTCTTACGTCTGTTTCCCCGGATGCCGTAGGCCAGTTTCACATCGGGGCAGAATTCCCCCATCTGCTCGATTACTTGACCGATCTGCAGAGCGAGCTCGTATGTTGGCGAGATGCAGAGGCACTGAAAGAACCAAACGTTTTGTAAATGTAGAGAGCATGTCATCGTCTACAAGTGAACGTCCACACCGGCTGTGCTCTGCAGACGTCATGTGGTGCTCACCTGAGTCCACTTATTCTCTGGCTTTACGTGGCTGAGCATGGCCAGAGAAAAGGCAGCAGTTTTACCCGTGCCAGACTGTGCCTGGGCGATCAGATTCTGAGTTCTGGAAGAGAGATACACACATATTATTATTATAATTATAAAGAAGGGGATGAACCAGACAAACCTGATTTTTATAGCCACCACAGGGACAATAGTTACAGTCCATTTTAGAACATCGGCAGAAAATGATTTTTTTTCAGTTCAGTAATATTTTACAGCCCAACAACTAAACAAGGAAATACTTAGTATTAATCTAGGGAATTATTGCTTCATTTTAAAATAATGTTCTGACTTTTAATAAGAGTTCAGGGAGTTTCGTTTTTAGAGACTTATTAATAATGTTCTGACCCTTTACTTCTGGACGAAAGCTTGTTTCAGCACTAAATGAACTCACGGCTGTGCCAGCATCATGGGCAGAGCGCTCTCCTGGATCCTCGATGGTCTGTTGAACCCCAGGTTGTAGACCCCCTTCAGCAGTTCAGGTTTTCTATTGTTCCGAGTCAAAAGGTAAGTGTTAGAGGGAGGGGAAAACATACACATACACGCATATATCTGCTTTAAAGTCAAATTAACTGCCACACTTACAGCCTCAACTCCTCAAAGGTCTTCACGGAGTACAGAGGAGACGTGGGGTCCTGCTGCAGGACCTCCACCTGGTTTCTGTTCCGCACCAGAGACCTGCGGATCATTTTGTTCAACAGGGACTGTTCAGCCAGGTCCGATTGGGCCCCGATTCTGCTCGAACCTCCATCTTCAGTCTTCTCCGGCTCAATGTTGCCTGCACAGGTGGAAACACCACCAAAAAAACAAAAGCGTCAAGCACCACAACTAGGCGGTAAAATGAGGTCCTCGATATGTTAATAATTTTAAACGTTTTTATTAAGTTACCATTTATGTCGCCTCTTATTTTACGTTGACCATGCAGTCGGTCAACTTTCCGTGAGAAGTCCACCTGGTTAGAGAAAATACATTATAAGCTGAACAAATGACGGAATGATGTGAGCAGCTAGTTAGCTGCACAAACACGTGCTAATGAACGATGCGCACGTTAGCGCGTGTTACTTCTAATGTTACTTCTTTTGAGCCGTTTGTCTCTTTTTTTAAACTCACCTGTACGGATGGAGCTGTAGCTTCTTGAACATCGACAGCAACTGCCCACGAGTCGTCAGACATGTTTAAACATTAACTGTGTGTTTCTTTCGAAACAGAACAACACTTTTTCTTTTTTTTTTTTAAATCAAAAGTTTGATGTCAGCGTGAATGATGTGCGTCAAAAGTGAAGTGACGCCGTGCCAACGTGCCGCTGCTCCTGACCTGGACCAACCGCAACCCGCTGGACCACACCACGGATGTTGCCTTCAAGCACATCGGAAATATTGAACTTTTCAAAAAAATAGTCCGCCAGAACCATTAATCAAAGTGATAAATAGCCGGGTAATAGGACGGTACTGGTTATTTTAACGTAAAATAATGTCAACCATAATTCTGTGGCATATCTTGTGTGGAAAGAAAACGTTTTGAGAATGATTTCATCCTTTATTGACGATTTAAGAAACACAGTTACGTTTTTGAGTCCCTATTTTTTGTGTGTTAGCTATAAAATATGTGTCTAATTATGTTACGTTCTTCTTTATGCGACTTTTAAACAAAAATGTCTCTGTTCACTTGTCTAAACAACGTAAAAGAAACACTTGAATGCATGTGATGTTTTATTTACGAAGTTTATAAATACTACATGAAGGCACCGTCGTATTCCTACCCTGTTTATAATGAACCTGCTGACACATCACATTATAGACAAAGAACTGCTACGTAATAAGTAAATGTACCAATTAAATGAAATATAGTAGCTCTATGATCAATAATTAACTAAAAAAAAATTAATTTTTCCCATTTAAAACTTCCTTTGTATGTCGTAAATATTACTCTATTAATGTCAATTGAAGTGTAGGGTGATTTAGTTTCTTCATAAAAGTCATTATTCTTGATGTGTATCAATATGTATGAATTTAAGTGTATTTTTAGGCCTAGTGTCATGTAAAGTATATCTATACAAGTAATGACATTTCCATTATTGATTACTCTGCATATTGTTTTTTAACTAATTTAATATAACTTTTTATATAGTAACTTCAATTTAGATGTTTTTGAATTAATCGATTAATCGTTTTGTCTATAAAATATCAAAAGGTAATAAAAAATATCCATCACAATGTGTCGTCAAATAGCTTGTTTTGTTGGCCAACAGTCCAAAACCAAAAAAAAATTCACTTTACTATCACACAAGATGCAGCAGCAAGTTTTTCTGGACCTGGGGAATGTTTGGCATTGTTGCTTGAAAAATGTGTGTTTGAAGAGGGCACCGTCTCTCTGTTCAATGTAGAGCTGAGACAATTAGTCGACTAATTGTTAAGTCAATCTTCCAAGAAATGGTCTCTGGTTCCAGCTTATCTTATAGGATGATTTGCTTGTTTTCTTTGTCTTATGTGATCGCAAACTGAATTAATTTGAACAAGTGTATTACATTGCCTTGAGCTTTGAGAATGCTCTACGTCAATTTGTAACTATTTCCAACAATTTATAGACCAAATAATAAATCAAGAAAATAATCTTTAGCTGCAGCCCCATTATGTTACTATTTGTTACATAAAAATATACTTTTAATCTACAATTGGCCTTGAACCCTTCTACTATTTGGTTGTCATGGGACAAAGAGAAAGTGAAAAATGTCAGATGGTGCCTGTGTGTGTGTGTGTGTGTGGGTGTGTGTGTTTGTGTGTGTTTGTGTGTGTGTAACCGCATTGGAGAGGTTGAGAAACAGATAGACAATAAGGGAAGCAGAGAGGGGGGGGGGGGCCTGGTTTTATTGGCTGCAAGTTAATTCAATTTGGAGGCGGATGCTGAGTTTCAGATAACCCACCCACACCCACACACTCACAAACACACAGACACACCATCTACGTTTTTCACGACTCCGAAAATGACTCTATACAGACAACATATTAATTCTCATGGCAACCGCTCAAGAAAAACAGATGGATATAACCAAGTGATCACAAAACATAGAGGCAGCCAAGCACCCACACTGGATTTGAAACATTCAGGGCTTTTCCAATCACACCCGTGAGAGGAAGACAGAGAGATTATGGGGGATATGAAGGAGACATGTATTGCTCCCCCACCCATCTCTCTGTCCCTCCGAGGCTTTTCACTCTCCTGGTGTTACGGTACCTGTCAAATACTCAGATCCTCGGCTATTATAAAGGATACCTGAATGTTTCCGGTTGTTATCGATGTCAGGGAGGGCTGCTCGAGTGAGTGGGTGGTGCTGATGCTTTGAATGGGGAGGGGGATGTTTATTGGAATAACTGGACCCTCTGTCTCAGCCCTTCTCTCTCTCTCTCTCTCTCTCTCTCTCTCTCTCTCTCTCTCTCTCGCTCTCTCTCAAAGCCCTCCAAATCCAGCATCCACAGGGAGGAGGAGGATGAAGAGGAGGAGGCGGAGAATAAATGAAACTGTTTTTGCAACCACATGTTGCTGTGCTTGATTGAACTGCCTGCAAACAGCCTCTGGGCTCCCTACCTTTCCTTTCTTTGCAGTGTACATCCAACTAACGCTGCATCTGTAGTTTCTACCACCTGTGGCAGCACTCCTATTCCCTCTTCGCCACAGAGCGAGAACAGAAAAAGGGGAGCTGAGAGAGCTCGGAGAGGAGGGGGATATCTTTCATGATAAGTGGACTTCTGACAGAGACAGATCCTTGCTGCATACCCAGTTGACACAAATGAAAGGTAAGATAATGAGTCTGATGCTGTGATCATATCAGGTGCATTTTAATGTCGCAGTGTGTCTCTCTGATGATGCATATATTAAACATCCCTGTCATTTGTTTGAAAGGAAGAAAAGGTTGGCCATGTCAGATGATTAAAACTAACAGATGCATCTGGATTTACAGTGTAAACAGATATACAAGACACTGTGTTCCAACAGGTGGTTACCACAGCATCTGCTCTCTGTTTTGACACTAATGAGTGCGGAGAAGTGTGGCAACGCTGACAGGAAATGTTGAGAGTTGACGGTTTGGTGGTCTTTTAGCAAACCCCAGGAGGGCGGCAGGGTGATTCATGAGATGGAGCCAACCAGGAGGGAGGCATCCTGGGACTGCCGCAAATTATTATGAGCTGAAAGACCGTAAACAAAGGGACACCTTGGAAAAACACCTGTCATGCAGCTCATGGAAATGTGTTTTTTTGTTAAAGCTTAATATTAACTTATTCAGAATTGTAATTCACATCACCTTTTGTATGAGCTAGATCTTTAATTTCACGTTTATTGTTGTTCAGTGTCTGTATCTCATCACTTATGTTGTCATATTTTTAGCATTGGGATAGTTTGCAGTGCAGCAACCTGTATGCATGATGAAGAGACTGTTTTTTATAGAGGGACAAAGGGATGTGTACCTGTTTGCTTCTCAATCTGGGGTTGACTGGACACACGATGGCACTGTCGAGACAGACAACTAAATAGACTGTAATTACATCAGTAGGACCTTTTCCTCACCATGAATAACCACGTCGTGTCTAAATGTTGGTTTGACTAAGATCGCTTGGTTTGAGAAATGCTGATTGAATTTGTATTGATTCTAAAGGACCGCCTGTGTGGCGAGGGAGTGCAAAAGTTGTGTCTTTGGAGATTAGTTGAACCTGTTTAAATTTCCCAAGTGAATGTGATTGTGTGTGTGAAGGAAAGGGATGGCTTAGTGTTTTAATTGCAATCAGTCACAGCATCAAAAACAAAGACATTAAAACTGGTCTGCAGCCTTAGCAAGCAAGCAGAGCTGTCTCTATGGAAATCGCTTTCGTCATAACACTTCATATCAAGCCCGTGTGCTGGGGCTCTGGTCGTGCAGCAGGCACAGACCCTTGACAGCACATAACCAAGATTGCTGGTGGAGGAGACGACATTAACAGTGAAGCACGGCCCAGAAGCAACAGATCATTTTATACTTGCTTCATTCGTCCTCAATGATATGTATCTGAAGATTCCTTTTGTCTTCAACTCACATGACACTGAATATTGCTTTGGTTTCTCTCTCCTGTTACATTGTAGGTGTGTTATAATGATGATATGACCCGAAATTAGTTTTATTGCTGTGACCTTTATCTCAAATGCTCACTCATGTTAAAGGCTCTTTGGTTTTACATCACACCCTTGAAGATTAATGAGGTTTGAATATCTATAAAAACCCGCTGCACTGAATTGTCATCTAGAAAGCTGCTTTCATCTAGTTATATAGTCTGTAATGAGGTCTTGCTGTGTGTTTGATCTTCATGCTTGGTAACAAGATCCTTGCAGACCCTTTACACCCTGGACACAACCAAACTTCTACCTCTGGTACGCGAAAACAACCAGACACAAGAACAGCTTCTTCCCACAGGCCGTCAGTCTGATGCACACTCATGCCCAATAACCCCGTAACACCAAGAACATCCACAGCTCCCATTATAGATCGTAATTTTACAATTTTTAATGCACATCATTCTTATATGTAGATATCATCTGCCACTGTTAATGCAAAACCTGCACGCCATATATACATCTATGTACATACTGTCCATAATCCTCCAGCCCTCTTGTTTGTTCAGCTTTGTTGTCCTTGTTCCTGGCTGTTATGTATATTAAGAGCAATGTAATGCAAAACAATTAAGAGTCAGATTCCTTGTATGTGTACGTAGAGGTTACTTGGCCAATAAAGTTGATTCTGATTCTAAACAAAGTTTTTATTTCATAATGATATGTTTCCAACGTTTTATTAAAATGCTGGAGAAATGATTTGATAATGAATATCCAATAAAACTCTGTTATTATTACAATAGGAATAATTAAATAACATTTCATAGTAATGAGTTACGTTTTAATAATTGCTTCAATTGTTTTTTTAACTATAAAGTATATTTTACATATATATAAATATATGTTTATTTATTTCATTATGACAGCTTTTGTGTCATATCATTATCTGATGCTTCTTTTTGGCCTTTGTTTGACATGTGACAACAAACCAGAATCCTAAAAGCAACACCATGCCTGGACTCATTAACAAGGAGAACCGGAGCGCTCTGCCCCTCAGTGTCTCTGATATCACTTCCTGTGTCAGGGGTTACACTCTGGCCATGACAGCCTCTATGACCTATGAAAACATTGAGGATCATGCAATTGAAGGTGAGTGTGTACATCACTGGAGACTAAGTTGTTCACTTGAGCAATGTGAACGCAAGCCACTTTCAACCAACCTTTTTGCTCTGAAACACACTGCTGTGAAATCATTGACTGGATGTATTTCATGGTTCATCTTCTGGTTTTATGCCCTGATTTCTGTTTTTTCCTCTCCCACTGCCTTTTAGGGATCTTCATTTATCCACTGGAGGAAAATTCTATTGTTGTGGGGTTTGAGTCCATGATATCGAGTCAGATTATAACACTGCAAATTAAAGACAAGGCAAAAATTGACGACTGTTTTGCGGACTGCTGCAACACCTCTAATGGAGCCCTCCAGAGTGGCAGCGGTAAGATTGAAGCTGCTCTAATCAATATTGTTATGTAAGTAATAGATCAAATTACTATGTGTGAAACCCTGTTTCTAGCAGCAGCAGGCAGCCGTGAAATCTCAGATAACCCCACTGTACGCTACCTGCTCAGCAACAAGACAGACAGACAGAGTTAGTGACGAGCTGGTGAACATAGTGGATCATTTAGCAGCTAAAGAGATGGATATTTCCCCAAGGAGGCTGTGGAGCCCAAAACAAAACAGAGCTAAAAGAGAGTGACCTTTGAACTTACAATTGCCATGTTGTCTGAAACGAGACTTCCATGTTCATGTTATGCGACTCTGTGTCTGCTGGATGTGTAAATAGGCGACCATATCACCTGAAAAGGTGTTCATAACTCAATGTGTTGTTTACAGCTTGTTGTGCTGCACCCAAGGGACCAAAAATAATAATAATTGTATGTAGGTTTAAAGGGGCACTGCTGTACTTTAATGTTATGACTTCAGGGTTATCTTGTGTCAAGATTGTGACTACAAATTTGAACAGAAAGCCTTCGTTACAAACTGAAAATGAGTGCTTTAAAAAAAAGAGTTTGACAGGTAGGGTCTAAGGGAATGTTGCCATATGGGAAATGTAGGATCCAATGTCTGCCTGTGCTGCTTCCATTTTTATCATTCTTTTTTAGTTAGTCTCTAAACGTACCAAAACTTTATGGAAATGCATGAATATGTTTTTAGGTAGATACAAGTGAAGTATACAGTACAATAGTTTCCTTGAAGTGTAATATTATTATAATAATAATATCGGTACTTCACCTAAACTAAGAAGCTCATTGTCACCCCCTTTATCTGAAAATGAAGTTGTATTTCAGGCATCAAAGATAGCAGCTTGGGCGCCTATATAAATTGTGGTAAAATAAAAAATTTGGTTGTTTGCTAATCCATTCTTGTTTTACAGGACATATAGTGATTGATGAGGATTTGGAGAGGACAGTGTTAGTGGTTAACCTGGGGATCATTCCTCCTATGGAGACGGTCCATATTCTGGTGAGCACCTCCTCTGAGCTGTCCACCCTGCCCAACGGAGGCATCAGGGTCTCGTCCCCACCGGTGTGTACACCTCGGGTACAGAGGACCATCAACGAGGAGCAGGGACTATCCCCAAACTTCTCCAGAACGTAAGAAAACAGATACATTAATAAAATATGAAAATCGCTGTCTTGTTAATATTACGCCATGTTACGTGTTTAAATTTGGAATGTTTTGAAGTTGGATTTGGCACTGTAAACTGGATTTTTAGGCCCCAAATGTTGTTTTGTATGGATAGAAACTGACTATACTAACGTTGTATGTGTTCATTCAGGTTCGCTCCATCATAATGTAGTCATGCTTTGCTAATTTTAGGCGGGACAGTCCTCACGATCAAACTCCCAACTCCCCTCAGCTGTGGTTGGCTTCACTGCTGGAGGAGGAGGCCATCAACTCCATGGACTACGAGTTTAACTTCCAGCTGGAGATACGGGCTCCCTATCTCCTCGCAGGTCAGAGAAATTAGCAAGAAAGCACTTTTGATAAGCAAATTTCCCAAAACGAGGGATTGCTTTACATTCGGTGATTTTAGCATCATGTAAATGCTCACATTAAAACGTATAATTGCTGGTTGTTTGCTCAAACTGCACTTGAAGGCATCAGCGCATAAGTTGCTTTTACATCTTATGGAAGTTTTTTGTTCTCATAATATGAGTGTTGTGTATCAGTGGGACCAGCTGGTTTGTCATTTCTTTTATTACTGGAGGTGAAGCCACTGGTTATTTGATCTGCTGTGTCTGTTGCTCTGTGTAGGTGTAGAAAGCCCGTCTCACGCCATCCGAGCTGATGCAGACCCTCTGGCTCGCTCTGCCACAAGCGTCGTTATCACGCTGGCTGACAAGTACACTTATGACTGTCCTGTTAAGATCCTCATCTACCCCAGCGGTAGGTCCACAGCTTCAAAACTCACTAACAGCACCACCCTGCAATTAATTAACCTAACCTCTCCTCTCAAGTACAATATTTTTAAATAGTTTTTTTCAGCTCTGTCAGGCTTATTAAATAGCGTTTTTGGTGTCAAGGTCAGTATCATGTGATTCACCGCCTCACTTTGTGTTTCCGCTGTGTATGACATGCCAGTCAGACAGTATTGTGTGGGTGTGCGATGTCAGGTCTGTTTTTTTTTCTTCCCTTGTGCTTTCATTTCTCTCTGCAGTCTTGACCTACACTATGTGTGGGCCAGTTGTCTTCCAGAGGCAGGAATGAGCAACGGCCTCACAGATCCAATAGCCCTTTTATGAAGGTTTCGTTCGCAAACAGACCTGCTGCCACTGCTGGGCAATTTAATTCAGCTCAGACCGGTGCTGCAGTTTCAATCACAACATGGACGCTCAGCTCGAGCAGAGATGGACAAAACTGAGCGGCATTACAGGCATGCGTGTGTGTTATAATAAACAAAACAGAAAGGAGCGGTGTATTTTCATCACCAGCTTGGTTGATTAATGGACAGACACGCATGCTTTGTCATATTTACGACAAGGATACTGCTGGGTTCACCAAGTTCAATTTGAGATTTTGATAGACCTTTTTAATACCACATCAACAATCTAATACCTGTTTCATTGCCAAAGTGACCACTATCTATGAAACCAGGATGATAATGCCTATAGAGTTATTCACTAAATACATGAATTTATTTACATTTATATCACATTGTGTCAGTATTTCCCTGCAGTATATATATAAAAAATTACCAGTAATATATTTCAACTGAGCAATAAACATAACCCTGGAACTGGATACGCAGCAGAAATGATGGATTAACTGATTTAAATGTAACTAATTAAGGGTCCACCTATGAATTTGACATATGGTCTGCAACAATAGTACTAGAGATTTTCCAGTTAGTTTTTGCAAATAATCACATTTAAAAACATTGCAGCAGGTTAGAAAGAATATTTAGGATATTTGTAAATAAAATGCAATGCTTTTAGTTTAAGGCAATTTTAGAAGAAAACGGAAATCAATGCCTTTAAAGACTTTTCAAGACCTGCAGATACCCTGCACTGAAGAGAAATAACATCCCCAACATTCCCTCAACCCTCTGAGCTAGTTTTGTTGTCTTGAGACCCAGCTGTGATACAGCATCTTTATACACAACCACCCCCTCGTTCTCACATCAATGTGTGGATAATTCTGCACCACAGATAGATATAATCTCTCTGTAATATTTATCTATATTTTGACCAAATGTGTCACTTTAGAGCCTCATCTGCCAAATGTGCTCATTGAGAATGGAGACATGACGCAGGAGGAGTACGATGAATACATTCACGGCCGGAGCGATTTCATCAAAGCCGCCAAGAAGGACTCCAGCAATGAGAGTAAAGTGAGTGTGTCATCGACCTCCGCACCATGTACCTGAACTGATGGCAACGCTATTACGCCACCAGGGGAGTGGTAAAGACTAGACAGTAGCGCAATATCCTGAACAATGCCCTGCAACAAATACTATATTTGTGAAGCTGCAACGATTACATCATATTGTTTTGTTGTATATAACAACATAATGCAATCCAATACCAGTGGTGGAGGAAGAATATTTAGATCCATTGCAAAAGTAGTAATACCCCACTGTGAAAATACTCCTCTACAAGTAGAATATACTGAAAAGTATCAAAAGTAAAAGTACTCATTCTGCATGAATTAAGCTGGTGACTTTCAGTGTTTTTCTATTATATGTGATGTTTTTGGATTCATATTATTGGTGCATTGCTGTGTATACTGCTGTAGATGTTTGAGGTTTAATCCTCCAGTTTTTAGGAAACCTTTAAGTTTATAGATCACCAAATCTGGAGATACAAGGTCTTCACTGGACAGGAAGGGTGTGAATAATTGTAACTGGAGAAGTAATTAAATATCTCAGACAAATGGAGTAAAAAGAAGAATATTTGCCTCGGAAATGTTTTGGAGTAGAAGTATTAAGTAGCATCATGAACAAGAAGCTTAAAATTGTACTTCAGTAAACTTAGTTACATTATTTTTCTGGCGTTCATTCACATTTGTGCTGTGGGCAGTTAAGTGACCAGTGGAGGAAGAAGAAAGAGGACTCAGCCATAAAATGGGTTTCTATGGAAACACTGCAAGGAAGCTTCACATTCGGATTGGAATTTCCTGCACGTCTACAATAATTGATGTGCTCTATATCAGCCCGATCAAGTCCCTTTTATTGCCCTCTTTTACTGTTAGAATAAAGCCTGTCAATTCATAAAAAAGTCCAGTTATCTCACGGTGCCAAATCCCCACTTTTAACTTTTATATTCCTCTGTCTTTACAGATAGATATCATTCACAGGCGACTCCACAAGGACATCCTCCACAACCCTGTGGTGATGTTGAACTTTTGCCCTGACCTCAAGTCCATCAGCTCAGACCTGAGGAAGGTTCACGGCGAGTTTATCTTCCTCATCGACCGCAGCGGCAGCATGAGCGGTGTTAACATAAACTGCGTGAAGGTATGTTTAATCTCAGTGTGCTCAGTGTGTTGTATTTCTTGCATAGGTGAACACGCAAACCCACAGGCATACGCTGATTTACATATAAATTGTGATTTATTTTTTTTAGAGTTGTTTTAGTGTGTTACAGTCGACACACAACACATCAAAATAAAGATATTAAATGGAAAGCTAATGCCTCAAAACAACATAGACATATTATCATTATATATTATATTATTTGTATAATTTCTAGGCTCACCACCAAACTGATTCTGCAAGCTTTGGAGATTATGGATGTGGATTGCCAGCTGTGTGAAGGGCATGCACACAAGGATATATCGATCAAACAAGTCATTCATTATTCCCAACTGTCTCCCGGTTGCTAGGTTTTAGACAGAAAGACTGAGGTCTCGCAGACTTCATGTGACTTTTATTCAATATCTACAGAGCCGACTCATTCATGGTTAATACTTGTTTTCAATATGTTGGTAGATTATTTGGCTGCTTGTGTGCACTGACCCTGTCCTTTGGTGTGGTGCTGACTGGCAATGTTGATTTGTGACTGAAGACTCTTTTTTTTTTTATTGGCTGTGTCTGATACTAGAGAGTCTGGGCATAAGGCCCCGGTGAAGGCCAGTGATGTTATGACTATTTACCACTGACCTTCAAGAAATCCTCCCGAATGGCTTTAAAATATGTCTCAAAACATTACAGGTTAAACTTTTTTTTCTTTGCTAATGCACCTGAAGTGGTATTTGATTATAGATCGGTGTGGTCTTTGTGCTCTTCACCTGAATGAAGGTTGAGATAAGTGCTATTCCTCTAGACACTGCCCTTCTGCTGGAGAAGAAGCAGTGATGGATGAAAAGAAACTGCGTGATGCCACTCTCCTCTTTTCTCCTCTCATTGAGAAAATCTGCTGTGCAGCAATGACAGCTGTGTAGAGCACCGTGCTTTCATTCAACCAGACATCAGTGGACGTAGTTCAACAGGACATTAAGCACCTAATGAACAGAAGAGCTTTGACTTTTTCTTTGTTCTGTTCTACTTTCTGAACAAGAATCTGCTCTCGGCCTCTCTCTCTCTCTCGTTCTCAGGATGCCATGGTGGTGATTCTGAAGAGCCTCGTTCCAGGCTGCCTTTTTAACATCATAGGCTTCGGCTCCACATTCAAATCACTATTCACAACCAGCCAGAACTATGAGGAGGTAAAGCAGCTCTGGAATACATTGATGCAGTTCTGTTGGGAAAATTGAGCCAAAGCAATCGTTAAGATGCTGTAACTCAAGAAATAAGTTTACTTTCTCTCCTCTTCATCTCAGGAAGCCCTGGCCCTGGCTTGTGATTATGTTCGGAAGATCAGAGCCGACATGGGGGGGACCAACGTCCTGGCGCCGCTCAATTGGATCCTGAGGCAGCCGATGTTCAGCGGACACCCCCGCCTACTCTTCTTGCTCACCGACGGAGCCGCCAGCAACACGGGCAAAGTTATCGAGCTGGTCCGCAGCCATGCACGCTGCATCAGGCAAGTATTACTGTTGAGGCTCACAACTGACCTCTATTCTGAATGTTAGAAAAAAGGAAAAAGATCAATAATGAGTGACATTGTTGGGGATATATTGTCATATTGTCAAAAAGGAACCGTTGCTGTCAAAGCTGTTCTGGTTAAACATTATGATTCGTACCTGCAGACATTGCCGTAAATGACCCACACTGACATGAATATGTATTTGTGGTAACTGCTGAGTTCAGAGGAAGTATAACAGTGGCTACTGTTGTAGTAACAGCCCCGGCAGAGAGGCTACTGTACGTCAAAGCAAATGATAATAAATGAATCTTTTGTTTCTGACAATTATGCAAATAGCAACGGCACAGCTGATGGGTGAGATTAAATCTCATCCAGGGATTGTCAGGGGCTTAAATGAATAACCGGTTATGCAGCAATAATCCGCTCAAAATGAAATCCGGAAATATGTATTGAATGTCAAACATTATGTACATCATTATAAAGGATCTGTCAGAAGAAGAGGACATTTGTGCAGCTTTGATTTTAGATGAGAAAAGAAAAACTAATTTTAATGTTGCATCTGCAGTAAGGATGCACACACTAACTGTAAAATGATAGCGAACGCCTGTGGCACAATAGATCTGCAATACACTGGGAAATCATTTCATTTTGAAGCCTGCATCGAAGTGTCACACTGTGAATCCCTCTCTTGAGTCACTCTGGAAATAATTGACTTTTGTCTACCCCCTTTTAATGGATGACCGCCCCCAGAGAATTGCATTAGGTACACAGAGCCTGGCCAATTCATCTACACTGCCTGGGTCATTATCACACTATGCTTACAAATCAGCGCAGCCAGTCAGAGACAAGACCAAACAATGAGGAATCTCTGTCCCAAAAATCCATCTTAGGGTCTCTTCTACCCACAGTATGTAAGGGGCGACATTTCTGTTTTAACCTAGACTATAGCCCAGACTCAGCCAGCTCATCCCTCAGTGAAAAATTGAATAAAAATTGTAAAACACAGCATCAACCAACCTCCCCGGAGAACTCTGAGAGGCAGCAGGCATGTCTCAACTTTCCACCATGAAAGATGATTTGCTGTTTGGCTCTTTTCCCCCAAAAATCTCTATTTTACAACATAACAAATTAGATATATCTCCAAAGCAGCTCTTTAGATCTCTGCGAAATGTGTGCCCATCCTGAGAAGACACCTGTTACCATTCTCTCGATCTGTCCATGGAGCCGCAGTGTTTAATGTGTTTGTGCAGATGTTTTACTTTCGGCATAGGACAGAAGGCTTGCAGGAGGCTGGTGCAGGGACTGGCGACAGTTTCCAAAGGAACAGCAGAGTTCCTGGCTGAAGGAGAGAGGCTGCAGCCCAAGGTACTCATTTCCAGCTTTGCGTATCACTCCTAATGACTGCCAGCTAAGCTGAAGGCCACAAGAGAGCCATTAGACTTTAGTTACTAAGCACAGAGTGTCTTCCACTGATACCAATTGGGAAATCATATCTCAGAGACGCTTTAGCTGTAAGCACTGGTCATCGAGAAGCTGTGTTTGATGTCTGGAAGTCTATTTTAGTCGTCTTACTTATACTCCACAGATGATAAAGTCGCTGAAGAAAACCATGTCTCCAGTACTCAGTGACATTTCCATTGAATGGCTCTTTCCTGAGACGAAAGAAGTGCTGCTGACCCCTGTGGGCAACACTTTCCTGTTTCCAGGGGACAGTCTGATTGGCTACAGTGTGGTTTGCGACGCCACCCGCTACCACGCCAACCCCAAATCTGTAAGTCAGCTGAAAGAAGACAAAAGACTGCATGCAGGGTAACCTTCTGTGTTGTGAATATTTCAGTAAAGGTAATTGATTTTGTTAATGTCCAGCTTGATAAATAGCTTAGTTGTTTCATTTTAACGACTTGTTAGCTCTGAAAGGTGTTTTCATGGAGAGTAAAAAAGCCCGAAGGCCAACTGTGAAGGACATTTTTTAATCAAACATTGGATGTGTCCCCTCCTCCAAATCTCAACAGGATAAGAGGAGGAGATACAGCATGATGCGCTCCATTGAATCAGCCAGCTCTGTGTTTTACCAATCTCAAGAGGAGGATGCGGTGAAGACAGGTAGCGACTTTCAGGGGTCCTCCAGAGAATCACCACTGTATGATTCCTACCAGGACTCCATGACAGACAGCCCTGCCACCATAGAGCAAGACACCGTGGGTAAGAACCTACAGTACATGCATCTTATCTCTATTTCACTAGTTATTTTTGTAACACTAATGTCAGCCATGGAAATCAGCTGAAACTGTCTGTCAAGCCAGTTGGGCCAGCCAATATAGGTTAGCACATACAATGTAGGTAAAAGGCCTGATTAAGGTGGTAAGTATATGCCTCTTTTCTCGTTTGAGGGGAGGATTCAAAAGGAGTTTAAAAGGTACATTGGGTCAGATAATGGTGTGGAAATGTTTCTTGTAATTAGAGGCTGCTTGTAAGACCAGTAGAGTTAGGTAAACATTAACGGTGGGTGGTGGTTCTAATGGCACTCAGATGAAACTGCCTATCAAGCCAAAGGGGCTAGCTAATATCACACGTACATACAATGAAGAAATCAGAGCAAGAACAATAAATTGGCCCGGCTGTTAAATCGGATTGGTATTAGCTTATTTCAGATATATCCGTATCTGTCTGTATGTCGGCTGATAAGTAACAAAAATATTGCTTTGCAAAGAGAATTTAACGATACGGCTCCCGGAGAGGAACTGAGCCATAAGATCCGACTCCCTTCAAAGAGCCATAATTACCATCACAAAGAAACAGTGTCACCATTACATAGTTTGCCTACCAGAGACAAGTCAATTTTTCAACTGTAAAATATCCTGCTTAGTATGTATACTATCGGCCATTATATTGTCAGCAGCTTTATTAAACACCTAAATCAGCATCATTCCGGCTAAGGTAGATATAAGGTCTACGGAGTATCTGCTCTTTGCTTGAGTTAGAGCAGAATTCAAAGGGAGTTTAAAGGTATGTTTAGTCAGGGAAGACTCAGTACATTTATGATATCACATTCAAATTTGTAGTTTGTCCAATACTTTGGTTTATGACCAAATACCAACAAAACTATCGATATTCCCATCAGTCTCAGCCGTACCTTGTGCTTAGTGCTTATTGGACACAATCTAAGATGATGAACATAGTAAACATTACATTGTAACTGTTACCTGCTAAACATTAGCATCAGTCTGTGTGAGCATGTTAGCATTCTCAGGTTAGCATTTAGCTCATCACAGTGCCTAAGTACAGTCTCAAATGTATGTCAAATATTACCATATTGACTCGTTTTGGGTCGACTATTTCTATTTTGCCACTGAACATCAGGGTTGGATTGTAAGACGCCTCCAAGAAGGCGTGCATACAGCACCAACCAGATAACAGACTACAACCCGGCAAAGAAGGTCTTCACTCCCAGTGATCCCAGCTCTGTGGTGGCAAAGAATCCACTGAGGAGAGCCAAAGTCCAGGAGCTGATAGGCCAGATGAGCCCTGAGCATGAGGCCCAGTGGAGGAACGACTACCAGGTGTGGTCCGTCGCCGTCAAGAATAACATTAACATGATTGCGTTTAAGATGACTGCACTGTTTGGGTTTGCAATTTAGTTGTATCTCACAGATCTCAAACCAGTGCTGCCAAACTGAGCTTTCTTTAACAATGATAATACACATGTTGTATGTTTAAGTACACACATGCACATAAAAGATCAAATCTGTTTTAACGGCAGAGGCAGGAGAATCTCATTTTGTGTCATGAAACAGTTGTCATATTGTCATTATAACAACAACATTTGTATTCAGCCTGTGTTGATAAATTAAACAGCCATCTGACCCTCTGGACTGGAGTGCAATGAAGAACAGACTAATGTGCTCTCCTCAATAATGAAGGGCAAAACATGTATGAATGGTAATTAGGTTTTAATATTGCTCGGGGAGCATCTCAGTATAACTAAATAGAGTTCGCTGGGCTGTGAAGACATTATATCTTCTATTTGTAAATTAAGCTGAGGATCCACTGCCCTCGTTCCATAATTAATTCATAGACAATAATTATGAGTTAATGTAGTAACTTTCTGTTAACTTGTTTGTCTATTGCCAGAAAAATTAAAGACCGAAAATTAAGCAAAAGCAAAAGCGTTAAAAATAAAGGCTTTTACCCTCCTCCAAAAACTCAAAACAGGCCTTCCGTTATATTTATTTATATTTCTTTTTATCACACTGAAACCTTATTTGATAATAAAGTAAATATCTTTTTGGTTTTAGTCAGTAAGAGAAAATGAAAAACTTCACATCAAGTTGGGATTTAGGAAACTGTGTGAGGTACTATTTTGCTATTTTCCGACATCTTATGACCCAAACAAGAAAATAAACATGAAAATGAACTTTACATTAATCTACAACGAAAATAATTGTTTGCTACAGCCCTATCTGCAATATAGATGATTCACATGAGTATATACACATGATTAAACACATGGAAGTTACTAGAATTACAATTAGTAGATGAGGTTCCATACCTCATTTAAACCTGGGTATGTTGAATATTGTTTTCAGCCACAGTTGGCAAGTCTGTGTGCCACATCTTCCAGAGGGCATCCAGCCAGCTGTCACAGACAGCTCACGCAACAGGAGCCGCTCCTGCAGCAGGAAATGGAGTCAGAGCTTCATTTCCAGCCTCAAGAAAATCCTCAGCCCAGCAGCATCAGCGCGCCGCCTGCAGCTCGCAACTCAGCTGGAGAAGATGGATCCAGATCGTCCACTGACAGCCCTTCTGTTGGCAGCGTTGGAGATACGGGTGAGACCACAAACACCACAAGTCTGTTTTACTGAACATGCAACCAATTCATTGAATATATCTGCGTGTGCATGATTTTATGTTGGATTGAATCACTGTGGTTTTGTTTGTTTTTCTTTTGGGGGAATATGTGTAGGTTCTTTTATGGCAGCATGAAACCAAACCAAACCAATCAACACATCTTTTAAGGGAATAGTTTGGCATTTTGGGAAACACACGTATCCTCTTTCTTGCTGATGAACAGACTCACAATTATGTTGTTAAACTTTGCTTTTTGTACGGAGAAAACAAACCCAATATGTTACATGTTATTTAGTGAGATTTAGAGGTGCTTGGCTATGGTTTCCAGTATTATCAATCTTCTCATCTAACGCTCTGCAAGAAAACAATTAAGTTGATTGTGTCTGAGTATTCTTTTAACTTCATCTTAATGACAGAAATCCTAATCGCAAATTTCAAACAAAATCAGCTTTTAAAGTAAATATAATTTAAGACCAGAGTGGACTTATTCAGTCTGATGTGACAAGTGTCTTACAAACGGATTTAAATGACATCCATCCAAAATCCAAGATGAGAAATGATAACTGATGATCAAGCACAGAGGGGACTCTTTAGAAAGACAGGAAACGGTTTTCTTCCAGTCGCGAGTGAGCAGTAGCAGATGACAAGCTTCAGGTGGATTTGAATACGTGTCTCGTCACAAAAGAAAAATGCACATTCAAGAATCCAACCTGTGATATTTCAGATGGCTATGGACACCAGTTATGTCAAGCAGAAACCCCACAGGAGACCCACACTTCAGATCTGGGTGCAGCCATCCAGCCCAAAGGGGACTGCAAGGCCGTGGTGTCCGGGCTGCTGTGTGGGAAACCAGTGAAGTGGGAGGTCGTCTTTGATATCGAGCCCTTCCTGAACGGCCGAGAACGTGAGGAAAAGGTTCACGAGGAGCTGTGGAACGAGACCTTCCACCACATGGCTGGACGCTCCATCATACGCGACTTTGAGCAAATGGCGGATAAGGAGTGTGAGATTGAGCACGGTGAGGTCTACCAGGATTTAATTGTTTGTAGGAAATGTTGAGGATTTTAACATTATAATAACAAAAAAATGATATGTAATCCTTTGATATGTTAATCACTTGTGATGATTTTATTTTATAATTCACAGGCTCTGGCAGGAAGTACCAGCAATATGCTATTCACACCAGCAAGGCCTGCAATATACTGAGCAAATACACAGCGTTTGTTCCCATTGACCTGGACACTAATGAGTATTTGCAGACATGTATTGAATACATAAACAATGGTAAGTCATATAGATTTGCTGGAAATCTTAATGTCACCCATAGTTCCATCCTCTCCACATGTCTGAACAGAGAAAAAAAAATCCTACTACCCACCAGAACCACTTAAGCTCACCAATTAACATGTTTAGGTTTTGGTTCAGTCTAAAGCAAGCCTACATCCAATAGCTAAAGAAGCACTTCCAAATTGTCCAGCTAGAAAACTGTTTATGCGTGCCTTCCTAAACCTCCCAAAATGATTTAATGTTGTTTTCAGGTGAAGGTCTGAAGCGGGGCTCACATTCAAGGTCTCGTTCAGGGAGCAGGAAGAACAGAGGGTACTCCATAGGTCTGGGTCGCTCTCAGTCTGGTGGCATGTCTGAGGAAGCTGAAGATGTCCTGCTGCCCAACAGTAGGCTTCATATGATATATTTAGCTCGCATTTCATTTCCAACCTTATTGGGATAGAAGTACACAGAGGGTCTCAGACTTCGAGAACCATTGCTGTGGACAGATATCATATGGAATGAGATTTTTCAAGATTTATCTATTCAAATCTATTTTCATATGAAATGGAAAGGTTGCAGTCCTGCATTGCTGGTAGCTAGGAGATATTGAGCACTCAGAAAGCTGCGTGCTGCTTTACATTAAAAATACTTCAACTTCAGCAAAAGGGCACGCTATTTTAAATTGGCTTTCAGTGGTGGCATAGCAACAGCAGGTGATCGAAACTAGCACACTGCTTGAGCATCTGCTCGCCACTGCCAGTTAAAAAGAAGAGGTGCACACACAGCGGGGGAACAGATGCAGATGAGCATCAATGTCGGTAATGCTGTGTTTTTTTTCCAAACATATAGTTAGGTTTTGAGGAAAAAGAGGGATTTCGTTAAAAAAAAAGAAAAGAAATAAAATTAAGGACAGCTGAGAGTTAATTTCAATCTTTTCATCATTGTCTTAGATGGAGAGGATGGCGTCTCTCCATGCAGCACCCCCTCCTCCACCAGCTGGGAGAGAAGTAGCTTCACAGAGGGTACGTGCAACACATCAACCGGTCAGTGAATTTGCTGCATCGCATCCATTTTCCTCCAGAATGACCTTTGACACAAACCGCCTGCCAGTCTGTCTTTTTCTGGGCAAAACTGTTGCATTGTTTCAAATGTGAAACATGAGATTGTTGACATTTAAGTCCCTCTTCTTATAAGGGATGACTGAAGTCGACACAATGTTGTGGCTTGTATGGACAAACGCCGTCCAGACCTTTTAAAAAATAAAAAAAACAATACAGTGAGCGCATACTGAAGGCAAAAACACACAAGAAGAAGTGTTTTACCTGCAGAGGAGAGACAGCTGGAACATGTGTCCTCCGGTTTCACTTACATCTCATTGGGTGTTTTACCTCTTTGTTATGTAAGACTCGTGTTGAGAACTAAACAGAAAAGTGACAGAAAATGCCACGGTTTCTTTCTCTCTCCTGCGCTTGTCTAATACTGCCTCTGTCTCTGTCTCCAAGTCTTCCAAAGGAGTCCGTCTGTGACTTCTGACCAATCACAGAAATTGGTGGAGAGCCTTTTTTCTGCCAGGTGGGTGATTGGAAACTGGCTGGCTGCACACATGTTCTGTACCAGTCGTGACCATGTAATAATGATTGACAATAGCTTCTCCTTTTAAAAAACAAGACCAAGAGTCTACAGTCATGCGAGCAGCTCTGTGAGGCTTTACGTCTGGGTTATGCTAGGGAATGATAGGTTTGTACTATGTGTCGTCCGACCAATAGTGGCCTCACTTGAGGGAGAGGTGAAAAGCTGGCTGTCAAAGAAAGGTGGCAAGACGGAAGGCATTCATAGTGTTGCACTCGCTTGATCACAGGATAAGTGCTGCGTGAAGTGAGTGTGAGAGTATGAGAAACTGTCTGACGCAAGTATCTGATAGAATATACTGGCCCCTTTAGGCACAGCGGTGATTTGAGCTATATGCTAACATGCAGGTACAATGTTTACCATGTTCACCATCTTAGTTTAGCGCGTTTGCATGCTAACATTTGCTAATTAGCACGAAACACAAAGTACAGCTGAGGCTGATGGGAATATCTTTAGTTTTGCAGGTATTTGGTCATTAACCAAAGTATTTGACAAATTGAAATTCTGACCTGATGATGGCGCTGGATGAAAGGTTATTACATTAATGTATGTACATTTCACACAAAGCCTCATGGTGGAGCTTGAAGAAAAGTCAGGTAGGATTCATCCTCTGGGGACAGTGAATGTATTTACGAAATTGTATGGTAATCCAAAGTTGTTGAGATATTTCAGTCCGAGACAAAGTGACCGTGACTGCTCGACCCACGTTGCCATGCCTAGAGCCACGCTGCTAAAATTCGTCAATTTATTGGATTTCTATTGCAAATCTACAGATGTACCAGAATAATCAGTAACAGTTGCTTCATGAAAACAGTATGTGGTGTGTGCTTAACATACTGTGATTTACACCCGCCTCTCCCTCTCCGCTTTAAGGTTGGCCCTCAGCAGGACTCGTCTCCTGACTCGGGCTGCCAAAGGATTCATGGGTCGATCTCACAGCAAGTCCGGTGATTCAATTGGAGAGAGTGACAACGAGAACAAAGACTACATTCCCCTGGTGAGCAGCAGACCTATAACATGCGATTGCTCTCGTCAACCTGCATTTCTTTTGATGGACCTTAATTTGGACTGACATGACTGTAGTTTTGTCTAAAGAGACGAATGTGACACAGTCTTATGTGTTTTTGCACCATGCATATCTGATTTAAATACAACACCCAGGCCTGGCTCTAGACTACAGGCTCTTTGGGAACCCGCCTTACTTTGTGTGTGTTTGTTTGTGAGAAAGCAAGACACACATACTGTACACATGACTGCATGAACTGTCCGAGAATGGTTTTTGCTACCTTGCACCATAATTTTCTCAGAAGGCAGACTAGGCTTTTTTAAGGCTGTTTCAGGTACAGACAGTATAAGAATTTTTTTTTTTTTTTTTTATCATTAAATCATTAAAAGTATGAGCCTGAAAATGAACATGATATGTCCACTTTAAGGTTGGAGAAAAACAACAACACAAGCTTTACTTTCCGTCAAACTGTAAACTTTTTTCTTCTGCACAGGTGTTGTTGCAGTTGGCTAGTGGTGCATTTCCGCTAGACACAGCTCTGTGTGAAGCCATTAGTGTGCCCATGGACAAGTTAAAGTGGACGTCCCCCTTTACCAGCCACCGCAGCAGCCTGGGTCACCTGTCTCACTCCAGCAGCCGCCGTGCTGAGAGTGCCGATGACGGACACAGATCACCGTGTGAAACAGAAACAAATCATCAACCTGCAGAACACACTGGAGGCATCTACAGCCCTTCTCAACTGTCCAGGAGTTTGTGGACGGATGCTGGTCCTTCCACGTTAGGCAGCCCATCCACCGCGTCTGAGCCCCCACTCTCCCCATACTCCCAGGTGGACAGTGGGCGGGGCTCCGGGTCAGGGGGCTTGGAACCAGCATCGCCCGGCAGTGTGCCAAAGAGAATGCTGGATCCAGAGAGCATGGTGTGGGCCACCGCTGTGGCCCTCGCTTGGCTGGAGCACAGCTCTGCCAGTCATTTCATAGAGTGGGAACTCGTAGCCGCCAAGGCCAGCATGTGGCTGAGTGCGCAGGAAATTCCAGAAGGCCGAGACTTAGCCTCGGTCAAGGCTGCTGCCAACCAGCTCTTCATGATCCTCAGACACTGGGATGAAAACCTGCAACTAAACATGCTCTGTTACAACCCCAACAGTGTGTGAGGCCTGCTAATCCAAGGATGAAACAGACCACGGAACGCACTCAATTCCATACTATGCTAACTGGGGCTGTAGTATTCTCTGTTTGGCAGTTTGTCCTCTGGAGTCTGATTTTGCCGTTGCAGTTGTGAACAATATGTATTGTCTTCTGTTATGTGCTGTATCTCCAAACATATCACAGGCTCTTCAGAGGCCCTATGTGCAAGCTTTTACCTCGCTGGTGCCACATACTGTAGCTGGATCCCTGTTAGCTAAAGGATCTAATCCGATTTATTCCACAGATTTGAGTTTCATGGCAAAGAACGTCAGTGTTAAATTAGTAGCATGCTGGACCACTGACCGTCAACATCTGAGAAAAGCTGTTATTGTCATCATATTGATGTTATGGGGTGAATGCTGCAAAACGATTGTAAGAGAAAAACTGTTCGACTGATTGACACATACAGATTTTTTCTGAATTGATTGTGTCGTTGTTACATGTTACATGACAACATCTGGGTACTTGCCAGCAGTACTGCCTGTCTTTTCTATTACCATTACAGTGTTCTTAATATTTGCCATTACTGCAGACACATAAAAATATGCAAAAAGCTAAAGAAAATATAAAATACATGTTAAAATGTGTTTGAAAAATATGTGGCTTTGGTGGGAATCTATGAATGTGTATCCCACTAGCATGTCATTTACTGTTTATTATTTAATGATAGCTATAGTTTATATTTGTATACCTGTGTTAGAGGTTTTGATCATGCATTAGTTTTTTGATTCAAAGAGAGTAACACAGACCTGGATTCAGTAGCCCCCAAACAGAGGGTGCAAAATTAGCCTCGTTATAACTAAATGTTTACTATGTAATATGGATATTTACACCTCACTAATTTAAAAAGGGGTTGCACCACACAAACCAGATCTCATAACATGAGATGTCCAAGACTTCAGTTTACCCACACACATGAATGGCAAAAAATAATTCCATTAGAAAGGTGCACTCAGTAGAGCGAAGATCTCCGCCAGGTGTGTCTGCAACAACCGCTACTGTAATGTGTGATTGAATGAATACAACCCACAGTTGGGTGACTCCACTGGTCTTGAGACTAATGGGCTGTAAGGCATCGTAAAACACACTTATTCAAACTTAAAAACAAGCTGCGATGTACGCAGGCAAACGGCTCGAAGTTGTCGAATACGACATTTCATACAAACTTGCTAAAAACTAAATTAAACTCACCGAGCTGTATGCATGCGTAGCAGCTGCTGAGTGGCGGTGATGTACTCAGCAATGTGTGTACGAGTTGTTTTGTTTTCTGTTCACTTTGAGTTGATTTCTTGAGAAACATGAAATCTGATCTGATCGTTCACTGCCACCGCAGAGCAAAACAAACAACCAAGTTTTATTAAAAAATCTGAGGACCAATGTTTTAATGCTCCGGCTCTCCTGTTTGGACAACTAGAGTTAAATATTACACATCTGTGGACGCCATAGCGTGTCTAGACATGGAGAAGTGAGTGAGAAGTCAGCAGACAACAGGCAATACAAGTGTGAGTCACTGCAACCATGAGAAGTACTTGAGCATGCAGCCATAACTGGCCAGCCAATCTATTATGCAGTTTTTGCTGCAGCAGAATGCGAGATTAGCCGAGGTGCACACTCACTCCCGGACGCACACACACACCACCGATCCTCCTGGCGGAGATAATCATACAGCTCTTCTACACTGCATCAAATTCATGTGGGCACTGAGAAAAATGTATTCACCGTTTTACAGACGCTCTTTTTCCAACGATGTGTTTGGGAACAATTCTTTTTGGGTCGCTGTGTGTCACATGATTAAGTTGCAATACCCTGTGCAGCTAATACTGAAAAATCGACTGAGCTGCAGTCGAATAGTACAAACAAAAAGTCCCCCTAACCCTCGTTAATTACAAATGAGGAAGTGTCGATACACACAAACTTAATCATGGTTTTATTCACAGCTGGTGCAACCTAATCCTGAGGAGTATGGGCAGTCCTGCTCTGGAGATCAGAGATGAAAGAGCCCCGCTAGTTCTGTCATGCTCACAGCTCATTTACCGCAAGTGCCTGACCAAGGTCTAAAGTTGGCAGAAAATGTAGATCTGTTCATTGCAGTATAAACTGCGTGGGTAATGATTGGCCCTTTTCCTGAAATATACCCTTTCTTTCTTTTTTATTTGTTTCTTGAATCTGTGTGTGGCCTCTGTGGGCATATTTCTCTATTGATTGACTCTCTTATCCCATCACAGTGTTGCTTTACTCAGGTATTTCTTAATTTTTCCTCTCTGACTGAGTTGCATAAATCCTTCTGCATGAACACGTGTGTTTATGTTATGATGTTTAATGACTGAATTGCCACATTGGAGCCAGTAGTGCAGTATTTGCTCTCTGAAATGACAAATACAGTAGATGTCATATAGTAATATTTTTGTGCTGTAATTGCAGTAGTTAAGTGCAGCTGTAAGTGTTATAAATTGTATTTTTTACGTACTCGGTCGGTTGTATAGTGCAGTACCTTTCAACTTGCTGTGTGTGCCTTTTTAAATGATTGTTGACTGTTCGAGGGTGTTGAAAGCTTAGTGTCTTTATAAATGTTGATGCTATGATCAGCTCTGCAGGTGCATGTAATAAAATAACTACCACCAAAGTTACAGGTTCTACAGCTGTTATTTTCCCGCTGCTAACAACAAGGGGTCAACAACAACAAGGATCAATGCTCGGACCCTTCTTTATGCTCCCCAGTGGCACTTTGTGTGAAATTCGATACTGAGCGTCGTGGCACTTATTCTCAATGGCTTCTCCATCCACTGTGGTTTGGACTGTACCTTATTTGTAGGTGACTTTTAACTCTTTTTGCTCCACACTTTACAGTACAGTACACACCACATCTAGTTATTGTAATTCGCAATGAACGTTGAGCTTCATTCACGCACAAATATGTGCTTAAACCGTGCATCCAAGCGTTTCACACTCAGATCTAGGATTTATCAATAACTTCTTTTCCAAATGTGTTCGTACTCTGCAGACAACTTCAGACCTGCTGAAAAATGTAAACACACACACACACACACACACACACACACACACACATACACACACACGCACACACACACACACACACACACATATTAAATAACAATGCAATTGACACCCTTTCATCCTCATCAGTTATTTTCATGATTCAAATATTCAACTATAAAAACTGTGTCTCCCAGTCGTAGCGTACAATTGAGAATGCCAAAATTGAAAAGTAACAGATTTGGTTTTCATTGTTTTTATTATGAATGGACGGTTACTCCCACCATTGTCTTATGCTTCCTTGCTTTAGAAGCCATGCTTCTCGCTGACAACAACCTCACCTCTCTGCTAATTTACACGTATTAGTGAATGAGGCCCATTGTCTTCTCCAGTAGATCTCATAGTTCAGGACATGCAGTATAATTCCACCTGGCTCAGTAGGTAATGTTATGTCAAGGGGACATCCACGGCATTGGTTGTATTTCTCCAGCACATGTGACACGGACACATGCCTCATTAACAACAAAAGCTGCCATAATATGGCTCCTTAAAATTAAAGAGGGCGCTAGCAATTAGGATGACAAGAATTCATTTAAAAAATGTCCACCCTTTACAAGATAAAACATGCAAGGCGTGAGAGAGAGAGAGAGAGAGAGAGAGAGAGAGAGAGAGACATTTGAAAAGGAAAACAGAAAAATGATTATTACAGTGTTGCTCATAGCCGCTCTCACCCCTCCTTCATAGATCAAACAAGACTCAACCCAGACCGTTAAGTGCTTTGAAGAGCACACGTGAGAGTTGGGTAAATCTATTCAGGTGCATTGTGATATTACATATGGAAACAGCAAACATAGCGCGCCTATTCATTTATCAAATACACAATCTAAGGAAAATTACCAGATAGAAGCACGTGCTGTTGCTAGGCTACTGATTATAAGACAGGGCATGAGAACATTTATACTTTTTGAAATTACATAATTTCCTTTCGTATATTCTCTACATGATAAATATGTGATGATTACGGGTTAGTTCTGTTCACTGATCATCAAACCTCTCATTGAGCGCCACTCGCACAATCGTCATTATGCTCCTCCATATTTCACACAGGTCTGTCTGACAGTGAATCTTCAGTGTGCCAATAATTCTCTTTGCATTACAGCTACTTAAACCTACTCTGGCTGCAAGGACGGAAGCTGACGTCTAATTTGATCTCGGCCTCTATATCACAACAGATTAATGTGCTCATAAATAGCGCACAGAACAAACACAAGTGATTACACTGTGGCGGTTGAAAGCGAGTCCGGAGGCGGGTCGTGGGGCAAAATAAATTGAAACGTGTCTCAACTTCGGGGATGATGAGCAGTTCCCATGGAAACCATTGGTCCGTCAGAAGTGCTGCATAGAAACTCAACAATGATGTTTAGTTTGCTTTGGTCCAAAGTGTCTCAGAATATGTGTCATTTATGTATTTATTTATAAACTGACTTATTCACTGTATCTATTGGTATGTATTGGCTTTATCATGGGTACGTGTTAGTTTCACGTGTATAGAAAATATATTAATATGAAATGAAGTACACAAATGATCTATGATAATAAAAAAAATGTTTAGCAGGATAAAGGGAAAAGATACCTTGAGCACTGTGATAGTAATGCCATCTTTGAACAGCTAAAAGAGAAATATGGTCGATCTAACAAACACTTTGTTTGTAATGTATGTTTAGTAACTGAGAGCCCTTCCTGAAAAAAAAAAAAAAAAAAGTCTGGGTGAGAAAATGATATTACCTGGCATGACAAAGGTGCTTCACGGGAACAAATTTGATGTGATTTATGTGACACCCTGATACAAGCCGAATCATGGACACACCAATCCCTTTAGACGCAGAGCTCTGTCTCCTGGGGAAAGTCAGAGTTCAGGAAACATCTTTGATATTTCTGCTGCTGCTGTGTCCAGACTCTAACATGTACAGTACGTTGTGTTCCCTCCTCTCTCTATCAAAATAGAAATCACAAATGAATAACCGTATGCCGTTAAAGGAAAACACGTATGCCGTGAAGATAACATATGAAGTATTTTTAACGATCCGGCAGACTTTGATTTAATACATGAAAGCATTAGCTCCATCAATGGCGGACTTGCTTAATACCTTTGAACTGGCTCCAATAAGTCAATACTAACGTCCAGGTTTAATGGTTGAGGTATCTCAGTGACAACTAGGCATCAGAAAATAATTGATCATCCATTTTTATCATTGATGTTAATATACTTGTTTACTGATTCTTATGTATTGTATTGTTGAGTTTGAGTGGGAATGACTTGTAATGTTATTCTATATTTGAAACATTTTAAATAAAAATATTCCCAATATAAATATATATATATATATATATAAAATTAAGTCTATACCCGCCACGCTTCATGAGCCATTACTTGAGTGTGATTTAGCGAATGAGCAAACAGCCAGTAATATACTGTGACTCACTCATGCTTTAGATCAGGGGCCCCCAAACTACGGCCCGCGGGCCGGATGCGGCCCGCCTCCACATTTGGTCCGGCCCCCTGAACAATACCAGAGACGCATTATGATTTTTTTTCAGTCTGCACATTTAATCGAATTTTAATCAGCCAACCACCAGGGGGCGAACGAGATGAGAGCTGTCATGCGCGCACCCTGTAGAAGTAGAAGAGTAGAAGAAGTAGAAGAGACGGGCGCTTGTATCGCGCACGGCGGTGTTCCGCCCCGATCCGCGTGCACGATGCAACGGTCGCTCACCTGCGAGTGGCACGCGAGTAGCACCCCCCCCCCCCCCCCCCCCCCCATGATCGGGCCCTAGGTCAAACGATATGTTCAGTGATGTGGCCCTCACAGGAAAAAGTTTGGGGACCCCTGCTTTAGATGAACCTCATGTTTGAGTGAAAAGGACATTGGTATGACTGCGATTGGCTGATTTAATGATTGCATGTCTGTACGTCATAATGTAATCGCAATCAGGAGAGAAAGAAAAAAGTCTTATTAAAGGGTAAAGAATTAGTGACGGACCAAACCGTTTTAGTCATTATGAATTATTCCTAAAAATAGATCACTCAAGTTTTAACCCATTAGCCAAGCTCACACTTGAATGCAGTGACGGAGTGTCACTGAGTAGATCTACTCAAGGTGTGTACCCAAGTATAGTTTAATGTACTGGAACTTACTTCTTTCCATTTGATGGATTGACACTACATTTTAGAGGAAAATATTGCACTCACCGTTACATTACACTAGATTTGACAGCTATCCTCAATATTTAGTGTCAACATTAAAGTGCTATTTACCTGTAAATACATTAGTAATACATTGATAATATAACACTAAAAGGGTCCATTGTACATAATAAGTGCTGTTACTTTTGATACTTGGAGTACCTTTTGTTGATAATACTAAGACTTTGAATGCAGGGCTTGTGATGGAGTACTTTGACACTTTGGTATTGCAATTTTCATGTAAGATTTGAATACTTCTTCCATCCCTGCATGCGTGGCTTCAACCACAACAGAATCCTACAGTCAGAAGCATGGACTATGTCAAGCTCCCTGTAGTATCAGCTTCATCTTGAAAACAATGAAATTGGAGTAATGCAAATAATGATGGTAATGATAGGACTCAGAAAGCTTCCTGAATACTCAGATTTTATTCAGGCAAATGAATAGAAATTTCCTCTCATTTGGAAGTGAAATTAATTAACAGTATTTTAAAGTACCCTTTTATGTATTGCAACATAGCTGTGCACTGCGGTATAACAGAATACAAATAATTTAAAATAATATATGACATTTCTATAAAAAGACATTCAATTCATACATTCATATATTTAAACCAAAGTGAAATCAACTGTGTCATTATTATTATAAATATGAATCTGATGATTTAGCGTCTATAATTTGTCGGAGCAGATTACACAGTAATCCCATAATGTTCTTCAGATCGTCATGCCTCAGGTGGTATTCGCCTGATTAATGTCACCGTCTCAGATCATCTTTGTTTTGCGAAAATGATATCCAACCTGTTGTGTGTCGGACCAGACGGCTGTGTGAATTCTGAGGATTTGAATCAGGGCCAACTGGTGCATGTGCAACATGTGATCTCTACAAAAATGTAAAATTGGTGTTAATCTGAGAGTAAATGCTGAAAAGATGTAAACAGCCTGCAGCTCTATAGCTCTTATCATGCAGTTCTTGCACACTCCTCATGTGGTACTGAAATTCAGAATCTCATTTGGGGAATAACAGAGGGAAAGTCTTTGGCTCAGTGTTTACGTGGCTTGAGGAGGGTCACCGTCTCCTGATTGGTCCAAACAGATCGGATGTTTTCGTCTCTCCGGCGGAAGCTTCAGTGGCCATTTAAAGTCACATGCAGGTCATGGGTTATTGGACTATTTATTCCCCTCAGGTTTTTAATAAGCAAAATGTAAATGCGCATAAAAACAGGTTATGGAGATGTGCTCATTACCAGCCCCTTAGAGCCACGCTGCAAGCAGGGCAAACACATATATAACAAACACAAACAATGCAAGAAATAATGGAACAGGAAACACAAGAAATGGACTGACATGAATATTTGTAAGAATAGCTCAGGGTCAGTTATGAAACTGACAGCTAAGTGGCCGTGATGAGGCTTTTAGTGCCATCAATACAGTACGAGATAGAGTGCATTATGCTCTTTCTGCTTCATTACACTGTATATCTGACATTTAGCTCAGGTTCCCAGAGACCAGCCGGCGTCAGCTCACTCCAAAAAAACAGTTATCCGTGGGAAAGCTGCTGAATACTAATAATGCCAAGACCCCAATGCAATGTACAATAAAACATTCATGGGATGACGTGGAATGATAGAATGGATTTTTTTTTAATAATACAGAATCAGTTGAAAGTAAAAGGGGATTCTTCTGTGCAAACTGCCTCAATATGGCTTTATAGAGCCAGAGAGGGATCCCCTGCTGGCCTAACATTTAATCAAGCTTTAGCTTATTCTCCAGCCTCTCCAGCCTTATAGACAGAATGTCTTAAAATGTGGCTGGATCACAGTGAAACACTTTGTATGTCACTTTGTATGTCACAAAGCTATACTTAGAAACTGCCTTTGGATAAATGGCTTTTAACATATATTCTGTTCCTCATATTTCAATGTACAGCCAGTTTGAAATGAGGTCAAATAATAATAAATGAAAAAACAGCAGGAGGTGAGAAGAGCTGCTTGCATTGGGGGGAGCATGTGGCTTCAACATCTTGTGTTTATTCGTGTTCTCTGGATTCCAAATCTTCAATCGCTGGTTTTCCTCACAGGCAGACATCCCCCTCTGCTGGCAGAACTCTACATTTTCCTTCAAACTGCTTCCTCCGTGTGTCTATATTTTACACAATGATTGAGTAACACTGAGTATTTGGTCTACGTTGCATTTTTCTTTAATAAGATTTCTGTTGCACATAGACACAGAGGAAAGTCCAACGATCAGAGTCTGTGATGGTTCAGAGGGCGCCCCTGTGCAGGACCCTTTAACATGTGACGTCAGCGCACTCAGTGCTCTGAGCTCAATGCTGGTAGAACATGAGCTCAATGTCTTTCTGAGCAAAAGAAAAAAAGAAAACAGGGCAGGGTCAGCCTGTTCCCTTTCTCCCAAACAACCTGAGAGAAGCTTGTACCCGACCGCATGCTTTACTTGCAGAGATCTGTTTTTGTGTGTGTGAACCACAACCTTTCCCTCTGGCTCGTCTGCGCTGCACAAAACACAACCTTGAACAACTTACCAAAGCGAAATCCCATAATTAAAAGAATGTTCAGGTAGAATGAATAGACTGTATGCGCTTCCAATACAAAATGTAAAAAGTGAGAACGAGACGGTGACTCGACGACAACGTAGCGGGCCAAGCTCGGCCTTTTTCTACCTTTGTTGCGAAAAACAAAATTCAAGCAGGAGCAAAAAAAAAAAGTTTCCTGAACTTAATTCCAGCTAATAGCGTGAGGGCAAAATAATAAGAACTGTAGACCGTTGGCTGCACATTAAGCTGTGTGTTTATAATGAAAAAACATTTCTATTGTGTCATTTACAAAATGTAGACTTTATTGTCAATATATACCACCACTTACTGACAGCTAAATACGCCTTTAAAGTGTATTCTGAAGGGCTTAACTGTGTGCGTGTGCACTCGCTCTGAAGTGGACACGTGTAAAAATGTAAAAGTGATGGTTCTTAACTTCTAAGATCGACCAAAATATGAATTTTCTCTCGACAAAGCAAAGAAGGAATTTCATTTTCTCTGATTTCACAGGTTTCAAAGTTCATTTGAACATTTCATGGGGAATATGATTGAGCACAGACACCTACCGTTAATCTATCGGTATTTTAAAAAAAAGGCAACAAAATGCACCACTAATAGGTTTGTCAAAGACATATTTCCTGTGTTATGACTGTAAAATGAAAAGGCAGACTTCTTACGTGTATCACCACATTAGCTGTTGTAAAGAGGCACCACCCGGTCTATCGTCGCCCTGCAGATGGGGCATTTCTTTGGCTCTGGCAGGACGTTGAAGCATTGGGTACAGGCACACACGTGACCACACTCAAGAAACACACAGGACCGCTCGCGGCTCAGGCAGACGGTGCAGCTGGTGGGCGACACGCTGCTCTCCTCTACGTTGAGTTCACGCATGCGTTTCTTCTGCTGCTCCTTGAACTCCTCGAGCATGCTCCTCTCCTTCTTGCTCTCTCTGTGGCGGAAGTATTGCTTCCACAGGATGAAGAGGAGTGCGGAACAAGCGGCGACGCCAAAGACAACGGTCAGAATCCTCCACAGTCTGACGCTGTTGCCCTGCTTCTTGAGAAGAGCCTCGTAGTCCAGTCGCGTGAGGAAATAACGAAAGCCCTGTTTGGGAGGTTGGAGCTTGATCAGGTTGTTATCCAGGACCAGCTCTCCGACACCCGTGACGCTGTCTCCCAGCCGCAGCATCTCCTCCGCTTCATGGATGCCCTTGGGTCGCTCCCCGCTGATGAAGTGGCCGATGACGTTGGACAAGGACTGGACAGTGGGGTGGAAGTTCTCGTACGTGGTCTCCAGGTCCAGCTCGGCAGCGTCTAGCGGACGTATGACCCGAACCGCGGCAGCGATATCGTCGTCGTGAGACCCGAGAGAAAATGGAACTGTGTTGGTGCGCTGGTGGATGACTTTCTCTGTGTTGTTCCTGTTCACAAATATCACAAGTATTCATGATTTGTTTCAGGGCTGGAACTAATGATTATTTTCATTATCGATTCATCGAGTAGCTGCTTTTAAGTTGGATAAGAATTTAGCAGAAAAGCTAATGTGTGTTGCCTAAGACAGAACAGTGTTGTTGTGTAATATTTGATTGTCTGTATTAAAACTCGTTATATTATCCGCGCAGACTGAGAACTATCGGTATCATCATGAACCAAACTAATATAACATTTCTCCCTTTCAGTTTCGGACTTTATTTTCACATGACATGTGATTTACCGAGCACATATGTACGCTGTAGTCACAATGGTCCTTGAACGCTATTTAATGTGAGTTGGACTTAAAAACAATAGCACAAACTGCCATAGAAGCTTCAATCGTGCCTTCATTCTAATGACTGTATGCACTTTAATATAAATAAACCCTTTAATTCACTTACCACAGATGAGTGGTGCGGTTCCACACCATCTTTTCCTCCTTCAGGGTCAGTCTTTCAATCACGCCTTTGCAGTTATCAACAAACTGGCTGCTTAGAGTTTCCTTCACAGATCTCACTACACCTGCAGCATGTAAAAAATAAACAGGACATGGTGTAAAACTACAGTAATAATTATGCATGGTACATTTGAGTCTTTATTTAGGCTTTTCGAGGGTGGCCGGACAAACCTTCTATGACGGCATACGGGACACATCTCCCAGGAGTCTCAGACAGGAGGTTTTTCAAATCCTGGTCAATGGAGACTTTCTTGGCTTCCTGTGGAAATAAACAGTGAAAGATTAACATACAGAACATAACAGGCAATAAATGAGCACACTGCTGATATTCACATGACTGAGACAGAGTGCTCTGAAATGTGGCTGACCTTTAATCTGGCAACTGTTGTAGCGCGGCTCTTGTAAATAGAATAGAAGAGTGCAGTCAGCGCTGAGCTGGTGGCCAACACCACGATCTGCACAGTCGAGGGTTTCCCACTGGAGTCCATCCTGTGACTTGCAGCATTCAGTGCTGTTGTGACAGAGAGGACAGAGTAAGAGGTAGTCTTTCAATCACAGATATGTTTGTTATGTTACAAGAAACCAGTGGTGGAAAATAAGTATAATTTGGAGCTACTTGTATTTTGTTTCTCTTCTACTCTAATCCGATAACAAATACATATGGTGCTCTCAAAGTGGCATTTTTGCATGAGTGCTTTTACTTTTGACGCTTTAAATATATATTATGAATATTTCTCTGCTTTTAACTAAGTAAACATTTGAATCCTGGATTTCCAACTTGTAACAGATTGTTTTTTTTACATAGTGATAGTACTACTTCTACTTAAGTAAAGGGTTTGAATATGTCTTCCACCACTGAACCTTTATGACAACACAGACTGTAGACAGACTGAGCTGCTGTTAGATTGAACTCAATTAATTAAGTGAGACGACTAGCTTGGTAATAGTCAACAACGAGTACAATTAGAAGACATTGACACAGTGGTAAAATATCCATCATTTTGCTGGCTATGGCTTCTTAAATGACAACCATAACGTACTTCAATCGTGCATTGAGAAACTTTGACTATTGAAGTCCAGTAGCGTTAACGTAACGTTAGTTGAGCTGCTCATTCACCACTAACGTTAGCTGAAGATAACTTAATGCTAACGCTAACTAAATCGCGACCTTTGTGATGACAATTGTCCTTGGTTAAATAATCATTTAGTCTAAAGCCTCGAAAACATTAAAACGTAGCGTTAAGCTAGTTAACTGTCAAACTAGCTGAATGCTACATAGCAGTGCCACACACTTCCTCTATTGAGCTCACTAGCTAGCTAGCGTTAACTGTTAAATTAGCAGTTTGTCTGCTACAGTAGCTCGCGACGCCTCAGCTAAATTAACACGATTTAACCGCCCGTTTAAAGTCTATCGTAGCTGACATGTTACAATGCATTTTAATGAGCGATAGCTTATTTAAAGCGCTGTAAAAGGGGGTTTCTAACCTGTAGTCCCACTCGTCCCACTGTCAACAGAGGTTTAACAACAGCTGCAGGACTCCACACTTCAAAATAAAAGCTCTTGAGATGTGATATTCCTCCCTGCCAGCAGATGGCGGTGTAGAATAATTTATGGTAAAGAAAGACACGAGTCTCTGAATAGTACAATTCATGATGGTTTGTTTTACTGGGCTATCTTTCATCTTATCAGTGCTTTTTCTATGGAAGCCCAGTGGTGGAAGACTTACTCAGATTATATGCATGTTAACATGTCCAGTACAACATGTAAAAGCAGCAGTACCACTAGTAAAACAGTAAAGTAAAAGACCTGCATGCAGAATTGTATTTAAGTATACTTAAATTAAAAAGTACAAAATATACTTCCAAAAAGTAAAAGTAATCATTATGTAGAATGGGATGTTAGATTATTGGATTATAATCAATGCTTTAATGTGTACACCACTTTAATGTTGCAGCTGGTAAAGGTGAAGATAATTTGAAATACTTAGTATATATATATCAGCTTTTATAGCTATTTTATAATTTAATATTTTTTCTTAAATACATTTAATTTTTTCTTATATGTATTATAATTTATAAAAATATTTTTCCCATTATCTTATTTTCTCATTGCACAGCTACTGTGCTCCTCAGTTGCTCTGCTTCCAGTGCAGCTTGTTTTAAGTAGAGCTTTTATCCAATCAGATTTCACCTCTGTGTCTCTAGGTAAGAAGAGAGGCCCCAGCCTGCAGACTCACCCAGTGCCGCCATGTGCAGTTTAAGTTGAATGGGGACGATATTGTTGATTCAACCAATCAGATCTTTAGTTTGAGATTCATGGACGCACCAGAGCGGTTTGCAGGCCTAGTTACGTCAGCATTACTGCAGCTCTGAGTCCAGATGCCTTTCTGCCAGCAAGGTGCAGAGTGTGCTGTGATTGGTCAGTGGGCGGGCACGTGACTATGTGCCCGCGAAACTTAATGTTTGCTAGAGCTTTGGTTGTAGCAGACAGAGTTCAAGTGGAAATATTTGAAAGACATTTTACCTAGCTTTGTTTTTTTAATATGAAATGGCGGAAGGAGGAGAAACGGATTTAGTGGCGGAGTTACTGGGAACGCTTTTCTCAAGAAGGACATTTCTGAACAAACTGGACAGTAAGAAACGACCCCACAGCTAGCAGCCCTGACCCAGCCAGGAAAATGATTTGTATGCAGCGTAGGAGAAGCGTTGCACATGTTATGGCTGGGAATGTGTTTCATTTTAACTGAGCGTCGGTACTTTTGGAGAGACTCGAGTGGATATACAACTACGACCACGTTCGCAGGGAAACAGCTCCACAACCGCGGCCCGCCCTTGGCCGGTCCACGGTCGAAGACGACCACCGAACTGCGGCGGAAAACGGACGACTGACCGGCCGCGGAAGACGGACAACCGACCGGCAGCGGAAGACAACCGAACCGACAACCGACCGGCGGCGGATCCGGTTGGAGTTCTTACTGGAACTGATGTACTGGGATTAAACTATTTGTCAGCATAGACAGCATTTGGTAAGTGAACTTCATTTGTTTATCAGAGTTGTGTAAAAGACACACTTGCAGTAACACCGCAAACGATGTGTGATTGCATGCACACAATTTACGAGTACATTTACAACCATGGATTTAGATCTAAAATCTCATTCGATTTCAAGGTGTAAAGATCTCAAGTACCAGATGAGTATCAGGTAATCAATTGTAATTAGTAAAACCTTTATTCATTAAGGTCGTCTCATTGAGATCAAGCTCTGTTTTGCAAGAAAGACTTGCTTAAAGCAGGAGTAAAAAAGAAAAGATGTTGACATAAGGGTACATTCTTTATCATTTCCTGTTTGTACAAGGCTTTTTATATTTTTTAAACCTTAAAACAGTATTGTATGACAAGATTAGTACATAATACATACTGTATGCATGTAGTATGGATTGGGACACTGTGTTACTTGTGTTGTAGCAGTGCAACCACTAACATTAATGATGGCTCTGCTCCTTTTTGGAAGGCCATTCATCCGTGCAACCATTATTAATGTCATGCCTTTCAATTATTTGCTTCTCTGCACCCCAATAAATAGAGTTGCAGTAATTGGTCAAATGTTCATCATTTCATTAATTGAATATCATGAAGCAATAAATGAATGTCTAAGGAGATTTAAAACAGCTTGTCTCTTTTTTACTCTGTTGGTGTTAAGAGAGTTTTCCACCTCACATTCCATATGTCTCTTGCCCCGTTTACACATTCTTCTTGTGCCACTGCAGAGGACATTGAGTCAGCTTTTTAAGGAAATTAATTCAGATTCCAACCAATAAAAATGTGAGGGGGCACGGGCACCCACAGGCCACCTAGAGGGTACCAACACTTTCTTTCCCTGATTTGACCCTTTCAGCTATAGTTCATCTCTGCAGGCTGCATACAGATAATGCTTTCTGCACTAGCATTAACGGCACACTCCAACCTTAACCACGACTTTAGGTGTATACTTATTATTATTACTATCATTATGTCAATTTCACACCTCTGGTTACACATACTGTATAAATATGGCAGGATGAATGACACAAATGACGGAACTGATGACTTGTAATGTAAATACCTGCGGGCAACAACAACATGACTTTGAGTCTACTTCAAATTCATAAAAATTGCACTCAGGTAAATTTGGATAAAAAAGAAAAAATCCCAGGAAGATTGGATGTTGTCAGACAACAGATTGTTGGTAGATTTATAACAATGTGTGCAGTAAGCCTTTTGCTGTGATGAATTGCGCTTCATCTCTGACAAGCACCATATTTCAACTGGAATAACTGAATTTGCCTTTTAATATAATGCTTCATTGCACATTCTCATTGCATCATGTGTGCGGTGTACTTCTTCAGAGTTGTTAGGATCTCAACAGAAAGACGCTTCTCTGAACAAAGCTGTTTTTCTACTTGAAAATTCATGCTGCGCTAACCAGTAGCGTGAGGTAGCTATGACAGGCCCTCGTGCCAGTTAGTAAAGAAGCACGCACCATTGTGTTGTCACTTCACATGATCAAATAGAGACAATCATCATTGAATAGCTAAAAATATTCAATTAATTGAATGATTTTTTCACTGTTTTTAAACTCGTAGAAGAAGCATTTTCTTTCATTTGCTATTGCTACTGAAGGGAGGAAAACCTTGATGGAGATGGGTTAGACTTTTCAATGGTGTATATAACAGATAGCAAGACCACCAGTACAATATGAGTTTAAAATTAAACACAGGTGTATTTCTGAAGTGGAAAACAAGGATTTTATTACATGGTCCGCTCTCTCTACTCCCTCCAAACCTGCTTCAATGCGCCCACGCTGCCTGCACTGTCTATATTTACACCCCCGCTGCTAGCACTGACTGAGACTGTTCATAATGTCAGGTAAAGCAAACATTTAAAAAAAACATATATCATGACTTTGGAATGCTCAGATTTTTGGAGTTTGAGTCGAGAGCAATATAGAAACAATACTCTACTTCAGTGATTTTATTGTTTTTGATAAATTAATAGATTTTAATACACTACATAATAACGACATCCAGTTGATGGATCATATTGGAAATATGCTTTATGTTTTGATTCTTTATTTGCTCCAGGTTCTCAAAAAAAAGCCCCATTACAATCCAATAAAACACTGCTAGTGCACAGTCAGTGCTAATTACTTAGGACTATACTGTATATTACATTGTTCTGGTGACATTTTCAGCCTATACATCAAAAATGAATCATCAAACAAAAAATTACAATTCCCACCATGTTAAATGGGTTTTTTTTGTATCATATGAATTTACAATATTTACACTGTAAAAAGTGTAGTTTGACAGGCAGACAGCGGAGGTAGACCTGTTCAGAATTTAAAAAGTACTTTAAGGAGGCTTGTTGAGCTAAATTATATCTCACAAAAGCAATGTGTGCAAAATGGTGAATCACTAAAGGGTTAAAGGATAGATGTCCAAAGCGTGATTGCATCCACTTCGGGGCCTTTAAGCCTTCTCTTTATTTATTTTTCTCTGCTGTCTTTGCCATCAATCGATCATATGTTTTATAGAAACAAAAATATAACTTATTTGCAACATCAATGGCTTCTTCTCTGAACTACCCTTTGAAAACAACAAGAACAGGAATAGCTGCCACACAAAACTCCTCTGGCTGATTTAGTCTGACATAATCAATCTGACGTGTGAATGATTACCCGACAAGAATTTTGCAGCTTGCCTCAGAGGGGAAAAAGGTGCAACCATGTTTTCAACCCCAGCAAAAGAACAGAAATGTCCTCTGGGCTTCTATTCCACCTAGTGTTGTGGACAAAGTCTACCTTGTAGATCCTCTGCCTACGTAAAAAAAAAAAAATACTCCCACTTCCTTTGTGTGTGTGTGTGTGTGTGTGTGTCACAAAATGATTTCCGTTCAAATGCCAGCCTAACACACATTCATGTGGATTTCAGACAGACAGAAATAGCGACAGCAGATGGAGGCAGCAGCTTAAAGGGCGGAGTACAATAGGCGAGAAGAACATCATATGTGTCCTCTTGAGCTGTTGTGTTGAAAGGATGACAGTTGGAATTTGCTGTGACTGGTTCAGATAAGCCTTGCCTAACTGTGCGACATCCTCCAGACAAACTCTCCTCCTTGTAAAGTCTATCCAATTATACACGAAGAACCAAAACACACAACATTCACTTACACTTCACGTAATGAGGTGTTGGATTTACAGCGCAGATGTTGAAGTTACAAGCCCGTTTTAAAATGTCAAAGTAATTCAGTGCAGATCAGAAGAAATGAGACATTCTTTTGTATTGTTATTATGCAGCCAAAAAAAATTACTTTTGAACTTTTGAAATGTCAGATTTTAAAACTTAGCTGCAACACAGGACAAAGTTGGCCCTTACTGTCTCAAAGTTTCAGCAAACGCCAAACTTTTAATGTCATTCTGTCTTGACAAATAGCATTGTTAAGCATATAGAAAGGAAACAGCATCAATCTCAAGTCTTATTTGACTTCAGTCAGGTGCCTTTGATGGACTCAAACATATGATATCGAGGATGCGATCGAAAGTTTTGGGGCATTTGGACAAAAACTTCAGAAGCAGAGTCTTATGTAAAACCCATTTGAAATAATTTGAAGATTTTTCTTTTGTTGTTCTCTCACCGTATCGCACGGCTTTTAGCTCTACCCAGGCACGCAATCTGCTCATTCTCCCACTGAAAAGCACATTATTTGGAAAAGTCTCAGTTCCTCGAGATATTGAAATCAGCTGGCATTCTGTGCCTGGAGGATTGCCTCTGAGGATTACGCAACAAAAGCACTGCATGTATAATGAAGCTATTTGGCACAGACTTTATCGTGGCATGCCTCATAGTCTGTCCCTCAAACCTTCAAACGTATTGCACATTTACCTGCAACACTTGATGAAACACTAATGATGCTAATGATACTCCATATGGGGGTATCAGTGATGTCCGTTTAGCACTGTGAATAATGGATGATAGAAAATGCTGGATTTCTATCAAAGTGTAGACTCATGGTTCATTAAATTTGATATTGGGAGAGTATTATCAGTCTTCTTAACTAACTTTCACAACCCGTTAAATACAGACGCTTGATCAGCGACCCTCTGCATCTGATACCGACACACCGAGGCCTTAAGCGTCTTATTTTGTCTCGTCAGTCACGTGACTCGTTAGGCATTCGCTTGTTTCATGAGCCGTTAGTCAGTAAAGTTAGCATCAACCAAAATCTTTTCCCTAATCCTAACTAAGTGGTTTTGTTGTCTAAAATTAACTTTAATTTATGCTTCTAGCCAGATGTATTCTACTCCAAGACTTCTGTGGCCTGACAAAGGAATAGTCCCCACTTTAACAAGAAATATTTTGAAATGAGAGTTGCACCAATCTTCTTCATATAACTCTCAGCAAGGGAGGGAATAAACATATTTCTCCAAATGATGATCAAATACTGAAGCTATGAATAATTGTAATTAATATGCACTAATTTGCTCTTATTTCTTTTTTTTCATTTTCATTCATTGACCTTACATGTAAACTGATAATCGCTTACTGTCGTGCAACACTTTCCCTGTGGTGCAATACCGGAGTAAATGAGGTGGAGTTGACCTGCAGGTCTCCTGTGAATGTATCGTTCCCCTGATTAAAGGTGGGAATGAGCCTACTGTATCTAATGTCTTGCACTCTCCCTGTTCATTAAACCACGACTGACTTGAACTACATTATGTATTCATCCAAGCTAAAGGTAATCTATAGTGTCGGAATGAGATGATATTGATTTCAACCCTTTGAGGCTTACACTTTCTCTTTTTGTAAACGAAGGAATCACCTAAGCCCTGATGTTCATGTGGTTCCCTTATCCTTTTTGTGAGTATCTTTCTTTTTTTTTGATTGGATGTAAGGCTGTTATTTATGGCACCGGTCTGATTTATGAAGTATCCCTTTCTGGCGTTATTCCCTCTCTCTCTCTCTCTCTCTCTCTCTCTCTCTCTCTCTCTCTCTCTCTCTCTCTCTCTCTCTCTCTCTCTCTCTCTCTCTCTCTCGTTCTTCACTGTGTGCTGGGCTGCCCTGCTGACGCCATCACGTACAGCCATAAATCAGCCATCTAAGAGCTGAGACCCTCTCTGCCAGGCCCCTCTAATTGATTACACCACGCTGTGTAAGTGTCACGCGATGAAGAGAGAGACCAATTCAATTAGGCTGGCTTTGCTGGACATAAATATGTAGCATATGCTGTCCTGGATAAAAGGATGTCTTCAAGAGCAATGGAAAGGGTACTGAGGGTAAGGAAGGGGAGGATAAGGCAGGTGAGGGAGGAGTGTCACTCTGATAAAAGTAATTGGTTTGCTATGATAACATTCTGCACACTGGGTTGCTTGTGTGAGTTCACAATGGATGTGTATGTTCAACTGAAGGAGAGCGAGAGAGGGAGGCAGAGTTACAGGGAATGAGGATGCCTCAGGAGGCAGGACTGAGCTGGGGATCCTCTGTGTAGCTCGACTGAGCAAAAAACTGTTTTTAGCCTGAAATATCTCAGCAAATATCGGATGGATTGGAATTCAGTTGAGATACATTATATATGTTGTTAATATTAAGTGCATACGTAAGAAAATAGTTTGAACTTTTAAAAAACCTTAAATACAGAGATGTATTGAAATACATCCCACTCTCTGAGAGAAGAAATATCTTCATATAAGTTCTCAGTCCTGTTCTTATCAGCATGCAGATTATTATATTATAATGCTTTTAACTACAGTTACAACATTTGTTCACACTTTCACAGGCAAAGACATAAAGACACTGGACATGTAAGAGCAGAGAGTCAAGACATTTCCTAATTTCATCAGACAAAACCCTCTGATTCAGGATGGTAACTCGGATGGCAGATAAGTCAATACTGAATACACTTATCCATTTCTGTAAAGGCCAAACCGTGATGGATTATTTTCAATTTAGCATATCAGGGTCTGCACTAATCTCCTGTGGTTAGAGATGAGCTATCTCACATCACAGAGATGAGTAATGGAACTCCAGCTGTTTGTATGAGGCCTCCTCAATGCCACTGCACTTTGGGGGTTCAAGAAGATACCAGCTCATCCTGGATCAGATCATGGTCATGCTATGTATTCACTGAACAGCCAACTGCTGTCGAAATCACACCTACATATGAGATAGTGCCCTTAAACGCATTCAATCTGTATATTTTTGTCTTTATTTCACAGCATCAAAGGGAGAAAAAGAGACATTCTTCTGTAGTGTAGCCACAGTAACTATACTCTCTCAGCAAGCGTAGAACTTCATCCACCATCCACACTTGAAAAATCATGTCCATGCTGCATGAACCTGCTCAGTGGCAGACACAGATTATACATCTTTTAAATTATCGCACCAGAATCCTCCTCATAGAGAGCAGCCGCCTTCTATCTGCCCTCGTTACACTGTGTCGGCCAGTCACACAGATGTTTACACCATTTTCTCTAACTCATGTTCACTCCAATCTCCAAAACAAATTACATATTTATTACTAATTTGCCACAGCAGATATATATATATATTTTTAAGGGAACATCTGGAGTTTATCATCAGCATAATAAGGCCAAGTTATATAATGAATATATCTGCAAAATTACAAAATGTTGACACTAAACGTATCTGCAAGACGTCCACTAGCAGTGTTTTCTATTTATTTGTGTTAGTTTATTTGGCTAATAGGAATGTCTTTAGTTTTGCAGATATTTGGTCGAACTGAAGTATTGGAGAGATTAAAGTTTGACCTGATGATGGCACTAGATGATAAGTCTGACGATACATCCTATAGGAACCATGAATATCTGTCCAAAATGTTGTGCAATTTAACCCATTAGACGTTGAGCTATTTCCCCCTTTAAGTGTAAGTTTTGACCTGCTGGAGGCACTGTAGGAAAAGACAGAGGATCATTAAATTTAGTAGGATTCAGCCTCTAGGGAGCATGAACGTCTGTACAAAGTTTCATAACAATCCATTTAATAGTTGTTGAGGAATGTCAGTCTAAACTGAAGTGGTGGACGAGACACCGACTGTGATTGCCATCTATAGAGTGATGCTGTCAGCCTGCCTCTATGGTCAATAGTGACCTGAAGCACAAGACCGGATATCCTTACTTAATTAACACGTAACTGAAAATGTTGTCCTTCCCTAACCTGACCACCACACTCAGTACAGGAACCCCCGTATGGGATGGCAAAGTCCTGCTCTTTGACCACCCATTAATTCAAAATGCAATTGGTAAAAACAACTAGTATGAACACAATGAAAAACAGCATTGAGAGTTTATATTATATTATTTTGCTTCATTGCTCTACTTCAAGAGATGACATGCAATGTGTGATAAATTGCACTGTGTAGAATATAAAGGCCATTTGCAGTTACAAATGAGACTCCTCATTTTGCATAATTAATGTTTCATCCTCTGAATCTGTAGATGCAAGGGCTTACAAGCTTTTTTTTTATTACAGAAACTCGCTCTTCCTTTGAGTTGCTCTTGAATTAATTTGTAAGATCACTCTCATGGAAGTAATAAGTGGAGTCCATACATACATACTTGTACTTTAAACCTGCTGATGCAACACAAGTTTTACAGCATGTAGGACAGTACTTAAAACTTAGAGTAAGTTGTTACACAATGTTAGTGAATGCTTTAAAAGACTGACGGATTGATTAGAGTTATACCTGGTTGCGATTTTGTGTTTTGGATCCAAACTTCTTTTATCCTCGTGCTAATGAGATCAATGACAAACGCATTTAAACCTCACGCTAAACATAAATAATGAATAACACTGTGGACTCGACTGACTTTTACAGCAGAATTAACAAGTCACAAAAGTCCCCAGAGAGAAAGAGAGAGGCGTGTACCCTCTTCCTCAGGTTCACAATAAACTTGTACAGTGATACCTCAGTGCAAAGCTGGACGGATAAATAATGCTTTGGTAGGGAGCCATTTGGAAGCAAAACATCGAAGCAGGGAGGGGGTTGAGGGTGCCTGAGCGCCGGCTGAGGCTCTTGCACTGATCTGCGCTGCATGATGCAGACAACGGAGGAGAAAGAAGAGGAAGAGGAGGAGGGAGAGAGGAAGGAGGAGCGAGCGGGGTAACCGACTGGTTGAGGCTCGCAGCTCGCAGTCTCTCCTCTGTGCTTTGTGAAGCAGCTTCTCTCTGCTTTTCCTCTCTCCCTCGCACACACCGCCTTTCCTACTCTTTTGCCTGAGCTGACAAGAGCAGACGTAGCGGCAGAGGGCTCACTCGCTCCAACTACTCCCGCACCATGCTGCCCTGGAGAAGGAATAAGTTTGTTCTGGTGGAGGATGAGGCCAAGAGTAAACCCAAGAGCCTGGGGACTGGGCTGACCTACCACTCCATCATCTCCTCTCTTCTGCGCTCCTGTCCGGACCTGCTGCCCGACTGCCCCTTCGACTGGGTGGGCAACATCTTCCATACCAAACGGCAAAAGGTGGAACTGAACAAAGAGGAGCCTGTTTACAATGTGCGCTACCTGGGGAGTGTGGTCACTATCACGGCAAAGGGAGACGGCTGCACCCAGGAGGCTGTGGCCAAGATCTGGGCGAGGAGCAACTACGGGGAGCAGAGTGTCAAGATGAGGTTGACAGTGGGACCGCAAGGCATCCGGATGAGTGCTGACAAATCTGGAAAAAAGAAACCCATCCATCTTTACTCTCTGAACAGAATCACCCATTGCGGCACTGACCCGTCACGGCCCAAGATCCTGGCTTGGATCTACAGGCACCAGGTCAAGAACATGGCCGTGGTGCTCCGGTGTCACGCCGTCCTGGTCAGCAAGTCGGAGAAGGCCCGGGCCATCGGCAACAGCCTCTACCAGAACGCGTCCTCTGCCTTCAGCGAGTTCAAGCGGCTGAAGCGTCAGAGCGATTTCCGGCACTGTCAGCAGCAGCTGCTTGGGGAGGAAGCGGTTCCCCTGATGCCGCTGAGGAGGCTGCTGAACGGGCAGTGCCACTACAGACCACCTGCCGACAATCCCGGGAGCGTCACCCGCCTCTGCTCCATAACGGAGGAGGAAGAAGAAGAAGAAGAAGAAGAAGAAGAAGAAGAAGAAGAAGAAGAAGAGGACGATGAGGACAGTGAAGATGAGAAGCAGGAGATAGAGAAATCAGTGGAGGATGTAGAGGAGCAGCAGGGGAAACAGATTTACACAACAAACACAGACCCGACTCAGTTATTATCAGAGTTGGACATTAGGGATATTGCCAGACTGGAGCAGTGCCAAATCAACTTTGTCTGTGACAGCAACAACAACACGTTTACATTTGTAACCTCTCTGGTGTGACCGTTTAAACGAACGCGACACTAGAGTAACACATTCCTCTCTTAGCCCCTCACTGGTACCCGACTCAGGCTCACTCCTGCCCCGTCCATGTAATGTGAAGTGTTTACCAGAAACTTCTCCTACTACCGGGGGCTGGAGAAAAAGGCGGACGATCGTTCTGTGGGAATAATTTCTGTTCTGGCCAGGTGGCTCAAATGCTGGTTTGACTGTTGCAGTTTGGGAAACTGCGTGTTTACAAAGAGGGCTGGTGATGCACAAAACGAACGATACAGCACAATGACGAATGAGGACAACGGTTTCAGAAAAAAAAAAAGGAGAGCGCAGACGCTGAGATCACTGGGTCACATATTGAACACGGCACCAAGCAGGATGTTTTCATTAGTCTTCTATCGTTTTATTTTTGTGAGTATGATTAAAGCCGTGTTTGCCAGCAGGGACATTTTTCAGATCGACTTGTAATATTTTTTCAGGGACGTTCTTTGTAAATGTATGTAATTTTTCTAGTACGACAATCCTCACTAAAATTGTTTGCAGACTGACCTTTCCGAGTGCTTACAATCACGGGAACTTTATTACGGTTTTACTAATGATCACGGTCACTAATGAATAAGGCTATAATTTAGGAAGCAAGCCATTGAGTCGACGTGTTTATTGCTGTCATTTGTTACAGTCCTTATCATTTATGCATGCCGTGTCAGCAGTAACCTTTTCGTGCTGAGCTTTTGTCTTATTCATGTGAAACCTTTGATCTTTCAGCTTTTAAAATTAACACTGTGATAAATTTGTGGACAGGGATAAAATACACAACTGTTCAATGTCGAATTCATGTCATGTATTTCTTTTTATATACCTATTGCAGTGTCACCTGTCTTGCCAAACAACAACAACAACAAATCAGATTTCATGGCTTTGCTCTTTTTAGCCAAGTTTTGCTAATGCATATTTTCCACATGAGCCCTGATGGACAATTACAATTTAACACAAACTGTTTTGAATATGACTTTAGTTAATTTCCTCTTGATAATATCTGTACAACCGTCTAAAGATGCATTGTGATTATTACGAGATGAAGCTATTTATTTTCCAAATATGATGAATAAAAATGACCCTCACTTGGGTTTTCTTCTTGAATCGCAGGGGAGGGTACTTCTAGATGTTTTTAAAGAGATTATTCAAATGAATCCAACAACTTTGCATTCCACTAGTGAGCATTTGCATATTTCCTGATTTGAAAAAATGTGTCTGACCTACACTTCAAAGAGAAAAAAACACATAATTACACCAGCATGATCTGCTTCGTGAGCTATAAAACTGCATGAAAAAAGTATTTTTGCCACAAGAAGAGACACAACTTAAAACTGCCAGTCAATCCCATTATTTGTTAGTGTGGTTTTCAGAAATGTCTGCAGGCATTGTCCTGGCTTCTCAGCCTTTTTACTCTGAGGGGAGCAATTAATCAGCGAATTGAATTGTTCAGGAAATGAACATAAAGCACCTGGCTCGGCAGGACTGCTGTCAGGCTCTGATGGAAGCGAGTGATTCAAAGCGGGGACCAGGACGTTGACTCACCCATCAACCATTTTACTGCAAACATCAGCCATTTCAGTGATGACGGAGTCTTTGACATCTTTTCACAAACACCGGCGAGTGACGACAATGACACATTTAGAACCGAAGCATGTTTGAACTCTGGTGTTTTACAATTGGCATCCCTGTCTTTTAAAACAATGTATTTGTTTAATATATTCCACCTTATTTCATCACAATATAACATTGTAGTGCAATACATATAATAATAATAATACCATGTGAAATTATTGAAAATAATTATTGTTCATAAATTCAGTTTAATTATCATACAATCGGATGATGGATGGATTGTTCTGAAGGGATACTTTCAGCTGGAACCTTTAAGATCAATATTTTTCTTTTCCGGGACTAAGCCACCTCTGAAAAACAACAGGCTCTATTGTCAGAAGATAGATAATAAAGGATTCCCGTGTCCTTGCAACAAATCATCTCGTAGCAAGGATAACTACACATTGTGAATACTAAGGGAAACCATTTTTTTGTTGCCATACTTTTTATTTTCCCTCCAATTTAATCAGTTCGACAGGCTCCTGTTCTGCTTATATAAAGTCATACACACACACACACACACACACACACACACACACACGCCTACAAACACACACACACAAACACAGTATACAAGGTGATAAAGTCAGTCATGTATGCTCACTGACATTCATGCAGGAATGCGTTGTGTCCGATATGCTGCTAACGTTAACATGTATTGGTTAGCAGAGGAACCATGGTGCTTTTGTGTTAACACAACTCTTGTCAGGCAAGCAGAATTGGAGGGAGCAGATGGCAGCAGCAAGGTGCACGCTGGGCTTTACCACAGCCATCTTCCAAAATAATAAGAACTCAAGCTCAGATCCAAAGCTTGTTGCTGTTTTGTCACTTCATTCAGCCGCAGGAGACGCTCTTACAGAACACGAGATCTAATCAAACGTGGCACGCAGTGGCCTGTCAAGTATCACATATAATCGTGCCATTTTACAGCAGGGTGTCTTCGGAGAGCCAACAAGCTGCTTGTGCCTGCACACAGCTGTTCAAAAGCGTCCTCATCCCAATGCAGCGTCTGTGAAGCAAACATAGGGAGAGTGACAGCGCCAGGGGGCCGGCTCGCCTCCCATCACGACAGGGAGGAGCGGAGGAACACAATGTTGTGCCCGAGAGCAGCTGGCAGCAGGTGGCAGTCCGTTTTGTTCCAGTGATAATTGTAAAATAAGAAGAAGAAAAAAAAAAGGTGTTGAGCAGCTTCTGTGTGAGGATGGCAGAGAGGATGGACATTCTGCATTTCTGCAGACTTTGCCTCAGGAAATTACCCACAATTCATAGCAATGTGACATTAAACACGGGGTTATCAATGGAAGGATGGCGATGTAAAAAAAAATGCAAACGAAGAGGAAAGCACATCTGTTTCCAGGCTGGCAAATTACATCTACTCAGAAACATTAAGGATTAAAGATGGAACATAAAAACACATGAAATCAGAGGAATGGAAGTAGAGATTATATCGCATTGATTTATTCATCAAACGTTTAATTTTGTCATTGAAGCTGTTTTGACAAAAATTTGTAAATATTTGAAATGACCGCTCATCTTGTGAGGAAAGAGCCTGGAAGAGCATCAAATCAATCAGGGAGTAAAAAGTTCAAATAAGTACCCACAATTGTCCATATATTTTTTGACCTTGTTATGGTAACGTGCTGCCGCAAAGTGCTGTCCCATTCGTATTTACACCATTTCAAGCCCTTACAGTCTCTCACACTCAACCATTAAGGTGACATTATTAAGTCCCTGAGGGTTCAGAGTTTGAGGGGGACATTGGGATTGTGCCGAGCCCATTGGCCTTTTTTCACAGAAGCCATTTTGACATGTCATTGGAAGGTAAACGTGTGTAATTAATAACATGAATTATGGCCCTGTTCCATGTACGTGGGCCCGGGCACTAATATTGTGCATGCTGGCTCACTGGAATGTCTGTGACACACTCAATAGAACAGGAACATAATTAATTTCATCAAATACACCCACACATGAAATGAAATGTCAAAATGTCTGCTGTAAAAAAAAAGAAAAACGCCTATTCCACCCTCAAAAACAAACTCCGACAAGCCACACAAAGGTGAGATTAATGCTTTATGTCAAGTCTTTTCAAACAGTATTGTTTGGTGCTGCAGAAAAGACTCGAGATATGTTCACCATCTCCATTAAAGAGCAGCACACAGCTGCTTCCCTTAGAACCCCTAAGCCCTTTTTCTAGTCTTGAAGAGGGCTATATAAAACCATTGCCTGACATTACATATGTCATTTCGGGGCCCTTGCTGAAACTGCCAATGCTCTTATTCTTCTTGAGACAACAGTGTTCTTATAATATTTCATCCTCCTATCATTTTACAGTCGAAGGAAAAAACTTGAGTTGGAGTTACAAGTTCAAATGATCCGACGATCAAAGCTCACAAGCATCGTTTTCTATCTCATACATATCTTATAGCATATATTCTGAGCAAAGGAGTTGCACACCTGGCAATTTGCAAATGAGACGCCTTGCATTATGCTGCTCAGCAACAATGTCAAAATCTGAGACGGAGGATGATCTCTCTGTTGGTACAAACAACAAAACTGCACTCTAAATGTAAGATCTACATTCAGGATTTTCTTTTTTAGATTGACTGAAATATCATATGACACAACTTCTCTACTCTTAAAGTGGGTGAACTCATTAGACTAAATTGTCGAATAATTTCCTGAGGCCACAGCTGCTCCTGTTGAGTGCAAAGAATCCCGCAGGAAGAATCTTGAGTGCTAGAGAGTATAACTATACAGCTAACTAATTCATGAGAATCAGGGATTCGTTACTGCAATTAAACCTTTATGGTTTCATAAAAACATAATAAGCAACACCAAAATTGTCAGGGAGAAATTCTGCAATGAAAAATGATGCCTCAGGAAATGCATTTTGCTTAATAGTGGTGTCCAGGAAAGCGAATGATATCTCCGTTGTCTCTTTTCTACAACAGTGTGTGTCAGTCGGCGTCCCTGCTCAGCCCTGCACTCATGTCTGCTGCTGAGTTTATTGAAAATGAGCCACAGTAGATGTCCCATTTCCACCGTGATTTCACTTTTACACCTGTTTAAATTACTCTTGCAAAATCTTTGCAAATAATGAGAGCAGATTCTTTTATTAAACCTACAAGAGGAAATGTAATAACCCTGTCGCACACCACCTGATGTCTTTCTACCACAGGCTACAGAACGGGATGATTGCAGGAAGGTTGCACATATCTTTCGTCCCTTGACACCATTAAACAGACTGATTATGAAATCAATAACCTGGGAGCACCATAGTGTGTTCTTTTATTGCACCCAATTGGAGACGGTGCAGCTTGTGTCCTTGCGGGGTCTGCTTTCATTGTTTTTGTTTGTTGTGCGTCAGCCGCATCGCTGGTTGTAATGGCGGGGTCTGGTTACACGCTGCATCAACCTTGTGCGACACGATGACCGCTGTAACTACATACTGACATCAGCAGTGCTCACAGAAAAACACAGCTTTGGATAGAAAAAGCTAAATATAGAGAAAAGAGATTTTGTAATTTTTCTGCATGTGATTTTGAAGGAATACTTTTTGAGAAATATGCTAATCTACTTCTATATTGTGCATTTTTTAATAATTAATATGTGTATTTACTCTGTTACTTCGTTTGCTGACGTAAATCCTTGCTGCTGTAACATACAAATGTCCCCCTGGGGATGAATAAAGTATCTATCTATCTATCTATCTATCTATCTATCTATCTATCTATCTATCTATCTATCTATCTATCTATCTATCTATCTATCTATCTATCTATCTATCTATCTATCTATCTATCTATCTATCTATCTATCTGTCTATGAAACCATTGAGGAAGAGAGTGCAACAATATGACTTCATTAAATAAGTGCCAGTCAAATCTCAATGTTGCTGGTTGCAGATTTAATAAATAATAATTAATTCATATTAAGATATGTAACTATTGAAAATAACATAATTATGATTAATAAACCCATACATTTGTATAAAAGAATGATGGTGCTCAGCTTATGCTATAAGACACCATTAGTTCAACTTTATATAACACAAGATTCAGGGATGCTATGGAGGTCTTCTCAAGGTGTGCAGGGACAATTATTTCATATACGTACACACAAATCAAATGCTCAAGTTCTTTAAAAAATAAAATACTTATTTGACTAACTACACAATTAAACAAACTAAACAGAAAATAAATGAAGAAATGACAAAATATACTAAATGATTGATACTGGTGTTCTGTGAGATCGGGTTGCAGGCCGAGCAATTAACATTCAGTTTATATGACAAGAAACTAAACTAATTGTAAGCAGAGTTGGCTATCATGAACTTAACTATACATAACCTTTATAAACTCAGATGTTGATATATATATATATATATATATATATATATATAAAAGAAGGACTTACTAAGACTAGGACTAGCATATCAAGTAAAGGTTTCTTTAAGTTGTTTATTACAAATGCGTGGGCCTCTATGTTCCTCAGGAAGGAGGATGCTCATAAAAACGGAAAAGATGGGGGACATAAAACATGGTAGACTCAGCCTTAACGGTTTGAGTGTTGAGTGTCTGCTCTTAGTTCAACCATTAAGTGACCTCTGTAGACCTACAAGTAGCTATTTCTGGTGTTATTTCTGTGGAGATATCAATGTTTAAAGTCCACAAATTTGAGGGCATATTAAGGAGTATAGCGGAAGAAGGCTATAAGCTGTAGGTGGGTGATTTCAACATATTGACCCCGGGAAACATATATTGAACATTTGACTCAGAGATAAAACTTTGCTGAGAGCGTAAAATCCTTTAAAAGGTCTTGTTGATGTGCCATATTAAGAAGATATTAAACTTGGGAACATAGGACCCGATATGCTCCTGCATCTAACAAACAAGATTTAGCGTTTTTGTGAGCGTAGGCTTTTTTTTTTGTTAACCTGAGATGACTGTTTCCGGGCTGTAGCTTCATACTTAACAGACTAATAAACTATCTTAGATTAATAACATCCACTGGGTTGCAAAAAAGATAATGTACCCTTTAGGTGTCTTCTTTGTCTTTCTTTCAAACTCACTGCTGCAGATGGAGAGAGGCATTATTACAGTCACAAAACACCAAGGGGCCACGGGAGTAATTGGCTGCAATTATCACCACATTTGCTGCTATTTGCAGTAACAGTGGAGGTGCTGTCATTATACCTGTAGGTCTCTGGGCTCAGTCTGATGCAGCATTGTCAGCTCTTCCATGTCTTAGTAAAAGGCACAACTAATATCATGATGAAAGTGTTGTGGAGTAGAAGAAAACAAGGCTCCACAAAAGAGAAAAATATTCCTATTTACCCCTGAAGCATTTTGTTGGACAGCATAGAGGCAATCATTCCAGCATCCGTTTGTCTCCAAGTTTCCTATTACCTGAGGAGCAGCAAAACAAGGTACTGGAGAGCAATCACTTAGACACACACACACACACACACACACACACACACACACACACACACACACACACACACACACACACACACACACACACAAACAAACAAAAAGAAACTGGGCCAGGACACATAAACATGCACACGTAAAGCTGGGGGCATTTAATTTGACCGTTTTCGAGAATAAGATAAGGCTTTTTTCCAGCTTTTGATGAGCTGAGAGAGAGTGGCAGGTGGATAAAGCGGGCAGTGGAGTGGGTGTACTTGGCCGGCATGTGAGTGGGTTGGTACATGCCACAGAGGAGGCCGTGTGTGGACATGAGCCATGGCCACAGTACCTGAATAAACAAGGATGCACCAAAACAAACAGGATGGTACAAACAGGATGGCCACGGTACATTTTAAGCTGCCGTAGCTTTATTTTCACATCACTTTATGCACTGCTGACCATCAGCGTCAGTGACAAATGGCTGATTTAAACTTCCCCTAAAGTGAATTTTTCTTTTGTTGTTTGTTATTCTCTCCTTGTATTCAATTTCAATAAAACAGTATTAAAAGACAGCAACAACAATAGATAAATAAATATATAAACAATTGCAGACTTTACAAATGCAAATGTAGTTGTTGCTGTTGTTGGAAGATTGCTGTGTTGAATAATGCCTTGTCATATAACTATACAAACCTAAATGAAAAGTTAAGAGATCGTCGGACGTTAATTGCAATTCATCCATATTTGTTGAGACATTTTACCCAAATCACAACTGTTAACCTCATGGTGGCGCTAACGGAAAAGCCAGGTGATCACCAAAGTCAGTAGGCTCCGTCTGCTGGGCATCACCAATTACCGGACACATATTTCATAGAGATCTATCAAATAGTTGCTGAGATATTTTAGTGTGGCCCGACGAAGATGACCACCATCTCTCGAACAACGCTGCTAGCTCTACCAAGACGCTAATTAATGGTTAATCATAATTTTGGATTGTCAAAGTACAATTTGCCTTTTTTCTCCCTAAATCTTTCTTAATTTAACTTGTGCAAAATAATAAAAACATTTAATGAACACCTACTCATCATAGAATTTACGAATTTTCTATTTTTCTTGGGTTATTTAATCTAATGTTTCTTTATTCGGCGGTATTGCGTTCCACTTCTCCATTTGGCGATTTACATGCACGACAAATCCCTCTTGCTCTCTCAGACAGTTCATTTGGAATCAATAAAAGATTACCTAGATTAAAGATGCAACACGTTACATCACATGGAGGCTTATTTCAGGCTGAAAAAGGCGTATGACATTAATTTATCTTTAACAGCATTGCGTGACGCATGCAACTGCTTGAACATTCAAGCATCTGTAATTGTCTGCATTTATTCACAGCCAAGTTCTTTTGTCCTTTTTTGTCCATTTTTTCCGTTATCTCGCCACCACTGCATGACACGCCAACTCCTAAAATGTTGACAAGAGCTAGAGGGGAATATTGATGTGGTCCCTTAAAACATCACACACACACACACACACACACACACACACCATCACACACACACACACAAACACACGCACTGTAATGTTAATTAATTTTCAAACTCATCATCTCCTGTCTGAGTTAGGAAAACAGACAGCCATCATCACAGATCATTCAAATAATGTTCCCTGAATACCCTCCTGCCTCCTGCTCACGCTGTGCTTGATTTCTTTCATCAAGAGTCTTCATTACCTTTCACGGGTAGAGACTGAACGTGCGCTGTTAGCTTGATAAGTATCCAACTTAAAGTTCAACTGAGATTCAAACTCCCCTCACTCTTTGTGAACTATTGTTCTGATGACACCGAAGCATATTTGTTGAGCATATTTTTTCCATTTTTGCAAAAGAGGCTTTCATTTTTTTGGGGCACAATTTTGTGTTCAGACAGAACGCTGCATACAGAGTCAATGGAAAGAGGCGATTAGATGTGAATTGGCCCAGGGCGGCGCGAATCGCTGTGAAGACGCGTCCTTGCAAGTTCACAATGTTTTAACTTTTTCTAAATTTGTCCCGGAGCTTAATGGATCTATAAATGTACAAAGATGAGTAGAAGAAGGAGAGAGACTGGATGGAAACAACTGAACTGAAGAACTTTAGTTTCGGAGTCAGTGAGTTTGAGCTTACACAAATACGCACACAGTCGGTATGCCCACTGCTAACTAGCTTACAGCTAACACCAATATGTAGTATTTGCCTCTGATTGGCTTTACCTGATGTCTTACTCTAACCCTACCCAATCTCCCTCCTCATGCCTAAATACAACCAATGACAACAGTGAGTACTAGCCAATCAGAGGCAGAGTATGGCGGGTTATGACTCCTAAAGGAATTGGCCAACTGTACAGTGGGTATATTGGCTGGCTAGACGGCAGTGAGGGAAACGTGGATGTAATTTAAGAGACTTGGAATATCTGAACACACCTTGAGATTCAAGTCTCTGAGCATGTTAGCCTGCAGCCTACGAACGTGACACGAGACGCCTTTTCCATGTTTCACATATGTGTAAGAAATGTATGTTGTGTACAAATACAGAGGCAGATTTACAGATACAAATCACTCTGAATATATTTATGCATTGTGTTTTATGGGAAACGAGTAACATGACATTTCACGAGCCACATGCTTCCTGTATTTGCGAATATATATATATATATACAAGTTGTAAATTAGAGGCACAGACTTAGATAAAGATTTACAGATACAACTCACTCTGCATTCACTGTTTTTGTGCATTCTGTCGTATGAGTTATGTAACTTGACATTTGTCTATGAATACTTATGAGACAGTTTCAACAGCATAGGACACGCTCAAAGACTGACAAAAAAGCTGTTATCCCTGCTGTGGTGAAGTTCCTGAGATGTATGAATAGAGAAATGTAGCTGTCATTTTGTGAGAGGACTGCATAAGTGGAGCCTCCAAATGACCTCGGTAAAGTCGTTTCATCTTCTTAATGGCTAAAGTAGGATGCATAGAAATAACAACTCAAAAGGCCGCGCTCAAGGTTTGCTTTGAAAAATGATAAATGTAGGGAATGAATATGTCTTCTTGACAACTCAGATCTGCTTCTCACATTTTAAACACAGTTAGGGGTCAAATTAATATCTTGGTTATTTCGCCAGGTGGGAAAAATACTATTCTTCTACAATTAACCTCCTGAAATAGCAATGTTCTTTTGGTGTTCCCCTGCACAATAGCAGCCTACAGTCTTCTTGTTTACCACAGCTCGGACTCACATTGTTTGTCCTATGAATTTTTGCGGTTTTCTCAAGGTAAATAGCCTGTTGATGTCGCTTTTGCACAATATATCATCAACTGACAAACAGTGAAAGTATACACAAAATCCCAAATTGCCGTCATTTCAAATTTGTGGTTTGCAATTTATAGTTTGTCATCTTCCAAGCTTCTCAATTTTTGCTTTGGGCTTCTCAGTTCTTCTGTGCTTGGTCAGGCGGCAGCTTATTCATTTGAGCGCACATTAATTTTCGTATCTCATTTAAATTACATTTCTGTTTAATTCAATGCCCACTCGGTTCTCCCCAGATGTCAGAGTCGGTCCTCAGGCTATGCTTTCTCTCTGGCACACTGGTTCTGGCCTTTGATCTGGAAGTGCTAAGCTACTGTACATGCACACTGTCACATGGCTCTGCCCTGCTGTATCAGCTCTGTCCCCGCACCCTGGCTGTATGGTAAATAGATTGATGAAGGGGATTTTATGGTGATTTATCACAGCTAATCATATCAAAAGAAATAGCCAGGTCACTTCCGTAACATTCATCAGTAGCAAGAGTCAACATGCTGCTCATGTGGAGTGTGTGAATGTCGGTATTATGCACAAGAACGACACATAAATGCAGCTGAACAAGAAGAGCACCTTGTATGGAATTGTATTTGTGTTATATATACTGTATATATATATATATATATATTTTGTAGAGAAATGTTTAAAACCTTTATTACGCGAGAGCCCTCCAGATGGGGGGCTCCTTATATGGTCATGAGGAAGGTAGTAACAAATTAAATCACTTTTGAGAAAAAATTAAATATTTTTTTTAAATATTTCAAAAACGTACATGACGAAGAGATTCTGATCAAATGGACCATGTAACCTATTTTAATCACTCAAAAAAAAATCAGTTCCGCACTCAAGAAATAACGTAACTTTCTTTGCAGCTCAACTTAACTTTTTGGGTTTTCCATTCGCAAAAGTTTTGGACAGTACCTGGTACTTCCATAGTCATTTCTGCCTACTTCTCTCTGATATTTCAGAACTATTATTTCAGAAGTCACTGATATGGTTGAAAACGCCATGTTGACATGTGATGTGCAAAGCTTGACTGGTACAGCAACAGTGCAAGTGGATGGTTTGAACAAACCTTCAACCAGGAGATCGTTGTTCATGTCGAGTTGGAAATGAGAATATGTTGCCAGCAGTTAAAGAGCAACATTAACATTCAGTGTATGTAAATCCAATATATACTCTCCGTTTAGCTCTGTTGTGGTGTCCATAACTCCTCAAGGTAGTTTCAATAATAATTTAAGGTGCATGAAGTTAATGATCAAAATATTGATGACGTTCTCTATCTTGATAGAGTCCTATAATTGCAGCTTCCCAGTGGATACAGATGAGATGGATGGATGGAATGCGATGGATGGATGGATGGATGGATGGATGGATGGATGGATGGATGCTTTCTTTATCCCAAGGGACATTTGGCATCAAGTGGCTTATAACCCACATACAAAACACCAAGTTTAGCCACCAGACTTACTACAGAGAGATGCCTGTCACTAATTGAGCTAAATGCAGTTGTAAGGTGATTAGGGATAGCAAATAGTAAGAACAGTGAAATAATAATGACTTAAATACAGATTGAAGATATGAACATGCAGATTGTGCATGAGGCTAACATAGCCAGTAACTTACAGATGGAACACCATCTGTAGATTTGACGCCAGCAGGAAACCTTGTCGGCCAGGAAGATTTGTGAGGATGGTTAGCATGGCCAAGGATCATCTCCGTTTAGCCATGAACCTGGCTTTGCTCTGCAGGATCATTTTTAGCTTCCCAGGGACTCCTCAGACCGCTCTGCACTCAGCAGCCAAAGAGCTGTGACCCTGAGCGCCACAACAGAGCCCACCACCACACAGCCTGAAAGACAGAAATATCATTATTTTGAAGGACAGAAGGACACATTGAGAGTCTCATTTATTAAAGGGAAAGTTAGATTTACATTACTCGACCAATGAAGAACAGATAGACTACAGCCATGCTGGGAGCTCTGTGAGACTGTACTTAGAACAGTGGTGCATATTCACAATGCTATAACATGCTGATATTCAGCAGGTGTAAGAGCTGGGTGGTTTCGAAAGTGCTGACTGACTTCCATCCTCATTATCACTGAATGTAAGATGTGGTGAGATTTGGGTATCAATTCACATTTTCCTCCAGGCATAACTCTACTGAATATGGCACGAACAGATGCTACTACGAACCGTTTTCTTGCAAATGAGAACTTTAGGTTTTCATAACCTTTTCCAAGAAAACCGTCTGCATAACAACTCTATTTTCTACATATTCAGAGTCAGACTAGATTTAAATCTATGTTGAATCGTACTAAAAATTGATGCATATGGGGTCAAGCAGGACCTTCTGTCAGAAGTAGGAACTTTTCCAAACAACCCCACTAATTGTCAGGAATAACAAATGTGACAGTGAGAGACGCCGTGTTCTCCTCTGTCGTGCTGCTGGGTTTTTCTGGCAGTCCTTTGCTTTTTGGGACTATTTCAATGATGCATACCGAAGACAATTACCTCCAATCATGCTTGGGAGAGAAAGAGAGAGAGAGTAATAGGATGGGCTGCTAACAAGGTATTTAACAGCATAAAATGAATGCTGCAGTGCGCACAGCAAGCCACCTCGAGTCTTCATTACTCATTTATGTACACTATTTGCCGAAAGATGGAGGAACTAGCACTTTATGGTACATCCTCCGTCGTAATGACCTGAGAGGAGCCACTTATCAAGACCGCCGTGGATAAAGTGTGAGCTTTGCTCATGACACAAATACATACATTAGCACGTATACATTCTGCCTATGGTCATGGACACAGGCTCAATATTCACTCAAATATTATTTTAATCTAAAAATGCAGGAAACCAAAGAGCCAAAGTTTTCATCTGTGCAATCATCAAGAGACAACACTTGGAGCTGTTCCACAAATATTTAATGCCGAAAAGGGTGTTTTGGGACTTCATCTGGCTGTCTTACATCCAAATAATTTTTTTACTGTAGTGCCAGAGGCTTTGAACTCAGGGAAAAACATTGTGATGTGCCATTCAGATTAATTTGATGTCAGTGAAGCAGCTGTAGGATTTGAGAGAGAGTTAGGCTTTCTTCTCTCTTGCTTGAAATAACTTTTCATGTTCAAAAACCACAAATCCTTACCCTCAGGAAAAGTCCAAAATCCACATAAACAACAATCAGAAACACAATACTCGCCCTGAATTACATTGTATTCTTTTCACAAGCTTCAGTTGGATTTGACTTTAAATTGTTCTGCTTTCAATATGTTGCTTTTGTCCCTACTAACGAAAACATTAAGGCTGACTCATCAGGCGGACGACATGGCTCGGAGCCTCCATGCCATATGCTGAGCTCTCTAAACATATGCTGTGAAATTTTGAGGGCTCCTGTAGTTAAAGTTTGTGAGATTAGTTTCTAATCTCAGCAAGAGGAATCGGCAGCTACGGCAGTCCTTCCTTGAAATTGATTGGTTTTAAAATATGTAAAGAGAAGCCAGAGGGAGCCGCACATATCAAGTCAAGAAACTGCCTCAGCTGTTTTCATTAGTCTCAACACTAATGTTAGTTGAGGGAATAGACATAGAAACATTGAGAGGGCCAAACACTATACTACACATGGAAACTTACTAACTGAAACTGATCATTTAAACTGAGATACATGCTATACTAAAGACTAAAGTACAAATGTGATGTACTTTTTGGTATCACCATTTTTGGTACTTTATATTTCTACTCCACTACATTTCATCAGTGAAATACAACACAAACATTAATACAGCAGCAATAACTAATTAATCCAAAAACCTCATATATAATACTTAAACACTGACCGCATTTTTCTGCACAATAAGTGCTTTCACTTTTTAGCTGATAATACTTTTACCTAAGCGAGGTTTTGAATGCAGGACTTTTTACCCAGTGACATCTTTGACAATGTGATGTTAATACTTCTACTGAAGTAAAGTATCAGAATACTTCTTCCAACACAGTTTAAAACACACTAGAAGATGTGATCTGGTGCTCTAGCGAAGATGTGAGAAATGAATGAACTCTCCAGATAATGAACATTATGCCCAGATTACATTATATAATTTGATCAGCAATACTTTTCCCTTGTCAGTTAATGTAATCAGTGGATTGTGTGTTCTAGTCTGAGGTTGGACATTCCTGGAAAGCTGTATTAGTTGATATGGAGGCTCGGTGTCAGCCCACTCCAAAATAAATTGGATCCGAAGGATTTACGGCATACCTGATTGCAGCAACTTGGGGGTAATGAGAACCTTTTAAAATGAGATTGCTTTTGGGTGGGGGCATCGCCGAAGGGCCTTGACCTCTGCCCCCGTCCCCCACACAGCTCTAACAACACTGCAGATATTTTACTCTTCAGCTGGAATAAGCACACCTGCCTGTCAGGGCCACCCAGAGAGCCAGACCCAGACCCGACTTCCATTCAGCAAGCCTGCTGTAAATTCGGCAGCAGTCATATCTGCGCCTGGCAGCGGCTGTGGCTCAGCTAATCTCTTGAAGCTTTAAACAATGTGGCTGTCAGAGGCAGGGCCCGCCAAGCCCCTCAGCTAAGCTGAGTCTCAGAGTGGCAAATGATCCCCAGCAACACTCGTCTCTCTGCTCTGCTGTGCTGCAGCCAGATGTGGAGTGCAGAAATGTGCGTCGGAGTGCTTGAAGCAAGTCCACTGCTGCAAAGGAACCTCATTCTTTCATCTTTTAGCCACGCTAGCTGTGTGGCTCGAGGAATGGTCCATCGGTTCATTGCTTTGGTCCAGATTGATTTGGTCCTGATTTATTTCAACAACTATTGATGAATTGCAATTGATGTTTGTTCAGACATTCATGGTTCCTAGGGGATGTGTCCTTATGACTTTGTTGATCCCCTGATTTTTTTCTTTTGCACCACTATGAGGTTGACATTTATGGTTTTGAGTGAAATGTTTCCACACATATTGAGTGGTAGCCATGACATTTAGTACAGTTATTTATGTTGCCCAGTGGAGGAATCCTGAATAACTCCATCAGCTTTTAATCTAGTATTATCATCAGGTCAAAGTTAGTGATATATACAAACAGTTGCCAGAAAGATTGGCACAACATTTAGTGCAGACATTCACGGTATTCTAAAGATTTGAATGACGTTTTTCTCTGGTGTTACGAGCAGGTTGATATTTGGGTTTTGAGAGAAACATCTGAACATCTATTGGATGTATCGCCGTGAAATTTGGTTCAGGCATTCATGTTTTTCTCAGGGTGAATTTCAAAAACTTCCGTTTCCTGTAGTGCCATCAATGTGCCAAAATGTCCAATATTTTGGTTTATGATCACAAGAATAATGACATTCAGCCTCTGCTGTACTGTGGATGTTGTGCTAAATAGCAAATGTAATGCTGACACTAAACTAAGATGGTGCTATGCATCAGCATGTTAGCATCGTCATTGTGAGCTTGTGATGATGCTGATGTTAGCATTTAGCTCAAAGCGTTGGTGTGCTTAAGAACAGCCTCACAAAGCTGCTGGTATGTTGTTTCAATACACTTGTTTATCAGGCCACGTTGTAATTCAAGTAATTTTCCTCCTTGAATATGAAGCATATGTTTATTTCCCCCTCCTTCTTCCTCTATTTTATATTAACACAGTGAAGGTTTCATCAAGGAGGCAGACTGCAGATGAGATACCAAAGCCATTAGATAAATCACATGGGCAGGATCAGTAGAGAGGAAGGGTACGGTGTAAATTTCCCAGTGTGTGAAAGCATTGCCTCCCACACTTGACACAGTTAATCAGGAAGCTCTCAGTGACGTCCATAAATAGCCCTAAATTAGTCAGTTCACACCGCCCCAGCGTTCAGCGGGAGACGCGTGGATGACACTGCTGTGACTCCATAATAAAACGTAGGAGTGGTAATGTCCGCACACTGAGTCCATGCACTGGTAAGTTCTATTTCACTGAAGCAATCAGACTTGTGCTATTTACGAATGCTGTTGTAGAGGGCCGCCTACATCCTGACCCTCTGTGAAGGAAATGAAAACTGGCTCATATGATGAAAGTTAGGCTCTGAATAGTGTTGGGGAGACTAGCGGTGGAAAATGTTTGGAGCTGATTGAGATCTTGACTCTTGTATTTTTTTGTTCAACAATATCTGTCTTCCACTCACAGTGAGGTGCGGACCAGTGTGTGAGTTATCTTGTCCTCATCACAGTGGTGTCTGAGGTTATTTCTGGTTTCCTTATATGCATTGGTTGGCCATGTGACACACAAGAAATATCCAAAATAACGTTATAATCACCTTTTAATGATAAAAACAGCAACAAAATACCACATTTACTCCTACTGGATGCAGACATTCACAGATTAATTTGAATGAGCAGAAATACAAAACACAATATTCTAACAAACTTTAAAAAAATTTTTTTAGCTGAATTGTATACCCATCAATCAGTAAAGGTTGAATGTATGACCCTTTGACAGCACCATTTGCTGCAGAGAAACCTTCATATTTCATCCTTTATCTGTTTGGAAAACGTGCTGTATCACTGTTGAATAATCTGTCGTGAGAAATATTATAATGTCAGCCAGTTTACACAGGGCATTAAGGTGGTTCACATCTTGGTGCTGAGGTACAGTATGCACCGGAGATAGGACAGACGGCGGCTGTGCAAATGTCAATTAGATATTGCCTGTCAGAGCTGAGAATGAAAATTCTCCTTACAGACGAGTTCTCATGGGGCAGTCTTGAAAATAATAAGCAAGCAAAGCTCTAATTGTTTCATACAAAGTCAGATTTTATGAACTTTTCCTACCTCCGAGACGCTCAAACCCCAAAATGCGCTGTTCATTAAAAATCAACCTTTACAAAATGCATCTTAAAGCTCTGTCTGAGTCGAGAGCAGACACACCGCTTCAGGCCAGGCAAGGATGCAATGTTTCACGTCCACCGAGAACACCAAGGCTTTGAATAATATATGGCAGAATGTTTCTTGACTTGATGTACTTTCATAAAGCTTAGTACACTTCACAACTTCAACCTTAATATACAGCCTCTGCAGTACTTTAATACATTTTCTGTATTAGTTTTGTCTATTTTCCCTGATTTCAGGGTTTTACACTTATATAATATATTTATTTCTATATATATAATATATTGTAAATTTCCCCACTGCGGGACTAATAAAGGATTATCTTATCTTATAGCACTTTAATCCATTTTAAATTTAGATAATGTTACGGTTTTACATTTTCAGGTTTTGTTCTCCGCTGAAATGCACCCAATTTTAAACCATACAGATGACTCATTAAAAAGCCTTGATGACGCTGTCAAAGTGATAAAAAAATAGCAGACAAAATGCTCGTCAAGCCAGCAGGTTTGCTTAGACCCCCTGTGCTCACTTTGACTTACTTGTTCTCTGTTTCGTCCTCATTGGCTAATGCTGGAAATACGGAAACTCGCAAGTGGGAACTACGCAGAACATTTTTTGTGATCGCTGTGATTGAAACGTTGTCCTTATTCACTGGACCATCGCTGAGGCTGCAAAGCTTGACATACTCAAGAACAGAATACTGAAACACACTGGATGCTTCACGAAACACGTTCACACTAAAACAGATTCGCGCTAACAAACTCTAATTCTTCTCTGTGTGAGACTCACTTCACTTCTCAGAGTCTTGACAGCAAAGCTGGTCGAGAAAGAGCCGTACAGTCTGAAGGTTGTGTGTTCAAACCCTTCTGGTTTTGTTTATGTCTTTTTCCTGTTACACCTCAGAGGGCTGTTTCGTGTCTCTTACTGTGAAAAAAACTGTATTTACTGAGCATAACAAACTGAACCAGGATCAGTCTGTTTCATAAAGACAGTGAAATACATTTGGTTCCTCTTTTAGGACATTGAGTAAAAATATTTTATCAGCTTTTCCAGCATGTGAAGTGACTCATATCTCAGCTGAAATGCATCGGAGCGGCAGAGGAGTTTTTAACCTGTCAGCAACTGCTGATGGAGCTCACACTGATGACATTAACTTGTTCAAAGAGATTTTGGACAAAAAGCTAATATAATTTATTCATTCTTAAACTTAACTTTGGGGTGAAATCCTCAAGACACAGGTTACCTCACAGCCCTGATCGCTCAGCTGTTATCGAAAGAGATTTGAGGTGGTGAGTTAAAATCCCTTGTGGACTGTTTATGTTTTCTTTCTATAAAACGCCAAAGGACTATGTCTTAAAGGTCCCTTTAAGATATTTTTACCCCTTAAAAACCTTTTAACCATGCAGATAATCCATTAAAATACAGTTGATAAGAAATGTAGCATCGGCTCAAATTGAAAGCCAGAAAACAAAAGTTAATGAGGGTTTAAAAAAACCTTCAATGGAAGAGATAACTAATTAAAGCCCTTTAATATATTGTTTTTATTCATCGTGTGATGGCCTGAAAACAGCTGCTGTTCTGGGTCATCAGAGCAACTGGCTGCACCTGAGAGGAGAGAGTGGCTTGAGGTACTAAAAGGACTGCCCTCCCAGGCTGTGCCCTCTGTTGCTGGGCAGCAACTTTCAACCAAATGTGGTGTGTACTGTTCCTTTTACCCGTTATCATGACTGTGGGTTACATGACTATTAAAGAGACTGAAGTCTGTCATTATGCATTTTTCATTTTAGGGGAAATGTTTAATTGTTGCCGTCTAGTAACCGTCTGGCTCATGGTGAAAGCCTCTCTGAGTTAACTCAGTACATCTCTCTGCTGACTTTGACTTTTTATTTAATAAAGAATGGCAATTTAAAGCACCAAATATTTATACAACTACCGAGATGCATGAATCACAGATCTCTGCAGAGAGGATCCCCTGATGGAAAAGCAAGTAATGAAAGACTGGAAAAGCATTTGGATAAGCTTTCTTTTCCCTCTATATTTTTTTGACTGAATGGGGTCTAAATCTTACTGATGGTATTAAGGAAACAATAATAGCACACATCTGCAGAATAATGGCAGCGAAGGAAAGGACATGACAGATTAGGAAAAGGGTCTTTAACAGCCACAGTGTGACAGAGAAAGCAAACAGGTCGGAGAAAGCAGAATGAGTATTGGGAATCCCTCCTCTGAGCATGCATACAGAAATATCATATATAAGATACCCAGAGCAGAATTATGAATTTATGAACCTCGTGGTTGTTTTGAAGAAACAGAGCAGAGCAACTGACTGAAATATTCTGCATATAACTTACATCACATTCACAGGTAATAACTGTGAGTGAGAACACAGCCAGAAGCACAGAGCACACCTTTAATTGCATTAAATATTCAAATGTAGTTGCATCAGCTTTCTTCAGCCAAACGACGACAGAAAGTACTTGATATCTGATTTTTTTTTTTACTGGGCATTCTGCAGCCCCAAAAACGTCTTATTGGCGATGAATTCAGTAATCTTGTTATATTGCTATGATTTAAAGTATTGCTTTGCATCCTGCGTCCTGTGTGGATGTGCGCTGAATGTAAAATTACACCCTTGAAGTTGGTTTGAGAAAGTGCCCCTCTTTCTTTTGTGCTTGCACTGCAAACTGTTGAAGTGCTCTCCGTCAGTGGGAAGAAGAAAGAGCAAATTTACATTTCAATTTAGCAGCTGGTAATTAAGCTACACAGGAAAGCTCCCCCGTAAAGTCTGACTCATGTTAATTGTATAGTCAGAATAAAAGCGGTTGACATTAATGGACCCCAAAACTCCCCTCATTTGAGTCCTTATGCCAAAAAACTGAAGAGTTGATGATCAAATATTGATGCCAGCAGTGATTTTGCATTCAGAAAGCATCATCCTCTGCTTTTGTTTTCACAGTTCAGTTGCTGCGACCCTGAAGTCAAGAAACAACATGATGAGGGCAAGTTTGAGAAAGGGAATACCAGCAGTGTGTTTCTGTGATGAACCCTGTAGATCCAATCATTTCTCTTGATGAATACTGCGCTTCATGCTGGTTGATGACTTATTTATTTATATGGCTCATAATGGGAAAGTGATGGCTTATTAATGTTCTTAATCATTTGTCCTCTAAACACAGTGTGACATGCAGTGGTGTACTCAGGCTGTCTGAAGGGCAGGGGTGAAAGAAAGGAATGGCACCAGCGCGTAGAAGGTTTTCTAGAAAGTAGGGCAGCTTATATGACATCGTTTTTCTCCAGTGGAAGGGCACACTAGGGCACTTTATCATGTCTTAAATCATAGGTGCATCCAGGAGGGCACTTTTGCTGTCGCCAGCAAATCTCCTTCGCCAGTCAGTGTTCTTCACCGCTGGACTGTCTCTGACGCCGATCAACACGAAGAACCAGATATTCAAACGGAAGCTGCAACTCCATATTCATCCGCCTGCAGAGAAAAGTGTGTTGGTGGGAACATGTTTCAGTGTGAAGTCCGTAATCTCTGATCTTCATTCTCTCTCTGGTCTTTGTGTTGATCGGTGCAGGACAATGTTTACATTTTCTTTCATAAAACCCTTAAAAATATTTTTTTGGGGCGGCTTTTAACTTGAGCCAAATCCTGCCTTTCTTATAAAGGTATTTTCATTGATAACCTGCATGGTTTGAGGGTTTTATGAGGGTTTAAAAAAAAAAAGCACTTAAAGGCACCTTTATGAAAAAGTGCTCTGATGGTTTACAGAGTGAAAACATAAAGTGACACCTCGTGTCCTGCACATGTTTCTTACTGGTGACTAAAGCAACAAATCCCCAACATCTCAGCCACATGCATTGTCTTAACGTCAGGCTGGTTTAGTCTTCTTCTCATCCTTTACAGGACAAAATATCAAAAATGGTTTGAAAGAAGAGTACCAACCCTGCCTTTAAAGAATTGTATTTTGATATAAACTTCATATGATATAGATGGTTTAATAACACAACAGTGTGTACACAAAGTACTTCATGTACATCACACTCTTTCACTTTCATGATATACAAGTCCAAATGGAGTACTGATACTGTTGTTAAATGACCCTCTTGTGGATATCCACCAATTGTCCAGTTTCACAGGATAGATTTCCCATTAAAAAGCAGGAGCTGGAAAATGAGCAATCTGAGGGAGGGAGCCCAAGTGAGACATTAATGTGGAGGGTGGGGAAGAGAAATGGCTTGCAATTTACTTCTCCCACCTAAGACATGCACACATGCACACACACACAACACACTCTCTCTGTACATAAGGCCATAACTTGTGTTTCACTCTACAGCAGTTGAGCCATAGAGACGCCACATAAATACAACAACTATTACGAAGATATTCAGCTTCCAGCGGGGGCAAGAAAAAGCTACTTCACAAACGTTTGGCCATGTTGGTTTTATTTCTCATATCGCAGAAGATAAGTCGGATATATCAACACTGTTGAAGAAGAGGAAGTAGAAGAATATGTATCAGAACATAGAGCTTCAAAACAGCTGTGTTATCTGGAATGGATAAGGTAACATTGTTGTATTAGCTAATGCTGACTCATCCAAATTATAATTGTATTATTCCTGTCACTCCAGGAACATTCTCTATTCCACAGGCCCCTTCATTGCCATTTTCCATCCATCTGCCAGGTACCCTTAGACTTTACTTCCCTTCCCCATCACCTGACTGCCCCACCCATCTACACACCTGTTCCTACTTCCCTCCTCAGGCCTGCAGTTACCTAACCTTCTGTCCACCTGCATCTCATTCCCTCATCGGCCTTCATCTACCGGCCCACTTCCATTCATTCCCTGCCATCAACAATAAACCACTGAAATCATCCTGCTGCCTCGGCTGTCTGTGGGTTCCTCCCTTGTTGCCACTTTCCCTCACACCTGGGACAGTTCTCTTGACATAACATAAATTGCAAGAATATAAAATAACTTCTTAAACCCTAGGCCTCTGGCTCAGGCCCCTGCTCGAAAAGGAAACTCCCAAAATGAAAAGAGAATATCTGCAAATTCAAGCATCAGTGTATATGCTACGCAGTAAATGCGTAGACCCTATAAACATTACAAAGGTTAATAACAAACAGTGGATGGTTCTAAAGCAACTGCATGAACACCTTAGACAATTAAAAACAACTTTTACTAGCATTGAAGTCCCGGTTTGATTGACATCTGACAATGCAAGTATTTGATCATTTTACAATTTTAGAAAACAGTTACGTATGTTTATTTATTGTATGCTAACTATAACATAGTATTATAACATAATATACTACAAAGATGACAATATAGTTCAGTATAATGTCAGTATACAGTATACAGTCAGTATTGGGACACAGCTAGTATTTATTCTTAGAAGAAAGGGACACATTTGTCATCCTGACAATGATGCAATCAGCAACAGTGTAAGTGCGCAATAAAGTTAAAAAGAAAAAAAAAACAGTTTAACATTGTGCCTTTGTAATAGGCTTAAGGTTACCCTGGTGATATATATTCTCTCTGACCCAAATAATGAAGGATAATTATAATGGAGAATGGGAACATGGCCAGGCGAGACTACTGGCTCATTCTTTCTCTGGGTAATATTACTGTGGATTTGTCTGAAAAGCGAGGAAGGTCATGCAGACAAAAAGAAAAACATTGAAAAGAATGAAGGAGAGAGAGAGAGAGAGAGAGAGGGAGGAGGTTAGTGGAAAACTAACCATCTTCGGTGCAGAGGACATGGACTGTTGTTACAGCCAAAAAACATCCATTTGATGAAATGAAACACATCGATCTGGGAGTTTTGGACAGCAGATTCAAGCTCATTTTGAGGCTCGCACAACAGACCTGATTTTCATGAATAGAAATCAGTGTAAATGTCCAGGTAGTGTATACTCTGTGTAGAAACCAAGTTTCTGTGGGAGATCTGCTGCCAAAAGGAATCACTGTCTATCTCACTAAAGACGATAAATTCTGAAACAACAAGCGTTTTATTTCATTTACACTCGATCCATACCCTTTGTTCTGTTTCAGCACATTTATACCACAGCAGATTAAGAGAGTATCAAGGCTTTCAAGCTTATTCAGTGGGGACTTTAGGCTGAACCAGCAATATTCCACCAACTTCATATATCAGCACAGTGTGCGGCATTTAAAAAGACCACTGCAGCTCTGGCCTATCGGACAGCATTTCAAAATAAAAAAGACTGAGATCAGCGGTGAGTTGGTTTGTTTGGGGCTTGGATAAATTAAGTTGTCACTGGCCACTGCGTGTGATTCATAGGTTTACAGGCCATTTGTTTGTAGTAAAAGTTGCTGCTTCTCTCTCAGGGCTCTCGCGAAACACATGACATGAGAAGAAAGGCCTTATAGTAAACACAGCATCTTCACAGCTAGCACGGGGCATGATGAAAGGATATGATGGATTCGTGGATGCTTCCCGAGGGGGCCACAGTTTTCCACTTAATGATGGTATTATAGCAGCTGGTGGTAGAGCCTTGGCATGAATTACAGCAGATAAAACCGAGCCCACGTTGTACCCAGAGTCACACTGAGCTCATGTTGCGCTGACATGTTATCATGTTTTTTTAGGAATTTAATTTATTTGCTAACAGAATTCCTATTAAATAACATTTAAATTGTAATGATACAATTTAATAAAAAAAAGTCGAGGCAATACTTCCAACATGTAACTCCTCGTTAAACCACAATTCTTTGTTTATACATTTCATTTAACAAATGAGCTGTAATATGTTAATTAGTTAGCTTTAGAGTTGGTGGAAGGTGGATTTTTAACCTTTGGATAGAGCCAGACTAGCTTCCTCGTGTTTCTAGTCTGAATGCTAAGCTAAGCTAATTGGCTGCTTTATATTTATTTATTCATTCATTCCTTCACATATTTCCCCCCAAAAATTAAAAAAAACATTCCTTTGAATGAACAAACTGACTAAACTTCCTTTAAGGTTTTTTTTATGAAATTTTAACGAATTGACTGAATTCGCCTTTTTAAGATCCAACAGATCTTACTTTAACCAAATCGGACTATAAATAGATCAGAATCCACTCCAGTCAAATGTACCAGCCCTCGCCAGGAAGGCAACCATTTGACGTCTACTTCAAAGAATGGATATCGTGAACATACCTGAAGTTGACACAGATGGAGGTTTGAGTTCAGGGATGTCGGCTTGTTGCGGTAAAGGCTCGTTAATCCTAATTAGCTCGCTTCGCTAATGAAGCCATTAGCCCTGTTGTATAGCCAAAGGGCCATGCTGCTCCTGCTGCTGCTGCTGCTACAGATGCACTTGTTTTCCTCTTGTTTTGTTTTACCTTCACAAGTGGCCTCTAATAGACAATAAATCACAATACCACGCACTTTGTAAGGCTTGTTTATTAACAACTGTTACAGATTATATTTGCATTCAGTTTTATATTAGTCACAGGGGCTGAACCTCACTACACTACAACACTTCAACTGATCCAATTTCACATATAGGTTATGGTACAGTACTTTTACCACTGCATACCAAAGCCACAAATTGTCTCTTGAATTCGGCGATATACCTCTTAGTAGCAACTTTTCTGCGGTTTGCAAGGACGTTTTTGTTTGTACTTGTGAGGACGGGCGACAGTTGGCCTGAAGGCTGAATACTTATTATTCTATGGGGAGCTGAAAATGCTAATGAATAAAAGACTATCTTGGCAGTGAATCTGCCCATACTGCATGTAGCCGGAAAGTCACTGCATCAATTATTTTGTTAATCAAACATCATTATGAAGAGTCAGAGGGCTGCTGAATCAAACCAACGCCACAGCACAACAACAAAGTCAAATAGTCCATCAGTAAATTATTAAAGAGTCTTTATATAACCTTCAATTATGATGTTCCCACTGCTCTACAATGAAGCATTTCAATATAGTTATGTGTAGCAAAAGAAGGATCCCTGTTATCAATTACAGCAACTGCACTGGGGGAAGAAACTACTGCTGAAAATACTGACAATCTTTTTTGTTTCCTAATAAAAGTTTCCAGGAGACTCTCCATTTTTTGAAGGTGGTGAAGGTCATGCTCTTTTTCCAACACCACCGATGGCTTGTCGACTTCAGTAACTCAATGAGCCACAAACCACGACGACAACTCATGTATCCTGGCAAGGTCGTCAAATTTCTCTGGTTTTGTTACTCAGTTCCATTTTGTTCTGTGTAGATTGCAGCCTTTTTGTTGTGGAGTTTGATATGACAATATCAGATCATGAACAATTAAACTGTCTCTACGATCTGTCTTTGCAGAGAGACTGTTAGTATCGTACTACAGTCCACGTTCTATCAGCTGCAGTTCTCTCGCTCCAGTGTCTCCCCTGCATATAGCGGTGCAGTGCTGCTGCTAAATCCTTCGCGCCACTGCTATGTAGAAATCTCTCCAAACGCAATAACGTTAGGAGGCAATATGGCCTTGTGTGCTCTGATTAATTTGGCATGCAGTTAACACACCATTCATCTTTTTGTTTGAATGAAAACTCAACTCCTCGCATTTGCTCCTGGTGTCCTAAAGATTTCTTTAAATGTTTATCAGTTACTTTTCAAAATGCATATGAACCACTCTGCTCAACGCCATTCATTAGATCCACCTCACAGCACTTAATCAAAAGGAGAATACCTTTAAAGCGTGTTCGCCTGTTACTCCCGTTATTTCCTTCTACCAAAACAGTGTTTAAATAAACTTAAAAATGATATAAGAGCCTAATTTAGTGTGGTGTTTTGTCGCCTTGAAGGGCTATATTATTTAAAATAAGGAAATTAGTTCGGTTGTACTGTTCACTAACTTGCAAAATGGTCTTGAAATCAACATGAAAAAGAATGGTAATGATATCGGGGATCATTATCGTATCATTTTCTTCATTTGCCTGTTTTTTGTTTATTAGACAAACCGGATCACCGTTAAATCCAGCTTGACAACTCCTCTCAACTGTTTTGATGCTCAGGTCTCACAAGGAGTATCATGACTTCAGTTGTTGTCTTGCACAGAGATTGCTCTCTTCCTGCCCCGCCGCTCAAAGAAATTCCATCAAATAAAAGCTTGTTCGTCGCCCGGGGGCCTCTGCAGTCTCACAGCACCTGTCTCTGTTTGGAATTGGCCCGGCAGTAAAGTAGATCTCTTTAGATCAGGCTGGTGTACTCCGATATCCCATCAGTCTCTCTTTCTCCATATTGATCGCCGCCCCTTGGCGAGTAATCTCTGGCTGGCAGCGAGGGGGGGGGGGGGGGGGGGGGGGGGGGGTGACAGCACTTCTTGCATTCTGCATACGGATGAGATGTAATCTGTCTGCCATCTCCAGATGGAAGTGCTATCTTGCGGCCGCGGGGCACAGGAGCGGAAATGACTCTGTTCTGTTCAATCATTGTACTCTTTTGAACGGGGGTGTCTTGGACATAGCTGAGAGATAAAAAGATTTAGCTTTCACACACACACACACACACACACACACGCACACATAGAGGGGGCTGTCCCTTTGATAAGCATGTATCCACTTAGAGAAGACAGTTTCAAGGCAACAGTTTCCGCAACCGCTGACCTCTTGGTGTCCATCTCTGGTCCTGCTCTTTTCTCTTTTCTCAAGCGACAGAGATCATTTTCTAAGTTTCAAGTCGCTGGATCACCCCTGACATTGCAGTTCTGCAGAGAGCAAGCTCGACATCCTCTCCCAGATTGGTAATCTGCAGAAGGTCGCGTGATGAAAGCAGCCCAGACTCTTACGTGACACCGTGTGTGTGCTCTCTGACACGGGATTCTTTTTTCTCCAGTGAGCATAAGGAAGCTTGTTAAAGTAGTTTTTCCATGGGGGGATCCATTGAAGATTCAGACTGTTTGCCAAGTACATTTAGGATTCTGTCTGAGTGGTTCAACTTCAAAAAGAAAGTCAGAGCCAATCCACAGCACACCCACCAATCACTGTCAAAGCCTCCCTTGCTTCTCTTGGCGCGACAGCTTTGGAGATCTCTTCTCGGTCTCCCCTGCTAGATTTGGATGGAAGTGTGATTACACTCTCATCTTGAGAGGCAGCATCATTTTCACACAGCAGAGCTTCAGAGCACATGAAGATTAATTGCTCCACTTTGTCCTCTTGCTACCTTTGCATTACGCAATTTCAACTTTGCCTATTTCATATGTCAAAACAGAAGTCTCTCGGCATTGATAGCACAGGACTTTTCTCTCTCTTCTTTCTCCACAGTTGGTTGGTTTAATCACGGCTGTCTCACCAAAACATTTCAGTAGCTGTCGGTGCACTTAACGGCGGTGCATTATTCAGTGTGGACGGGTTTTCTGTGCAATGTGGCACGTACACTGGAGGCATGCAAAGCACACGCCGAGAGCAAGATGTACAACAATGATGTTGCCTCTGTAGTTCGTTGTTACATACGTACTACAAGATTAAACTGGAGGCAGTGGATGTGTTTTGCAAAAGTAAAGTGAGTGAGTTATTCACATCAATACACAACACGCCTCATGGCTAGTTTGAAACATTCTGTCAACTCTGATGGGATCACATATTTAGTTGAATCCCCTCACGTCGTCCCCTCTGTCACTAAGTCGCTTATTCTTCCTCACAAATCCTCCGTTGGCACCCCAAATGTTCCCTTTCCCACCATCTGGCAGTGACACATAATACAAGCAAGACACGAGTGTCACTTCTGCTTCGTCAAGTTTTAAATTAGCACAGCTTGCTTACTCATAATTGTCTCCTTCTGTCTGGACCAACAATCAGATTAACTGCACATTAGTTTCAACACAGTTACGCAAGAAGGGAAAAGTATCAATACCACGGTGCAAATGTGCTCTGTAAAAGTTCTGCATTCTGAAGTTCACTTATAAGATACATGTGTAGCTTTCGGGTGATCTATTAGCAGAAATGGAACATGATATATGTGTATAGTTAACTGAAACTAAGAATTGTTGTGTTTTTGTTAGTTTCGTACGAGCCCCTTTTTAATTTTGTTTTAATGAGAACTAAGGTTAATGCAAATGAACAACGGAAGGTGTAGATCAGCAATGTCCGCTGTGAAAACAGCTTGCATATTTTCAGATGAGCTAAATCAGCTGATGACCTATAGTCATGTCAGCCAATTGACTACTGAGGTTGGCCAGGACAGCCTGCAAGACACTGCGAGGGGTATCAGACCACTCGCGAGGGGTATCAGACCACTCACTAGTGGTAGACTAAAGCTAATAATGCTAGATGTGCAGCAACTATGTGCAATCAAAATGTTCAAATAAACTTAGATCATCTGCTCATTTTCCAACACCATTTATGGTATGTGACTAACCTCAGTTTATTAGTGAAAACTAATATAGTTTTTCTTTATTGTTTTGATCTGTTCGGCTTTTTTGTATTATTTTGTATTTATCTGTTTTTGGTTCTGTTCCTATTTTGTATTCACAGCACATTTGTGTGTTTCATTGTATTGTCTGTTTTTGTAGTGTGTTTTTTGTATTTGGTTGGGTTTTTCCTGTACTTGTTTTGGGGCTTTTGTACATTTTGGCTGTATTTACAGCAAGTTTTGTATTTGGTTTCTTTTCTGTATTTGTCACACTTTTTTCTGGTTGTGTTTTCTATGTAGGTCACATTTGCCTTCGGTTGCATGTCTACAGTAGAAGTGTAAATTTACATAAAATGTAAGTATTCAAGTCAAGAACAAGTACCTCAAAACTGCACTCAATTACAGTACTTGAGCATATTTACTTCATCATTTTCCTCCCGAAGGTACTTTAGAAAACATTTACAATTGAAACAGCCATGACGACACACACGTTTCGATGTTTTCACAACTGAGTCTTGTCATTAGCTGGTAAAGAGGTGGGGGAATAATGACAGCGGGCTCTGTTCTGAGGCTTCGAGGGGGTTATCGGCAATATCTTTGCAACAGAACAAAGCACTGCCTCCCTTTGATGGCAGCCCTAAGTTAGGAAACATGATTAAAGTGCTCTACTTTCTGCCAATCCTCTGAGGGGACACTTGATAAATCTAGTGAGCAGAAAAAAGGAAGCACGCAAAGAAAAAAAAAAAAAAAGGGTGGAGGCTGGGATTGGAAGCAGCATTTCAGAATGTGTCCTGCCATGTCGTCTTCACATGTTAAAGACCAAAAGCAAAGATACCTTGCCTGCATCTAGCAATTAATGAACAAATAAGTTCATTGAAATGTTTTCAACTTTGCATTAAAGAATTCCCTTCCAGACTGTCTCACTGATGTGTGAGGGGATGAAAAGAGAGATGACACACTTCAAACCTCTCTCATCCTCTCATCGTACTAAATGTCTTTCATGAAAACTGAAGTGCTGTTATTTGCAATTTGCATCCCCCATCCTGCTTCTCAAGACTAATCACTCTCTATTTTTCTGCGCCTCAAACCATTTCACTCTGACATTTTACATTGTACCAAAGCCTCAAACCCTTATTGTGACTGTTTACCACTTTTTCCGAGTAAACTAGCTAATTATTTGTGTTGTTGAGTATAATATAGTAAGTCATAACATCTATCCTATAGCCTGCTGTGCATTATGTTATTGCTCTGCACTCTGCTGGTATGGTAATATCCCCTTCAGACTATTATGTGTGCTGCAGTGCAGGCACTAGAGAAAAGGG